>NW_024871113.1:10067500-11267500 GCF_019054845.1 Dipodomys spectabilis | reverse complement strand
TTGGGGTTATAGCCACATTTCAGATTTTGAGTGGTTTAACATTATGTATGGTCAAATACCAAAATCATGAGAATGCCAAAATTTAATAACATAAACATAGGGCTCACTTTCTTCAACGCTGACTAAAATGAGCACATTAATCTTTATATCTTGAAATTCTGATTGGCTCTCCTTCATGTCCATTTCACATTGGGCTGAAAAATACAATAAAATTCTATAAGATGAAAATGAAAAATATGTGCTAGGGCCAAGTGTGATAGTTGTAAATTAATCAAATAGGGACATAGAAAATTAGATAATAGGCAAAATAATTTTGTAATGTGATATCAAAATTTTTAGAATCTTCCATTATTTTCAGTCTAATTTTAAAAAAGTGCTTTAGTCTGAAGGCTTTCCTTTTCCTACTCCTCTCTTATTACAGGCTGTGAGCACAGATCCAGTCCCTGTGAAACTACACTATGACAAATCACATGACCAGGTGTGGGTGCTAAGCTGGGGCACTATGGAAAAGACTTCACCCAAATTACAGGTAAGCACTTTCCTTCTATGTGTATTTGAGAGAATGATGACATTAGAATTTGTAAATGTTCCACTAGTTCCACTTAACAATGATAATCTCCATCTGAGAACTATAGTTTTCACTCACTAGGTCTACACAGAAGGGAAAGAAATGTCTATCAAGTGTTGTTTGGATTGGGGAAAGCTGTTGGTCATGTTCATTAACAGTTATATTTATATGCAAAAAAATTAATGTTAAAAATTTAGCATTAAAAGTAAGCATTAGAGAAGAAAAGTCGTTAAATATAAAGTACTTTATTTTATTACTGGGTCAGTTTATCCTCATTATAACATAATTTATATTATAAAGCATAGAAGTTTCTTTCGATTTCTGGTTATGGAATCTTTGAAGTGCAATCACATCCAGCAGCTTCTACAGAGGGTGCCTTTGCTGCAACATAACCTGGAGAATGTTGTGCTTGTAGAGACTGTGCATGTATATGTACCTGCAAGGTTTCTCTTTGCTACAACACCAGCCCTCAATAGGGAATTGATCCCTTACTTCATGAATGAGTTTGTCTATTCATGAGGGCTCTGCAAATATCCCAGAGAGGTCCTCCTGTTGTGACATTATTCCTTCAATAAGGGATGAATCTCTTTCTTAATTCATTAATGATTTTATCTTCTCCTGAGGGCTCTGCAAATACCCTAGTTTCTACTACTCAGGACTGTGCACCAAGACCACATTTCTGACTGGTGAACTTTTAGAAGGCACATTGAAAGCAAAGTTATCTGTCAGTAGGCAATGTTTGGTGAGACTATGTGAGAGAGGCCAGGAGAATTAGATCACAAGAAACTCCATTTCACTACAGACATAACCAGTTTTATTATATGTGCAAAGGTTCACTTTTAATTGGGGAATATTCTGGTATTCTTGTGAGTTTGCTTCTTCTTTAAAATTGTTTTTCTGAGGACACCAGACACAGAAAAGAAAAATATGCATTTTGATATGATGACTCTTCGGCACAATTTCTCAATATTAGGAGTGATAGGTTTAAGAGGAAATAAGGAATCAGAAGAAATTTTTAGTTCTGGAAATATGTTTCATACAGTTTTGCAAATCACTTTTTGATTACAGTTTTGACTCAGATATGTCCTTTCTTACCATGCCCTAAATCATTAACCTTTGGTCATTTTTTAAGCAAAATATGTTGTGGCCAATGTTTCCATTTCTAATCACTGTCACTGATATATTATGTGTTGCAGAATTAAATCACAAATAACAGAGCTATTTAAAATATTTTAATTGGTTATCTAAATAGTTGCTTAATTTGTGTCTAACATAAAGCATACAATTTCAGTTATTTATTTTGTAAATAAGCCACAGCAAAATGTGGTTATCTTAAACCACCTTAAAAGATGGCATATCCTTCTAAGTTAATTCTATTTTCAAAGACCTATTGGTTTGATTGAGGTGTGAAATTTGGTTTGTAGACACTAGGCCAAAAGTCTAGGAGTGCTTTGTTAACTCAGGCTTCTGGTTTCCATTTCCAAATAAAGTGACTCCTTGAAGGCCAGAGAAAAGAGATTTATTACATGGCACCCACAAGAAGACAGCACTTTATTAAGACTTTAGCAATTTCCCATTGTACATGGGCCTAAGTTTAAATTGAGAGAATTGAAGCAGTGAGAAAAATACGTATTGTTAAAACAGTACCAGATCATAGATTTGGTCTGATTGATTATTATCTCTGTCTTTGTCTCTGGAGGTGGGGAAGATTTTCTGTGGCTTTGGCTATTCTCTTCAAGAGAAAAATGGCATTGTCTGTCTGAGGGGGACTTTGGCTTTTGTCAGAAGATGCCTATTGGTGAATCCTGTTGTTCTTGGAGTACAAGGCAATTATAAAATGACTGTAGCAGGAATTGGTAGAGAACAAAGAGCACAAGGTATAAATAGGAGACTGGAGGCCAAATTTTAATAAATGCATATGCTCAAGCACAGTGGCTCCAATCACCTCTAGGTCCAACGTGGACTCACTCACATATTTTGCTTAAAAATTTGACCAAAGGTTAATGATTTAGGGCATGGTAAGAAAGGATATATCTGAGTCAAAACTCTAATCAAAAAGAGATTTGCAAAACTGTATGAAACATATTTCCAGAGCTAAAAATTTCTTCTGATTCCTTATTTCCTCTTAAACCTATCACTTCTAATATTGAGAAATTGTGCCAAAGAGTTATCATATCAAAATGCATATTTTACTTTTCTGTGTCAGAAGGACTAGTGACCTTCCAAGTGCCATGTGCCCCTTGTAGGTCACTCTGGTCCTTTAGTTAGGCATCATCAGAGCAGAACAGTGTCAAGTAAAAAGAGAGTAATGTTAGAAGGCTAGTTGAGATCCAGGCACATGTAAAATTCACATAATGTGACTTTTGCCACATCCTAGTTACCAAATCAAATGTTATTGTCTGTCCAGATAGGAAGTCATTTATTGTCATATTGTCGTAAGACAGAGTTGAGGTTTAGTGAGGCTTCCCTTTAAAGATAGGAGAGTCCTTGACTTGGATCACAGTATAATAATTTCTGAACAAGTCACAACTGTAAGAAAACTTGGAAGAGCTTTATTGAATAAGTAAACAGACAGACAAACACAAACAGATTAAGAAAATAGACAAACCGAAGGACAGGGGCACACTCTAGCAGAGTGTGGATGCTCTCATAAGGAAATAAAGAGACACAGGGAGACAAACACACAGAGAGATGCAGACACAGACCCAGACCCAGATACACACACACACACACACACACACACGGAGACACACACAGAGACACCCAAAGAGTCACACAGCTCCTTGGATAGTTGAGGAATATATAGATTGTAAAGTTATACAAACCAAGTCCTTTGTCTTTGCTCTTATCACACATGGTGTTAATACTTGGGGTGATGAATACATCCCTCAGAAAGGAATGCATCCTGTTATATCTTCCTAAAGCAAAAGATAGCATTTCTAAGTTCCTAAATATCATATTTCTGAATTTCCTTCACCAGGCCTCAATTTCCTTGTTATCCTGCTTCATTTCCCCCAAAGTAACTGTGTTTCCTTACTCTTAAGGGAACTATATCAAGAAATATCTCCTATATTTGCTGTAAGCAGACCATTCCTCATTTTCCATTCATCTATCCTACTTCAATACTGCCTGATACTTCCCCTTCCTA
This sequence comes from Dipodomys spectabilis, assembly GCF_019054845.1. Lineage (NCBI taxonomy): Eukaryota > Metazoa > Chordata > Mammalia > Rodentia > Heteromyidae > Dipodomys > Dipodomys spectabilis. The sequence goes on along the minus strand of NW_024871113.1, from coordinate 11,263,784 downwards.
GCTGGAAGTATGATCAATATCATGGATCTTGGCTAGGCTAAGCAGGAGCTCAGGGTATAGTTACTTGAGATTTTGTTTTGTATATAATCTTTACAAAATGAATAAAGCAGGTTAATAAGTATGTTGTCTAAAATACCTATTCTTACAAATTATTTCAATAATATTAAGAATTTGTTATTTAGTTATCTTAAACCTTAGAAAAACTAAAAAACCTTAAATTACTTTTTCTTAAAAAACTGTACAGATTTACAACATACTACATTCTTCAGAATCAATTATTTCCTTCTCCATTGGGTTAATCTATTTGGATAGATTAAAATATGTTCAATAGTTGAAATACTTAATTTAAATAATTTAGGTAAATTAATTAACTATTTTACAAATTCCCCATCCAAACAAACAGACTTTATGTAAGTATTAAACAGTCACAGAAAATGAGTTTTTCTTCTCAGAATGCTAAAAATGTTTTATGCTAATAGACTATGTAGACTTAATACTTACTAAATGGTAAATATGTTATGAAAAACATCTGAAAATAAAAAAGAAAGTGTAGATATTGAGCATTGAAAGGAGTGTCACATCCATGCCAGGGGACCAGGCAGAGGCAGGCAGGCACAGGAGAAAGATTATTACAAGGTTTATTAGAGGAATCCAGGAATGGGATTAGTTCAGGTCTGGATGGAGCTGAGGACAAAATGTGGGCATAATGCTTACATTCCCTGCTTTGTTGTTTAATAAAAGTAGGGGTACCAGGCTGGGGGGTATGGGTGGAGGTCATTTCTTCTGAAGCTACTTCCTGCTGTCAAATTACTCTTTTATTTAGAGAATTACTCTTTTATTTAGAGAAACAATCTGTAGTTTAAGACATTAATTTTATGGTCATGAAAACAAGTGTCTCAAAGGGAAAAATTGAAAGGCAGAAAAGAAATCCTTTGTAAGATTCACACAGAACTGCAGCTTTAACTGTCCAATAGGAAAAGAAGAAGAAACTGGAATCCAGGAACTCTGACAAGAACTAATGGAATTTTTAAGTATAATAGGATATCAAAAATAGAACCTTTCCTCTAATTGATCATGAAGCTTAAGAACTAGGAATGAGAGAAAAGCTATGTTGATTAAAACTTACATTAATTGGTTATTTTCAATTTACAGAAGAAAAACATTAAAATATGTTTCCATATGTTGCAACAATTTTCAAAGCTATGTTACATAACCTTTATTTTGGAATTTTCTGGTTGTAGTACTAGCTTTGTTCTGCTTGAAGAATGTTGTTCTAATAACTGAATTACATCACCTTATTGTTAGTTTTATTTTTTCTGGTTATAGCAAAGAGCACATTGTTCTCATACAAATATTGCTTATGAATATATTTATGCTCATTTTCCTCAATAATGGTAATATGTCCTGAAAGATTCGTCTAGGAATTGTTTAGACCTTTCAGAGAGTCCTTACAATATTTAACTAGTAACAATATTACTACTTATGGTATCACCAACTACAGTGTCACCTATAGTGTCCTATAAGATTATAGGAATATCTTTGTATTTGTGATCCTGTTGACTGTGTGACATGCGACTATATATATATATATATTTTTTTTTTTGGTCGGTTGTAGGGCCTGAACTCTGGGCTTGGGTACTGTCCCTAAGCTCTTCAGATCAAGGCTAGTGTTCTACCACTTGAGCCACAGCACCACTTCTGGTTACTTTCTGCTTATGTGGTGCTGAGGAATCAAACCCAGGGCCTCATGCATGCAAGGCAAACACTATCACTAAGCCACCTTCCCAGCCCATGTTACTGTATTTTGTATTCTAAGCATATGTTGCTCAAGATAAATATTTTTAGCTTTTGCTTTCTTCATAGAAATAAACATTTCCATATGAAAAACTATCAAAATGATTACAAATGGTAATAGTCTTAGTTATATATATGCTAATTTTTAAGGGGCACAATAAAGATTCTGTAAAAATAAGTGTCAGAAATTCTTGTTTACAATTAAACCTCCTACCATTAAGGAAATGTACTTCCCAGGTTCAACTAAGCATGGAATGTTATGTTTAGGTAATCACCCTGGCCAGTGGGAATGTGCCTCACCACACCATCCACACCCAGCCAGTTGGAAAGCAATTTGACAGAGTGGATGACTTTTTCATTCCCACCACATCACTCATTATAACTCACATAAGGTAAGTGCTAAATGACCATCTGATTAAGTGTTCTTTCTAATATCAATGAAACCCACATGAAATCATAAGACAGTGGAGTTACAGAGATAAGATTTCATATGATGTGGTTTGGCGACACTTACATGATGTACTTTTATTTCTCAATATTAGAGACAAATTTCTTGCTTTATACTTCTTTCCATGCCTAATGAAGAGCTGAATTTGTCAATTGGGCATTTATTTTGTTACTCCTATTAATGTAACATAGAATACTTTCCAAATTGTCATCAGAGTCCTTTCTCCTAGATTCTTACAAAATGCTGGTATTTCCTGAAAAATGTAAATGACTTAAATATTAGACTTACTTTTCACAGAGAATATCAATTTTAACTGAATGTGGTTCAAGAGCCCTAACCACAGATATCCATTCAATAAAAATTTACAAATTTTTTTATTAATTGAAATTCATATAAGTAGTAGGCAGTAAAAGATATTGATAAGCAAGAGCTAAAGTCTGCACTTTGTTTCGTGAGACAGGTTTGGTGCTTTCTATCTCTTCATGTGTTTCCAAAAAGTAGAAAAGTAGTATTAATTTCTAGTGATATCTGTCTCAGGCCTCCTAGAAGTGGTTAAAGCATTGAGGAAGTGTGGGTCCGGAGTGTACAGTTAAGTTGTACACAGTAGGGACTAGGAGGGACTGACTGTGATTCTGTGCTGGAGAGTGAATCCACATGTCAGAACACTGTATCTTCTTGGGCTTTGAAAGATCATTACTGAGCTGGAGTTGCAGCAAAGTGATCTTTTCATATACTCATAAGATAAAAAGTGTATATCAGAATATTTTAGAATTGTTATTTCTTCAGAGTATGTGGTGAAATACATATGTATCTATCTAGTGATTTATATTTAATTTATTATGGATAAAAACAAATTATGACAATCCTGTCTGCACAAAGAATCCCATTTTGCTGAGCAAGATTTATGAATAAATTTCTTATTATAGCTCAAAATAATTATTTCCTATTATTACCATGAATGTGAAAACTGGCATATATCTCCAAATGAGCTGTGAAATTTGTAAAGCATTTTCAGAAACACTTGAATAATAGATGTGGTCCTTCTCCTACCCGTTTGCTCTATTGGACTCTTAACTAAATTTGGCATGTGTGCAAATAAGTGTGGCTGAGACAGAATCTGACATACTTTCCGACTAGTGCACTAAGTAGATACTTCCATGTCAGAGGGTCTGACCCAAAACAAATGTTTCGTTAGTATTCATTTCCTTGCTTTGACCTTTCAACACATTAATATGCTTATTGCTCAGACTGCATGTATTCTTAGTTCAAATGATTTCTATTCTAACAGACTTAAATTTTATGTCTTCAGAGCCTATCGAATAGCAAAAAATTAATTCTTAATTCTCACAGGATTGGAAAGAACAGTGTCAAACTGTCATGTTACCTGGTGCAGGAAAAAGCTGTCTTCCTGATGTTCCGATTTCTCAGTGCCTAACACATTACTGGACACTTAGTGAGTGCCTTATCTAGAACACTTGGACGGTGTGGCTCCTGTGAATTGAAGACAGAACCTACCCTTACTCTCACACAAACCCAAACATACTGTCCTAGAGGCAGTGTTTGTTATTGACTCTGGCAACCAGAGCACCACACTGCATTCCCTTCTGAAGGATGAAATAAAAGAATGGAATATTAAATTGTTCAATAATAGTTGTTATGAAGACTATTCACAATCTACACAGGTTCATTGGTTTCATTGGGTTACTCTCTTTTCCCTGGCTTGTTTTACTTCATTTTTTCCAGATTTTTTTTCCCCATTCATTTTATTTCTGTACCAGTAGTTCTCAGGACTTTTTAGTTGTATGGTAAATCATGAGTGTGGAAAGTACCAAATAGATATGATAACTTGTTTGTGAGTGTACTTCTAGGTATGTATATAGATTTCTACATATCATAGTATATTTCTTATTTATGGATATATGTGCATATACTAAGATACATATGCATATGCAAAACATGTCATAAACATTAAATATATGAAAATAATTCTACAAATTTGTATTAAATTTTGTAGTTTTAGCATGTTTGAAATTCTCAGCACTTCAAAATATTGAAATCCCGATTCAGCCCTTTTTGAGTTCCAATAGGAATTGGAATTTCAGCCAAATGTTTTTGATAGGCAGGGTGTATGTGATGAAGGACTGCCAGCAGTATCATTCAGTGAAGTCGATGCCATGCTCTGGGTGACAGAGCCTCTACCCTGAGCATCATTCCTTGATTTCCTACAGAATGAGAGCTGGTTAGTGAATTATCCCTTCTGGTTTTAATAAATAGAAAAAAAATTGTTCTTGAAAAATCAGAAGCTTATGTGAGAGCAAGACTCGGGATAGCCAGAAGCAACAATGCCGTTCTAGATTTGTTCTTAATTAAAAATTTCCTTAAACTCTTGAGTTCTGGGGACCAGGGCAATCTTGAGTCCTTGTCCTTACTTTTCTTGAAGAAATAAATGTAAAGGAAAGTTTCAAAAAAGTTATACTTCTGTCTCAGAAACTCCCACAAACTTGCTACATACTTTCCTACAACAGTGTGAACTCTTCAAGACAAAAAAAAAATCTGACTTAAAATTTGGTTAGTAATACAGAGATGTTTTTCTGGTAGTTACTGAAAATATATTCAGTCTATAAAATATAATCAATCAGTCTATACGTTTGTGACCTCTAATTGTTTATAGAGATGATGATCTGTGAATTCTCACAATGTATTTCTTTGAACATATAATATTGCATTGTTCACACTGGTAATTCATTCCATGTTTCAATATTAACTAACCACCAATTTTAAGACTTGCAATTACTTGGGCTGGGAAGGTGGCTCAGTGGTAGAGTGCTTGCCTTGCATGCCTGAAGCCCTGGGTTTGATTCCTCAACACCACATAAGCAAAAAGAAAAAAAGCTGGAAGTGGCGCTGTGGCTCAGGTGGTAGAGTGCTAGCTTTGAGCTGAAGAGCTGAGGGATAGTGCCAAGGCCCAGAGTTCAAGCCCCATGACTGGACTCCTTCCCCCCAAAAAAGACTTGCAATTACTAAAGGATATCCTATAGAAACCCTATACTTCAGCAAAAACTGATATGTTTTGAATTATCATCCTATAGCTGAAGGATTTATGTAACCCAAAAGAAGTATATTTGGTAAGCACATGAGAAAGATAACTTAAAGAATTTTGCTTTACATTTCTTATATAATCTGGGTGCTGGTGGCTCACACCTGTATTCTAGTTACTCAGGAGACTGAAATCTGCGGATCACAGTTCAAAGCCAGCCTGGGTGAAAATATTTGCAATTCTTATAAGAATCAATGATGTTTATCCCATACAATAAACATTAAAATGAAAATAATGATGGTGTGTGTGTGTGTGTGTGTGTGTGTGTGTGGTATGTGGTATGCACATGTGCACATGCGTGCATGAACACACCATTTCTGGAGCTTGAACTCAGAGCCTGAAAGCTTTTTTTAGACTTTTCACCCAAGATTGATGTTCTTACACTTGAACCACAGCTATTCTTTTTTTTCTAATTGGAGATAAGTGTCTCATTGGCTTCCTTGACTAGACTGGCTTTGAACCTCAATCCTCAGATCTCAGCCTCCTGAGTAGCTAAGATTATAGATATGAGCCACCAGAACCTGGGCATTATTTTTGAAAATGAAAAACGTGCTGTAACCATGGACATTTTTGTTATTCTACTCCTATTGGTATTTGAAAGTTATTATACAGCTAATTATCATGTTAAATTGACATTTTAATAACACATGTAAATCGATGTGTTGAATAATATTATAATTTTGCTGATCAAATAATTTCTTTATCATATGGAAAATTCACGAGATCCAGTAATTCTTATTATCAATCTTTTGGAATTAGTTAAGAAATTAGAAAGTAATCAAAACTAAGTTATTATTTTTCATAAACAGTTTTGACAATGGTTGTATTAAACCTCAAAGCAATAAATCTCATAAAGCAGAGGCATTTACATAATTGATTGTTTTATTATCAGTACCATCCTAAGAAGAATTTTCAACTTTTAGTTTCACTCTGTATGAATACTGGAGCTTGCTTGCTAGGCAGAATTTACATAAAATGAGGAACATAGCAGGCCTGGCAGTATGTCATGTAACCATGTTTTCTTTTAATGTCTGCCTAAAAATGAGCAAGGTGAAGAAAACTGTCAGAGTAAAAGAAGAAGCTGAGAGGAGAACAATATTTTGGACTGAGGGATCAAGTTTTTCATAGTGATCTCCTTCAAAATATGTTCAATAATTCTTCCTCAAATTCCTATATTTTAGTAGTGGGGAATAAAGGGAGCTCTTCACTGATGACAGAGCAGAACATGGAATGTGCCACAGCTAAGTGCTTTACACAAGGTCAGAAAGAGCATCAGTAATTAGGTGTTAATGGCTCACACTTGTAATCCTAGCTATTCAAGAGGCTGAGATCTGAGGATTACAGTTTGAGGCCATCCAGGCATGAAAGTCCATGGAATTCTTATCTCTAATTAACTAACCAAAAGCTGATATGGCTCACATTGTAGAGCAACATCCTCAAGCAGAAAAAGTCTAAGGAACAGTGCCAGGCCCTTGAGTCCAGTACCAACCCCTATCCCCTCTCCCCTCAAAAAATAGCATATGCAAACAATGGACTTGTGAAAGAAACAGGAAAACAAAGGTATCATTATCTGGATTGCAAGGGAAGAGAAACTATTTGATCCACATTCTGTTATCAGTGAAAAGCCTTTATGTTTATATATATACTGTTGTTTGATCTAAGGGCCTCATGCTTGGCAGGTAAGCCTACTACAGCTGTGTCATGACACCAACATTTGTGGTGCTGAAGAATTGAACACAGGGCCTGATGTATGCAAGACAAACACTCTACCACTGAGCCATTTTCCCCTATATGTAACTTTTTGATGATTGGATGGGGGAGGGGAGTCTCAAACTCTTACTTAGGCTGGCATCAAATTATGATCCTCCTGATATCTGCTTCCTGTGTAGATAGGATTACAGATATGAATGATAGTATCCACTTGAACTTATAATCAGTGATTTAATGACAAGCAGTAAGATGAATAGCATACAGCTGTAAGTCACATGACCTGGAAAGCCATACACATTATTTTAAAATCTTGGTAATATCAATTCTCAATTTTTTCTTCTCCTCTGACTTTGGCCTGCTCACAAAATAAGAGCATATATAATCAGTGTTTCTCATAACATTCCTCCCTTCCCCACCAAACACAGCAAAATAATGTTAGTGTGGGCTGAATTTCTTAGATTGGGATACTCATCAGTTTAGAAGAGTTGAAAAAGACAATGAGAGCTGGAAGGCATTTCTTAATGACCCTCAAGGGCCCAATGTGGATGAGAGCACATAAAAGACTGAATCTTGTTTCAAATCAGTCAGAATCCTGGTGCAGAGTGTCTGTGGCTTCACTGCAAGTGGAATAGGAACTGAGCTGAGAAGTCCTGGATGCCACCCAGCAGCCTGGACAGGCTGTTACAAATCACAGGAAAAAGAAAAGAGAAAACATTAAGAAGGACTAGGATTGATAGATGTTTCCTTAAAGTGTCTACAGGGAAAAATAAGCACTCTATGAAAGTGAAATTGTATCATACTTCCTAATATTTTATCAAATCTGTCAAAACAAAAATTATATATATGTATATATACATATATACCTATATGTATATGTAAATGTGGCTAACTATAAATCAACACAATTCTACTTCTGTAATTTGATTCATAGGCCAGGTGTGTGGCAACACTGCTTGCACTCAAGTTTTCTATGTTCATTGGAAAACTTCATACAAGTGGAAAAGAGCTATCCAATGGTATTTTAAGAAAGTATATCTTCTGATATTTAATCCTCAGTTAAAATAGTTCAAAAATATCTCACAGTTCAAGAAGTATATTCTTTTACTATTCAACCTTCTATGCCAATTCAAATAATAGAGAAAAAAGGCTGGGAGAGTGGGGGGGGGGGGTTAAGAGGGGCGGAGGACAGTATAGTCAGAAATTAAAATTCAATCTACATTCTTTCAGATAATGAACATCTGAAACCTTTGTAAATTTTGAGATTCTGCGATGTCGTTTCTTTGTTCTTCTAACCTCTTCAGTCCTTTTCTCCCTTCAGAAAAAAAAGCCAATTTTAAATTGTCTGTTGTCTCATGGGAAATTGTTTATTGTTTATTAAACAGAGCACACACATAATTCCTCTGTGTACTGTGCAAGTTATTTCTGAAAAAAAAAACTTCTGATATTTTTATTTATTTATTTATTTATTTATTTATTTTTAATTTTATTTTATTTTAATTGAGAACATACTGTACAGAGGGGTTACAATTACATGGGCAGGAAAATGCATACATTTCTTACCAAGCATTGCAGCCTCCTCCTTTGTTTACCCTTCACCTCCCTTCCCAGCCTCCCCCCTCCCCCCCACCCAATCATACCCCCCTTCCCCCCCCCACGGCATTGTAAAGCTGGTTTTGACATGACATTTTGTACTTCTCATTGTTGCAACAGGTCCACCTGAATCCTTAAACGACTTGTTTGTCCCCGTCTCCTCCATATGTTATACTGATATCAAATATAGTGGAAGCGGGGGTTACACTGTGGGGGAGGGACATACAAAGCAACAAAGAAATAATCTTATAAATGCGTTAGAAACACATGCATTAATGAAACAAAAACATTAAAATACATATTTCAGGGTTCGTTTTCCTAACATCACATTCTCTGACTTTTTCCGCTTGACTCATACCTATACTAGATATTGCAAATAAGGGAAACCATGGGACCTATGTTTCTTTGGGCCTGGCTTACTTCACTTAATATAATTTTTTCCAAGCCTTTCCATTTCCTAACAAATGGGGAAATGTCATTCTTTCTGATGGAGGCATAGAATTCCATTGTGTATATATACCACATCTTCTTGATCCATTCATCTACTGAGGGGCATCTGGGTTGGTTCCATCTCTTAGCTATGGTAAATAATGCTGCGATAAACATAGTTGTGCTGGTAGCTTTAGTGTGGCCTTGTTTGTGGCCATTTGGGTAAATGCCCAAAAGTGGGATTGCTGGGTCATTGGGGAGCTCTATATGGAGTCTTTTGAGGAACCTCCATACTGCTTTCCAAAGTGGTTGAACAAGTTTACATTCCCACCAACAATGAAGTAAGGTTCCTTTCTGTCCACATCCCCTCCAGCATCTGTTGTTGTTAGAGTTCTTGATTTTTGCTGTTCTAACTGGAGTGAGGTGATATCTCAATGTTGTTTTGATTTGCATTTCTTTTATAGCTAGGGATGTTGAACATTTCTTCATGTGTCTATTGGCCATTCCTTCTTTCTTCTTCAGAGAAGCTTCTCTTTAGGTCTTTCGCCCACTTACTTATTGGGCAGTTGTTTCTTTGAGGATTTGTTGTTGGGTGGTTTAATTTTTTGAGTTCCAAGTATATTTTAGATATGAGACCCTTGTCCGTTGTATGGCTAGTAAATATCTTCTCCCAATCCGTGGGCGTTCTATTGATCTTGCTAGCTATGTCATTTGCCCTGCAGAAGCTCTGCAACCTTATACAATCCCATTTGTCCAACCTTTCTTTGATTTGTTGTGTTTCCGGGTCTCTATTCAGAAAATTTCGGCCTGAGCCGAGGAGACCCAGGGTTTCTCCTATTCCATCCTGTAATGTTTTCAGAGTGTCTGCTTTGAGTTCAAGGTCTTTGATCCATTTGGAGTTGATTCTGGTGCAGGGTGATATATAAGGATCTAGCTTTAGTTTTCTACATGTAGTTAACCAGTTTTGCCAGCACCATTTACTGAAGACCATTTACTGTCTGTCTTCCATTCTATTGTTTTAGCTCCCTTATCAAAGATTAGATGGCTATAGGTCTGTAGGTTCATTTCTGGGTTTTCAATTCTATTCCATTGGTCCTGAGGTCTGTTCTTATGCCAATACCAAGCTGTTTTGATTACTATGGCTTTATAGTAGAGTTTGAAATTTGGTATTGATATTCCTCCAGCAGTGTTCTTTCCGTTGAGGAGCGTTTTTGCTATTCGGGGTCTTTTATTGTTCCATATGAATTTTTGGATTGCCTCTTCTATTTCCTTGAAGAATGAGGGTGGAATTTTGATAGGTATTGCGTTGAATTTGTAGATAGCCTTGGGAAGTATTGCCATTTTCACAATGTTAATCTTTCCAATCCAGGAGCATGGGAAGTTTTGCCATTTTTTAAGTTCTGTGTTGATTTCCTTTTTCAAGATTTTAAAGTTTTCATCATAGAGGTCCTTCACTTCTTTAGTTAAGTTAATTCCTAGGTATTTTATTTTTGTGGGGCTATTACAAATGGAGTTGCTCTCCTAATTTCAGCCACACTTTTCTCATTGTTGGCATACAGAAAAGCCATGGATTTTTGGGATTAATTTTATAACCTGCTACTTTGCCAAAGTTTTGAATCAGCTTGAGTAATTTGGGAGTGGAGTCTATGGGATTCTTTAAATACAAGATCATGTCATCTGCAAAGAGGGAGAGTTTTATTTCTTCTTTCCCTATTTGGATCCCCTTTATGTCTGCATCTTGTCTTATTGCTGTAGCTAGGCATTCTAATACTAGATTGAAGAGAAGTGGAGAGAGTGGGCATCCTTGTCTTGTTCCTGAGTTAAGAGGAAATGGCTTTAGTTTTTCACCATTGAGTATAATGCTGGCTGTAGGTTTGTCATATACAGCCTTTATTGTATTGAGGAATGTTCCATGGATTCCTAATTTTTCCAAAACCTTCATCAGGAAGGGGTGTTGGATCTTGTCGAATGCTTTTTCTGCATCTATTGAGATAACCATGTGGTTCTTATTCTTGCTCCTGTTGATGTGATGAATAATATTAATTGATTTGCGTATATTGAACCAGCTTTGCATCCCTGAAATGAATCCTGTTTGATCGTGGTGTATGATTTTTTGGATGAATTGTTGAAGTCGGTTGGCCAAAATTTTGTTGAGAAGTTTTGCATCAATGTTCATCAAAGAAATGGGTCTATAGTTCTCTTTCTTTGATGAGTCCCTGCCTGGTTTTGGGATGAGGGTGATGATGGCTTCATAGAATGTGTTTGGTAGTGAGCTTTCTCTTTCAATTTCATTGAAGAGTTGGAGGAGAATTGGTGTGAGCTCTGCTTTGAAGGCCTTGTAAAATTCCGCTGTAAAACCATCTGGTCCTGGACTTTTCTTAGCTGGGAGGTCTCTTATTGCTGTTTCTATTTCAATGCTTGATATGGGCCTGTTAAGATAGTTTACCTCATCTTGGTTTAGTTTTGGCATGTCAATATTTGCTAGGAAGAGGTCCATTTCTGTCAAGTTCTCAAACTTATTAGCATACAGTTTTGAGAAGTATTCCCTTATAATGTTCTGAATCTTGGTTGTTTCCGTGGTGATGTTTCCATTCTCATCTCTGAGTTTATTAATTTGGGTGTGTTCTCTTCTTTTTCTGATAAGATTTGCTAAGGGTCTGTCAATTTTGTTAAGTTTTTCGAAGAACCAACTCTTTGTTTTGTTGATTCTTTCTATAGTTTTTTTGGATTCTAATTCATTTAATTCTGATTTAATTTTGATTATTTCTTTCCGTCTACTGGATTGGGGTTTATCTTGCTGCTCTTTTTCAAGGAGGTTTAGATGCGTCATTAAATTGCTAGTTTCAGATCTCTCCAATTTGTTGATATAGGAGCTCAGAGCTATAAACTTGCCTCTGAGTACTGCCTTTGCTGTGTCCCAGAGGAGCTGGTATTTTGTGTGTTCATTTTTGTTCAATAGCATGAACATTTGAATTTCCTTTCTAATGTCTTCCATGACCCACTCATGATTCAGCAGTGTGTTGTTCAGCCTCCATGGGAGACCGGACTTTCTTTGGTGGCTTTTGGTGTTGAGTTCTAATTTTATTCCCTTGTGGTCAGAGAGAATGCAAGGTATAACTTCAATGTTTCTGAATTTAGACAAGTTTGCTTTGTGGCCTAAAATGTGGTCTATTTTAGAAAACGTTCCATGTGTTGCTGAGAAAAACGTGTATTCTGATACTGCTGGGTGAAATGTTAGGTAAATGTCTGTTAAGTCTAGTTGATCTATGCAGCTGTTTAGATCTGTGGTTTCTCTGTTGAGTTTTTGCCGAGTTGATCTATCTAGTGGGGAGAGTGGTGTGTTAAAATCCCCAACAATTAATGTCTTTGGATCTATATGGGATTTGAGGGAAAGTAGTGTTTCTTTGATAAATTTGGGTGCTCCATTGATTGGCGAATAGATATTTAGAATTGTAATATCCTCCTGAAGGAGAGATCCTTTAATTAGTATGTAGTGACCTTCTTTATCTCTTTTCACGAATTTTAATTTGAAGTCTATTTTATCTGATATTAGGATTGCAACTCCCGCCTGTTTATGCGGTCCGTTTGCTTGGTAGATTTTGTTCCAGCCTTTAACATTGAAAATGTGTTTGTTTTTACGGGCAAGATGTGACTCCTGCAGGCAGCAGATAGTAGGGTCTTGTTTTTTAATCCAACTAGACAGTCTATGTCGCTTAATTAGAGAGTTCAGTCCGTTAACATTAAGAGATAGGACTGAGAGGTATGTGGGAGTTCCTGCCATGTTATCCACCTTCTTGGGGGCTGCGAAAACTGGGTTCTTCCTATGGTTCTTGGATTCTCAGTTTGGGTGCAGTTTCTTGGCCTTTATTGCGGTCTTGTTGGTTTTCTATGTGTAGGACATCTTTAAGAATCTTTTGTAGCGCTGGTTTGGTGGAAATGTATTGTTTCAATTTTTCTTTGCTATGGAAGGTTTTTATTTGGCCTTCAGTTATGAAGGAGAGTTTAGCTGGGTACAGTATTCTTGGTTGATAGTTGTTTGTTTTTAGGGCATGGCATACATCGTTCCAGGCTCTTCTTGCTTTGATTGTCTCTGCTGAGAAATCTGAGGTGATTCTAATTGGTTTCCCTTTATAAGTGATTACCCTTTTCTCTCTGACAGCTTTAAGGATCTTTTCCTTGTTCTGAGTTGATCCTATGTGGATTATAATGTGGCGGTGGGATGTCCTATTCTGGTCTGGTCTATTTGGGGTTCTAAAGGCTTCTTGTATCTGGACAGGCCTATCTTTTTGCATGTTTGGGAAGTTCTCTGCTAGGATCCTGTTAAACAAATTTCCTAGACCATTAACTTCTGTTTCTAGGTGCTCCTCTACACCCATTATCCTTAGATTGGGCCTTCTGATGGTGTCTTCCAGGTGTTGGATAGATCTATCATATTTCTTGGACTTGTCTTGGATGGTTGTATGTTCTTTCTCTATAATATCTAGGCTGTCTTCAATCCCTGAGATTCGATCTTCTGCATGGTCTAACCTGCTGTCAAGACTCTCTACTTTGTTTTTTATCTCTTTTCCTTCTAGTTGGTCAGCTTTGATGGCTTTAAGTTCTTTGTTGAAGCTCTGTTTTAGGTCTTGTATGAATTTCTTTACTTCCTTAATTTGGTGTTCAGTGTTTGTCCTCAAATCACTTAGTTGATTGGTTATGGTTTCTTTGGGCTCCCATTTCTTCTGTTGGGTTCCATTCAGCATTCCCTTTGTGGTCTCCCTGACTTCCTTCAGCTCTTTGTTAATGGATTCCATGAATGCCTTTAGTGATCTTTGTGTGTTCTCTACCTGGTCTCTCAATTCCTGTATTACTCTTTGATTAGCTTCCTCCCGTTCGTGGGATTCCTGCAGATCTCTTTGAGTGTTCTCAGCCTGCTCATGCCATTCCTCCCTTTCTCTTTGAGTATTCTCAAGTTGTTCACGCAAATCCTGTATCAGTTTTTGAGTAGCTTCCTCACGCTTATGCTATTCCTGTATAAACTTCTGGGATGCCTCCTCTCTCTCCCTGTCACGCTCATACAGAGTCCTTTGTACATTGTCAAACTTTTCATTTATCATGTTTGCCAGCAGTGTTTGTAGAGCTGTTTGGGAACTCTCCTCTGGATTATTCATTATCTGTTCTAACCCCTGATTATCAAGATTGGGAATTGAGATACCCAAATTTGCCATTTTTCTTGTGTTTTTCCGGGTTACTCTGCCCATTTGAGATGAAGATAGCACCAGTTTTGTGCTAGAACACTATCTTAAGGCAACCATCAACCAAAGTTTGCATTTGTACAGTCAATAGTCTACAGATAACAATCTAGTTCAACATATACATCTATTCGACATCAAACAACTATATGTTAAAGGACTTCGAACCGCAGAGAAGAATTTGGAAAACCAGAAATTATTAGGGTTAGGGAGAGATGTGGGTAAAAAATAGGAATAGATTGGTGTGGGGAGGCACAGGGAGAGTTAACTATGTCATAATCACAGTGCAGGAAATAGGTTGGGTAGGATGCAAGTAGAGAGAGAGAGAAAAAGAAGAAAGGGAAAGGGGAATGAAAAGAGACCAGAAAAAAAAATAGAAATGTAAAAATTAATGTTATTTTAGAGATTAAAAGACCATCTATTTATAGAGGAATATGAATATGTTGAGAGAAAGAGAGGGACATAGAGGAGATGTGAAAAACTTTTAAAAAAATGCTTAAAATATTATATAGGTATAAAGAGGTAGTACTGCTATTAATGATTTTAAGTCTCAGAGGTTTTGAATTGAGTAATAAGTTTGTGGATTAAGTGTGTACACAATGGGGGGTAGGGTCTACTGGTTAACTACGGGCTTATCTGAGGATGTGCAGGACAAGATTTAAGTCACATAAAGAGGAACAAAGAGGAAAACATGGAAAGGATAGGAAAGTGAGAAGAAAAGATCAGTTCAGTAGAGCTAGACAAAAAACAAAAAGATAATTAAGAATGAAAGAAAAAGAGAAAGAAGACAAGAAAAGAAAGGAAAACACACATTCACGTATTCCTAAAATAAAAATTATAAGAGGAGAAAAGAAAAAAAAAAAGTTAATGGAAAACAATTATTTTTTCAGTAGAGGCAAAAATTAAAGATTAATAAAAGTTTTAGAAAAGCAAAAAAAAATTTTTTATATATATAAGGTAACAAAAAACGAAAAAAAAAAACAAAAAAAGAAAAAAAGAAAATAAGAAGAAGAAAAAAAAAAAAAAAGGTCTTTGATTTTTTTTTTTGGGGGGGGAGGGGTGGGAAGAGTCCTGTATCTCCCTTTTGTCTGTAACCAGAGTGTGGTTGGAGTCTCTGGTCAGCTTGAGGTCCTGTGGCTTGATTGGTTTCTTAAGTCAGTTTGTTGGAACAGGCAGAAAAATGCTCTGCTTTACCCAAGATTTTGAGATCCCCCTCTCAGGTTAGTTTACTGGGAGGGTGATCTGCTTTGAGAATCACAAAAGAGGGGGATGCAGTGATGAGGCTAGGTTCTGGGTAGAGTTGAGGCCTTTCAACAAACAGTAGCTTTTCCCTGGGACTATTTTGTGAAAAAAACTCACAGCACCCAGCCTGGAGCCATTCTCGGGGTTTCTGTTTTTCAATTGATTGTGGTGGCTGCTAGAGGGAGGGGCAGCCTCTGGCTCTGGTTACCCGGTGAGGAGAGCCACTCCAATGGCTGGCGCCTGAGCTGGGTGACTTTTCCCTGGATGGAACTGAGTCTGTGAGGTCACTTCGCCGTTAAGTTCTTATGACCTGCTAAATGACTCGTTTTATTCCAAGGCCTGAGCTGGAGCTAGCCGCTCCTCCGAGCTTTGTCGGTATCCAAGATTGAGATCACCGGTGCTGGGTGGGGGGAGGGGTGGCCTTTCCTCCTCTGCTCCCTGGGAAGGAGTGAGGAAGTGGGGCTTCTACTCACGCCGAGTCTTGGATCCTGGGTCGTCTCTGGTCTGCAAAGTGCAGGATGAAGTTGTCCGCTCCTTGTCGGTTCTTGCTGGTGTTGAGTAGAATCCGCTCGCCCGCTGCGTCTGGCTCCTTCGTCCCGGACTCTCTGTGTGAGCGCTCAGGTATGGCTGCGGCTGAGGTCGCCGCTGCGACCCTGCCGCCGCAGCAGCAGCTGCTGGCAGACGCTCAGATGTGTCTGCTTGGCTTCCCCTCTCTTGACTAACTCTCTGTCCTGTGATGGCACACTTGGTGTGATTCTCTGGCTTGGGACTGTTCACTGGAACTCTGAAACTGTTTTCTATGCAAGAGCTTGTTCAGATTCCAGCTTCTCCTCCGCCATCTTCCCGGAACTCCCTTTCACTTCTGATATTTTTATATAAATACAAGGCTTGACTTGAATTAAACTAACACTGGAGAGTTTTCTTCATATTACTTTTAAAAAAGTGAATACACTATAATTTTCAAGTTTTAATTGTTGATAGAATTCTATGTACTCTTTATAAAAGCTACTGGATCTGCTTCCACTTCAAGTTGTGATTTCAAAATCTCAGCATATCAGTGCAGGTCATATATTGAATGTAATGCTTAGCAATTAAGAGACATGGGGTACTTAAAAAGAGATTTTGTTGTTGTTGGTATATTTTGGTACTTGTCCAGGGACTTGAACTCAGAGTCTGGGTACTGATCACTAGCTATGCATAAGGCTAGCACTCTATCACTTGATCTACACTTAATTGGAAATAAGTCTCATCGAACTGTGATTGACAGATCTCTGCCTCCTGAGTAGCTAAGATAACAAATATGAACCAGCTGAAATGTAGTCTCTGGGTGTGTATGTATTTATGTTCAGTTTAATTATTTTCATGCCTTCCTGAGTTACAAGACCCACCATTTCCACTTCTTTTCCTAGCTTCTGCTTTGTTGCTGGGATTCCATCTATTGGAGCCTCATTTACAGAGGAAAGGCCAAAGTCTTAGGACCAAAGTAGCTAAACCATAGACCAACAACTCAAAGAATTTCTAGTTTGTGTCCTGCTTTAGTAATGGAATATTTTTGTTAAATGGAGAAACAAGATTGGATTTATTTAAAGAGCAAGTTATTATTCAAATTGGAGATTTGTGAGTTTTATTTTTTAAAGAAATGTTTTATATAAGTGTTATTAATAGATTTTAAGCTCCAGTATTTAATAAAGCCCCTAAACAGATTCATTTTCTAGCAATTTATAGCAAAGGAATCAATGAAGCACTAATAATACATAATTTAGAAACTATATTGAAGATCTGATTCTTGAGTTTATTTTTTAAAGTAAAATTACTCTGCTTCTTCTCTCAGAGATTCTTAAATTTTGGTAAAATCTAGGGCCTTATATGTGAGAAGCCCTTAAATTTCCCTTAAGAGATAGTTGTGGCATGTGTGTGTAACAAGTTTTGTAGTACACAAAAAAAGGAAAACATTTTTGATATGATTCTGGGTTTGCTGGAAATAGTAAATCAAATTTATTTTACTGTAGAAAAGTAAATTATATGATTGCAGATGTTATTTGTCTGTTTGCTTTGTAGTGAAAACACAACTAATAACTAAGATGTGTAAGCAAACAGATACTTATTCAATGGACTGCAGGTTTACACATGGTAAGCTGAAACTACCTTAAGCCAAACAATGAGTTTCATACACTTGTTCAGGAAAAGTCATAGCTCAGCAACAGCACAGCATAAATTAGCATTGTCTCAGTGTGGGTCCATGTAACTACTTGGAAGCTACTGCTTAGTGCCACTGAAATACAGCCAATATCACACCTTCTCTAGTGTAACAAAGACCAAAATTTCTACAGGGTATATATTGATTTCTCCTCATCATAAATTCAAGGCAGGCTCCCCTGTAATTTAGACTATGCAGGAGATGTAGGTAGGAAGTTTGTGGTCCAATACAGAACCTGAACAAAAGTGAGACTCCACCTGAAAAATAAAACTAAAAGTAAAAAGGCTTGGAGATATGGCTTAAGTTGTAAGGTTATTGACTAGTAAGCTCACAGCTCTCAGCAAAAAAGGAAAAATTCAGTACTATAGCAAAGCAAAACAATGTGAAGCTCAGTCATTGGAAGTCAAGACCATCTTCATGTTAGCAGTTGACCTATAATTATTACAGCACAAAAGTGGAGCATATTTTACTGTGAGAACTTTATATGGATTTAATGTGTACATTGCATAGTATATTTCATATATATATATATATATATATATATATATATATATATATATATATATATCAAATAGAATGGAAAATAATATTAAACATGTAAACAATTAACAAGCTGAAATCGGAGATAAAAGTAATTTGTAGTGAGGTTTCTCATTCTTTCCATTGGTAACTGTATTGTTTGCAATAAAAGTACATTTTACTATACTATTTTATTTTATACATTTGTTAAATTTCTCTAGATATAATTTTCAGCAAAATATTAAAGATTTAAATATAGAAGTATGTAATATAAAACAAACTGCCAATATAACCCAAAAGACAAATATTTTAAAATAAATTTCTCCTTCAGACTAGAGAGATGTGCATAGACAACAGCTAATAGAATATTTTCAAAAAATTCTGTGAATGTAGTTAAATGCTAATTCTCTCAATATACCACATTTTATATAGCTTGATTACAAATAAAAAGTTAATTTAAATGCAAAACTATTGACAGTGGTTGTAGAGGGGTGTGTTTGGATGGGTATATGGTAAAAATTATTTACTGTGAATTTAAAGGAGCTAACATTTATATCATAGTAATTAATTTGTAACTCCATAAATGTACTCACACTATAACTATAAAGGTGGAAATTAGTTATTAGTTGTTGTGATCAGGAAAGAATATTTAGACAAGCACATGCCCTTTTTTTTTGCTAAATTTCAATCAAGTGTATTTTTACACAGGTAGTTTTATTTCTTGGAACAGCAGAAAGACAGTAAAATGTCAGGGTTTTGAGATCCTAGGATTTGATTTAAAAAATAAATACATGTAAAGCATGTCAGGGAGCCTTAGAACTGATATTCTACACTAAGCTCTTCTTAGGGAGAACTATTTATTAAATCTAATGAGATAACTGTCAGGAATGAGTCCACTTAGCATAATCACGTAAAGGCATTAAAACTAGTAGGCAGCATCAGACTGCTAATGTGTTATTCTCTCATGTGCCCTGCAGATTGCCGGATGCACCCCACCAAATGAATAAAAACAGGTGGCTTCACAGCAACTAAACTGATGGCAATTCTACAGTGATTATTAAAAATATTTGAGTTACTTATGTTTAGTTTCTTCTTTTTGTTTATACTGAGGAAGGTTTTCTGTGTGGAAAATTTTCTTTCATTCTTATCAACCCCCTTATATTACTGTTGTTTTGTGAAAGAGGGATGCCAAAATATTTTTTTCTATATTTAATAATCATTTCAAGGGAGAAATAACTGTAATTTAATTTTAGGTCATAGTGCATAAATATAACATTTTATTTTCCTCTTTATAATATAGAAAATATAAACAAAAGAGTATCTAGGATTGCATAAATTGTGATTTATTTATTGCAGTACAATGATTGTCTCATGTAACAGAAATTCAGAATACCATGAAATGTCTTAGTTATTGTTCTAGGTAAAATAGAGTTCACATATCAATTTTGAGTGAAGAGACATCTTGTTTATATTTTCATGTACTTGACACAACTGTTTAAAAACTTGATAAATTGAATTTAACTGATGAATGAAAATAATTTTAAAAATAGATGATAGAGGAAAATAATGGTTACAAATAGTTTTAGTGATCATGGACTCTGGCTCTTAGGCCTTTCTAATTTCTCTCACAAGGCATTAGTTTGTTTGGAAGTTTTTATATCAAAACTATCTACCTCTGTCCAAACCACTTTTCACACCTTTTCAAAAAATGAGAGTAAAATGAATAGAAACTTTTGCCAACATGTCATCATTCATTGCTTTCCTCAATAGTTTTTTTTGTGTGTGTGAACTTTGAACAACTATAGACACCAATTAATTTTCTAATCTGTATCAATGTGAAATTAGGATATAATGGTAATTTTTGGTACTTCTACTACTATTAATTTTAAATTGATTTCAGTTTGACATCTTTTGCTTGGGTTTTTAACCGCTTTTTTTTTTTTTGGTCCTTTCTTTTTTGGTACTGGGGATCAAATCCAAGATGTTTCACTTGCTATGCAAGTACTTTGACACTGAGCTACATTCCAGCCCCTTTTAGGCATTTAACATTTAAAAATTCTTGAAGTTATTTTTGGTCCAGTAGCATTTACAATTACAGAAGTGACATAAATTATATGTATTGCTTTTATTCAAACATCCTCAATCCAATTCCAAATCAATTTGCACATCAAATATGAATCATAAATTTAATTGATTCATAATGTAAATAATTTAATGAATTTTATACTTTATAAAATTTCAATTATTTCAGAATGTTACCATGAAGTAAATGAATGAAAATGATAACGTAGGCCAGGTGTGTGTGGAATTTATAAGCAATACAGGCAATATGCTATGCCTTATTATGCCTTATTATTACTATGTAATGCTTATTGTCAACAGCAATTTCTAACTTTTTTATCACACATACAGTAATCATTTAAATTATTTTTCTATAATATTCTTATCTTCATACAGAGAGTTGACTCTGTAATTATAAAATGGAACAAATGCTCCATACCCATTTTGGCTGTTGGTCAGTTGTAATTGTTTTTTGTTTTTCATTATCACTACAGTTATTCCATATATTAACAGTGATTAACAAACCCTGAACACTATTCAACCCTAAACAGTGAACTAAGAAATTTTGTGTTCTATCTTATTTAAATTTTAGCAGCTATATAAATTTGTATCTCTGTTATACATATTACAAACCATGTAGTAAATCTTGAAACCAACACTGAACTCAGTTCTGTCTAAATAAATTCTTAATATTAACCCATTATATCATGCAAGTCTTTCTGGACTAGCAGGTTAACTTTAATGACTTCTCAAATTACTCCAAACCCACCTTTGTAGCTTTTCCTCTTTTGTGGACCTCTACTACAAGAAACTCAACCAATCAATACAGTCCTATGGACTATAAACCTGTCTGTATTTAT
Organism: Dipodomys spectabilis; assembly: GCF_019054845.1. Taxonomy (NCBI): domain Eukaryota; kingdom Metazoa; phylum Chordata; class Mammalia; order Rodentia; family Heteromyidae; genus Dipodomys; species Dipodomys spectabilis. Next base: position 11,242,606 of record NW_024871113.1, on the reverse strand, counting down.
TTATCAAATGCCCGTGTTTTCATTCTCTGCTTATTCTTTGCAAAACTCCACTCAAAATTTTCTTCTACACAGTTTGTTATAAATTCAAAGTTTGAATCCCCAGAGTTTTGAATTTTCATTATTTCTCAATTGTATTAGAATTTGGCGGAAGTGAAGTTTGAGACCACATAGATCCAGGTTGGAAGAAGGCTCTCAGATCCTGTGTCCTTTGAGACAGCATTTAATGTCTCTTATATCAACTTTACTTTCCTCTTCCAAAGGTAAAAGAGTTCAGAAGTGACAAGAAGAAATATGTAGTGGCATCTGCAATCCCTGCAGACCTTAAAGAAACTTTTTGCTGTCAGTTGGTGTCTAACTCAGCTGGTGTCTAACTCAGCAAAGCCTGTTGATTAAACTGTGTCCCCAATCTCACAGACAGCGCAGAATTGGGTCCTTCGCATTTCATTTTGCTAGTAGAATGTACTCTTCATTTTCTCAATATTTCAGTTCACCAAGCACAGAATTCTTTGATGGTTCCAGGAGCTGGATTGGTTGCATCTGGGATGCTACAGCTGTAGAGTGGAAAAGAAAATCAAAACCTAAAATAACAACAAAATTTGCTATTGTTTGTAGACAAAGTCCACACTACATGAAATCTGTCTCTTTAGTAGTAGCTCTGCACATGTCCTTCTCTCTTGTAGACCCACAGCACCTCCAGATTTCCTGTTACTATTTAACTACTCATTTTCTAAATTCTGTTATTCTCAGACCCTCTTGATTTATATAAATTTTCTTGTTGACTCAAGTGCATTCTAATCTTGTTTTCTAATATCATTCTCTTCAGAACATATTGCTTAGGAAGACTGTCCAACCCCACACCAGTTGTAAACATGTCATTTATCTAGCCACTCTAGTTGCATTAAAGATGGAATGGTCAACAACTGATGACTAAAAATGTTCTAACAAGAAGGTGAAAACAGTCTTTTGTCTCAGTTTGCAATGGCAATATCACTATAGCTTAATAAAAAGTGAAACAAAAAGGTTCTTTTAAAACAGCACAATTTGGGAGGGGTCTAAGGATATACATCAAAATTCAGGTTCCACCACTGACCACCAAGTGATCCAAGTAAAGTAGACTGTGGAATAAAAGTACTTTAAAAGTATTACATGTAGTCAAGGTAGTACAATGCAGTATGGCCCATACTTGTGATCCTAGCTACTCAAGGGGCTGAAATTCTTCCTGTGCAGAAAAGTGCATGAGAATCTTATCTCCAATTAATTGACAAAAAGTCAGAAGTGGAAGGGTGGTTCAAGGTGTGAGTGCACACACACACACACACACACACACAACGTTATGTGGTAAGGATTCTGCCTCTGTGCTATAGTTCTGCCTTTTGTATACAATCACTTATTGACTGCAGAGATGGAACTCCTGGCAAAATCATCACATACTAGGACTCTCCCTCTGACCAGTATGGTTTGTCAGTCAAAGGGCTCTGGACTGTCCAGAGACCCTATGTTGCAGTAACCCATTTGGATGAGACTTTCCTCTTCTCTATGATGATCTAGACTTCCAGAATTTGGATAGATGATTTCATACCAAATGAAGCCTGATCTTATACCAAAGATCATGTAGAGCTACCCTCTTAGATGAAGAAAAAAATAACTTAGATTAATACAACTGTATACCAAAATACAACTGTGATTGATCTAATGCTAACTTTAGACTTTCTGCCCATGGATCTCAAGATTTTTGTTAATTTAGAAAAGTTTTTTTCTCCAAGAATGTAAAGCTACATTTCCTTTTGTTTAAAACAAACTTATTATTAACATCACATTGTTGATACAGCAGCTTTCACAGGTCCTGGCACATAACCTTTGGAGGTTAGTCCTTTGCCTACTTTAGTGGTAAATCAGTGCTCTCTCAATCTTCATTGAAAATTTCTGCATTTAGGAAACATTACTTGAGTGTTAGAATTATGTTCTGATGCTCAATGAAAACAAAGTAAAGTGAGGTAAGCCATGATGTCTGATTAATTGCAAATGTCACTATGGCTTTTGGTGCATTGAGCACAGAGAATTACCTATTATCCGCTATTTATGTAGCACTGTTTTTTGACTCTCATGTGAACTATATTTCGGTCATGTGAGTTTATGAAGTGATACAATTCTTAAAAGGTTGTGACCTATAGAAAATTCTTTGTCTTTCAAATTGCAGCAGATACATGTGAAAGTATTGGTTTACTAGGCATTTTATTTATCCCTCTAGCTTCTAAAATTTCACGATTTTTCCCAACATCTTTAAAACAGCAGTGACAACAATTAGATAGCAAGGTTTGGGAGATGTATAGAGCAATGAAAAAAAGTTTTAAAGAGTACATTTGAGAAAAGAGCAATTAATGACTTAGAGAGTGCCAAACTGAAAATAGTTTGCTTTCTTGATCACAGAATTCTAAGAAAAGCTTTTTAAGAATAAACTAGAAGCAAAGAAATACTTGATTGGCTGCAATTATGTAGACATCTTTTTGGTCTATCTCTTTGGAAAGCCTGTAGTTATTTCTGTTTGTTGATGACATTCAGTTGGTTGAGCCTAACTATCTCAAACTAATCAAAGTTCATATCCCATAACAGAACTGGCTTTTTCTGCTCAGGGGAGTTTATGCCTGGACTCTAATTTATTTTATTGCAATGTTACTAAGAATAGACACACTAGGACTTTCCTCAAAGGGAAGTATTTTATTTCATTTAGGATTTGACTGAAACATGATTGAACAAGGCCTTGAGCATTGAGAATATTATATAATTCCTCTAAGCCTTAGAGAATCTATTTTTCTTTTATTCAGTTAGATTTCATTATATATAGCCTACATTGCTTGGTTGAGATTGATGACTCTCATGTAATTCAGAAAATACCCTAGGAGACATTTGTTCAGTGAACTATTTTTTTCAGATTCAGATTCAATGTGATAATATGTTACAGTGAATATTTCTGTTGACGTCCACTTAGCTATTTATTTGCTTTAAACCTAGTTTATCAAAATATGCAATAATATGTTAGTTTAATAAATAACTTGACAACTCAGCTACCTAATGTCTAGAATTTTGCAAATTTTACAATTACTATTATTTTTTGTTTGGTTGTGGGGCTTGAACTCTGGGCCTGGGCACTATCCCTCAGCTCTTCAGCTCAAGGTGAGCACTACCACTTGAGCTACAATGCCACTTCCAGTTTTCTGAATGGTTTATTGAGATAAGAGTCTCACAGACATTCCTGCCTGAGCTGGCTTTGAACTGTGATCCTCAAATCTCAGCCTCCTGAGTAACTAGGATTACAGGTGAGAGACACCGATGCCCAGCTACAATTTTGTTTTATAAATAAATTTATTAAATTGTAACTGTATGAAGAAAATAACATCTGTAATTGACAATTAGTACATTTAATAAATAATCTATTCAGGCATCAGTGGCTCATGCTGTAATCCTAGTTACTCAGAAAGCTGAGATTTGAGGATCAAGGCTGAGATTTGATCAAGCCCAGTCAGGAAAGTCCAGGAGACTTTTATCTTCAATTAACCACCTAAAAAGTGTAACTTTGGCTCAAAGCACTTGCCTTGAGCAAAAGAAAAGGCTGGAATACAGCCCAGGCCTTGAATTGAAACCACATGACTGACAAAAAATAAAAATAAATAAAATAATCTAAAAGGCTTAGGAAGCCTTATTTGTTCTTTTTTTGTTGTTGCTTTTTTAAGTACTAAGGCTTGAACTCAGAAACTCAGGTTGGCTCAGATTTCTTGCTTATGACTGGCACTCTACCACTGGAACCATGTCTCCATCTTGGCTTTTTACTGGCTAATTGGTGACAGTCTTACGGACTTCATCTTTTCGCATGACTTGGCATTAAACTTGCTAGGTTTTATAAGTGTCAAGTAATAAAGTTTTTAATGCTCTCAAGATGCATTAGTCAGTTTAATGTGATAAAAATACTTAGGGCAGGTGTCTTTCATGGTTATTTCTGCTGTCTTCAATATTGAAGTGGACATATATCCACTGGTGCCATATACAGACATTAGTCCTATGGTATAAGTCATCTCAGAACCTCTGAGTTCAAAAGCCATTAGTGGATGCCATCACAGCTAGGATGGAGGATTTTGTTTTCTGAAGAACGAAAAGAAGTGGCAGGTCCAGGAGTCAGGTCAGTGTTTTAAAAGTAATTTCCAAAGCAGTAGCTTGGTAAATGTTCAATAGGAAACTGGAAAGCATGCAGAACAGGACTGAAACTCATTGTTATGGATAGTGAGGTCATCACAGGTTTTGTGTATGAGGAGACATAAAAGTAGAATTAATAAGTACAGATAGGTAATCTTCCTCTTATCAAAAGAAATGAATGTTCCTTGATGAATTCCTCAGTACTCAGTATCACAAGGCCACTTTGTGCACCTTATATGGAATAGTATGGCTATTTTTTTTCTGATCAAAAAGGGAAAAGAATTATTATGAGTTGACTTGCAAAATAATTTCATTTTTTCTATATAACTTAAAAACATTAGCAGACAGTGTGGTGTTTACTTTCTGACAGGACTTACTACTTCTGAAAAGAGCAACTATTCACCTTTAATCATTGATAGAAAATTACCTAGACAATGACATGATGAACTCAAAGAAACTTGCTTGTTCAGCTTAACCTGAAATTGTCCTTAGATGAACAAAAGCATATCACTGTATTTAGTGCATCAATGATTTGGTTCTGAATCATCTTGCAGGTACATAATATTTGTACTAGTCACATATGGAAATGTGTTAAGTGATCCAGAGCATAGCTCAGATGTCCACCACATTGTCATATGTTGTAATTTGTTGGTGCTATTTTAAGATTGTTCCGCAAATAGCTGATATTTTATTAAATGCTTAATATGTGCCAGGCAAACTTCCTTTTTTTTGCATGTTTTCAGGTTTGTTTTGGGGGGATATTTTTGTTTTTGTTTGTTTTTTTTTTCTTTTTGCCAGAACTGGTACTTAAACTAAAAGGACCTGCGTGCTGCCTCTCAATTTTTTTGTTCAAAGTTGGGATGTATCCATTGAGCCTTGGACCACATCCAGATTTTCTGCAGTTGAGATAAGTCTTTCACAGATTTTCCTCTAGTTAGGTTTCAAATCATGATTCTAAGATCTCAATCTCCTGAGGAGCTCAGTTACAGGCATGAGCCACTGGCTCTCAGCCTTAACTCTTTATTGATTGTAACTCCTGTATTGTTTCCACTTCATAGATTAAGAAATTATCTGATTTATTCAATGGTAGATGGAGTAGTAGATCCAGGAGACAAATGTATCTTTATAGAACCATTGTTAGTGGCTCTTACACTCCTCGGTTATTCTGTGAGAACTACATGCATCTATGTCACACATCATAGCCTTCATCACACACATTGGCCTTTGTTTATTCATAATCTTTCTTTGCTTCTTTATATGCTGACTTTTCTTTGTTTACTGGTTGCTTATGGAAGCATGCTGAAACTATTAATTGGTCAGGTATATTTCTGAAATGTATTTTATGGGCAGCTTTTTAGTTCATTGTTAATATGGGTCAAATATGTCAAATTGTAACACAATAAGTCCTACAATTTATATTGATTGTAGTATGTATCATAAAATAATAGAGCAGTTGCTATAGTCTGGTATTTTCAGTTCTTATATTACTCAGAGGTACAAAACACAATCATTCATCACTAACTAAAAGCATCTTACAAAGTTGGCAATGTGTAAAAAAAAATCTTCAGCGGGCTGGGAAGGTGGCTCAGCAGTAGAGCGCTTGCCTTGCATGCATGAGGCCCTGGGTTTGATTCCTCAGCACCACATAAGCAAAAAGAAAAAAATGCTGGAAGTGGCGTTGTGGATCAAGTGGTAGAGCACTAGCCTTGAGCCGAAGAGCTGAGGGACAGAGCCCAGGCCCAGAGTTCAGGCCCCATGACCAGACCCCCCCCCCAAAAAAAAATTTTCAGTATCTGTCAAAAAAATCTTCAATATCTGTCAAATAATCCAAGATAGACTTCAAAAAGTGTAAAAATTATGCTTTAGTTGTAAGAATCTGGGATTTTGCTTCTAATCTGTTATATTAGAGAACTTATATCTCTTTCAAAATATTACTTCAACTATTATTAATCTGTAAAAAATCAGACATTTATTTGTTAATTTGTTACTATAGTTCTTATTTAATTTCACTTTTGAGTCCTTGTGGAGTAACAATATACCTCAATACAATCCAATTATATTGTATTAATTTTAGAAGTGAAAGATAATCATAGGTTTTTTTTTAGACTTCTATACATACTTTCATCATTCTGTAGCTATATAAGAAGATAATTAGGTGCTTGCCTGTTTTAATCACCTGCAAAAGATAAAAGAGAATTAAGAGACAACATGTAAGAGATTTTGGCCTAAAATGCTTTGTTGTGTAGGGTATTCATTTTCACCATGAATGCATCTTGTGCAATAACTGTTTGCTTATTTCTAAGTAGCAGTTGTTATTTTCTCTCTAATACATAATGTGCTTCCAAAACTAATATACAAATTCAATGCAATTCCTATTAAAATCCCAATGACGTACATCACTGAAATACAGAAAACAGTCCAAAAATTCATATGGAACAACAAAAGACCTAGAATAGCCAAAACAATTCTAGGGGATAAAGACAATATGGGAGGGCTATCCATGCCGAACTTCAAACTCTACTACAGAGCTATAATAACAAAGACAGCATGGTACTGGCACAAAAACAGACCCGAAGACCAATGGAACAGAATAGAAGATCCAGAAATAAATCCACAGGCCTACAGCCAGCTGATACTCGACAAAGGAGCCAAAGACATACAATGGAAGAAACACAGCCTCTTCAACCGCTGGTGCTGGGAAAACTGGGCAGCCACATGCATAAAACTAAAAGTGGACCCCAGCCTATCACCATGCACCAACATCAACTCAAAATGGATTAAAGACCTTAACATTAAACCTGAATCTCTGAAACTACTGCAAGACAGAGTAGGAGAGACACTTGAACTAATAGGCACAGGAAGGAACTTCCTGAACAGAGTCCCAGGGTCACAACAAGTTGGAGAGAGACTCGACAAATGGGACTACCTTAAAATAAAAAGCTTCTGCACAGCTAAATCTATCACAACTAAGCTAGAAAGTCAACCAATGAGTTGGGAAAAAATATTTACCAGCAATATATCAGACAAGGGGTTAACATCTTGTATATACCGGGAACTCAAGAAACTAATCCCTCCCAAACCTAACAAACCAATTACTAAATGGGCAAGGGAACTAAAGAGGAACTTCTCAAATGAAGAAATAAAAATGGCAAAGAAACACATGAGGAAATGTTCATCATTCCTGGTGGTGAAGGAAATGCAAATAAAGACAACCCTGAGATACCACCTTACCCCAGTCAGAATGTCCCACATCCACAAATCAGCCAACGACAAATGCTGGAGGGGATGTGGAGAAAGAGGAACCCTATTACACTGCTGGTGGGAATGCACACTTATACAACCACTTTGGAAAGCAGTCTGGAGGGTCCTTAGAAAGCTAAAGATTGACCTCCCTTACGACCCAGTCATACCACTTCTAGGCATCTACCCTGAACAACAGGAACCAATATACAAGGACACGTGCACCTCCATGTTTATTGCAGCACTGTTCACAACAGCTAGGATATGGAAACAACCTAGATGCCCCACAGATGAATGGATCCAAAAATTGTGGTATCTATACAAAATGGAATATTATGCAGCCATTAGAAATGACAAAATAATGGCATTTGGAGGGAAATGGATGGAGCTAGAAGGAATCATGTTGAGCGAGGTTAGCCAAGAATGAAGAGACAAACGGTACACGGTCTCCCTGATAAGTGGATGCTAAATCTAAAATGTTAGGTGATATGACAAAACTAACAGGACTTAAGAAACAAAGAACTCCCACTCATCTGGTTGAACCACTACTAAATATCCCCATGCTGCTGATCACATATATGGTATATAACATGTGAACACTGTTATATATTACAGACTGTGATAGACAATTTGCTCCAGGAAAGTTAGAATGAACTTGTGACTTTAAATGAGCATCATTATTCCACAATACTGTGAATTTCTGGAAATTATGTACTCACTTAATCACAATCAAAAAAAAAAAAAAAAGAACCTCGGGGAAGGGAGGGAGGGAGGGGATGGTAGGGGGGAAAACAATGGAGGGGGTAATAATGTTCAAGAGGAAGTGTACTCATTACCTCACTCATGTAACTGTAACCCTCTGCATAGTATCTTTACAATAAAAAAAAGAAAAAAAATGTAAAACAAATGGAAATATTAGTCTAAACTTGGATCACTTACAGATAAGTGGAAAATAGTCAAATGGCCAGATGGATTCTCAGGGTGAGAATCACTTCCATTGTCTCTGCACAATCTTCTCTATAGGACAGTGATATGGCTTCCACTTCTTTACAATAAAAAAAAAAAACCTTCACCTTCTTGCCTTTAGAAACTCCTCCTAATGAAGGTTTTTTTCAAACACATCAAGCCTTCTCCTCCTGGACATATGGAGGAGAGCGAAAGAACCTTTCCCAACCTATACTCTCAGTAATAGACCATTGTTCTTCCACAAATGTAAAAGAAGTTTACCTGTTAGAAATGGAATTCTTTTTTACAATTACTTAAAGATAATAATATATTCAAAAATAGAAAATACAACATTGTATATTTGAAAAAATTAAAATAAAAATCTTTACATACAAATAATTCTACATCTCAATTGTATTGCTCTCAACGCTTCTTATTTTTGTTATCTAACAACAGCTGAGCAATTCTTTGCTAATGTATATTTACTGACAATTCCATGTAACACTTTTCTCTTTGTGACAGGTTCCTCTAGGTGATTTCTGTTTCTATGTGGATATGCCCATCTGCCATCTCACCTCCACACCCATAAAATGACCAATGTTAATAATCCTGTCACTAACTTGGTTTTTTGTCATTCGTGGCGCCTGAACTCTGGGCCTGGGTGTTGTCCCTCAGCTCTTCCGCTCAAAGCTAGAGTTCTACCACTTGAGCCACAGCACCACTTCCACTTCCAGCTTTTTCTGCTTATGTGGTGCTGAGGAATCGAACCCAGGGCTTCATGCATGCACTCTACCACTGAGTTACCTTCCCAGCCCCTACATGTTTTTTGAGTTTGTATATTTGCCTCTATATTCACATGTTGAATTTAGAATCAATACATTACTTAAAATGTGACAGTAGCATCATTGTGTTGAAAATAAGAACTAAAGTATCTTTTGGGGGATTAGACTATATGTGATCTTTCTATCTTTTTTAACCATCTAAATGCTATCTCTAATATTTTTCTCTTGCTCTGTCAAACTATTCACACAGTTCACCACACTAGTCTCTCTCCTAGTTTAGCATCTCATTTGGCATAGCTTCTTTTCTTGAACCAATTCCAACTTTCACCTACTTTTCCCACCATTTCATACTTTTAAAAATATTATTTGAGCCCAGTACTGGTGGCTCATGCCTGTAATCCTAACTACATAAGAGGCTGAGATCTGAGGATCATGGTTCAAAGCCAGCCCGGGCAGGAAAGTCCTCGTGAGACTCTTATCTCTAATTAACCACTGGAAAACTAAAAGTGGCGCTGTGGCTCAAGTGGTAGAGTGCTTGCCTTGAGCTGAAGGGCTGACACAGCACCCAGGCCCAGAGTTCAATCCCCACGACTGATAAATAAATAAGAAAGTTCTTTGTACACGTTTTTGTATTTATCATAAGATATGACCTTTGATAACAATCATGATCAATAAATTATTACCTCTAAAACATGGTTCATTGATAAGTAAGGGAATGAGTCAATATTCTCAGAAGAGGTTCCCTGTAATTCCTTGAAAGAAATTTAACTCACAGTCCAACAAAATGAATACCAGGAAGGATGTGTAGGGGGATTTTAAGGGGAGGAGGATAGTTAAATGAAGGGATGAAGGGGGATAATGCATTCATAATATTCAATGCATGTCCAGTGAAACTAGGAAAATTGAAGGGAGAGACTGGGTTGGGAAGGATGTGGGAGAATGAGAAAAAGGAATGAAACCAATCAGGATGTACTTATAATAAACTTATTTGTTTTATGGTAGTCCTTTATACAGCTACTTAAACATAATAAATACAAAAATAGAGCAAAAACCAGGCACCGCTGGCTCACACCTGTAATTCTAGCTACTCAGAAGGCTGAAATCTAAAGATCATGGTTCAAAGCCAGCCCAGGCAGGAAAGTCCATGAGACTCCTGTCTCCAATTAACCACAGAAAACTGGAAGTGGAGTTGTGGTTCAAATGGTAGATCACTAGCCTTGAGCTGAATTGCTAAGGTACAGTGCTCAGTTCCAGAGTTCAAGCCCTATGATGGGGGGTGGGGGTGCAAAAGTTCATGCCTATAATCCTAACTACTTAAGGAGGCTGAGATCTGAGGATTGAAGTTTGAAACTAGCTTGGGCAGGAAATTCTGTGAGTCCAATTAACCACCAAAGCCAAAAGTACACACACACACACACACACACACACACACACACACACACGTAATGAAATACATAATTTAAACAATTTCTTCTACAATCTTGAAATTAGGAAAAATTTTTATTTCATCCATCTCAAAAGTGATTGGTATCTGGTATAGTGTCTTATGCCATATGTCTCCCCACACTCTGGAGACTGAGGTGGGACATTGCAAAATTAAGGGCATCCCGCACCATAGAGTATATCTTCTGTCAAAAGCAATAAGGGAAAACAGGAAATGAAAGGAAAAGAAAGGAAGGGAAAGGAAGAGAAAGGGAGGGAAAGAACAAGTAAGGGAGGAAGGGGAGAGTAGGAGAGGGCAAGAAAGAAAGGAAGAAGGAGGGAGGAAACCTGGGCTTAGGGTTAGATATATATGTTTATATCTTAGTAGTTGAACATTTGCTTTGTATTCACAGGCTGAATCCATCAATCTGTAAGTAAACATTCAACTACATCCCAATAAGCATACCCATAAATGCAAGGCTTTGATGCAGAAATTATTTATGCACGTATTTTCTTGAAGTATGTTCCCTCAGTAGCCTAGTAAAATAGTTTAATATAAAATCATAACTGGATGAATTATGGCAAGTGTGGTAATACAGGTGTTATTAGGACACTTCATGTGGAAGTGAAAGACACATTGTTTTGAGAATTCTGAAAAGATGTGAGAGAAAGAGTGATGCTTTAAATGTCTTTCAAAGTAGTGCCTGAAAGTAAAGAAGGACACATGAAGGTGTTAGGAGAAAAAGTTGCTGAGGAAATTCAACAATAGCTCAGCCCCAATTCTAGCAAAGACTTGGGAAATACAGACTTTATGTGTTCTAGAGAAGCAAGGAGGTAACTGCCAGTCTCTCCACATAGGAGAAAACAGGAAGAAGGATGTGCAGATGGCCTGAGAAAGGAGGGAAACTGTGTAGAGGATTTTTTGTAGATCTTTGTTCTGTTTAAAGGTATTAGCAGCCGGGGGCTGGTGGCTCACGCCTGTAATCCTAGCTACTCAGGAGGCTGAGATCTGAGGATCGCGGTTCAAAGCCAGCCCGGGCAGGAGAGACCGTGAGACTCCTATCTCCAATAAACCACCAGAAAACAGGAAGTGGCGCTGTTGCTCAAGTGGTAGAGTGCTCGCCTTGAGCTGAAGAGCTGAGGGACAGCGCCCAGGCCCAGAGTTCAAGCCCCACGACCGACAAAATAAAATAAAATAAAATAAAGGTATTAGCAACAGATCTGCTCATGTGAATTTAAGGGCCAGCAAAGTGAGAGCTTTCTGCTGTGTCCTCTGCTGAAGTGCTGACTATGCATAGATCTATTCTTAAATAATGGACCCCCTTTAGAGAGACAGGGTCATTTGCCCATGTCTGCTGAAGATTCCATTCATCATTGTTCATCTGTGACAGCTACACATTCCCAGAGTAAGAGCTTCCTAGCCAACCAAATCAAGTAATTTGAGGAAATGTGCAGAATAACAGTAAGTACAATACATTTTAAATGAAAAGTGATTACAAATATAATCAACAAATAAACTTTACAAACTTGTTTTGACTCTTTTGGAGAGATCCAGATTTCTTTTCTTTTGGTCCTGGGGCTTGCACTCAAGGCTTGGGCACTGTTTCTGAGCTTCTTAGTATATAAGGCTAGAGCTCTACCACTGGAGCCACAGTACCACTTCGAGCTTTTTCTTAGAAGTCTCATGGACTTTTCTTAAGAGTTTCATGGACTTTCCTGCCTGGGCTAGTTTTGAACTGTGATCCTCAGATCTCAGCCTCTTTAGTAGCTAGGATTTCAGGTATGAGCTGCCAATGCTGAGCTCAGTTGTTTTTTATAACAAAAATATGGTAGACTGAAAGCAATGATCAATTAGAATTGTGTTTAAAGAATTGTCAAGTGACAGTCTAGCTTTGATTGTTTACAATGAAGATTGAATGCCTTGATTAAAAATAATTTATTGCTTCTGCTGAAAATTTGTCACTTTTATGATATGGACTATTATAATCAGGCTTTGTATTTACACATCATTTATTTACCTGTATAGGCAGCCACCTAACAGAAACATATTTAATAAGAGAAACAGCTATTAGTTCAAAAGGAAGAGCAGGACAGTCTAAGGGAGCAGTCATTATGCTACCTCATCTTGAAGGGAGAAGAATTCTAAATACAAGCATCTTCCACTATTGTAGTAAATGAGGGAGACCTAGTAATTCTGCTAGAAGCCCTAGACCTACACAAACCCAATCAGAAGTATTTCTGCAGTTACATGAGTAAGGTAATGAGTACATTTCCTATAGAGCATTGTTACCCCCTCCTTTGTTTATCCCCTATTTCCCCCCATCCCCCCCGAAGTTGTTAAGTTTGTTTTCAACATAGTGTCTTGTACATCTCATTGGTACAATGGGTAAACCTGTCTCCTTGTTTCAGAATTTTGTTATTGCCCTTCCCCTCCCCAAATTAGAAAAATATTATATACAAAATGCAGGACCCCGCAATCAAATATAGTGAAAACAGGGGTTATACCATGGAGGAAGAACATATGAAAGAAAAAAATTTTTTTAATCACAAAGTACATTAAAAACAGCAGTGACAAAGAAAATACCGCTTGTGTCCCTATTTTGGGGTTCATTTCACTTATGACCATCTTATACAGTCATATGTACATAACCTTTGACTTTTCTGCATGTCTAGTAATATTCTAGACCTATACACGTCATTGCAAATAAGGGAAACTATGGGAACTATGTTTATTTGGGCCTGGCTTACTTCACTTAATATAACTTTTTCCAAGTCTTTCCATTTCATAACAAATGGGCAGTGTCATTCTTTCTGATGGAGGCATAGAATTCCATTGTATATATATATATATATATATATATATATATATATATATATATATATATATATATATATATGCCACATTTTCTTGATCCATTCATTTACTGAGGGACATCTGGGTTGGTTCCATATCTTAACTATAGTGAATAATGCTGCAGTAAACATAATTGTGCAGGTAGCTGTAGTATGGATTTGTTTGTGATTTTTAGGTAAATGCCCACAAGTGGGACTGCAAGTTCATAGAGAAGCTTTATGCTTAGTCTTTTGAGGAACCTCCTTACTGCTTTCCAGATTGGTTAAACAAGTTTATACTCCAACCAACAATGCAATAGGGTTCCCTTCTGTCCTCATCCGCTCCAGCATCTGTTGTTAGTAGAGTTCTTGATTATAGCCATTCTAACCAAGGTGAGGTGGTATCTCAATGTTGTTTTTATTTGCCTTTTTTTATGGCTATTGACTATTATATTTTCTCTTCAGAGAAGTTTCTCTTCAAGTTGTTAGTCCACTTATTTATCAGACAGTTCTTGAGGATTTGTTGTTTGGGAAATTAATTTTTTGAGTTCCAGGTATATTTTAGATATGAGACTCTTGTCCATTGAATGGCTAGTGAAGATCTTCTCCCAATCTGTGGGCTTTCTATTGATCTTGCTAGCTATTTCCTTTGCCATGAAGAAACTCTGCAGTTTCATGCAATCCCATTTGTCCTACCTTTCTTTGATATGTTGTGTTCCTGGATCTTTATTAGGAAAATTTTGTCCTATGCCAAGGAGCCCTAGAGTGTCTCCTATTTATTCCTGTCATGTTTTCAGGGTGTATACTTTGGCTTTGAGGTCTTTGATCCATTCAGAGTTGAATCTGGTGCAGGTTAATACAGAAGGATCGAAATTTAATTTTCTACAGGTGATTAACCAATTTTGCCAGCACCATTTACTGAAGAGGCTTTCTTCCATTCTATTTTTTTAGTGCCCTTATCGAAGATTATGTGGCTATAGGTCTGTGGGTTTATTTCTGGGTCTTCTGTTCTATTGCATTGGTCCTCAGGTCTGTTCATGTGCCAGTACCAAGCTGTTTTGATTACTATGGCTTTGTAGTAGTGTTTGAAATTTGATATTTATATTCTTCCAGCATTGTTCTTTGTGCTAAGGATTAACAAATTGATAATTGTTTCAGACATTAAAACAGTTGCATTAGGACTGAATAAAAGACTAATTACACTGAATGTCCTTTAATATAGAATACTGTAATATTCCTAGTTTATGATATTAAAATGGCATTTCTCCACTTGAAATTTATTTATTTGAAAAATACAGACATTAAATAGTATAGATATATATATCCATATATGTGATATATATGTGATATATATCCCAAATTATATATATATATCCATATGTGATTTATATATATATATATATATATATATATATATATATATGAGATATATATCCAAATCATTCAGAAGTTTGTAAAAATAAAATGTTATTTTATAAGGAACACTGGAAGTTATATCTTTAGAATGAAACACATTGTAGAGAAATATTTAAAAGCATATTTTTACTCAACTTGTTTCTTCCATTTTGTTGTTTGAAGACAGAGTTTACTCAAAAGTTGAGTAATCTTTGAAATAGGAGTCCATATTACTTTTTTGTAGCTAAGAGTATATTTCTTTATATTACGACTTTTTTTCCATCTTGACATTCTTTATTATTGATGCCAAGAATTTGCTAACAATAAGTATCTCACTTTTTGCTTTTAATTAATATTTGCCTCATTGTGTACAAAATAATGAATCTATTGATGTTTATAGGACATTAACACCCCCTTCTCATCTGAGTAATACTCAGGTATATATTCAGCAATTTTAATTTTCAATTATTTTATTTTGAGATTAAATTACCTAATTTAGGCAGAATATTGATCTTTTTCTGTTTTATTTTCTCTCAGTTGTTAGACTTCAATGAACATTATTTCTAATCATTTTTGTTATGTTTTATGTTTAGAATCTCATTGTTTTCAGTATTTATTTATTATTTCAATATTTATTTTATTTCTTTTAATATTTTATAGTACTATTGTGTAATACTGATCTTTTAATGTTACTCTGTCTGTCTGTCTGTCTGTGTAGTGCACGCACGCATGCATGCACATATACTGGTAGGAGGGCTTGAACTCAGGGCTCTGGCAATGACCCTTAGATTTTTTTTTGCTCAAGGCTAGCACTCTAGCACTTGAGCCTACCTCAAGTGGTTAACTGGAGATAAACTGTTATTCCGAAATTCGGGGACCCCCAGAAGACCACCAGGGACCACGATCAATGTAAGCAATAAAGAGCCGGTTTATTGCAAGCTCGAGCTTGGTCCTCCGCGCACATGGTAACTGGTGACGCTAAGAGGCCCTGAGCATAGAATCAGGGCCGTTTTTATAGTATTGAACAAACAAATTTAAGGAACTTTTACATAAGAAATTACATGTTGGTTAACATTTACATTTAAAGCAAGCTAAACTGGGCAAATAATGATTGGTCGATCTTTACAGAAAAAATGTCCTTGGTCCATAACTTGACGGAAAAAGGTTATGAGTCACACCCAGACCAACAGAATGCATGGCATGTCTCGCCCCGGGCTCTGAAGAATGGGTTGGTTAGAAACTCTTAGTCCTAGGTGGGTGGGGGCAACACCACTTGGGGGCTAACACCTGCCTTAAGCAAACGCCATCTATGGCTCCAAGAATTGTGCATGGCTTTCTGTCATAAATTCCTAGCATTGGGGCTAAAATGGATCATGAGTCAAGTTGCAGAACTGAGATGGAGTGTTAAACAAAAATGGAGTTGCTTAGGTTTCTTAAAACATTATATTTCTTCCCTAGGGCCTTACTGCCCCAGCCTCCGGGAAGGGCGTTGCAGCTTTGGGGATGATTCTGAGGACTTTGCGCCCTTGGTCAAGGCTGTAAACCCTTTGAAGTCTTTTACTAAGCAACTCTAGGCTCCCAGGCTGACATTCCACTACTAAGTAACTAAAACCAGTCACAGTTAAAATCATACAAAAACCATACAATCATCTAGCACAAAGCAATTCATGCAGAAGCAAAAATGGCTGTTAGGTGCTGTCTTTACATGATATTTTTTACGTTCTTCAAAACCTCTTACAGACTTTCCTGCCTATGCTGGCTTTGAACAACCTACCTCAGTAGTTAGGATTATCAATATGAACCACTGGCATTTTGCCTATATTTTTAACTTTAATAATCTAGATATTATGTTGTATAAAGATTATATGCATACTTTTAAAATTAGATTTCTTAGTAACTCAACACAGTAGATATATAGCTTATACCTTCTCTACTAGTGTAATATAGAATTTTCATTATGCTGTTAATTTTCTACAAATGACATCAAACTGTTCTGAAATCTTTGTTCAGTTTCACCAATAACTTTCACCAATAAACTGCTTGATGTAGCTTGAATTTATAATAGTAGAATGTTATGCACATATGTGCTTTCCAACATTCATTTGTCATATATAAAATCATTAGCTTATATCTTGTCAAGAAAAAGCCATAATTTTTTGTCTATATTGCCTAGAACAAAATTATTTAAATGGCAAAGTGACTGAAATGATCAAAATGAAATATACTTATCCTGAAGTGATTTCTCTATTATCCATTTCTGACTTGAACTTTCTTTGCTCTTCAGGTGCCAGTTAATCCTCTTGACACCCAATGTTTTTTTTGGTTTTTGGTGTTTTTTTGCTGGTCCTGGGGCTTGAACTCAAGGCCTGGGCACTGTCCCTGAGCCTCTTTTGCTCAAGGCTAGTGCTCTACTACTTGAGCCACAGTGCCACTTCTGGCTTTTTCTTTTGATGTGGTACTAAGGAATCAAACCCAGGCTTCATACATGCTAGGCAAACATTATACCACTAAGCCACATTCCCAGTTGACAGCCAATGCTCTTTTAATTTAAGGATGGAGAAGGTAAAGGTTATTAAGATCATGGTTAATACCTCCTATTTAAGATCATATATTTACTACTAATTTAGGGAAGTCCTTTTTCTCCTTTATCAGTTTATTAATTCATTCATTCCTTCCTTGTACCTACTTCTTTTCTCCAAACTCTAGAGTGCACACACATTTAGTGTGTATTTGCTTGTTGCTTTGTATTGTTCTTATAAACAAAATATTAGTATTTTCTACATTTTTTCAATAAAATAAGTGACAATATAGTATATTTTAGACATGTCTATATTCTTCTGTTATTTAGGCCATGGCATAATCATCTGTAGAAATTTAAAACATTGTCTATCATACTTTATTTAACCACTTAATCATGTGAGCATGTGGCCAGTAGATGGATTGATTGACAAACTTGGAGAGGATGTCAAGGAATGCTGAGACTTTTTATTCTTGAAGACCAGAAAGTTAGCTTCAGTTTGGACTGGTCAATGAAAAGCCTGACTAATGTCACAGGAAAGAGTGAGACTAGAATATGTAGCTACACCACCAATATTTTTTCTGTTGATTTGTTGGTGACCAAATTCTTCTTTAGATCAAAGTTCATAGATCCACATAGAACACACAAATGTCTATATATTCTCCCCTTCCAGGACTCAGCAGTATCAACAACTTTATTTTTATGCTGACAATATTCCTGTTCTATCCCTTATGGCCTATTTACCATCTCTGTAAGCATTCCCTTTATTGTGCTCCCCTCTAGTTATTCTAGTTGTAATTTGCACTTCCCCTTCTGGGAGGCAGACAAATATAAACTCTTTTCAAATGAAAGCCTGGAACTACAGAAATGCAATTCAGCATGTAACTACATTTATCCCTTCTGTCATCTTTGCAGAGCTTCCTAAAACCCTTTTGGAAAGGGTTTTAAGCACCCTGGTGAGTAAATGGACTACAATTTCCATTGAGGAAAGAGACTTTTTATTTCCTCTCCATTTCCTTTGTGAAGACTAGTAGGCTAGACGTAATTATGGAATTTGGTCACCATGTCCAAAATCCAACCTGGCTTCACATAAACTATTTTCCTTTATGTCTGTTCTCTGTGTATACAATGGACATTGGGCTAACCACTTGTGATAGATTGTAATTTGTTCTTAGTTTTTTCTTTTCTCATTGCTGTATCCCTACCCATAAACCATCTCCTGTGACCCCTTAGTCCCTTTATGTCTATGTCACCATTCATCTATATATTAACCCCTGCACAAAACTAATTTTATCAGAAAAAATGGATAATGCAAAAGTGGCTGATCTTTTCAGATGTTCAAGTTATTTTTTCAAACCCAGGTTAGGATGAATAACCAGTCTTTTAAAATGTCATCTTAAGACATTTTTGTCCATTTTATATCCTATCTTTTTAAGAACTTCAAAAGTAAAGTGCTTTAATATTTGAAACACGTTTTATAGTATATAGAATTCTTAATTAATCTGAATTCTCATGCAAAAGTCAGAGTATGCACTAGATACTTTGCAGGGACATTATAATTAAATTATACATTTATTTTCTTATTTTCATATGGAAGAATTATATCAAAAATGTTTCATAGCAGAGAAAAAAGTAAGAACTTTAATTTTCAGAAACAAATCCTATTTTTTAAGGAAAAAGTCTGGAAATTAAAACTGAAAATGAAATAATATAGCTACATATTTTAATGTAAAGTTCATATAATATACCTAGGCAACTGAGTTATGAGGGTATCGTGTTTATTTTAGCTTTTTCAACCTATGTTTAGAAAACAGAAAATTTTAAAGTGCTATCATTTCCGAAACCCCTCTAGGAACTGAGAGTAGTCACAAACTGCTCTATTTCCAGTTAAAAATTTTGGTAAATGTGGTAATTCCAGTACCCTATGCTTTTTCTCTCCCAAATCTGAACAAGGACTTCCCATTATAAAGAGGTGTGTTTTAATGAAGTGTTTGTGTGAAGTTCAAATTACACTTCCATCTCTGGTACTTGTGTAAGAATAGAATGTAATCTTTTCTTAGGAGGGTCAGTCAAGTATGATGAAAACAAGTAAGTGTAAGAGAATTCATAAACCAATGAATTATGGCTTATGTCACATTTATGGTGTGTCCACGAATAGTCTCTGTCAGTATAAAGAAAATGATGATATTCTAACGTCATATTGGGTTGTATATTAGCATACTGACTATGTAGAGAAAGGATTGTCATTTTATCTTATGTAGTCATTTTTCCTTAAATTTCAACTGAAATTAAGGGTTATTAATTCTTTTTTGCTCTGGAGTTTTATTTCCTCATGTATGATTTCAGTAATTTGGACAAGGAAAAATCATTGGATCGTGTCTGTTTTTAGTGTATATTGCATCAATGGGGTTTTTATGACAGAATAGAGTGTCTGGATAACCCCATTTCACAAACATCCTTAAAATCCACTCACCACTTTCCATTTCAATGCATTAATATGTGTGCAAAGGTTGAGGCTAAAATTTGGAGAATTGCATTGGATGATGTTTGAGATGGAGTGAGTGTGATAGAAAGGGTAGAAATAGTGAGTAATCCCTTCCTGGCTTCTAGTGCAGAGGTGATGTCTCAGTGGATAAACCCTGAATCAATCAGTAAGAACTATTCAAAGAAGTTCTGAGGACTATTTCAACAAGCAGTTCTGTATCAAAACTCAGAGCTCGGGAACAGGAGACATTATCAAAAAGGAAACACACTCTTTGCCTGACTTACATAACTGCAATCCCTCTAGTTTTTGCATTTTTAAATTAAAAAAAAAAAAGACTCAAAAAATAAGGTATTTTTTTATCTAAAGGTCTTGCAGGAACTTTTCTACTCCAACTTTGGGGGTATGTGTTGAAACACGAAGACATCTCAGCACTGATTATGGCAAATCAAATGTAACATTAATTACAATTATCATGAGATTTTTTACTTCAAAGCAAAATAGAGGTGGAAGAATTGGTAGGCCATGTCAATGGCACTGACAAGAAGACAGTTCATTTTATGAGAATCTCTATGAACAGACCTAAACACACTGTCTGAGTGAGGGCAATGGGTCCAGCAGTCATTACTCAGTTGCAATAAGTAAGCCATTTGATCCAGGGGGATATGATCTTTCATCACTTATTCTCTGTCAGGCTTCAGTATCTGATCCATGCTTTTCACTCTACATCTGTTACTTTCCTAACTTTTCAGAGCAGCAACTCAGTGGATGGTCTTGAATTTTCATGAGAAATATTCACGGCTTGACTCCAGAGTCTTAGACATCTTGCCACAAAATGTTTTGTATCTTTTAAGAAAAGCAATACTTTTTTGCATTGCTGAGCTTTGGACTTAGATCTTGACCTCTCAGCTTGCTCAGTTTGACTAGCTCTCTACTACTTGAACTACACCTCTAGCACTGATTTTTGCTGGTTATTTTGGATATGAATTTTTTTAATTTTAATTTTATTGTCAAGGCGATGTACAGAAGGGTTACAGTTACATAAGTAAGGTAGTGAGTAAATTTCTTGTCAAATTTGTTAACCCTCCCCCTTTTTCTTACACTTTCCCTCCTCCAACCCCTCTACCCCAATTTGTACAGATCATTTCCAACATATTGTCTTGTGAGTATCAATGCTGCATTGGTTCCCTTATTGTCTTTGTCTCACCATTTTGTTGTACCCCTTTGTCGGGTCTTCATCTGTCCCACGAAAGATGGACGGGGTCTGAGGAAAGGTAAGTGCACTGCTTGCCTGTTCCCCAGCCTCCCTTAACCTAGGAGACAATCAGAGGCAGAGGGGAGTCAAGTCAAGCAGGAACTCGTTTATTAACACAAAGCAAGCACTTTTTAAAGCAAAAGAGACTGGGTGGCATGGGGAGGAAAAGGAACCAACCAATCACTGTAAAAGTTCACACCCTATCATGTACCTAAGCTTCCACTAGCTGTTTACACACTAAATGTAAACAAATCGGGCTTTGCCCACTCAATGCCCTCTCAGTGCCATCTTTGCTGCCCACATGCCCCACACCCCTTTCCTTCCCTGATTCAGATAAACATCTACACAATACCCAGGATACCAAAATCAAATACAATGACAACAGGGGAAAAACCATAGGGGGCAGGGGGAGAAAAAAAAAATCACATACTACATTAAAAACAGCAACAACAAAAAACCCTCTAGTGCCCAAGTATTGAAGCTCATTTTGCTTAGCATCATCTTATATGTACAGAGCTATAGAGCTATTCTGATTTTCTGCTAAGACTATCCTAGATATATACCAATTATTACAAATAAGGGAAACCTATGTTTCTTTGGGTCTGGCTTACTTCACTTAATATGATTTTTTGTAAGTTCTTTCGTTTTCTTACAAATGGGGCATTGTCATTCTTCCTGATGGAAGCTTACAATTCATATATATATAATATATATATTATATATATATATATTTCTTGATCCATTCATCTACTGGAGATGAAATATTATAGACTTTTCTGCCTTGACTGACCTCAAACTACCACCCTTTGGATCTCTACCTTCTGAGTAGCTAGTATATGCTATACAGGTATGAGTCACTTGCACCTGACTAGGTATTTATTTCAGATTCTATTACCTATGCAAAACTCAGGTTCACCTAGTACATATGGACCATATCCTCAGCAAATACTATGGCAGAACTCCTAGATATGCAACGAGAGTCCGGTGGCTGAGGAATCTCCAGTCCTAGCATTCAGAGACAGGGGCAGTATTGCTGAAGTCCAGCAGTCAGGGATAAACCTGAAGAAAAGAATAAATTTTTTCTATATTTTGAAAAGAATAAAGAAAAAAAGAAATTGGAATGTGTTGATTTTTTTTCTCATCAGTGTGAGCAATTTACCCTGTGGGTAAATGTGGGAACAAGAATTGAAACAGGAAATTTTATTGTCCATATGATTTCTGAAGTAATTATAAATGGAAAACCCCTGTGTAGAAATCTGTTTTTCATTTTTTTTTGGGGGTCCGGTTGTGGAGCCTGAACTCTTGGCCTGGGAGCTGTCCCTCAGCTCTTCAGCTCAAGGCTAGCACTCTACCATTTGAGCCACAGCGCCACTTCCGGCTTTTTTCATTTTGCTTATGTGGTGCTGAGGAATCAAACCCAGGGCCTCTGGCATGCAAGGCAAGCGCTCTACCACTGAGCCACCTTCCCAGCCCCTGTTTTTCATTTTTGCAAATATATACCTGAAACAAGATCCTTCATATTTTTTGTATGTTTTTATTGTAAAAATGCTATACAGAGGGGTTACAGTTACATGAGCAAGGTAATGAGTACATTTCCTATTGAGCATTGCCCCCTCTTTTGTTTTCCCCTAAGAGTTTGGTTTACAATTTCATAGGTCGAAAATCATCAAAGTGGCTCTACAGGTTCAGACTCTTGTGGGGCCAAAAAAATGGATGTCATCAAAGTGTCAGGAGTGGGAGTGAAAGGAAGAGATTAGATATGAAAACTGGAAGCCACAGAGATTAGAGTCTCATAGTCCTTTCTAAGAACAATGGTGTCCTGTAGACCTCAGTGTTAAATTTTCCAACAATCCTCACTGCAAAATTGAGGACCAAGTTTACCTCATAGGTACCTTCTCAGGACAAAGAATATCCAAAGCACAGCATGGTGCTTTGTGATACTGTGTGTTTAAACATTTTTGAATATGAACTCACAGGGATTTTGATAGCTTCCTTCTGTGTTTTCACTGATCTGTTGTTGTACCAGAAAAATTTCTTTGATTAATAAATGGGAAAATTGACCTAAGATATACCCTGCTAATTTTCCATAGGGTAATATACTAGCTTTAATTCTCATCAGCAAAGTAAAGTGATACTTTTAGCCTTTTGCCTGATGGAGAAGAAATTGAATCTTATAGAAGTTGAAGATTTCCTGTAAGGTCATATGTGCCAAAACTGAAAAACTGAGCCAAGAAACTAAGTTGATCTGAAGTTAAATCTCATATTTCATCCAAAGAAGATTCTGCACATGAACTTCGTCATGACCATCTTTTGAAGTATAAAGCAATTAAAGTTGTGCCTTTTACAAACTTAATAAAATTCCAATAATTTAATGTCCAAGAAAGAAAAAGAATAGTACAGATCTCTACATCAATGTGAAAACATCATAATGCCACATTGGGAGAACACATTTTTTAATGGTAATTATTTTCTAGTAAATGAAGGGATTGAGAATGAGTTTTTACTCCCTCATTCCTCAGTATACGACTCACTTTCCATATCCAGATGAACATTAAATTTACAATGTTAAGCGTAGTACCTTGCAGAATTTTTTAAAGTATATTTTTTATTGTAAAGATACTGTACACAGGGGTTACAGTTACATGAGTAAGGTAATGAATATATTTCCTAACGAGCATTGTTATACCCTCCTTTGTTTTTTACCTACTGCCCCTTTCCTCTCCACCTCCCCAACTCCTGGAGGTTGTAAAGTTCATTTTCAACATAGTGTCTTGTACATCTCATCGTTACACTGGGTCAACCTATTTCCTTGTTTCAGTATTTTGTTATTACTCTTCCCCCTCCCAAATTAGAAAATTGTATATACAAGATGCAGGGCACCGACATCAAATACATTGAAAACAGGTGTTATGCCATGGGTAAAGAGCATACAAAAGAAACAAAATAAAAAACACATAGTACATTATAAGTACATTAAAAATAACAGCAAGAAAGATAAAACCTCTTGTGTCCCTATCTCGGTGTTCATTTTACCTAGCATCATCTTATATGGTCATATCTAAGTAACCTTTGAACTTGTCTGTCCCAGACATATACTAGTTATTGCAAATAAGGGAAACCATGGGACCTATGTTTCTTTGGGCCTGGCTTACTTCACTTAATATAATTTTTTTCCCAAATCTTTCCATTTCCTAACAAATGGGCAGTGCCATTATTTCTGATGGAGGCATATAATTCTATTGTATATATACATCACATTTTCTTGATCCATTCATTTACTCAGGGACATCTGGGTTGGTTCCATATCTTAGCTATGGTAAATAATGCTGTGATAAACATAGTTGTACTGGCAGCCTTAGTATGGCCTTGTTTGTGATGGCCTTGTTTGTGATGGTTAGGTAAATGCCAACAAGTACGATTGCAGGGTCATAGGGAAGCTCTATGCTTAGTCTTTTGAGGAACCTCCATACTGCTTTCTAGAGTGGTTGGACAAGTTTATACTCCCACCAACAATGCAGTAGGGTTCCCTTTTGGCCACATCCCCTCTAGCATCTGTTGTTATTAGAGTTCTTGATTATAGCCATTCTACCTGGGGTGAGGTGGTATCTCAATGTTGTTTTGATTTGCATTTCTTTTTCAGGCTAGGGAAGTTGAGCATTTCTTTATGTGTCTATTGATCATTTTGTTTTGTTTTGATTTGTTTTTTGTTTGCTTTTTTGGTCTGTTCGTGGGGCCTGAACTCTGGGCCTGGGTACTGTCCCTCAGCTCTGCAGCTTAAGGCTAGTGCTCTACCACTTGAGCCACAGCGCCACTTCTAGCTTTTTTCTTTTTGTGGTACTGAGGAATTGAACCCAGGGCCTCATGCATGCAAGGCAAGCACTCTACCACTGAGCCACCTTCCCAGCCCCTATTGACCATTCTTATTTCCTTTTCAGAGAAGTCTCTCTTTAAGTCTTTAGCCCACTTATTAATCGGGAAATTATTTCTTTGAGGATTTCTTGTTGGGGGAATTAATTTGTTGAGTTCTAAGTATATTTTAGATATGTGACCTTTTATGTTGTATAATTAGTGAAGATCTTCTCCCAGTCTGTGGGCTTTCTATTGATCTTGCTATCTCTGTCCTTTGCCATGCAGAAGCTCTGTAGTTTCAATCCCCTTGTCCAACCTTTCTTTGATTTGTTGAGTTTCTGGGTCTCTAAGAAAATTTTGTCATTTGTAATTGATTCTGGTGCATGGTTATATGTAAGGTTCTAGTTTTAGTTTTCTACAGGTGTTTAGCCAATTTTAGTACTGTTCAGAATTATATTACACAAAACAGGCATGAAAGTGGAGAGTCTTGTAAATATTCATCAGAGCCTAATGAACAGTAGGAGACTTCTGAATATCAATCTGTACTAGGGGAAATTTTGAATTAGAGACCTCACTTCCTAGCCATAAATCAGTGGTGAAAATGTTTAGGCATTTTCATGAGCTGCTTATGCAGTTCAGCCCTCGTCATAAAGAAGCAAAAGAAAGGCCAAGGGAGAAGAAGTTTTTTCGCCCCCAAAAACAGTTTCTGCATTTTTATCTGTACCATTTTTTAAAGTTTTAATTACCTGTGAAAGGAATAGGTTCTGTCCCAGAAAACCTGAGCACATTCTTCATCATCAGAGACAAAATAGTTTAGGAGTGAGCTTGTCTCTTTTTTTCTCTAGCATTCAAAATTCATTACCTGAAGGGAGAAGAAGACTCAAGGTTAAGAGAACTGAAATGTCAAAACTTGATTGGCTTATTGCTTATGTTAAATGAGCCTATTATTGCTTATCTTCTGAACTCAATTTATATCAGAAAAATGATACCTTCCATGATAATTCATAGCTTCCTTTATAACATTCATGCATACACAAACCCATATATCCTTAATATGTATAAATGAATGCAAAGCATCATTTTTCTTTGACAATAGATCAGTTGATTGTTAATCTAGGTCTTAAAATGAATAGTGACACCCATGATTTTACTTTACTTTACTTTTCTTTTTTTTTTTTTTTTTTTGTCTCTCATGGGGATTGAACTAAGGCACTGTCCCTGAGCTCTTTTACTCAAAGCTGGCACTCAGCCATTTTGAGCCACAACATCACTTCCAGTTTTCTGATGGTTAATTGAAGATAGGAGTTTCATGGGCTTTTCCACTCTGGATGGCTTTGAACCATGATTGAAAGATCTCAACCTCTTGGATAGCTAGAATTACAGGTGTGAGCCACTAGTTCCCAGGATTATTTTGCATTTTTGATATTAAGAAGCAAAAATTGGGATAAACTCATATGGTAGTTTGAGGTTTATTTTATTCTTCAGTATTTAGGACAAAATCTACAAATCTCTGCACTAAGCATTAATATTTCTATAATAATTTTTATAAGTGATTTTTAAAATATGAATAATCTTTTATACCATCATATTAAAATGTTGTCTATAGTATATATGGTACAAACTGTTTATTGAAACAACAGAGACACATGTAGTAAGGACCCGAAAAAGACTAACAACTAGGAAATAAGTCTAAAATGGTAGATATCGTTCAGAAATACTCTAGAAATCCTATCCAAATTTACCATTTAAAATACAAAGAAAAATCTAAAGAAAACAATAGTTACTAGATTAGGTAATAGTTACACATTACATTGTAGTTAAGCACTAGCTACTTAATTTTTCAAATTATATTACTTAAATTTTCTATATTTATTAAAACCAGAGAGAACAATCTTACTCTTCAATGTACTTTGTTTCTTGTTCTATAAATTTAAAAATACTCTTTGAAGAAGTACCTTACATTGCTATTTTTCTTTAATATAAACAAACTTATATTCTCTTCCATCTCAGTAAAAGTTATGGTAAGATTCTTAAATCTAGAAATATGCTGAAAATGATGGCAGTTAATTTTGTGTGTTTGTAAACATCAGTGCTCAGACACTCGCTGTCATCTACTTCTGCATTTTTGTTTCTGTTCTGGTAATGTCTGTAGTTAGAACTCAGGGCCTCATGTTTTCACTCAACATTTCTGTTCACATGTGGCACTACCCATTAAGGGACACCTCTTCCAGCTTTTTGTTTGTCAAATGGAATTTTACTGATTTCTTTGCTTGGACCGATGTGTCAGATCTGGTCTTTGTCCGTCCCACGAAAGACAGACGGGGTCCGTGAAAAGGTAAGTGCGGCCACTTGCCTATTCCCCAGCCTCCCTTAGCCCAGGAGACAATCAGATGCATTGGGGAGTCAACTCAAGCAGGAAAACTCATTTATTAACACAGAGCAAGCCCTTTGTAAAGCAAAAAAGAGTGGTGGCATGGCAGGGGAGGGAAAGGAACCAATCACTGTAAAGGTCACACCCTATCATGCACCTAAGCTTCCACTAGCTGGTTATGCACTGAATGTAAAGCAAATCAGGCTCTGCCCACTCAACTCCCTCTCAGCACCATCTTTGCTGCCCATCCGCTCCACAGATTCCCCCTTTTTTGTTTTAATTGCAGACCCACCTCCCAGTTAGTTATCTTTTTTCCTCCTCTGTAAAGGTTATTTTAACAGGATTACTTTGGTAAGGATAGCATTGGCCACGCAGAGGTTTTGAGGCAAGTCTGGGGGCGATATTCGCCAGAACAGGATAGGGAAGGCCCTTGTGCATGATCCAAGAGCCTGTCCCAGTTACCTCACATCCCCACCTAGCACAGTAATAAACATCAGTCTCACCACAGTTAGAAATGTCTGAAGCAGTTTAATTAATTCCTGGGCAGTATCTCATAAGGTCATCCTTTTCAGAACATGGGAGCAGCCTGGGTATTGGGAGTTCGACGCATGTGGCACAGTGCATCCTCGTCGGCCCCCACACTCAGGCTGTTCTACTATAGTCCAGAAAAACAAGGAAAATTTAAAACAAACTGCAGACATAGCAAAGCAATCCTGGGTATCTGGTGTTTTTTAAGTGAGTCAGTTCCTTGTACGTGCCTTTAAGCTAGCACAAGGGTCAAGATGACCTTTGAGCTTTACTGTCAGCTCCCAATGGGTCCCAACATCTCCCCCATCTTTGTTTAAAGAAGTGAACCTGCCTGTCTTAGGTTGGGTGGATTGCCTTGTCTGACTTACCTGTCATTGGGAACTTCTTTAGAAGGAAGCTGAAGGCCCTGTCTTAGGTTAGTCAGACTGACACGCCCCCCCCCCCCCCCTTACCTGTCTCTGACTGCAATTCCTCTCAGGGGAAATTCATTCACTTGGAGCTTGATCTTATGTAACTGGCTGGTTAAGCTCATAAGAATTTTTCAGTGCACATAGAAAAACCATCAGTAAAAGCATTACCAGGTCAAGAAATGTCATTAGCAGTCCTTTAACATTAGTCAAGGATAGGATAGCGGTCTTGGCCACTTCAGAGTCCAGAGGTGGGGCTTATTCTAATCTGGCTCTTTGCCTGTGGGTTGGAAAAGATATAATGAGATAGGGTGGTGATCAAAATGAATGTCAGGCCACCAGGTCAAAGGGACAGCTTCTCTTGTGGTGCTTTGATGATTTCTGCATTGCCAGCACTGATCACTGCCCAGGTCACCCCTTGAGGTTGATGCAGATTCCGTAGGCATTGCCGGGACTGGGAAGGTCAGAACAGCAAACAGCTGGAGTATCTCCATCTGCAATTGTTAGAGAACACAAGAGCTTCTCAAGGGCTGGTTGCCTTTGGGGATGGTTAGTAGTTATCTTTCTGGCTTTTCTCTTTTAAACACAAGCCTCGGCCACCATAGCGGTTTTCTTTCCTTGTGGTGAGTTTATCCTTGGGCATCCTCCTGTATAGAGGAAATGGGTAAAAACTGAAAGTTCCTGGCAGGAATCTAAATGGGGGCTGTCTCCCCTACTGGAAAAACACATCCAAATCCCCTGTCCATTGTTGTGTCAGGGGATCTTTCCATCTGACATTCACTTGGGGCTTAAGGTTTAGTTGTCCTCAGTGCTTCTGAAATCTGGATTCAGTTGCCCCTTTTGAAAAACTTAAAATGTTAATGGTAAACAAAGCTATCTGTAACTGTATATGGGGGCGAACTCCCCTATTCTGTTTTAATAATTGTTCCTTAGAAACATAGGTCCCATGGATTCCCTTATTTGCAATATCTAGTATATGTCTGAGTCAAACAGAGATCAGATAAGGTGATGTTAGGGAAATGAACCCTAAGATATGTATTCAAATGTTTTGTTTTCTTTCATGCGATTGTTTCTAATGCATTTATAAGATGATTTTTTTTGTTGCTTTGTATGTCCCTCCCCCACGGTATAACCCCTGCTTTCACTGTATATGATGTTGGTATAATTTGTGGAAGGGAAGGGGAAAAACAAGTCGTTTAAATAAGGATACAGGTGGACCTGTTGCAACAATGAGAAGTACAGGTTGTTATGTCGAAAACAAACTTTACAACTTTGGTGGGGGGGGGGCAGTGAGGATTGAGTAGGGGAGCGGGGAGAGGATGGGAAGGGATGGGAAGGGGATACAAAGGAGGAGACTACAATGCTTGATAAGAAATGTACTCATTATCTTGCCCATGTAATTGTAACCCCTCTGTACAGTGTTTTCACAATAAAAATAAATAAAAATTAAAAAAAAAAAAATTGTTCCTTAAGACACTGGTGATTTCTTTTTATAATTGCTTGGCCTTGGGGATTATAGGGAATTTTTGTAGTATGATTAATATGTGATTTGTCAAAAAAAGACTCTGACATTGTTTTACTAGCAAAACAGGGTTCATTATCAGTGTTAACTTGTGCTGGTAGACCCAAGGTGGCAAAGCATTGAAGAAAATGTGCTTGTGAATATTTAGTTCTTTCTCCTATATGTGTTGTGGCCTACCATGTTCCTGAGTAGGTATCTATAGAGACAAAGACATATTTAAACTTGCCAAAGGCTAGGAAATAAGTAACATCTGTTTGTCAGAGGACGTTAGGTTTAAGACCTCTGGGATTTACCCCTAGTGGTTGTAATGGGGGTACTTTTAGAAAGGCCTGGCATGTTTTACAGGTATGAACCATCCTTTTGAGGTCCTTTACAGGAATCTGAGGAAATCTATGCTGAAGACCTCTCCAATTAATATGGGTTAAATCATGTAAACATGTAGCCTCTTGTAATGTTAATGTTTGTGGGCCAGTAGCTAACTGGTCCACACAATTATTGCCTAGGGATAAAAACCCAGGAAGTTTTGAATGTCCTCTCAGATGTTGAATATGAATAGGGGCTCCCCGCCCTTTTAATAGGCCTTTATGGGTAACCATAAGAAGGGAAATAGGGTTTTCATCCAGCTTAATATGTGCCTGGGGAATATGAGGGAGCAAGTTAATCATATATAGGCTATCAGAATACAAATTAAAGGGTTTTTGAATGTCCTGAAGAGCCATAATTACAGCCAGCATTTCTTTATATTGTGTTGACCTTTGACAAAGTTGAAATCTTTGTTGGTTTGGGGTCTTTTGTTGTTTCTCAAAGGCTGCATATGCAGAGCTGGCTTTACCTCCATCAGTAAAAACATGGAGGGTGTCAGGAATAGGCATAGGAGAAAATAGAGATGGCATTTTGAGGGGAAGTCGCCATAACATAACAGTCCATTTGGATGGCCCATAATGACAGTCAATTTGGCCTAGAAATCCCTCCAATGAGAGAGCAAGATGAACATTGGCTTGAATGAGCCACTCAACGTCTGCCATCTGAAAAGGAAATACAATGGAGTGAGAGTCAAGGCCATAATGCCTTTGGGCTTGGGTCTTTCCCTTGATGATAGCATCTGCAAGTTGGTCTGCCTGAGAGTACACCAGAGGTGTGCCTCCTAGGGGAGTGTGAACCCACTCTAATGGCTCCCCCATTTGAGTTAAAACTGCAGAAATTAATGTAACACCTGCAAATAACCAAAGGGAAATGGGCTCAAAAATAGAATACCTCTTTAGGAAAACTTTATCCAGGGCTTTTTGGAACTGCAAAGACATTGTCCGATGGCTGTCTGTAATTGTAATAACTTCTTGGGGTGTCCTGTCTTTTTTTTTTTTTTTTGGTCTGGTTGTGGGGCCTGAACTCTGGGCCTGAGCACTGTCCCTCAGCTCTTCAGCTCAAGGCTATTGCCCTACCACTTAAGTCACAGCGCCACTTCCGGCTTTTTTCTTTTTTGCTTATGTGGTGCTGAGGAATCGAACCCAGGGCCTCAGGCATGCAAGGCAAGCGCTCTACCACTGAGCCAACTTCCCAACCCCGTGTCCTGTCTTTTAGCAGGGCAAATAAGGGCACAATACTATGTTTAGGGACAGAAACCAATGGCAACAGCCAATTAATTTCCCCTAAAAGACTCTGAAGTTGGGTTAAGGTTAGAGAGGCTGGAATATCCAGCAAAGGCTTAAGGGGGCTGGCCTGAGTTAAGGTAAGGTGAGTTTCGAGCACCTTAAAAGGAGGTACCTTTTGAATTTTATTGAGGGCTATGGTAAAACCCCCCTTTTTTAATATGGCAAGAACCTGGGCCAGAAGGCCCTCTAGGTGGCTCGGGTCTTGGTGTCCCAGAAGGATATCATCCATGTAGGCATAGGCAAGGGTGGTATCTGAACCCAGTACAGGCCCTACAAGTGTGGCCAAGTGTTGTTGGCAAAAGGCCGGAGTATTGGCCATTCCCTGGGGCAGTACAGTCCATTCAAATCTCTGATCTGGCTGGAAAAAATTAAGAGAAGGAATGGAGAAAGCAAACTTCTCACAGTCATCTGGATGCACCAGGATAGAAAAAAAAAAATCTTTAATATCAATCACAACCAAGGTATATTCTGAAGGTATAGCAGGAGTTCAGGGCATGTCGCTTAAGGGTGTTCCTACTAGGTCCATCCTTTCATTTACCTTACATAGATCTTGGAGCATATGCCAAGCCTTGGAGGCTTTTTGAATAGCAAATACGGGTGTGTTCCAAGGACTCATAGAAGGGCGTATGAGCCCAAGGTTTATCTGTTCCTCCACCAGAAGGTGGAGGGCTACAAAGTTTAGGTTTTTTCAATAGCCACTGCTCTACCCAGATTGGGCTTCCTGGCTTCCATCTAATGGGAGGTACTGGGGGGGGGAGCAGTGGCCTTTAGGATTGGGGGTGCACCTGAGCGGGTCCCCTATGTTCTTCTCTGTAATTATGAAAGTTAAAAAATCCTTTTCCTGAACTCTCTCTAGATTCTGTTTAAGCCTTTGTGCTGCTTTCCCATCCAGGATATCATCATAGGATGCTCGATGGTCTGTAGTGACCAGGGCATCCATTTGTCTTAGCATGTCTTGCCCTAGTAAATTGGCAGTGAGGTTCTTTGCCACTAAAGGGTGTATCTTTCTCTGTTTTCCATCTGGGCTAGTTCATTTCATATGGGCAAAACGTCTCTTTGAACTGAGAGTCTCCCCCTACCCCCAATATTGGGGGCCCAGGTGCAAGCTTCTATTCCAAGGGCACTTCCTCCTCCCTGAGTATGGTTTGATCTTCCCCTGTGTCAATTAAGCAGTAAAACCTCTTTCTGCCTATGAGAATACTCATTTTAGGGTGGAGTCCTTCCACAGGAGGGAAGGTCCAATGGGCCTGGGTCATCCTACCATAAGGCTGCCTGGGCCACACAGCAGAGGGGGTTCCTCCTTGAGTTAACGGGGCTGGAGGATGCCCCTCCTCTAGCTTAAAGGCTTCTCATCTAAATCAAACTTTTTCCAATGGTATCCCTTCCTGCACCTGGGGCAGGGTGTAAGGGGTGATTTGCCCCCCCCCTTCCAGTTGGCGGGGGATTGTTGTAAACAGTCCCTCTTAAAGTGCCCCTCCTGCCCCCAGTTAAAAAAACTCCCTCTCCCCAATGTTCTTGGGGTTCCTCGGCCCTAGGCTGCCAGGGCCTAGATAATAGCCTCAGTTGTTGCAGCTGTCTGAGCCTGTAAAGCTAAAGCTAATGATTGGGACTGGTGCTGTTGCATTCCCACATCCTGCGAGGCCACCACCCATCTGCTCAGGGAACTCTCTTTCAATCCCACACAGGCCACACGGTGGTCTGCATTCATCCCTTCCCAGACCAGTAGCTTTACAAACTAATCTCCGAGGTTCCCTGACGGCAACTTGTGGTGAACACTCTGTTGCACTCAGTCTATAAAATCAGTTACAGGCTCACCGAGTTTTTGTCTCACTCCTGCTATGGGGGACTCAGTAGGCCCATCATCCAGTTTGTACAACGCTGCAAGTCTTGCCTGCCTCACCTGGTCATGGTACGCGCAAGGTATTGTGGCCTGTTGGATGCCAGTGGAGTACCCTTTCCCCGTCCCTGTTAACATGGCATAATAGGTATTGCGGGTTGAGCCTGCTGGTTATTCTCCGCCCGCACTCTGCATTCCTCCTTAAAGAAAGCACACCATTTAATAAACTGAGAACTGGTGAGGACAGCTTTGGCCACATCCAGCCAGTCCTTAGGGACACATGGGTGATAACCAATGTCCTATAATAGGGTCTGGGCCCAAAGAGAGTTCAGGCCATCCTCCGCCACAGCCTTGCAGAGCTTTTTAAGATCCTTACCTTCCCATGAATACCATTCCAAGGGCCTGTTAGCCCCTGGTGCCAGATTGACCAGATATGCTTGGGGAAGCAAATCCTGTGGCCTAGGGACCAGGCTCTCACATGGCCCTTCCCTTCCAGGGTAGGTCTCCGAGTAGGTTACTTCCCCAGCCCTCGGCCCCTCCATGGAAGGTCGGTAGGGGTCTGGGTTTTGCAGGTCCCTCTTGCAAGTCTCATAGGGTGCCGTGCCTCCCCTCGCCAATCAGGGGAATAGGGAGGGGGCCTAGGACCGTCAGGGGCACCTGAGTCAGAGGGGGTATCTTTCACCCTCAGTTTGACCTCCACTGTGCATGTTTCAGTGTGTTCTTGGTCAAATTTGACCCATTCCTTTTCCTTCTCACTTCTCCTTTCCTCCTTCAGGCCTAATGTTGCCTCCTCCTCCTTCTTCTGTGAAACTTCATTACCCATACTAAGGGTTTCACTTACCCTGAGAGAACGTTTAGCCTCAGCCGGTATCTTTTCCTCTAGAGCTCCATGTTGGGTGCCAGATGTTGGGTCTTTGTCCGTCCCATGAAAGACGGATGGGTTCCTAGGAAAGGTAAGTGCGGCCGCTCACCCGTTCCCCAGCCTCCCTTAGTCTGGGAGACAATCAGACACAGTGGGGAGTCAAGTCAAGCAGGAAAATTCATTTATTAACACAGAGCAAGCCCTTTGTAAAGCAAAAAAGAGCAGGTGGTATGGCAGGGGAGGAAAAGGAACCAATCACTGTAAAGGTCACACCCTATTGTGCACCTAAGCTTCCAAGGACTGGTTATGCACTGAATGTAAAGCAAATTGGGCTCTGCCCACTCAACTCCCTCTCAGTGCCATCTTTGCTGCCCATGTGCTCCACAGTTTTGTTTTTTCACTTTTGATATTATGCTATAAAGCCTAGCCTTCCCTGAAACTTAGATCTTATTTCTTTAGCTTACTGAAAGTGGTGATTACAGTCATGTACCCAGATCAATATATCTGGCTTCACTGTCATTTGTTTAGATGATCAACATTATTTTTTGGATCTGTTTTGGCAATGTCAGAATATTAAAACATATATAATTTCTGTAGGACTATAAGTTTGAACAATATTCAAGAGTGGCTGAAATATTCAACATTCAAAAACCAACTCAATTCTTTAATTGTCAAAGAAAATTAACGTTGTTTTTTTTTTAACTAAAACATACTAAGCATCTCCAAAGTTCTTTACAAATCCATGAAAGATAACAGTTGTGGTACAGATAAGTCACTAAAAAGGATAAAAATATTGCCTGGAGCTAGTTGCTCATACTGTCATCCTTGCTACTCAGGAAGATAGACATTCAAACACAGTCCAGAATCAAAGTCAACTCAACTCCATCTCCAATACAATCAGTCAAAAGACAGGCTAGAGACATAGTTCAGGTGGTAGAGTACAAGCTAAGCAAGCATGAGGTTTTGAGTTCAAACTTCTGTGCAAGAAAAATGAAAGAAAGCAAAAGTATAGCAATATAAAATGACAAATTTAAAAGAAAAAGAAAACTTCAGTTAAAATTTATAATGCTAAAAACCAAAAGTAGTTAACCTCTAAGAAAAAGAAGTCTCACATATCTAAATCAAATAAATAAAGTTTTGCATTTTTAGGAGAGTCCTTTGATGTAAATGAAAATGAGGAAAGATGTGTTTATCTAAATAGTGCTGTGTTCCAATTATTCAACAGTCAAATTACGTCTTAGAAATTAACTAAGCTCCCCCAACAACAAATCCTCAAAGAAACAACTGCCCAATAAATAAGTGGGCTAAAGACTTAAAGAGAAACTTCTCTGAAGAAGAAAGAAGGATGGCCAATAGACACATGAAGAAATGCTCAACATCCCTAGCCATAAAAGACATGCAAATCAAAACAACATTGAGATACCACCTCACTCCAGTTAGAATGGCAAAAATCAAGAACTGTAACAACAACAGATGCTGGAGGGGATGTGGACAGAAGGGAACCTTACTTCATTGTTGGTGGGAGTGTATACTTGTTCAACCACTTTAGAAAGCAGTATGGAGGTTCCTCAAAAGACTTCACATAGAGCTCCCCTATGACCCAGTAATCCCACTTTTGGGCATTTACCCAAATGTTTACAAACAAGACCACACTAAAGCTACCAGCACAACTATGTTTATTGCAGCATTATTTACCATAGCTAAGATCTGGAACCAACCCAGATGCCCCTCAGTAGATGAATGGATCAAGAAAATGTGGTATGGGCTGGGAAGGTGGCTCAGTGGTAGAGCGCTTGCCTTGCATGCTCGAGGCCCTGGGTTCGATTCCTCAGCACCACATAAGCAAAAAGAAAAAAGCCGGAAGTGGCGCTGTGGCTCAAGTGGTAGTGCTCTAGCCTTGAGCTGAAGAGCTGAGTGACAGCGCCCAGACCCCGAGTTCAGGCCCCACGACTGGACCCAAAAAAAAAAAAAAAAAGAAAATGTGGTATATATACATAATGGAATTCTATATCTTCATCAGAAAGAATGACATTGCCCCATTTGTTAGGAAATGGAAAGGCTTGGAAAAAATTATATTAAGTGAAGTAAGCCAGGCCCAAAGAAACATAGGTCCCATGGTTTCCCTTATTTGCAATATCTAGTATATGTATGAGTCAAGTGGAAAAGGTTAGATAATGTGATGTTAGGAAAATGAACCCTTTGATATGTATTTTAATGCTTTTTCTTTCATGCATTTGTTTCTAATGCATTTATAAGATTATTTCTTTGTAGCTTTGTATGTCCCTCCCCCACAGTATAACCCCTGCTTTCACTATATTTGATGTCAGTATAACTTGTGGAGGAGATGGGGAAAAACAAGTCGTTTAAGGATACAGGTGGACCTGTTGCAACAATGAGAAGTACAAGTTGTCATGTCGAAAACGAGCTTTACAACATTGGTGTGGGGGGGGGATGGGGGAGGACTGGGTGGAGGGGTGGGGATGTGAAGGGTAAACAAAGGAGGAGGCTGCAATACTTGATAAGAAATGTACGCATTATCCTGCCCATGTAATTGTTACCCCTCTGTATAGTATGTTCACAAATAAAAAATAAAATAAAATACAATAAAAATACAATAAAAAGAAATTAACTAAGCTCAGAATACTGCATAGTGGTAGAACAATTGCCTAGCATGGATGAGGAACTTCATTCAACACCCAGTATTGATAAAAGCAAAATAGGTAAATGAAATGAGTGAAAACACACACACACACACACACACACAAGCCTTTATGTTTGCTGATAAATATCAGGTAAGCAATCTTATTCAGAACCAGAAGAGTTCACATATAATGTAATGATTCCTTTTTTCCCTTATATCTTAAATCCCATATTTGTTTTTTAATTATGTATATAGCTTAAAATTATTTTGCTTCCTCAAGTATGAGTTTTAGCTATTTGGATATAGAGAATGATGTACTTAAAATAGGAGGTAGTTTGCTCAGAAGATTAATTTAAATATGACTGCTAGTCAATGCTTATTTCTTGGGTTGGAACTTTTCCTGTCCATGTTTTCCTCTTTCTTATTGTAAAGGTGATGTACAGAGGGGTTACAGTTATCCAAGTCATATAATGAATATATTTCTTTTTGAACAGTGTCACACCCTCCCTCAGTTTCTCTAGGTTTTTCCCCTCTGGTCCCCCTGACCTCCCCAAGATGTATAGTTCATTTCCACCATAATGCCTAGTGAGTATCACTGTTGAATTGGTTTACCCTTTGTTCCACCATTTATGTGCTTTCCCTTTCCTTCCCAAATCAGGTAAGCTTAAGTTGTAAGGAAACTCAGTCACAAGAAACAGAGAAACCACCACTTAAAAGGTCAAATTATGAGTCTTTATTGGAGAGCCAGAGGACTATTGGTAGACTTGTCTCAAAGACCAGCAGCAGTGAATGCAGCTAGTACAAAGCTTATATTGGCCCAAATCACAGAAGTTTGTGGACTCAAACCCAACAAAAGTGTTGTACATGAGCAAAGCAAAGCAGATGAAGTCACTTAAATGTAATAGAAAAGAAAACTATCTAGGAAAACAATCAGAGGAAATCAAGGGCCAATTATCTAGGGGAAGCATAGACCAGTCTCATTACTTCACTTATATATAAGACAAAGGGTACAGAAATCAAAAACAGTAATGAAAGGGAAATAAACAAAGAAAAAAGAAAAAAATTGTAAATAGTACAATTTAAAAAAAAAAACCTCTTATCTTCATTTCTTGGAGTTCACTTCAGCAAGCATCATTTTATAATTATTGAACCCTTGTGATGCTCTCCTAAGAATATCCTCCTTTGGTCTTACTGTGTGAATGTTTAGAATCCTGTTTAATTAATCATGGCCAAGTGTCAATTTTTTTGTCATTTACTATCCATTGGGTTTATTTGTAGACTTACAGGCACATTCTAATTATTACAACATGTTTTCTTCTTGCAACTACTCTATAGCTTCCTGTCTAACTTTGGCTTTTGTCTTTTCAGGTTTGGATTTATTCTTCACAAGGATGAAGCTACATTACAAAAAATTGACCTGGAAACCATGTCATACATCAAGACAATTGACCTGAAGGCATACACTTGTGTCCCACAGTCTCTGGCCTACACCCACTTGGGAGGGCTCTACTTCATTGGCTGCAAACCTTTCAATTCTGGAGTATGTTCCCGACAGCTAGTGGTGGATGGTGTGACAGACTCTGTCATTGGGTTCAACAATGATGTGACAGGCACTCCCTATGTGTCTCCAGATGGTCACTATCTTGTCAGCGTTAGCAACACAGAAGGGCTGGTGTGGGTGCAGTACATCACTATCAGAGGAGAGGTCCAAGAGGCCTTTGCCATCCACACGAACCTGCACATTTCTGACATAGCCTTTCAGCCATCCTTCACAGAAGCACACCAGTACAATGTCTATTGCAGCTCAAGTTACCAAACAGATGCACTCTTCGCAGAGCTCTCCTCAGGGAAGGTCAAGATGATCAAGAGCCTGAAGGAGCCACTCAAGGCAGAAGAATGGCCCTGGAGCTGGAAGAACAGACAAATCCAAGGCAGTGGCCTGTTTGGTCAGTACCTGATGACACCTTCCAAGGACTCTCTCTTCATTCTAGATGGAAGACTTAACAAGTTAAACTGTGAGATCACTGATGTGGAAAAAGGCAACACTGTTGTGTGGGTTGGAGATGCTTAAGTAGCCCCATTATACAGGTCCTGAAGGAAGAGTTTTACAGTGCATTGATTTAACAGTACATTGTTTAAATGATAGCTTAACTTTCAAATCTTCTAGTCTTCTCAAACATAATTTACTTGGTTGGTCCAAATTAAACAATTGTTTCTGACATAGACAAACATAAAAAAATTGGTTGATAAGAGCAATTCACGTAATATTTAATAAGACATTACAGCAGTAAATAAAATCAAATTATGAAATTATGTTTTCAACCAATAAAATAGGATATTAAATTCTTTACAAAACTAAAGTGCAAGGACTTCCAGATGATTTAAATATCAATTCATTTTGAGGGCAATTTACCTAATTTCTTCTCTGTCCCTTTGCTATGGTTCAACCAGAAATAAAATGTGTGGAACCTTAAAATTCAAAATTCAAAATATTCTGTCCTGTTCACTGTTTATAATCTTTTGTGCCTTGAATGAAATGTCACAGGAGGGAAAAGAAGGCTAAGAGCTGCATATTAAACACCCTCAGAGCTATAAATCTGTTGTCATTAAGAAATAATTAACTTATTTTGTACCAAACCCTGCCTTCAGTCTTTGACCTTCAACAAAATGTCATTTAGCGGCATAATTTAGCCTTAGGTTGTATGTGTGTGACAAACTGCTATTTATGCTACAATGTGTAGTATGCTGTAATCTCTGGAGAAGGAAAGATAATTCTGGTAAAAATGTTTGCAATTTTGTTTTTTTTGGTCCAGTTGTGGGGCCTGAACTCTGGGCCTGGGTGCTGTCCCTCAGCTCTTCAGCTCAAGGCTAGTGCTCTACCACTCGAGCCATAGCACCATTTCTGGCTTTTTCTGCTTATGTGGTGCTGAGAAATCGAACCCAGGGCCTCATGCATGCAAGGCAAGCACTCTACCACTGAGCCAACTTCCAATGTTTGCAATGTTTATCTATTATTTTATTTTAAAATCACTAGAGTGTATTGTACTTTTTAGCATGAGTTACTCTGGGCTTTTAAGTAGGTACAAATATTTACTTTATTATTATCAAGATAATTTTTTCCATTTATGTAGTCCAGCGTTGCCTAATGAGGAACTTTCAGTTCTAAAAGAGAAGCATTATCAATATCTGCTTGGAGTAAATGAACATAGGGAAATTAACATCAGGGAAAAACTGACCCTTCACTGCTGAGTTTCCAGGGTTGGGAGAGTCAGCAACAGAAATTGGGATCTAGGGACAACCATTCCACAGCGAGTGAAGAATTATTTTCCTCCTGCTTTTGCTGTTTGACTATAACTCATCAAGGAACTCCATTCCCAATTATTTTCTTAAGTCACTATTGTTCCACTCCTACATAATCCTATAGCAATCTTCTTGCTAACTGTGCTGCAGTTGGAAACCTAACTAATACTCTTACTGGAGACACTACAGAGAAGCAGTGAACAGTTTCTTCCATTTTTCTTAAAAAATAAGAGATGTCCAGTAGAAATAATTTAAAAGACCAGAGAGAAAAAAGCAGATAATTATCCAGGCTTACACTAATAGCTTACATGTTTTGAGAATATTTTTATTTAGTTTTCTTTTTATTGTTGTTAATAATGCTAATGGACTGCTCAAATGGCCTCCATTTACTGAAGGTAATCTAACAAGGTCATTTTTAAAATATAAATTTTACTTAAGCTTAAATTGTGCAAAACTACATAGAATCTTATCATTTTGTAGTATGTAATATCTTATATGTATACAGAATCCTGAACTGT
The DNA here is from genome assembly GCF_019054845.1 of Dipodomys spectabilis. Taxonomy (NCBI): domain Eukaryota; kingdom Metazoa; phylum Chordata; class Mammalia; order Rodentia; family Heteromyidae; genus Dipodomys; species Dipodomys spectabilis. The sequence continues at coordinate 11,202,066 of NW_024871113.1, read as the reverse complement.
GTGATACTGATTTATTCTTAGCTTAAGGGAATATTGTGGGAGGTAGATATAAAAGACAATGAAAATCAGCTTATGTTTTTATTTATTGAGTCTGCTTTTATTTTAGCAGCTTTCTTTCTTGTGAACATGAACCATATGACTTCTCTATGACATAATGATTTAATGTAAGTCTGTCACATTCATCCTTCTTTGGTAGCTCACACAACATGGATGCTCTGTCTGTAGAATTTGCTTGATGAAAGGAGAATAAAACTCTTACATTTTAACCCTTGAATATTTGGTGATCCTGCGTGTATACCATATTCTTCTCAAAGCTTCAAAGATAATCTGGGGTTTGTTCAATTGTGAATGGGATGGTATGAGTTGGAGGGAAAGTAAAGTGTCATATAATAAAGAAAATAATTACTTTGTTTTCTTATAAAACAATGTAAATTTCTATGTCCCTCCATAAAGCATCTTCCTTATAATTAAAAAAAAATTCTCATTTGATTTTGTGTGTGTGTGTGTGTGTGTGTGTGTGTGTGTCTGCACACACGTGCTAGTCCAGGGGCTTGACCTCAGGGCAAGGGCATTCATTCACCTTGAGCTTTTATTTAAATTTCTTTTTATTTTCTCATGGCTAGTGTTCTATCTCTATAGTCACCTCCAGATTTTTGGTGATTAATTGGAGACCAGAGTCTTATGGATTTTCCTGGATGGACTGATTTTGAATTGTGATCCTCAGATATCAGCCTTTTAAGGTGCTAGGAATTAAGGCATGAGCAACCAGCATATTAGAATCGAATAACAAAAGCATGTTCAACACAAATGTTTTCTTTTTCATATACTTACATAGAAACAATACAAATATTCTGCCTCATTTATTTTTATGATACTAGCACCTGGTACCTCATTCATTCTAGACAAGTGCTCAAACATGGATCCTGAACCACTTTCTAAATACATTATAATAGTTAAAAGACTGACTCAGTACTTAAAAAAATCAGATTCAATATCCAGTACATTTAATATTTGGGTACATTTGTTTCTTCAAAGAAGAATACAAGAAAGCAGAGAACATAAGAGTCAAGACAAATGATGTGGAGATTCTTTCACATTTCCCTGAAAACAGGTGTATTACTAATGATAATCTCATTGATATAGGATAATGTGTAAAAACTGAACTGGAAAGAAAAACTAGAGGGAGTAATGAGCAACTTCCTTTAAAGGGAGCTGTGATGACAATGAGCAGACTTTCATTAAACAGAGGAAAAGAGGAAGTAGTGGTGAAATAAGGCACGACATGGGTAAGGTTGTGAAAAAGAGAGAGGAAGCAGGACAGGGAAGGAAAACAACTAGATCATTGGAAAGGAATTGAGAAGGGTGAAGGAAAAGAGGATTTGATCAAATTGTGGAGGCAGAAAGGCAAAGAGTGAAAACAATTGGTTGCTTTGTATGTCCTTCCCCACAGTATAACCCGTGCTTTCACTGTATTTGATGTCAGTATAATTTGTGGAGGGGAAGGGGAAAAAACAAGTCGTTTAAATAGGGATACAGGTGGACCCACTGCAACAATGAGAAGTACAAGTCGTTATGTCGAAAATGAACTTTACAACTTTGGTGGGGGGCGGGGAGGATTGGGTGGGGGGGCGGGGGGAGGATGAGAAGGGATGGGAAGGGGAAACAAAGGAGGAGGCTACAATGCTTGATAAGAAATGTACTCATTATCTTGCCCATGTAATTGTAACCCCTCTGTACAGTATTTTAATTGCTCCTTAAGACATTGCTGATTTCTTTTTATAATTGCTTGGCCTTGGGGATTAGAGGGAATTCCTGTAGTATGATTAATATGCCATTTGTCAAAAAAACTCTGACATTGTTTTACTGACAAAACAGGGTCCATCATAGGTTTTAACTTCTGCTAGTAGACCCAAGATGGCAAAGCACTGAAGAAAATGTGCTTGTGAATGTTTAGTCCTTTCTCTTGTATGTGCTGTGGCCCAGGGAGAGTTTGGGCCATCCTCCGCCACTGCCTGGCGGAGCTCTTTAAGATCCTTAACTTCCCATGGATACCATTCTAAGGGCCTGTTAGCCCCTGATGCCACATTGACCGGATATGCTTGGGGAAGTGAATCCTGTGGCCAAGAATCTGGGCTCTTGGGTGGCCCTTCCTTTCCAGAGGAGGTCTCCGAGTAGGTTACTTCCCCAGCCCTTGGCCCCTCCATGGGGTAGTGGTCTGGGTTTTGCAAGTCCCTCTCGCAGGTCTCGTAGGCCGCCGTACCTCCCTTCCAACCAGGGGAATAGGGAGGGGGCCTAGGACCGTCAGGGGCACCTGAGTAGCTGCCTCCGCCCCTGCATGCACAGATAGTGCGTTCCTGGTCGAATTTGACCTGTTCCTTTTCCTTTTTCCTTTTTAAGTCTTCATGTACTCTTTCTAGGCCTAGTGTTGCCTCCTCCTCCTCCTTCTTTTGTGATATAGCATTACCCATACTTAGGGTTTCACTTACCCTGAAAGACCACTTAGCTTGGGCCGGTATCTTTTCCTTTTGTGCATGTTGGGCACCAGATGTTGGGTCTTCGTCCATCTTTGGACGGACGGGGTCCGAGGAGAGGTAAGTGCGAAGTGAAGTGCAGCCACTCGCCCGTTCCCCAGCCTCCCTTAGCCCAGGAGACAATCTAGCATAACGAGGAGTCAAGTCAAGCAGGAACTTGTTTATTAACAGGGAGCATCCCCTTTTTAAAGCAAAAGACTGCATGGGAGGAGAGGAAATGGAACCAACCAATCACTGAAAGGCCACACCTTAACATGCACCTAAGCTTCCATGAGTTGTGGACACACTGAACCTAAACAAATCCGGCTCTGCCCACTCAACTTCCTCTCAGGGCAATCTTTGCTACCCTCCACAAAAAAAATTGTTAATTTTGGGGTTTTCTGTTAATTTTAGGCTTGCCTGCTTATCCTCTTACCAGAAACATCTGATCATTAATTCAAAACTTACAGTGTAAACAAAGTTAACACCAAGAAGCTGAAACGTATATTGAGAGGGGAGGTCGAAGGGACAGACAAAGGAGAAAGGTGAATACAGTCATAATATTCAATATACATATGTGAATAACAACACCTGGTAATTTGAGGGTGAGGTTGAGAGAAATGGAAAGAATGATGGAAGAAATTATGTTGATCAATATACTTTGCACTCATAAAATGACAAGTTGATTTGAATACCCTTGGTACATCTACTTAAAGATAGTGAAAACTTGTTTTAAAAAATAAAATATTTTCCCCAAATAATCTTGGGACCTTCTCAATAAATCCCTCTAAAACTTTATTAGATTTGTCAAAATGGTGAAGGCTATAATGCATAACAAATTCCTAAAGTAATAAGAAAACATTTTTTTCATTCTAGTATCTCATCTTCAGGAGTAGGCCAATAGGACAGAATAGAAAAACTACACTTAGGTTTTGTCAAAGGACCAGATAATTTAACTTGAAGGGGATAACCTTTTTAACAGATGGTGCTTACTAATCAGACAACAACAGACAAAAATGAATCTAAAATCTAAAATCTCACATAAAATTTACTTAACTTGTTGGTCAATTAATTGTAATAGAGTAAATATAAACATATGTAAATTAGATAATAAATATATTTATAGAAATGTATTTAGAGAAAAACCAGAAGAGAATTATACACAGATTTCTTTAACACCTACAACGACACAAGAAGGACCATGTTAACAAATTGAACTTCATCAAAATTACTTTCTTTTGTGAAAACCTTTGAAAATTCTAACCATAGATTGTGAGAAAATATTTTCAATTTTTATAGAGAAAAAGGACTTGTATAGATGTGTAAAAGAAACCTAAGCTTTAGTGTTGTCAAAAAAAATGATAGCAAAGACATGAGCAAGCAAGGCACTGAAATGCTATACAGATGAAATATAGCACTTGAAAAGATCCACTTCATTAATTTTCAGAAAAGCACATTATAAGCTCAACAAGCAATCAGTATATACCTTTTGATAGTCAAATTACAAAATAATGATTACCTCAATTGTTGGCAAGGACATTCAAAACAAATTAAAATTACTTTATTGGATATGAAATTATAGTTACCTTTAGAAATAAAGCTAGAGAAATGCTTTGAAACGTAAATATAGTCTTGGAATGAAGAATGGAGAACTACTTAGACATAAGAATGATGCCTATTGCAGTTTTGTTTTTAATTGCCAAAAATGGGAAACTTTTTTTTATTGTGAAAATACTGTACAGAGGGGTAACAATTACATGGGCAAGATAATGAGTACATTTCTTATCAAGCATTGTAGCCTCCTCCTTTGTTTCCCCTTACCATCCCTTCCCAACCTCCCCTCGCCCCCCCCACTTTAAATGTAATTCAATGTTAGACTAGCTAAACAAACAATTCACATCATCCTCATGTAATATTCCTCAGTGGAGAGGAAGAATAAACTTCTGAATGATAAACTACAGAATGATAAAAAGCAAGGTCTAAGTGACAAGCCTTGGTAAGTTACAGAATGTCAGGGAGTTGCTGGGGTGGTATTTGGGTATAACAAAGATGTAAAGCTAGTAGGAAAGGCCTTTACAACAACAAAGTTAAATGTAATATTGATCATGATTACAAAAAGCTAAACACAGGATAAAGCTGAATATAATTACACTTAGAGACACACACACACATACACATAAATTTGTGTATAACTGTAGATATCTGAATTAACTATATTTTAAATCTGTAGTAATTTCCCAGAGTTTGTAATCAACTGTGTCATGAAAGATGGTAATCTTCATGGTGCCGAGGTAAAGATTACCCAGGAACTTTCTGTACATACTTTACAATATTCAGTGAACTTATAACTATTTCCACTTAAAATCTTTTAAATTTTGTATTGTTATTAAATATATATATAAATAACTTATATTTTGTAAGTGCAGTAAAAAAAATTGAACTTGAAATTACAGAAACTTTGTTTATGATCTAGACCTGAAAATTCTCTTGTGATTGGAACACTGAGGATAAGTGTATGTAAAGGCAATCTAATTGTGTGTATATAATTTTGTATAAATATATATGCATATGTTTCCTACATTATATATGCACATATTTTCATATATTTTTCTTATAGATTTATAATGTATACCTATATATGGGTATACAACACACAAGTGTGTGTGTGTGTGTGTGTGTGTGTGAGTGTGTGTGTGTGTGTGTGTGTGTGTATGAGGCAACTGTAATGAGTTGAATTTTTCCCTGATATCCAGTGTCTCAGAATGCCACATTCTTTTGAAGAACGGTCATTGCTGGCAAAGTAAGTTAAATGGTATTGTACTGGAGCAAGGATGACCTTAGTTCAAGATCACTCATGTTTTCCTGTGGTGGGATTGAATCCAAAGCCTGGAACATAATTTGTAAGTTACAGTTCAACCTATAAGTTACTCAACCTGTAAGTTACAGTTTTAGTCTATCACTGGTTCTCTTTTTATTTTTCTTCTTTTTTTACTTGGTCGTGGGGCTTGAACTCTGAGCTTAGGCACTGTCCCTCAGCTCTTCCTCTCTATGTGAATGCTCTACCACTTGAGCCTCAGCATCACTTCTGATTTTTTGGTGGTTTATTGAAGATAAAAGTCCCATGGACTTTCCTTCCTGGTCTGGCTTTGATCCTCAGATTTCAGCCTCCTGAGTAGCTAAAATTATAGGTGTGAGCCACCAGTGCCCGTCTCACTGGTACTCTTATTAGAAGAGATGAACAGACATAGGCATAATAGCAGAAAGAGGATTATGGCAAGTTGGCAAATGAAGGTAGTTGCTGCTGGCAAAAATGCTGAAAATTAATTGTTGACATCTTGGAACTATAAAGAGAGACACATTGTAGGTACTTCTCTGCAGACTTCAAAAAGAGCACTACCAGGCTAACATCTTTCTACTGGATTTTTAGATTCTACCAATGTTATGAGACTACTCAACTCCATGGAGTGAAGTCATTAAGACTGTATAACTGCTAAAGCCTAACTAGAATATCAACATAATATAAGAAGTTATACAATGAAGAAAAGATAACTTGTAAACAGAATCTATAGACTATTCTAAAAGGAACAGAAACAAAGTCAAGAATTACTTGGATGTTTTCAGTACTTAAAAATTATTTTTAATAAAATTCTAGGGAAAAGGATGGACTTAGAACATATGCTAAGTGAGGTAAGCCAAGCTCAGAGAGACAGTGTATATTTTCTCTCATTTGTAGAAGATAGGTCTAAAATATAACTGGATATGATAACCTATATAGGACTCTAGGCATTCACATACAAATAGAGTGATGAACAATAATTTTAGAGGGAAAACCCAAAGGTATAACTTCTATGAACATTTAAAGTATTTGTTGAAATGAATTCCAGAAATAGTTACATGGATATTTTCTTCTATTGTTGTTGTGGTGGTAGTGTTTGTTTTTGCTTTTTGTTATTTCTAGGGGTTAAAGAAGGACACAGAAAAGGAAGAAGGAAGAGTGAATGAATGTAATCAGGCTGTTCCATATGCATTATTGGAAACATGAACTATGTAACTTGGGGGCAGGGGTAGAAGGGAAAATCTGGGAAAAAGAAAAGGAAGGAGTGACATTGCCCCCCCAAAAAAGGGTACTTATTACCTGACTTATGAAATAGTAATTCCTTTGTATAACACCTTAATAATAACAATAAAATTTTATTTTAAAATAAAGTTCTAGTATAACTGAAGATCTGAGTCTTAAGTTTTATTTAAATTTAAATTTAAAGCCGGCGCTGGTGGCTCACGCCTGTAATCCTAGCTACTCAGGAGGCTGAGATCTGAGGATCACTGTTCAAAGCCAGTCCGGGCAGGAGAGACCGTGAGACTCCTATCTCCAATAAACCACCAGAAAACCGGAAGTGGCGCTGTAGCTCAAGTGGTAGAGCGCTCACCTTGAGCTGAACAGCTGAGGGACAGCGCCCAGGCCCAGAGTTCAAGCCCCACGACCGACAAAAAAATAAAAATAAATAAAATAAATAAATAAATAAAAATAAATTTAAATTTAAACTACATAGTCAACAGTACTGGATTTAAGATTCTGGTTTGAAAAGCATTAATTTATTTCTTTATTTTTTATTTTATTTTGTTTTATTTTTTGTTGGTCGTGAATCCTGAACTCTGGGCCTAGGCACTGTCCCTGAGCTCTTCAGCTTAAGGCTTGCACCCTACCACTTGAGACACAGCGCCACTTCCGGCTTTTTCTGCTTATGTGGTGCTGAGTTATCAAATCCCAGGCCTCATGCATGCAAGGCAAGCACTCTACTACTGAGCCAACTTCCCAGCCCCCAAAAGCATTACTTTGATAAAATATATTCTTTATATCTAGTGGTAGGATGAATATATGATTTCTAAATTGCATTTTTATTCCTACCACTACTTAGCTCTGCATAATCCAGGATGAGCTATCATCTCTTTAGAACTGCTTACTTTTCTTTGAAATGGAAAGAATTATAACATATGTAGGTGTTGATGTTTCTGTATGTTCTCTGTCTCTTAGCATTAATCTTTTTTTTTTTAAATACTTGTGCTTGCTTCTGTTTCCAGCTGTACTTGTCCTTTCTGTTTCAGTTGGTTCATACAGGTAATATTTTACCAACACAAATCAAGGCATAGCCCTAAGGATTGGAGTTTCAGGTTCTCATGGTGCAGAAACTGTGCTCTTGAGTAGCCAAGCTTTCCAGGAGCACCTGATTGAATCATCAGTTATCAGGGGCATAAAAACTGTCTCTTGCTAAACCTTCCTCTTCTCAAATGCTGACAAGTGCTAGGAGCTGGGAGTTCAGTAACAAGATAAATTTGCAATGGACTGCCTTAAGTGGTGGGATTATATAAAGGAAAACATTTAACAGATCAAATTAGTGTCAATAGCATTGTTCTTTAAAACCAGAGGAAATTTCTCCTAAAATTACCTGTTTACAGAAGTAACTATTTTACCAAGTAATAATAATGCATTCTGTGTTCTCAAAGACCAGGAGGAGTCTTATTTGATTTGGCAGTGTCATTTCAACTGAGATATTTTCTTGGGATTTAATTCTATTAAATTAATAAATGTATGGTTACTGTGAATCAGAGGCTGTGTCCTACCAGGCAAATAGACGAATAAGAAATTACTGCTGTCCTTAAGAAATTGTAAGTCAAGGGAGAAATAAGCAGAACATAAAAATATTTTAAACTTTTTAGATAACTTTTAAATTCATCATTTCATTATTTGTATTTATCTAAACTGCTAGTTTAGATGCCTACTTAAAGGTATTATGAGTATGGTTGTTATTATACTTCATATTCTAATACAGTTTCTCTCTAATTAATAAATTGTCCTTGGGAAACATTGAATAGTCTCTGTAATGTGACATATTGAGGGCTTCGTACAAGAACTGGGATTTAATCTCAGGGTATCACACCACTATTCTTGCTTGTTCACAAACCAGAACTCTGCCAATCTATCTACACCTTCAATCCAGCCTTTGTGGTTCTTTGGAAGATGGAGCCTGACATTTCTTCCCAATCCTGAGTAGTTAGGCTTATAGGCATGGGCCACTGGCACCTGAGTTTGTTTGTTTACTTGTTTATTTTTCTTTTCTGCAGGTCATGGACATGAACTCAGGGCTTAGGCACTATCCTTGTTCATCTTTATACTCAAGGCTAGAGCTCTACAACTTGAGCCACAGCATCACTTCTGGATTTTACTTAGTAGTTTATTGGAGATAAGAGTGTCACAGACTTTTTTGCCTGGGCTGGCTTTGAACCACCATCCTCAGATCACAGCCTCCTGAGTAGCTAGTATTACAGGAATGAGCCACTGGTGCCCAGCTACCAGTAGCAGCAAAATTCTATTTTCTTAGCTACACTGATACTCTAATCTTCAAATTCTTCTTTTATTTTTCCTCATGGCCCCTGCCTCGAAAGTTCTTCTTTAACTCTTTTATTTTATTGTTTGATTCATTCATTCATTCATTTAGTGCATGTGTGGCCTCACACTGACTACACAGTGCTCTACCATTTGAGCCATTCTGTCAGTGTGAGATATACATTATTAGTGGGAATATAAACTTTTTCAACCAGTCTGGAAAGCAGTGTGCAGATTCCTCAAAAAATTAAGCATAGGACTGGGAAGGTGGGTCAGTGCAGAGTGCTTGTCTTGCATGCATGAGGCCCTGGGTTTGATTCCTCAGTACCACATAAGTAGAAAAGGCTGGAAATAGTGCTATGACTCAAGTGGTAGAGCATTAGCCTTGAACTGAATAGCTGAGGGACAGCACCCAGGCCCAGAGTTCAGGCCCCACAACCAACAAAATAAGTAAATCAATAAACATAGAACTACCATAGGATCTTAGCAATTCCACTCTTGGACATTTACCCAAAAGATTACAAACAAAGATACAAGAAAGCCACCAGCACAACCATGTTTATTGCAGCACTATTTACCATAGTTAAGGTATCACATCAACCCAGACACCACTCAATGGAAAAATGGAGCAAGAAAATGTCATATATATGCATAATTAAATTTTACTCATGCATTACAAAGAATAATATTGTATCATTTGTAAAAAATGGAAAGTTCTGGGAAAAATTATAAGTAAAGTAAATCAGGGGTAGAGAGACAAATGTTTCATGTTTTCTCTTATATGTAGAAGCTAGATTTAGCTTATAAATTTGTAGGTAAATACATTGGTTGCTATGCAAGCTTATACAAATATATTATCTGAAATAAGGCAGAATTAAAGTAAGAAATCCATTAGTGTAATTCCTTAGAAAAGGGCAGTCAAATTTCAACAAAATAAAACAGTAGGAAGTGAAGGGAGAATGCAGTCAAGACTACAATGTGTACCCTACAAAACTAAGAAAAACTAAGATGAGTAAGGCAGCTGGATTGAGGAGAATGTTGAAAAGGGTAACATTAATCAAGAGGCAAAATATTCATAAACTGCTTTGTTAAATGGCATCTCATTTGTATAGCTAATAAAGATAAAGAAAAAAAGTATTTGAAAAGGTATTTGTTGCTGAGTTTGTTGTATGTATTGTTTATACTGGTGGTAAACACTTTCAAAAAAGACAACAGGTAAAGACTCCTTTCTTGTGTGTGGAAAGAGACAGAGGGACAAAAGACATTATTTTTTATTTTCTTTCCTAGTACTTTTATTTTTACTCTTCCTTACTGCTGGCACTATTTTTCCTGGTGTCAAAGTTCTGCTTCAATCAATTCCCAGATCTACTTTCTGTGATTTCATTTTTACTACTTTCCATATGATGTATCACTCATTATCCATTTTAATCTCTGCAGCATTTCACACAGTGTACCGTACTCCCTGGCGAAAAACACCGAAGAGCAGAGATACACATGTATAAATATCCTGATATTACGTTAAATTGTGGTCAGAGGAAACACAACATTTCTGATGGTAGGCTGAGGGCTTGCTGAGGGCTTTTCTTCATAGTTACCAATGGTCTCTTTGTCAAGATTGTAACATTTTCAATCCCTAGCCACTGAGCATCTTTTGGGTACAGATGTTATATTCTAGTTCATTAAAATCATCAAGCAATAATATGACTTTCCATTCTACATTAAACTAGAAAAAATGATAGTACAAATGATTCACTAGAGATTATTTGATCATGTATGGTAATACATTTCTGTTTATATTAGCAAATTCATTTTAAATTATGTTGAGTGTTACACATAGATTACCTACAGGAATATTAACAGGATGTTCAAGACATGTGAGTGTGTGACACTCATTCTAATTTTGCAGCTCAGAGAGCAAGCACACAATATACAGGGTTTCAGTTTCACCAGCCCAAGATGCTACTGGTGACAGGTGAAAGAAGTGTTTGTATCTGGGTGAGTACCTTCCTACTCTGTGCATATGGGATTTAGAACTGCCAGGATAGTGAGAGGTACATGGTCTGGTTCAGATCCTATAGTGTGATTTGATGACCCTAGACATATATATCATCCCTAGTTTGCTATAGTTTAATTTAAAAATTTGGACTTTACCATTCTCTGAAAGAGATAGTCTTTTAGTATAACTCATCCCTTGAATTTTTATCTTTATTCAGACTATAAAAGGCAATATAATCTTCCCTCATAAAGTTGGCAGAGGCAGCAGTCACCAGGCTGAGCTAGCAAGGAAATAACACACAATCTGCAAAGGACTGTGTTAACTAATGAAGCTCAGATAGACTTTGTGAACTTTAATCCACTGAATCTTCAAAGAGGGTCTTAAGTGGCTAATTTAGCCTAAAATAAAAAAAATGGAGCCTAGGCCTTGCACTTGTGGCTCACTCATGTAGTCCTAACTACTCAATAGCCTGAGATCTGAGGATACTGGTTCAAAGCCAGCCTCAGTAGGAATGTCTGTAAGGCTCTTATCTCCAATCAACCACCAGAAAATTGAAGTGGCACTGTGGCTCACAGTAGTAGTGAGCTAGCCTTGAGGTAAAAAGCTCAGGAACAGTGCTCTGAACTGAGTTCAAACCTCATGACCAACAAAAAATATATAAAAAATACAAACAAACAACAACAACAACAAAAGCAAAAACATGGTGCCCGATAGCTATTTGCTGATTGTGCTCACACATGTACTTTGTAGAGGCATGTTTCCTCCTGCCCCGCCCCACCCCACTCACCCTTGACAGTACCAACAGCCTCTTCACAAGCCTGATTTTGCTGACTAGATCTGACCAAGGATCAACAATCTCCCTTTTATATAAATATCAACCAATAAAAAATAGACTTAGTTGCCTTTCTCATTAACATAAAAGAAACTAATCAGTGCTGAGTACATTTACATAAGCATCCTCTACGGGGGAGCCTTGGTATCATATTTCTCTGCATAAACATGTCCTCCTGAAGAAAAAACAAAGAAAAAAATCATTTGTTTTCATAACTTTGGAGTGTATAAGTATGTATGTTATTTTATGTCATATGAAAAGGTGCTTGGGTATTGCACTTTTTTTATTTTATTTATATATTTTTTTAAATTTTATTTTATTTTATTTGAGAACATACTGTACAGAAGGGTTACAATTACATGGGCAGGATAATGCATACATTTCTTACCAAGCATTGCAGCCTCCTCCTTTGTTTACCCTTCACCTCCCTTCCCAGCCTCCCCCCTACCCCCCACCCAATCATACCCCCCCCCCAACGACATTGTAAAGCTGGTTTTGGCATGACATTTTGTACTTCTCATTGTTGCAACAGGTCCACCTGAATCCTTAAACGACTTGTTTGTCCCTGTCTCCTCCACATGTTATACTGACATCAAATATAGTGAAAGCGGGGGTTACACTGTGGGGGAGGGACATACAAAGCAACAAAGAAATAATCTTATAAATGCGTTAGAAACACATGTATGAAAGAAACAAAAACATTAAAATACATATTTGAGGGTTCGTTTTCCTAACATCACATTCTCTGACTTTTTCCGCTTGACTCATACCTATACTAGATATTGCAAATAAGGGAAACCATGGGACCTATGTTTCTTTGGGCCTGGCTTACTTCACTTAATATAATTTTTTCCAAGCCTTTCCATTTCCTAACAAATGGGGAAATGTCATTCTTTCTGATGGAAGCATAGAATTCCATTGTGTATATATACCACATCTTCTTGATCCATTCATCTACTGAGGGGCATCTGGGTTGGTTCCATATCTTAGCTATGGTAAATAATGCTGCAATAAACATAGTTGTGCTGGTAGCTTTAGTGTGGCCTTGTTTGTGATCATTTGGGTAAATGCCCAAAAGTGGGATTGCTGGGTCATTGGAGAGCTCTATGTGGAGTCTTTTGAGGAACCTCCATACTGCTTTCCAAAGTGGTTGAACAAGTTTACATTCCCACCAACAATGAAGTAAGGTTCCTTTCTGTCCACATCCCCTCCAGCATCTGTTGTTGTTAGAGTTCTTGATTTTTGCTGTTCTAACTGGAGTGAGGTGATATCTCAATGTTGTTTTGATTTGCATTTCTTTTATGGCTAGGGATGTTGAACATTTCTTCATGTGTCTATTGGCCATCCTTCTTTCTTCTTCAGAGAAGCTTCTCTTTAAGTCTTTCGCCCACTTACTTATTGGGCAGTTGTTTCTTTGAGGATTTGTTGTTGGGTGGTTTAATTTTTTGAGTTCCAAGTATATTTTAGATATGAGACCCTTGTCCGTTGTATGGCTAGTAAAGATCTTCTGCCAATCAGTGGGCTTTCTTTTGATCTTGCTAGCTATGTCATTTGCCCTGCAGAAGCTCTGCAACCTTATACAATCCCATTTGTCCAACCTTTCTTTGATTTGTTGTGTTTCCGGGTCTCTATTCAGGAAATTTCGGCCTGAGCCAAGGAGACCCAGGGTTTCTCCTATTCCATCCTGTAATGTTTTCAGAGTGTCTGCTTTGAGTTCAAGGTCTTTGATCCATTTGGAGTTGATTCTGGTGCAGGGTGATATATAAGGATCTAGCTTTAGTTTTCTACATGTAGTTAACCAGTTTTGCCAGCACCATTTACTGAAGAGGCTGTCTTTCTTCCATTCTATTGTTCTAGCTCCCTAATCGAAGATTAGATGGCTATAGGTCTGTAGGTTCATTTCTGGGTTTTCAATTCTATTCCATTGGTCCTGAGGTCTGTTCTTATGCCAATACCAAGCTGTTTTGATTACTATGGCTTTATAGTAGAGTTTGAAATTTGGTATTGATATTCCTCCAGCAGTGTTCTTTCCGTTGAGGAGCGTTTTTGCTATTCGGGGTCTTTTATTGTTCCATATGAATTTTTGGATTGCCTCTTCTATTTCCTTGAAGAATGAGGGTGGAATTTTGATAGGTATTGCGTTGAATGTGTAGATAGGGTTGGGAAGTATTGCCATTTTCACTATGTTAATCTTTCCAATCCAGGAGCATGAGAGGTTTTGCCATTTTTTAAGTTCTGTGTTGATTTCCTTTTTCAAGATTTTAAAGTTTTCATCATAGAGGTCCTTCACTTCTTTAGTTAAGTTAATTCCTAGGTATTTTATTTTTGTGGGGCTATTACAAATGGAGTTGCTTTCCTAATTTCAGCCACACTTTTCTCATTGTTGGCATACAGAAAAGCCATGGATTTTTGGGGGTTAATTTTATAACCTGCTACTTTGCCAAAGTTTTGAATCAGCTTGAGTAATTTGGGAGTGGAGTCTATGGGATTCTTTAAATACAAGATCATGTCATCTGCAAAGAGGGAGAGTTTTATTTCTTCTTTCCCTATTTGGATCCCCTTTATGTCTGCATCTTGTCTTATTGCTGTAGCTAGGCATTCTAATACTAGATTGAAGAGAAGTGGAGAGAGTGGGCATCCTTGTCTTGTTCCTGAGTTAAGAGGAAATGGCTTTAGTTTTTCACCATTGAGTATAATGCTGGCTGTAGGTTTGTCATATACAGCCTTTATTGTATTGAGGAATGTTCCATGGATTCCTAATTTTTCCAAAACCTTCATCAGGAAGGGGTGTTGGATCTTGTCGAATGCTTTTTCTGCGTCTATTGAGATAACCATGTGGTTCTTATTCTTGCTCCTGTTGATGTGATGAATAATATTAATTGATTTGCGTATATTGAACCAGCTTTGCATGCCTGAAATGAATCCTGTTTGATCGTGGTGTATGATTTTTTGGATGAATTGTTGAAGTCGGTTGGCCAAAATTTTGTTGAGAAGTTTTGCATCAATGTTCATCAAAGAAATGGGTCTATAGTTCTCTTTCTTTGATGAGTCCCTGCCTGGTTTTAGAATGAGGGTTATGATGGCTTCATAGAATGTGTTTGGTAGTGAGCTTTCTCTTTCAATTTCATTGAAGAGTTGGAGGAGAATTGGTGTGAGCTCTGCTTTGAAGGCCTTGTAAAATTCCGCTGTAAAACCACCTCGTCCTGGACTTTTCTTAGCTGGGAGGTCTCTTATTGCTGTTTCTATTTCAATGCTTGATATGGGCCTGTTAAGATAGTCCAACTCATCTTGGTTTAGTTTTGGCATGTCAATATTTGCTAGGAAAAGGTCCATTTCTGTCAAGTTCTCAAACTTATTAGCATAAAGTTTTGAGAAGTATTCCCTTATAATGTTCTGAATCTTGGTTGTTTCCGTGGTGATGTTTCCATTCTCATCTCTGAGTTTATTAATTTGGGTGTGTTCTCTTCTTTTTCTCATAAGATTTGCTAAGGGTCTGTCAATTTTGTTAAGTTTTTCGAAGAACCAACTCTTTGTTTTGTTGATTCTTTCTATAGTTTTTTTGGATTCTAATTCATTTAATTCTGATTTAATTTTGATTATTTCTTTCCATCTACTGGATTGGGGTTTATCTTGCTGCTCTTTTTCAAGGAGGTTTAGATGTGTCATTAAATTGTTAGTTTCAGATCTCTACAATTTGTTGATGTAGGAGCTCAGAGCTATAAACTTGCCTCTGAGTACTGCCTTTGCTGTGTCCCAGAGGAGCTGGTATTTTGTGTGTTCATTTTTGTTGAATGGCATGAACATTGGAATTTCCTTTCTAATCTCTTCCATGACCCACTCATGATTCAGCAGTGTGTTGTTCAGCCTCCATGTGATACCGGACTTTCTTTGGTGGCTTTTGGTGTTGAGTTCTAATTTTATTCCCTTGTGGTCAGAGAGAATGCAAGGTATAACTTCAATGTTTCTGAATTTAGACAAGTTTGCTTTGTGGCCTAAAATGTGGTCTATTTTAGAAAACGTTCCATGTGCTGCTGAGAAAAACGTGTATTCTGATGCTGCTGGGTGAAATGTTCGGTAAATGTCTGTTAAGTCTAGTTGATCTATGCAGCTGTTTAGATCTGCGGTTTCTCTGTTGAGTTTTTGCCGAGTTGATCTATCTAGTGGGGAGATTGGTGTGTTAAAATACCCAACAATTAATGTCTTTGGATCTATATGGGATTTGAGGGAAAGTAGTGTTTCTTTGATAAATTTGGGTGCTCCATTGTTTGGCAAATAGATATTTAGAATTGTAATATCCTCCTGAAGGAGAGATCCTTTAATTAGTATGTAGCGACCTTCTTTATCTCTTTTCACGAATTTTAATTTGAAGTCTATTTTATCTGATATTAGGATTGCAACTCCCGCCTGTTTATGCGGTCCGTTTGCTTGGTAGATTTTGTTCCAGCCTTTAACATTGAAAATGTGTTTGTTTTTACAGGCAAGATGTGACTCCTGCAGGCAGCAGATAGAAGGGTCTTGTTTTTTAATCCAACTGGACAGTCTACGTTGCTTAATTAGAGAGTTCAGTCCGTTAACATTAAGAGATAGGACTGAGAGGTATTTGGGAGTTCCTGCCATGTTATCTACCTTCTTGGGGGCTGCGAAAACTGGGTTCTTCCTATGGTTCTTGGATTCTCAGTTTGGGTGCAGTTTCTTGGCCTTTATTGCAGTCTTGTTGGTTTTCTATATGTGTAGGACATCTTTAAGAATCTTTTGTAGGGCTGGTTTGGTGGAGATGTATTGTTTCAATTTTTCTTTGCTATGGAAGGTTTTTATTTGGCCTTCAGTTATGAAGGAGAGTTTAGCTGGGTACAGTATTCTTGGTTGATAGTTGTTTGTTTTTAGGGCATGGCATACATCATTCCAGGCTCTTCTTGCTTTGATTGTCTCTGCTGAGAAATCTGAGGTGATTCTAATTGGTTTCCCTTTATAAGTGATTACCCTTTTCTCTCTGACAGCTTTAAGGATCTTTTCCTTGTTCTGAGTTGATCCTGTGTGGATTATAATGTGGCGGTGGGATGTCCTATTCTAGTCTGGTCTATTTGGGGTTCTAAAGGCTTCTTGTATCTGGACAGGCCTATCTTTTTGCATGTTTGGGAAGTTCTCTGCTAGGATCCTGTTAAACAAATTTCCTAGACCATTAACTTCTGTTTCTAGGTGCTCCTCTACACCCATTATCCTTAGATTAGGCCTTCTGATGGTGTCTTCCAGGTGTTGGATAGATCTATCATATTTCTTGGACTTGTCTTGGATGGTTGTATGTTCTTTCTCTATAATATCTAGGCTGTCTTCAATCCCTGAGATTCGATCTTCTGCATGGTCTAACCTGCTGTCAAGACTCTCTACTTTGTTTTTTATCTCTTTTCCTTCTAGTTGGTCAGCTTTGATGGCTTCAAGTTCTTTGTTGAAGCTCTGTTTTAGTTCTTGTGTGAATTTCTTTACTTCCTTAATTTGGTGTTCAGTGTTTGTCCTCAAATCGCTTAGTTGATTGGTTATGGTTTCTTTGGGCTCCCATTCCTTCTGTTGGGTTCCATTCAGCATTCCCTTTGTGGTCTCCCTGACTTCCTTCAGCTCTTTGTTGATGGATTCCATGAATGCCTTTAGTGATCTTTGTGTGTTCTCTACCTGGTCTCTCAATTCCTGTATTACTCTTTGATTAGCTTCCTCCCATTCGTGGGATTCCTGCAGATCTCTTTGAGTGTTCTCAGCCTGCTCACGCCATTCCTCCCTTTCTCTTTGAGTATTCTCAAGTTGTTCACACAAATCCTGTATCAGTTTTTGAGTAGCTTCCTCACGCTTATGATATTCCTGTATAAACTTCTGGGATGCCTCCTCTCTCTCCCTATCACGCTCATACAGAGTCCTTTGTACATTGTCAAACTTTTCATTTATCATGTTTGCCAGCAGTGTTTGTAGAGCTGTTTGGGAACTCTCCTCTGGAGTATTCATTATCTCTTCTAACCCCTGATTATCAAGATTGGGAATTGAGATACCCGAATTTGCCATTTTTCTTGTGTTTTTCCGGGTTACTCTGCCCATTTGAGATGAAGATAGCACCAGTTTTGTGCTAGAACACTATCTTAAGGCAACCATCAACCAAAGTTTGCATTTGTACAGTCAATAGTCTACAGATACAATCTAGTTCAACAGATACATCTATTGGACATCAAACAACTATATGTTAAAGGGCTTCGAACCGCAGAGAAGAATTTGGATAACCAGAAATTATTAGGGTTAGGAAAGATGTGGGTAAAAAATAGGAATAGATTGGTGTGGGGAGGCACAGGGAGAGTTAACTATGTCCTAATCACAATGGAGGAAGTAGGTTGGGTAGGATGCAAGTAGAGAGGGAGAGAAAAAGCAGAAAGGGAAAGGGGAATGAAAAGAGACCAGAAAAAAAAATAGAAACGTAAAAATTAATGTTATTTTAGAGATTAAAAGACCATCTATTTATAGAGGAATATGAATATGTTGAGAGAAAGGGAGGGACATAGAGGAGATGTGAAAAACTTTAAAAAAATGCTTAAAATATTATATAGGTATAAAGAGGTAGTACTGCTATTAATGAATTTAAGTCTCAGAGGTTTTGTATTGAGTAATAAGTTTGTGGATTAAGTGTGTACACAATGGGGGATAGGGTCTACTGGTTAACTACGGGTTTATCTGAGGATGTGCAGGACAAGAGTTAAGTCACATAAAGAAGAACAAAGAGGAAAAGATGGAAAGGATAGGAAAGTGAGAAGAAAAGATCAGAAGTTCAGTAGAGCTAGACAAAAAACAAAAAGATAATTAAGAATGAAAGAAAAAGAGAAAGAAGACAAGAAAAGAAAGGAAAATACACATTCACGTATTCCTAAAATAAAAATTATAAGAGGAGAAAAAAAAAGTTAATGGAAAACAATTATTTTTTCAGAAGAGGCAAAAATTAAAGATTAATAAAAGTTTTAGAAAAGCAAAAAAAATTTTTTTATATATATAAGTGTCCCGACCCGCAGGACTTCAACCAGGGCAATGAACCTAAGCGAGAAGGAATGAAGGGACAAGAGACACGAAGAAGGACAGCAAGACAAGGATTCTGATCAAGCTGCCAAATTTTATTTTTCACACAGGGGTATTTATATGCTTAGAATAAGGAAGCTTTTTCATTGGGCGTAGCAGCTGCAGGATGCTTGCTTAGGGCAATGTGAAAAGGTGGTCAATAGCAGCTACCTGGTCTTTGTTTGGGGCAGGATGCAAAGACCAGATTCTGTAAATAGCCTTGAGAGATGTTCCAGCGAGATAGCCAAGCTTATCATGCAGAGAGACTCCCTGCAGGGCTCTCAACATCTCCCCCTTTCTTATTTAGAAAATTGACCATCAATTGTTGGTGCTCTTTTTGAGGGGGTGACAGAGGCTCTGTTCCTCTAAGGGCCCAGGGTTTTTCTCCACTCAGAGTGAGAGTCCTCACTCGGGGAGGGGAATTTTACAGACCTTGGCATGTTTTTTGAGGAGACGGCTTGTGGGTATGCATGCCAACCGTCATGCACCAGAGCTTGCCACTCAGGGGTCTTGGGTTTTGGGATCTCGCAGATCCATCCCCCTGCAGTCTTACCTGCACCCTTGATTAGAGCATTTTTTCTTCCTCCCATAGGTGCATCCTCCCCCAAGCGGAGGGGCCTATAGGAGGAGGGGCGAACCTATCCCTTATGGCAATAGGTCTTGCCCGTTGAATGGTCAGGAGTTATGAATAAGGAGGGTTTTCTAAATAAGAAAAAAAGGAGGGCTGTTTCCCACTGGAACAAGCTCATGGCAAAAACACTAATTAAAAGCCTGGGGTCAATCCTAGATCTCAATGCTGCGGTCTGCCATATCAAGGCGATGGTGATGAACCTGTATGGGCTTAGAAACCAAGAGATTAATCTGTTATTTAATAAATTTAAACAGGATGGTCCACATCTCGAGTTCTAGCTGCATCTGCAAGAGAAAAGGCATCATCCTCGGGGGGAAGGCTTCCCCTGGGTTGTAGTTTTATCCCCTGTTTTATCAGGCTTTCTGGCAGCCACCTTGGGGCCGCTTGTTCTTGATCTAAAATACAAGCTGAACCTCGCCCCCAGATAAGAACAGGATCTGGGCCCTTCCATTTGCCTGTAAGGGGGTCTCGCCACATGACAGACGGGCGGGCAGAACTGGAAGATGGGTGCCAATGCCTGTCAGCTGCCGAGTGGCCTTCATTGTCCAGAGTTAGAAAATTAAGGGCGAACAATGTATGACTAAGGAGATCCCTAGGAGTGGAAAATGAAAAGGCAGAGGCTTTGAGGCGAGTAAGCCAGGTTTTTAGGGTGTGGTGGGCTCGTTCTACAATGCCCTGTCCTTGGGGGTTATAGGGAATCCCAGTAGTATGACAAATCTGAAAAATAGCACAAAACTGTTTAAACTTGGCACTGGTATAGGCAGGGCCGTTGTCTGTCTTTATGTGGGCTGGTTTTCCCATTACAGAAAAGGCTAAAACAAGGTGAGAGAGAACATCTTTGGCAGTTTCTCCTGAGTGTGGTGAAGCAAAAACAAACCCGCTAAATGTGTCTATGGAGACATGTATATATCTTGTTTTTCCAAATTCAGGAAAATGGGTAACATCCATTTGCCAGATTTGATTGGGTAGCAGTCCACGGGGGTTAACACCCAGATGTTGTACAGGAAGGGAGACAACACAGGCAGGGCATGCCTTTACTATCTCCCGTGCTTGTTGTCTAGTAATTTTACAAAGCAATCGAAGGCTCTGGGAGTTTAGATGGTGGAGATTATGTAATTCTGTAGCCTTTTGGACAGACCCAACAAAAACCGGAAAAATGGAACGAGTGGCCGCATCAGCTTGAGCATTACCCTGTGTAAGAGGGCCAGGGAGATCAGAATGTGCCCTAATGTGTCCCAGAAAAAATGGATGTCTCTTGGCCTGAATTAGCTGTTGAAGCTGAGTAAATAAAAATGCCGCATTGGAAGAAGTTTTAATAGCGGGTGAAATTTCTAGCAAGGGAACAGAATGAGCAATGTAAGCACTATCTGTATAAATATTAATAGGCTTATCAAAAAACGTCATAAAAACCTGTGTTATAGCAAATAACTCCACAAGCTGGGCTGATTGGTAAGGGGCATCAAAGGTGGTGGTATGGTTGTTAACAACAAAGGTTGCACGGCCATTGCTTGAGCCATCTGTAAAGACAGTGAGGGCTTGAGGAATGGGAGCCTTTTGAGTAACCTTGGGAAAAACAAATGGATGTAGCTGGGCGAAGTGTAAAAGGGGATCATTGGGGAGATGATTGTCAATTAGTCCTAAAAATCCTGACAGGGCGATGCCCCATTCATCCCCAGTCTGTAGTAAAAATTGAGTCTGGTCTTTGGTGTATGGAATTAAAATGGTATCAGGGTCCTTGCCGAAATATTGTCGAGAAAGCAAGCGACCTTTGATAATGATAGAGGCTACCTGGGCAGGGTAAAAGCAATAACCTTGGGGGATGTGGTGGGTAAATGGACCCAAAGCAGGGGGCTGCCCTTATTATTGGAGTGGGGAATCTGTTGCCAAAACAATCCTGTGGGTGTATGAGGGGTATGTAAAATAATTAAGACCAGAGGAAGATTATAGGAAATCTGTGTAACAAACTGCTGGGCAATGGCCTCAGTAACTTGGGTTAAAGCATTTCGAGCATTGGGAGTAAGCTTGCGAGGAGAGGAGGGGTCAGAATCCCCTTTTAAAATCTCATTAAGAGGCAAAAGCACGCTGGTGGGCAACCTTAGGTATGGCCTAAGCCATTGAATATCTCCAAGCATTAAGGGTGTGAAGATGGTCTAAACGAAGTTGAATTTGAGGAACCCGAATTTGATTATTTTGGAGTTCTAGACCCAAATAAGTATAGGGATCCTGTGTTTGAACTTTATCGGGGGCAACCTGTAGTCCCAGGGCAGTAAGGGCTTTATAAAGGTCTAAATAGCAGTTTCTAAGTTCGTGGGTGTCAGGTGCAGCAAGCAACAAGTCATCCATATAATGTAATATATAGACGCGCTGCCATCGTTTTCTCACAGGGTCCACTGCCTGGGCAACATATTTTTGACAAAGGCTAGGGCTATTAGCCATACCTTGAGGAAGTACCTTCCATTGAAATCTTTGCATGGGGCCTTGAAAGTTAATGCGAGGAAGGCTAAAGGCAAAATAGGGTCTGTCCTCAGGATGTAGGGGAATGGTAAAAAAACAATCTTTTAAATCAATAACCATTTTGTAATAGTTCCTGGGAATAGCCACCGGTGTGGGAATGCCTGGCTGTAGTGCTCCCATTGGGCGCATAGCTTTATTAACGGCGCGTAGATCTTGTAAAAGGCGCCATTTGCCTGATTTTTTCTTTATAACAAAAATAGGAGTATTCCATGGTGAAGTAGAGGGCTCTATATGGCCTGCCACCAGCTGTTCCTGTACTAACATGGAGGCAGCCTCCAATTTTTCTTGGGTAAGAGGCCACTGATCCACCCACACAGGGGTTTGGGATTCCCAAATGATTTTATATGCATGGGGCACAGGAGGGTCAGGGGCCGATACTAAAAATCCGAATACCCAAGCCCATGTTTATCTGGTTTTTGGGTAGCTTGGATGGGCTCAACGATTCCTTCTCCTGATTTCCCAAGACCCGTACCAGGGACAAAATCCATACGGAGCATTTGATGTGTAACCACAGAATTGGGACTAACAAGGATAACTTTCATCTGGGTCAAGATATCGCGACCCCATAGATTAACAGGGAGGTCAGGAACAACAAAAGGAGTAACAGTTCCCTTATTGCCCTCTTTGTCAGTCCAATTAAGAACCCTGGAGCTTACCAAAGGGTTTTTTGACTGCCCTATGCCTTTAAGGTCAGTTAGGGACGGGGTAAGGGGCCAACTTGGTGGCCAATATTTTTGGGAAATAATTGTGGCATCTGCACCAGTATCCATAATTCCCTGAAACTCCTTTCCTTCAATTCGCAGGGTGAGGGTGGGTCTTTTTTGAGTGATAGGCTGAACCCAATACGCATCAGAAGACCCCAAAGAAGCAGTTCCTTGCGGTGTGGTCTGAGCAGTGGAAGAATCCCCTGAATTTAATGGGAGCAGTATCAATTGTGCAAGCCTAGTTCCAGCTGGAATAGCTGCAATCCCATTAATGGCCGTGGCCAAAATTTTTATTTCTCCTGTATAATCATTATCAATAACACCAGGAAAAACTTGGACACCTTGTAAGGTAGCAGAGGCTCTTCCAAGAATAAGGGCACACATATGAGACGGAGGGGGTCCCAGGGTCCCAGTGGGTATTATTTGAGGTCCTTGTACAGAGTCTAGTACTGTGTCGGTGGCGGCACAGAGGTCCAGTCCTGCACTGCCTGGGGTTGCCCGCTGGAGGGAGGCAATTGTGGAGAGAGGTGGGGGGCTTGTGTAGGACTGGGAGTTTGGGAGGGGACAAACCCTATTGCCCCTGGGCTTGTCTTGGGGATGGTCGGGGTCAGGGGCTGGCCCCGAGGGAAGTTTCCCGAAAACCGAGAGAGAATGGGCTGTCCAAGGACATTTGTTTTGGATCTACATTCGTTGGCCCAATGACGGCCCTTACCACATTTGGGACAAAGAGTGGCAGGGAGTGGTCTACCTGTAGCTTGGGAGGGCATTGCCCCTTGGCTTTGTTTGCCGAAGGGACATTCACGTGCAAAGTGACCAGGTTGTTTACAATTAAAGCAAGTATGCGAGCTGGGGACTGAACCTTGAAATGCCTTGGTAAAGGCAGCACCTATGGCAAGCACCATGGTGTGAGCGGTTCCTACTCCAGCACAAAGCCTGACGAACTCAGAGAGGTCACCCTTGTTTTTATGTGGTCGGAGGACATCTTGACATGCCGGATTAGCATTTTCAAAGGCAAGATGTTTAACAAAGGCACTTTCACTTTCACTAGGCCCAAGAAGCCTTTCCGCAGCCAAGTTAAGCCGTGAGACAAAGTCACTGTAGGGTTCCTCTGGCCCCTGTCTAACCTTTGCCAGGGAAGTAGTAGCCGATCCCTTTTGAGGGAGACGCTTCCAAGCATAAAGGCCAGAATTTGAATTTGTGCCAAAAGTCCAGTAGGAAAGCGCGCCTGTTTAGCATTGGTATCAAAGGGCGCATTACCCAAAAGTTTAGTATAGGTCCAGGTTTTTGAAGATGTTTTAGCCAAATTTTTTTGCGCGGTCTCTCTACATTGTTCCTTAAAGTCCGCATTCCATAAAACAAAATCACCCCCACTAAGGGTGGCGCGGGCCAGGAACTTCCAATCATTAGGGGTGAGCCAGCGCGCACTTTGGTTTTCTAACAAGGCTAACGTATAAGGCGCAGTCGGGCCATATTGGGCACATGCATTTTTAAGCTTTTCAACAAACCGGAGGCTAAGCCTCTTATACTCTTGTTGGCCTTTTCCCTGGGTGGGTTGTTCCTCTTCATCCCCAGTATCCTGCTCTTCATCCTCCTTTTCCTCCTCTTCTGATTCGTCCTCCTCACCCTCTGAGGCCCTATCTGTCTGGCTCCGAGTTACTGGAAAGGCGAGAACTGATTGATGGCCTGATCTAACCTTAATTTTATCAGGCGTTTTCGGAGTATCGGCCAAGGCCAGTATGCGGAGTTCATAATCAAGGGACCGCAGTTCTTTTAAAAGTTGAAGGTGTTCTCGCCTATGTTGAAGAGTCTCGCGTAAAGGTGCCAGGTTAGGTAAAAGGGGGGGAGAAAAAACATCTGGATCAGGAGGGGCAGTGGGCCCTTGAAGGGCTGGGCCACAAAAGGAAGGGATTTTCAGCAAATTGACCAGCAGTCATATCTAATACAACTGATGGGCAAGCCGAGGGGGGCCTAGAGGCATGTTGGAGAACCTCCTCTCCCGTTTTTACAAGTTTTAAAATTCCACTATCAAACAGAGAACATTTTAAAATGTCATTAATCAAATTCCTATAGGAAAAGGCCGTAGCAGGAACCTTTTCTGAACCAAAGGTTTCATAATAATCTTTTAAACAATCTCCTACTCTTTGCCAGCTTTTTGCATCTATATTTCCTTCAAAGGAGAACCAAGGACACAAGTCCTCTATGAATGAGAAAAATAATTCTAAATCCTTTTTCTTAACCCGCGTTCCCCGTGTCTTGAAGACCTCCCTGAGGTCTGACAGAAATATACCATGTGACGATATTGCTTGTCCCATAGTGGGTCACTCACATGCGCCGTCCCCACTCTCCTCCTGGATCTGTCTCTCGGTGGGGTCTGTCGAGGCGATCTCGCGATCTCGGACTGTACTTGGCCAAGTTTTCCCAGAGGACGGCGTTCCTTCCTTAGTCAGAGGCTCGTGCTCCACGTTGGGCGCCAGTTGTCCCGACCTGCAGGACTTCAACCAGGGCAATGAACCTAAGCGAGAAGGAATGAAGGGACAAGAGACACGAAGAAGGACAGCAAGACAAGGATTCTGATCAAGCTGCCAAATTTTATTTTTCACACAGGGATATTTATATGCTTAGAATAAGGAAGCTTTTTCATTGGGCGTAGCAGCTGCAGGATGCTTGCTTAGGGCAATGTGAAAAGGTGGTCAATAGCAGCTACCTGGTCTTTGTTTGGGGCAGGATGCAAAGACCAGATTCTGTAAATAGCCTTGAGAGATGTTCCAGCGAGATAGCCAAGCTTATCATGCAGAGAGACTCCCTGCAGGGCTCTCAACATATAAGGTAACAAAAAAATGAAAAAAAAAAAACAAAACAAAAAAAAGAAAAAAAGAAAAGAAGGAGAAGAAAAAAAAAAGTTCTTTGATTTTTTTTTTTTTTTTTGGGAGGGGTGGGAAGATTCCTGTATCTCCCTTTTGTCTGTAACCAGAGTCTGGTTGGAGTCTCTGGTCAGCTTGAGGTCCTGTGGCTTGATTGGTTTCTTAAGTCAGTTTGTTGGAACAGGCAGAAAAATGCTCTGCTTTACCCAAGATTTTGAGATCCCCCTCCCAGGTTAGTTTACTGGGAGGGTGATCTGCTTTGAGAATCACACAAGAGGGGGATGCAGTGATGAGGCTAGGTTCTGGGTAGAGTTGAGGCCTTTCAACAAACAGTAGCTTTTCCCTGGGGCTATTTTGTGAAAAAAACTCACAGCACCCAGCCTGGAGCCATTCTCAGGGTTTCTGTTTTTCAATTGATTGTGGTGGCTGCTAGAGGGAGGGGCAGCCTCTGGCTCTGGTTACCCAGCGAGGAGAGCCACTCCAATGGCTGGCACCTGAGTTGGGTGACTTTTCCCTGGATGGAACTGAGTCTGTGAGGTCACTTCACCGTTAAGTTCTTGTGACCTGCTAAATGACTAGTTTTATTCCAAGGCTTGAGCTGGAGCTAGCCGCTCCTCAGAGCTTTGTCGGTATCCAAGATGGAGATCACCGGTGCTGGGGGGGGGGGGGGGGTGGCCTTCCCTCCTCTGCTCCCAGAGAAGGAGTGAGGAAGTCAGGCTTCTACTCACACCGAGTCTTGGATCCCGGGTCGTCTCTGGTCTGCAAAGTGCAGGATGAAGTTGTCCGCTCCTTGTCGGTTCTTGCTGGTGTTGAGTAGAATCCGCTTGCCTGCTGCGTCTGGCTCCTTCGTCCCGGATTGTGTCTCAGGTGTCCCCCCGCGGCGGTGGTCGCTGCCGCGACCCTGCCGCCACAGCAGCAGCTGCTGGCAGGCGCTCAGATGTGTCTGCTTGGCTTCCCCTCTCTTGACTAACTCTATGTCCTGTGATGGCACATTTGGTGTGATTCTCTGGCTTGGGACTGTTCACTGGAACTCTGAAACTGTTTTCTATGCAAGAGCTTGTTCAGATTCCAGCTTCTCCTCCGCCATCTTCCCGGAACTTCCCTTGCACCTTTTTTATACACTCCTAAGACTATCCTCTTTTGGTCTCACTGTATGTGAGTATCTAGAATTCTGTGCAATTTGTCATTTCCCAGTGCATTTTAGATCTAACTTTCACATATCAGGGCGAACATGGCCATTTGTCTCTCTGATCATGGCTTTCCTCACCAAACATTATTTGTTCTAGTTCCATCCATTTCTCTGCAAATTATATTATTTTATTCTTTATAATGGCTATGTAAAATTCCATTGTGTACATTTTTTTGATCCACTCATCTATGTGGGGCAACTAGGTTGTTTCATATCTTGGCTATTGTGAGTAGTTTGACAATGTTCATCCTGGCTCATGATGCTCAGTGTAGATGCCAAGGAGTAGTAGGGCCATAGGGAAAGTCTATATTTAGTTTATCGAGAAATCTCCAGACTGCTTTCTAAAGTGGTCATACTAGTTTACATTCCCACCAGCAGTGCAGTAGTATTCCTTTGTTCCCATCCCCACCAGCATTTATTGTTCTTAGAATTTACAATGTTGGCCAGTTTAACAGGGTTAAGATGTTATCTCAGGGTTGCTTTGATTTGCATTTCCTTTATGGCCAGAGATAATGAGCATTTCCTCTTTACCATTCTTACCATTCTTTACCATTTTTACCTCTTCTCCTGAGAAGTCTCTTCTTAGCTCCCTTTCCCATTTAGTAACTGGTATATGAAGTTTGGGAGGGGTTAATTTCTTGAGCATCTTGTATAGATCAGATATTAGGCCTTTGACTGATATATTGATGGTAAAGATCTTTTCCAAATTGGTTGGCTGTCTTTCTAGTTTAGTAAACATGTCCTTAGCTGTGAAGAACTTTTTGTTTTAATTTAGTGCCATTTATTGAGTCTCTCTCCTATCTGTTGTGCCCCTGGGAAGTTCCTGCCTGTACTTATATGTCTAATGTCTCTCTTACTTTCCCTTGCAGTAGTTTCAGAGTTTTGGTTCTGACAGTGAGGTCTTTGACTTACTTTGAATAGATGTTAGTTCATGGTGACAAGCAGGGATTCATTTTTTTTTTTTTTTGCATATGGCTGCACAGTTTTACCAACACCAATTATTAAAGAGGCTATTTTTTTCCTACTGTATGCCTTTGGCTCCTTTGTGAAATATCAGATGATTATAACTATGTGTTTTTATTTCTGCCACTTATAATCTGTTCCATTGATCTTTAGGTCTATTTTTTTTTTTGGTCAATATCAAACTGTTTTTGTTATTATGGCTCTGTAGTAGAGTTTGAAATCTAGAATTGTGAAACTGCCTGCATTGCATTTTGCCTAGAATTGCTTTGGCTATTTAGATCTTTTGTTGTTCCATATAAATTTTTGGATTCTTTACTGTATCTCAGTAAAGATGGTCATTTGAGATTTTGAAGGGGGTTTATATTGCATTTGTGTATCATTTTTTAGCAGGATGGTCACTTTCACATTGATTCTACCTATCCATTTTGCTTTCTTCCTTTAGATTTTTATAGTTTTTGCTATAAAGATCTTTTCTATTTTTGGTTAGGTTGATTTCTAAGTTTTTTTTTTTTTTTGAGTTGTTTTCATAATTTCCTTTTCTGCTTATACATTTTTGACATACAGAAAAGCTACTGATTTTGTGGGTTAGTTTTGTATCCTGGTATTTGCCAGGATTAATTATGTATAAGACTTTGGGAGTGGAGTTTTTTGGGTACTTTAGATATAAGATCATGTCATTTGCAAATAGGGCGGTTTAATGTTTTCTTCCCCTTTAATGTCCCCTTATCTTATTGCTCTGGCAAAGAATTCCAGAACTATATTGAAGAGGATGTAGAGAATGTACATTTTTGCTTTCTTCATGATATTAGGGGAAATAGTTTTCGTTTTTCCTCATTTAGTATTATGTTCAATTTTGGTCTGTCCTTTATAGCCTTTTATTTTTTTTAAGGAGTGTTCCTTCTATTCCTAGTTTCTCCAAGGCTTTTAAAAAGAATGGATGTTATATTTTGCTGAAGATGTTTTGTGCATCTATTGAGATGATTATGTGGTTTTGTTCTTGGCTCTGTTGATGTAGTGAATTACATTTATTGATTTGCATATGTTAAACCAGCCTTGCATCTGTGTGATTCAAAGCCCACTTGGTCATAATATATGATTTTTAAAATTTGTTTCTGGATTCTCTTGGCTAGTATTTATTGAGGAGTTTTGTGCTTGTGTTCATCAGAGAAATTGGTCTGTAGTTCTCTTTTTTGTTGGATACTTACCTGGTTTGGGGATAATTTTGATATTGGCTTCATAGAATATTTGGAATTACTCCCTTTGTATTCCAAGACAAAGCTTGAAGACTGTTGGTATTAGTTCACTTTAAAAGTCTTATAGAGGGCTGGGAAAGTGGCTCAGTGGTAGAGTTTTGCATGAGGCCCTGGGTTTGATTCCTCAACACCACATAAGCAGAAAAAGCCGGAAGTGGCATTGTGGCTCAAGTGGTAGAGAGCTACCCTTGAGCTGAAGAGCTGAGGGACAGCATGCAGGCCAGAATTCAAGCCCCACAACCAAAAAAAAAAAAAAAAAAAGTCTTATAGAATAAGTGGTGAATTCATCCTTCTGATTATGTACTCTATCTCCTTGTGTAGTATAGCTTAATTTATCTGGTTTATATCTTCATGGTTCAGTTTGGGCAGTTTTTATGTTTCTAAAAGTTGTCTACTCCTGCTAGGTTTTCTTCTTTAGTCAGCGTAGGTATTGAAATAGTCCTTTATAATCACTTGGATTTCTTGGATGTTTGTTGTAATGTTTCCTGTGGGGTCTCTAATCTTGTTGATTTGAATTTCCTCTCTATCTTTCGTTAATCTTAGAATTGGTCTGTCAATTTTATTACTTTTTTCCCCCTAAACCAGCTTTTTGTTTCATTGAATTTATTATATTTAGCTTCTATTTTGCCTAAATCTGCCCTAATCTTTGCTATCTCTCTCCATCTGGCAGGATTTTTTGTTTTTTATTTTTTGTTTTTTGTTTTAGTTGGTCATGAAGCCTGACCTCTGGACCTGGTGCTGTCCTCAGGTCTTCAGCTCAAGGCTAGCACTCTACCACTTGAGCCACAGTGCCACTTCTGGCTTTTTCTGCTTATGTGGTGATGAACAATTGAACCCAGGGCCTCATGCATGCAAAGCAAGCACTCTACCACTGAGCCACTTTCCCAGCCCCATCTGGTATTTTTATATTTGTTTTTTTTCCAGTCTTAATGGCAACATGAGATTATTTACTTAAGCTGTTTCTGTTTTATGTGTGCACTTAGGGCTCTGAACCTTTCCCTCAGCTGTATCCCAGAGGTTCTTCTGTGATATGTTTTTTCATTGAATTGTATGAATTTCTAATTTCTTCCATGATCCAGGTTTTATTCAGTAGTGTGTTATTTATCTTCCATGTACTTGAGTGATTTCTGCAGTATGGTTTGTTGTTGAGAGCTTGTTTGATTCCACTGTGGTTGTAATGGGATACAAGGAATTATGACAAAACTCTTGTATTTGCTTAGGTTCCTGTAGATGTCTGTTAGACCCTTTGGGTTATAGTGCCAGTTAGTTTAGACGCTTCTTTGCTTAACTTTTGTTTGGTGACCCGCCTATTGGTATAAGTAGAGTATTCAAATCTTTCACTATTAGTGTGTTTGAGTCTATCTTGTTCTGTAAGTCCAAAAGTATTTGTTTAACATACTTAGGTTCTTCATATGTTTAACATACTTAGGATCTATGTTTGGCACATTGATACTGACCACTGTGATTTCCTCTTCATGGATCTTTCCCTTTATTAATATGCAATGACTTTCCTTGCCCCTTCATACTGATTTTAACAAAAAAAAATCTATTTTTATTAGATATCAGTATGGCTATTCCTGCCTTCTTGCTGGGTGCATTTTCATGAAAGAATTTTTTTTCCATCCCTTCACTCCAAGTTGTTTTTATCTTTCACTGTGAGATTGGGTCTCTTGAGACAACAAATTGGTGGATCTTGTTTTTTGATTCAATCTGCTCTTTTTCTTTTGATTGGGAATTAAGTCTATTAATATTTAGGATTATTATAGAGATATGTGTCATGTTCATGAAATTTTCTTGATTTCCTGTATTTTTCCTCTTTCCTCTCCCTGTGCTTGCTAAATTGGCCTTCTAGTGATTTTTGTCTGATGTTTTTCCTTGATTTTGAATGTTTTCTTCAGATTTTGTTTCCTCCCTTTATTATTCTATTATTTGTAATGATGGTTTAGTGACTTCCATTAATGAATTCCTTTAATTTTTGTTTCACCATTAAATGTAAACAAAAGCTTCACTGGTTATATCACTTTGGGTTTGCAGTTGTTAGTTTTTAGTCCTTGCATTTATACCTTTCCAGCCTCTCCTTGTGTTGATGGTTTGTGTGGAGAGATCTGCAGTGATTTTCAGATTCTTCCCATTGTAATATTACCCCTTGCTATTCAAGTCTAATGTTTTTAACCATGATGTGTTTAGAAGTGTATCTTGTTGGATTGTGTCTACTAGGGCTTCTATATGCTTCGGTTAGGCAGGTCCAACTTTCTGTCTTAAGACTGGGGGAGTTCTCTGTTATTATTGTACCGACTAGATTTTTATGCCTTTACTATTAAATTCTTCCCCTCAAGAGCCTTAATTTTGCATAAATTTTATTTCTTAGCTGTGTCTGCCAATTCTTGGATTTCCCTTTGGTAGTTACTGAGTGATTTGTCCAAGCCTTTCACTTTTTATTCTAGCTACTCTGCTTTATCCTCAACTACTGATATTTTACTTTCCATTTTACTTATTCTGTTACATATGAATTTGACAGTGAGTTGCATTGTGGAAATTGAACCTTTAATACATCAGAGATCAGTTCTCATGGTGTTAATTTCATCTTTTAATGAGGCGTATATTGTGTCCAATCAGCACATCTTTTTTGGGGTCATGGATTTTTCATTGTCATTTCTTCTTTGTACTTTTGAAATTATTTTGCAACTCCCCTTTTATTTCATTAGCCAATTCTGTCATCACGTCTTTAATGGTTCTTTTGTTCTCCATGTCTTTTTCACTCACACTGGGATCCTTCCCTGTTGTTGTTGGCTTTTGGATTTGGTTTGTTGTCTTGATTGTTCATGAATCTTGTAATTTTTCATTGTGATTTACTTGTTTGTGTTCAGGGATTGTCAAGGTTGTGCCCAAGCTTGGCCTGTTTGTACTGAATAAGTGACAGCCTTCAGTTGGCCTGGGCTAGCTCAAACTGGATAGACTAGCCCACACTGGGTCTCCAGGTCAGCAAGTGTCTGTGCTTGTCCTCAGCCATGGGCTAACTGAAAGGAGCTTGGTCTGGTCTTCAGTAGGTTTCATTCAGATTACATTCAGGCCTCCAGGATGGGTGAGCTATTCTGAAGGGGTGGGCTCCCGTGGGTGCATGGGAGTTTGTTTACTCTTTGCCCCTAGGTATGTTTTCAATGCTCAGGTGGCTGATCCCTGGCCTCCAGCTTTTGCACACGTGTTCACATGCTTCGCAGCTCCCAATCAGGAAGCAATCACATCAGTAACTGCACTTCGACTTGTCTGCTGTGGAGGCTTGGGAGAAAACAGTCCTCTGTGATAGGCCTGAGGCTCAAAAGGGGTGAGCTTCCATAGGTGCTCAGGCTTTTGTCTGTGATTTTTTTTTCAAACAGGCCCATATTCTCTGCTGATGACCAGAGTTCTGGAGGATGCAGGGTCCCAGTGAACACCCAGTACAGGTCTGGGTGGCCACCTGCTGGAAGCCAAGAGGTGGGATAAGGCAGAATAGGGAAAGGCTCTGTCCTCTTTGCCTGCTTCAAGTGTGGTATCCCTTCTGGTGTGGGAGGGAGGAGTCCAGACCAAGATCTGTGAGTCCTCACCAGTGCTGATTTACCATGGGTGTGGGTTCCACGGCAGAGTACTTACTCATTCTGGAATTAGTTGTCGGCTGATCAGTGGCACTGTGGCAAATCACTGTCTGAATGTCTCAACAGTCAGGTCTGGAGTCCCAAGCAGCTGTGGAGCCACTTTCGCAGCTCAGCCATATTACTTATGGGCTGACCAGTGGTGCCTTGGAAACTCTCAGGGTCTGGATGTTGCAGTTCGTTGTTATTGGTCTCTATCTCTTTCTGTGCTCTCTGACTCTGGCACTGTGGGAATTTTCTACAAGTGGATGCTTCAGTACACTTTTTAGTTCTGGAGTCACCAGCAGTTGTGGCTTAGCCACACTGCCAGGGGAAGAAGGGATGAGGAAATAGGAAGGACAATTTTCCACTCTTATGCATACAAATTATGACTTTTTTTTTCCAGTTCTTGTGATCCTTTCCTTCTTCATGTATTTGTTGTTGTTGATATCTTGGGGGAGCAGTGTATGTTAAGACCTCAAATCTTTGTTAGAGAGAGTTATAGCAATTCCCTATTGTATTGCTGCCTAAACTTTTTCCTCTTTTTTAAAAGAATTATTTGAAAAGAATTATTGTGGTTCCATAGTTACAATTAAATGCTCTCAAGAATACTAAGATAACAATATTTCTACAACAGTATGGAACAAAGTTCTGGTTCATGGCTTATATGTAGGTTTCTTGTTTTAAATTGTGAGACAAAGAACCTTGGCCAGAAATAAGGTGATTTCAAAGGTTAAAACAAGTTTAAATGTCAAACAGTAGATCTATTTTAAGTGATATGATAATTACTGCAATACAGTACTGTGGAAATTAAAAGTAAATGCTAAAATCTTAGTGATGTCTGTGGGCCTCTTCTTCTCAAGTTTAAGAGGCCAGCTTAACCTATGTTAACACTGAACACATTGGAAAACTTGAAAAAGGGTTGACTTTCAGGAAGACCTTAGGAAATACCACTTCTAATAAAAAAAGAAGTAGCTGTTCAAAGGTTTATGGTCATGATAGCAAGCACTTATGTACCACTTTATATCTCTGGGCATGCTATTTCATGCTTTATGTATTTTAACTCTCTTAATGCTCACAACTATATACTCACTTGGCCAAGGAAAGAAAATAAAACACAGAGATATTGAATAACAATGTAATATAGAGATAACAAGAGGAGGAGCTGGAATATGAACACGGAGTATGTGCCTCTGATCTGGGCTTTGAATCAATACAGAGCAACAACCAATCTGGGGGAGGAAGGATGATATTCTGCTGATACTGATTTTGCTACTGCTGCTCTCCTCACTCTATTTTTGGAACAAAATTGTCTACCTTTACTATGTTGTAATTCTTCTTTAATAATATTTATATTTTATAAAAAAGTGTAATCATTCCAGAAATATCATGCCAAATCAACACATATAAAAAGTAGATTATTTTAGACATTTAATATCAGGAAAAAAGTGATTTCTCAATTTGAAAAAACATACTGTGTCTTTAAAATGGATGTTCAAGATAGGAGGAAAAAATAATTTCTAAATCTATCCCAAAGGGAAGTATCAGATAATAAAATTATTTGAATTTTGACAAAAGAATATCCATGAACTGGATATAATTCATTAATATAAATCACAATTACAAATAATATTTATAAAGAATTTAATAAAAATTTCCTATTTCGTCTGTGATAAAAATAACAGCTAGGAATACTTATATTGAGCCAGAAGCCACTGAAGTATCCATGGTTTTTAGCATGATGATTTTTCACCTTTGATATTTCTTCTGTCTTAAAAGACAATTAATAGCTGGTGCCAGTGGCTCATATCAATAATTCTAGTTACTCAGGAACCTAAAGATGGCAGTTTATGACCAACCAGTACCGGTTAGCCCAAGAGACCTTTATCTTCAACTGACCAACAAAACATCAGAAGTGGAGCTGTGGTTCAAGTGGTAGAACATTAATCTTTTCAAAATTGATTTGTTAAATTTAATTTTATTGTAAAGATGATGTACAGAGGGGTTGCAGTCACATATGTAAGGAAATGAATACATTGCTTGTCAAACAGTGTTATCCCCTCCTTCATTTTTCTTCCACTGTCCAAAACCCCTTGTTTCTTCCCCCCAGTAATAAAGTTAATTTCCAACATAGAGTCTTGTGATTAGTGCTTTGTCTCACCATTTTGTTGTTCCCTTCCCTTCCCCAAACCAAATAAACATATATACAAGACGCAGTGTACAAAAACAGTGATAACGGGATTATAGCATTATTTACCATAGCTAAGATATGCAGGCAATCCATATGCCCTCAGTATAGATTAAGAAAATGTGGCATACATACACAATGGAATTCTATGCTTCCATCAGAAAGAATGCCATTGCCCATTTGTAAGAAAATGGAAAGAACTTGGGGGAAAAAATCATATTAAGTAAACTAAGCCAGACCCAAAGAAACAAAAGCTCCATATTTTCCTTCATTTGTAACAATTAGTATGTGTCTAGGATAGTCCTAGCAGAAGATCACAATAGTTCAATAGCTATGCCCATGTGACCATATAAAATGATGCTAATGGAAATCAACTCCAAGATATGGAAACAAAAGGTTTTTCTTTGTTGTTTTTAATGAACTGTGTGAAGTTATTTCTTTTTTTCTTTCATTTTGTTTCTTTTGGTTTATTCCTTAAAGCATTAATCTTGAGCAAAAAGCTGTGGGACAGTGCAATGTTCCTGAGTTCAAGCCTAATGCCTGGCACACACAAAAATTATCAAGTAGTAGTCTGCTGCTGGAAGTTGTGATTAGCTCCCTTAGGGAAGGTTGCTAATTAACTCGGATGAGATACCTCGGTACATTGCTGGAGGTGTAAAGATTCTTTGAAATAAGATTTCTTCCCATATAGTTCAGTGGGTACATGTATTATATGACAGAAGAGAGAGACAGCAAAGAGTTCTATTCAAAAGGAAATGCGGGTGCACACCACTCTGACTCCATGAATCGTATGTAACTTGTGCTGAGTTATGGAGACATGTAGAGCCCATGGACAG
Organism: Dipodomys spectabilis; assembly: GCF_019054845.1. Lineage (NCBI taxonomy): Eukaryota > Metazoa > Chordata > Mammalia > Rodentia > Heteromyidae > Dipodomys > Dipodomys spectabilis. The sequence goes on along the minus strand of NW_024871113.1, from coordinate 11,166,525 downwards.
CAAAGATGGGGCTGAGAGGGAGTTGAGTGGGCAGAGCCTGATTTGCTTTATGTTCAGTGCATAACCAGCCCATGGAAGTTTAGGTGCATGATAGGGTATGACCTTGACAGTGATTGATTCATCTTCCTCCACTCCCATGCCATCCACTCTTTTTTGCTTTAAAAAGAGCCTGCCTTGTTAATAAATGAGTTTCTTCCTGCTTGTCTTGACTCCCCCGCTGCGTCTGATTGTCTCCCCAGGACTGAGGGAGGCTGGGGAACGTGCCTTTCCTCGGACCCCGTCTGTCTTTCATGGGACGGATGAAGACCCAACAGAGACATGGTCTGTGTGTCCTGAATCAGTGTCCAGCAATGGAAAGGGAAGAAAAGGGTGATAGTGATTTGCTCATTCCTTCTCTATCTACATAGGACTTCTATTCAGCAAAACTTGTTTACAGAACCTTCTGTACTGCCCCTCAAGAGCTTGTGCCTTCTGACATCTTGAACTTGGACAACAGTATTAGCAATACGTCTCAAGGTTGCTGAGAAGAAAACATGTAATCCATGCAAGCTACTGTTAATTCTGCCTACAACCTTTCCTCAAATTAATATAAAGTATTTGCTCTTGTCACTATCTTGATTAATACTGTAAATGGAATCAGAAATATACAAAGATAAAAAGAAGCTCAAGCCGGGTGCCGGTGGCTCATGCCTGTAATCCTAGCTACTCAGAAGGCTGAGTTCTGAGGATTGTGGTTCAAAGCCAATCCGGGCAGGAAAGTCTGTGAAACTCTTATCGCCAAAAACTACCAGAAAACCGGAAGTGATGTTGTAGCTCAAGCAGTAGAGGGCTAGCTTTGAAATGAAGAACTGAGGGACAGTGCTCAGGCCCAGAGTTCAAGCCCCATGACCAATAAAAAAGAAAAGAAAAGTAAAGAAAAGGAAAAAAGAATCTCAAGCTGTGATTATGGGAATTTTTTTTCCATTTTTGATTAATAGAATACTTACATGCAACTCAGAAACATGGTAGTTGATTTTACTATCATTGAGTTCTTTGTGTCTAAATTACTAGGGAAAATTGGCACTCATGAGAAAAGATCACATTCAACCCACATTACCAAAATATATAATTCTATTATGTATTTTTGTATTATTGTAAAATATTGTGCAGAAATTTCTTTGTGTTTTTGTTGCTGCTGTTGTTGTTGTTTTTGCCAGTATTGAGCAAAAGAACTCAGAGCACCATACTCTTGATCAGCCTTTTTATTTTTTTTTACAGCTGCTACTCTATTCCATCTGAGATTTTTGTTGACTAATTGACAGTGGAGTCTTGTGAATTTTCAGCTGAAATCTTCCAGTTTAAAGCCTCCTGAGTAGCTAGAATTACAGACATCAGAGCCTAGATCACAGAGAGATTTGTTTTCTTGCAGATTTAATATCTTCTTTTGAACATGTCTCCTGCCAGTTTCATCTTCATCATCAATATGGCAATATTGCTGGTACAATTATTTATTGTTTGTTTAGGTTTGTGCTCATACTGGTGCATAACTCAGGGTGCCAAGCCCTAATCAGGATTTCCTACTTGAATTCTACCTTATTTCAGTTAAGTCCCTTAATATTGAGAGTTAGGATTGAGAGGTATCTACTAGTTTCTGCCATGTTATCCACCTTCTTAGGGACTATGCCTCACCAATTCTTATTATGTTTACTCTGCTGTAAAGACTTTTTAAAATTTCCTTTCCTTTTAATTGGTCAGTTTTTAGGACTTCAACGTCCTTGTTGAAGTTTTGGTTTGCTTTCTTGAATAGATTTTCAATGTGCTCTCTCAAATCCTTTGGCTGAGTGGCTATACTTTCTTTGCACTCCCTTTCCTTCTGTTGGAATTCATTCAGATCTCTGCTTATGGATTCCATAAATTCCTCTATGGTTCTTTGATTAGCCTCATCATGCTCATGCATAACCATATGCCTGTTTTCAATCTTTTCACTCAGCATATTTACCAGTAGTGCTTGTAGAACATTTTCAGAACTATCTTTTAGATTTTTCCTTGATTGCTCTGTTGCCTGTTTATTTTGAGTAGGAGTTGAAGTTCCTTGACTTGCCATTTTGCCTTTGTTTCTATGGCTTGTTCTGTCCATTTGGAAATGAAAGCCAATCTAGTTACACACCAGAACACAATTATAAGATAAGAACCAACCCAGATCTCTGTAGTTGCACAGACTTTAGTGGTTCACAATCATAGGTAGGCATTTTATTTCTATCTCTCCTTTTTTGGGTATGAATGCAAATCCAATATCACCACAAAACACAATTTTAAGAGAAAACTCAAACTGAGCCCTGTAATTGCACCAATTTTAGAAGTTCGAAATCCCCTATCTATGTCTCCTTTTCTTTATTAGGGGAGGGGTATTGTGATTCAGCAGTGGGGATTGTATATAGTTATAATCAGTGAACAAATCTGTCATGAGCTTTAAAGCAATCTGAACAAAAATGATAAGATGATGAGCCACAGTCAAAATGGATACCCATACAGCCTCACTCAATGACAAACTACTAGGGATCAACAGACGAAAGTAAACAAAGAATGGTCGAAGGACCAGATATAAAGGAAAATGGGGTGAGGTGAAATTAGAAGCAAAATTAAGAGATATAATGAAAAATAGGAGATAACAAGAGTAATATAGAGAAGGAACACAAGAAAGGAAACTGAGAACTAAATTCAGAGAAAGAAAAATAACAAGAAAAGAAAAAGTAAAATAAAAATAAAGAATAAATTATATATGTATAAAATAATAGTTCTAAGCCAGCTGCTGGTAGCTCACATCTGTAATCATAGCTACTCAGGAGGCTGAGATCTGAAGATAACGGTTCAAAGGCAGCCCAGGCAGGAAAGTCTGTGAGACTTTTATCTCCAATTAATCACCAGAAAACCAGATGTGGCACTGTGGCTAAAGTGGTAGAGCACTTGCCTTGAGCTGAAGAGCTCAGGGACAGTGCTCAGGCCCAGAGTTCAAGCCCCACGACTGACAAATACTACTACTACTACTAATAATAATAATAATATCACAACTATTAAAAATACTAAGACTGAGATGTAGAAAATTGAGTAATCAAATACAGTGTGAATTAAGTGTACATACAATTAAGGAGGAAGCCTAGTAATCACCATAGATTGTGTATCTAGGAATCAACAGAACAGCAATGAAAAAGAAAAAAGGGGATAAAAATAGGAAAATATAAAATTAAAGTAATAGATAAATAAAAATACTATAATTCGAAAAAAATTCTTCAACTTATTTTGGGGATCTTGTGCCTCCCCTATGTCTGTTATCCATTCTCTTGATGGAGCCTTTGATTTCCTTGCAGTGGACAGTTTTCCTTGTGGTTTAGTTGGTTTCTCAAATCAGTTTGTATGAGTTGGCAGAAAAGAGTTCTGCCTTACAAACTTTGGAGTCTTTGTGTGCTTCCTCCCAGACTACTTTAATGGGAAAGCGATATGCATTGTGTGCAACACACACAATGGATTGGCTGGTTTCTGTAGCTTGGAGTCTCTGTCAGTAGGCTTGAGTGTAGATGGGATTGTGATGTGTTTGGAATCAGTGTCTTTTTCCATAGAGTCTAGTATATGAGTCTCTTTTGTTCCAGCCTAGAGCTGCTCTAGGCTTTTACAGACTATCCAGTTTTGTTTTATTTTTTTTTTTCCAGTGAGATTTTGCTGACTTTTGGCTTTTTAACTTTTGTAGCCTACTACGCTTCAGGTTTAATTGCTATATGAATGGAATGTGTTTTTCACTGTACTTGGGCTGGGCTGTCTCTCATTGTGCTTTCTGTATGGGGCAACCTTCCTCTTCCCCAGACTTTCACTAGTCAGATTCCTTTGCTCTGCTGAAAAATGGTGCTGCAGTTGCTGGTTCTCTGGTCTGTTTATCTGCTAGCTTCTCTGGCAGGCTATATGCCAGTATCAAAGATGGAATTCTTTTCAGGTGGGGAGCAGGATGAGGGCTACCTTCTAGAAGCTGTTCTGTGAGGAGTGAGGATGTCTTTTGTGGGGTACTTACACTTTCCCTTGTTTTTTTTAGACCACCTGCAATCTATATCCACCTGTGACCAGTAAGATGTGGATTTCCACTTCTAGTCATCCAGTTTGTGCAGGAGGTGAGTGAAAAAAAAAAAAAAAAGAAACATGTGTACTCTGTCTTTGATGCCAGTGTCCCAGCTCTGTCTGGGTGCTTTTGCAGCTACTGCTGCTGCTGGCATGTTCTCAAATCTGTCTTAACAGGCTGCCTGAATTTTTCTTTTCTGGCCAAAATCTCTGTACTATTATGGCTTGCATGTTGTGACACTCTAGCTGTGGACTTTTTGTTGGGATGCTAAAACTAGTTTCTTGGAGAGAGCTCAGTTAGACCCCAGCTGCACCTCTACCATCTTCTTCCATCTCTCCTGTTTAGGATATTCTAAGTGACGTCAGCTCTTTTCTGTGACATATTTTATTAGTCATTGTTCTTCTAGTACAGGTCGTGTGGTTTCACCTATCTTATAGAATTTGCCCCTCATTTACTAATTTACTAGTTAAATGTAGCTATGATCTGTTTTTGGAGATATCTTCATGTTTAAAACTCCACATGGCCAGTGGATTCTCTCTTTCTGAGAAATTGAACCCTTTTACTTGTTTTATTGCTCTAACTCTGGACAATATTTCCTCTTCCACACTCTAAGAAAAGCCTTTACTATATTTGTGCTGCTAGTTAAAGCTCAGACAAGTCTCTCTTCTCTTATTGTTCAAAAAGGTAGTTCTTTCTAGTTTTTTGAGAGCCTCTTATCTTTATCCCATTCTTAGAGGCCAATCAAAACATGAAAATTTCCAATGTGTCTATGTATTCTAAGGTTTTCTTGTGCTGCCTGCATGTTGTATGTAATATGGGTTCTATAGTCCATCTAGAACTTTTGAGGTTATGGACTGACTAGAAAAAATATGAAACACAAACACGATTAGGCTGCTGTGATGACTTCAGTGATAATTCTGATTTTTTTTTTCTTGATGTGGGCAGTTCTTGGGGATTGAGAAAAACACAATAGATACTCAGTAATGGATTGATGACCACCCAATTGTGTTGGGACAAGCCAATTACAAAATGTTAACAATGATCTCTCAACAAGCCACACCCATAGTGCTTCCCAAATTGATAGCTCAAATCTGACAACTCTTAACAAGGGAGGCTTGATCAACAACAAAAGGAACATTATTGTCCAAGAGAATTTATCATTTAAATCTTGGAAATTTGCCTGAGGCAAATTCTCTGTTTTGCTTTCTCTCTGGTAGGGAGGCCATAAGGCTCAAACCTCGACGACCTGGAGAAAAATGTCCTGATAAGTGCTTAGAAGGAAGATAAAATCCATCCCACCTGGGACTGACCATATCAAGTTCTGTTCAAAAGCTAGATAACTGTTTTAGCAAAGGAATAAGATTGAACTTGCTATACTCCATCTTCTCATCATAAAGAACATGGAAGAAAGTCTCACCAATCCTATCAGAGTGATTTTCAAAAGATCCTAATAATTTCATGGCTCCAAGTATCTGTAAAGCCTTCTAGAGGAGTGTCCCTGTTACACATCATTCAGTCTTGAAATGCCCAGGTGATAGTTTGATGCTTGTCAGGTATAGCCTGTGGGGACTTGAGTCCTGAAGGGGAAATTCCAAAACTCCTATTTGTGAATCCCCATAAGATGACTACCCATGGCTCTGAGGTCTAGGTGGACCCTCAACTTGATTTGGGATTCAGGTTTCAGTTTCTGAGCTGACCTTCTGGGTAAGATCAGAACTTAAACATCCTTGCACCTCTATGAGAGGAGATTTCCAACACTTCTTCAAGAAATCCCTTATGCGGGCTGGGAAGGTGGCTCAGTGGTAGAGCTCTTGTCTTGCATGCTTGAGGCCCTGGGTTCAATTCCTCAGCACCACATAAGCAAAAAGAAAAAAGCGGGAATTGGTACTGTGGCTCAAGTGGTAGAGTGCTAGCCTTGAGCTGAAGAGCTGAGGGACAGCGCCCAGGCCTAGAGTTCAGGCCCCACGACCAGACCCCCCCCCCCAAAAAAAAAAGAAAAAAGAAATCCCTTATGCTTGTGTATCCTTGCTTATACTTTTTAACTACTATATATTGCAATCTGTATCTCAGGTCCAACTGAGGAAAATGGCCCTGTTTCTTTCTTCTCCCTCCATGCATATGTGGGCCCTTCCCTAGAAGTTCATGCCCCCACCCAGGTAACTGGTGTATCTGGGAGCATTGGGAGGTTCCTCAGGCTTTGAGGTCATCACTGTGGCCACCCTTCATGGCCACACCACCTCCCTACCTTTTCCCTACATTATTAATCTCCATCATTAGTTTCGCCCCTTATCCCTTGCAGTCTTTTCCTTCTCTCACTCCCACCCTCCTTCCCCTGCATCCCTTGCATTCCCTCTACCCTCCATCTTGTGTGGTCTGGCAGTATATTCTCCCTCCAGTGAATTATTTTCTGCCTTAACCATGTGGCAGTATCCTTTTGGTGATTACAGTATCTGAATATCATCACACTTCAAGATTTCTGAACACACTTTTTCTTAATGTTAAAATATGTTGAACTGATGCTTTCTGCCAACTACTTTGATGTAATTCAAATATTTTTTTGATTGCAGATATGACTATGTGTTTTAGCTACATTTAACTCTAAAGAACAGCATTTGCTAAATTCTTTGTCTCTGATCTTCTAAATAACTGATTCTTCAGTGTTTGGAGATGGCTTCACTAAAGCTTTGAAACAGTGGATTGAGATGGTTACAAAGCAAGACAACACAACCAGATACTTAAATTGCTAGATATGTCCATCCTTCATAATTAACAAAAGTCCCACACCATCCAAATTGTACAGGTAGATTATGACTGACCCACTTTTTAAGACAAGGAATCTTGTTACTCTTTGGAGGATAACATGCTGAGTTTGGTGCTGGAAACAGATATAATCATATATAGGGCTATAGGCTTTAATACTTACAATGAAATTACCCCTTTCCATTAGGGTGAAAACATGAATAAGTTTCTCCAGGCATATTTTGGCACAGACAAAAAAAAAAATTAGCATTAAAATAGAGCTGTATCTCAAAGTGGGAAAACACTAACCCAGAGAGAAAAAGCTCAGGAACAGTGCCCAGACACTGAGTTCAAGCCTCACTACCAATAAAAAAAAATTAGCATTGGTATTTGTCGATATACAATTACTTTATCTCATTATGCTTTTATTCAGTTTCTAAATTAGCACTTAGTAACTCTTTAATTTTGAAAATCATTGGTAATGAAAAATACCAATTTCACTTATTCCATATTATTCATTGGATGTCATGACCTGTGGATATCAATAATGATGTATGGTTTAGCATTCATAAACCACAGTGAATCAAGTCTTCCGATTTCTAGTAACTGAATTCTTGTGGTAAGAAAATATAAAAGAGATATATAATATAAAAAATCACATCCTGTGTGCTACAATTGCCATATAAAATTGAGTGCCACAAAAAAGGTAGTTAGTAAAGGCCTTGAAATGAAGCATTATCCTTTGGGTTTCCTGCATTGCCAGGTGCATTATGTTGCTTAATCTTTACAAGAAAGCAAGGAGGTAATTAGAGTAGATGTTATGGTTAACAATTTACAGGTGCTGAAAATGTTGTTATTCCAAATAGCAAGGCTCCCTGTCTCTGACAGGTTAAATTTTTTTCTGATTTCTAAAAAAGTAAATTTTACAAATCTTTGTGTTACATAGCTTATCTTATCTTAGATATCTAAATTAAAACCACTAAAATATTAATCTTACTACAATTTAAAGTATTAGTGGAATGTATTTACCTTGCTATAGAAAACATATGCAAAACAAAACAGCAAGGCGCCAAGGTAATTATTGCCTCTACAAAGAATCAGGTGTTACCAATAACAACTAGTTTGTGTGAGATCATAGGGAAGGAAAGATGGACGACTAATCTCCAGAAAGATGATGATGTGATCTGTCCTTCATAACATCAATATTTGCCTGCCTGGATCTAGGAGTAGCACAGCTGGTCTGTCAAGAAACTTCTGATCTCCTCTCATTTGAAAAGAATGCCCCCTTTCTGTTCTTGGACTAAGCCTTGTATGGTTCTGAGTCACTGAAGTCCTATTTTGAAGCATTACCTATGCACTAAAGGTGCTAATGTTTTTCTCTAAATGTCTGTTTACTTCCAGGCAAAGATTTGAGATAGAAAAGAACATAATTGTAGTAAAAAATCTTTTAAGTTCCTTCTCGTTATTAAATGAAAGTATGTAAAAGAAAGAAGTAAAATATATCTGTACAAGCAAACAAAAATAAGAAAGTATTTTTATTTGTTTGTTTTGTTTTCGTGTGCAGATCCTGGGGATTAAACTCAGGGCCTAGAGGCTATTCTTGAGCATTTTTGATCAGGCTAGCTCTCTACCACTTGAGCCACAGCCCAGATTATAGCTTTTCTGGCGTTTAATTGGAGTTTCACAGACTTTGCTGCCTGAGCTGTCTTTGAATCTCAATTCTCAGATTGCAGTCTCCTTAGTAGCTTGGATTACAAGCATGGACCACCAGTGCTGATGAGAAAAGTGACCTTTATGAACAGAAGTTCGTAGTGTTTATAGTGGTCTAGAATTTTAAATGCAGTGATGACACCAAATAAAAATGCATAGTATTAAAAATTTAGAAAAAAAGAATAAATTTAAAACCTTCATTTACTTTCAAAGTTATTTTACATATGCCAACTTTTGGAGAGATGTAAATATATAATGCATGAAAACAGAAAAAGCTGTATTAAAATTGCAGATGAAGATTTCAGAGAAATAACAAAGGATAAAAATTAAATGTAAAAGTTTATAAATTTGAGATAAAAATTATGTACCCTGGGCATGGCTTGTAGAGTGACTGAGAACAATTTTAATGCAGTGATAAAAATGGACTTTTGATTTGGAAGAATGTGAAAAAGGAGAATTCAGTGTTTGTAACTGAAAACAGTATGGAGTTGAAGCTGCTGGCTATGATCAATATAATCACTACAAAACAAAGTCAGGGCTAGGAATTTTTGTTTTAGTTACAAACATAACTCATAATTCTTGGATTATCATATGTTGTATAAAATTTAGAATAACTGTTTTTATATTCGGAATATACTGTAGACAGGCATATTAGGGAAAATAAAATTCAATAGTCTGAGTAGGAATTTCCTAGAAAAGTTACATTTTATTCATTAACAAAGGAGGGTTAAAAAAGAAGGTAGAAATATTCAAAGAACTTAAGACTAGTAGTGAGAATTTAAAACAAAATATTGGGGCTGGGAAGGTGGCTTAGTGATCGAGTGCTTGCCTTGAATGCATGAGGCCCTGGGTTTGACTCCTCAGCACCATACAAGCAGAAAAAGCCTAAAGTGGTGCTGTGGCTCAAGTGGTAGAACACTGGCCTTGAGCTGAAGAGCTGAGGAACAGCACCCAGGCCCAGAGTTCAAGCCCCACGACCAACAAAAAATAATTAAGTACTTAAAAAAATTTAGGAAATATGTTGTAAATAATAACCATACCAAAGAAAAGTTGAGTTCGCAGGAGAAAGTAACATAGAAAACAAAACATTTAAGCTTATTTTTTAAAAAAGAAATTATTCTTTTACAGGTGTTTGTGATTCATCATGAAAGAAGAAAATGCAAAAAATGACTGTACTTGTGAGGCTCACAGAAAATGACATCTAATAGTAAACATAATCAATCAATGATATGTTAAGGTTAGAATATGATGTTTTATTACAAAAAGCAAGATGAAACAAAATGGAGAGCTTATTAAAAAGAATGGAAACTCAGGAACAACTCTGCATCTGAGGACTAATACAGTACAAATAAAGCAGGCAGAATTGATTTTACTGAGAAAGTGTGGATTGATCAATGATTTGAATCAAGTGAAATCTCTTAGCAAGTAAACATCTTTTAATAGATTCTTCCAAGCAGAGGGAGTAGTTAGAAATAGATGCTTATACATTAGTTTGACTGATGATATTAGGAAGACAAAAGTCTCTCTGGCTGGAAAAACGAATATTCTAGAAGAATAATTCAGAAAGTTAACAGAAGTCTGTGTAAATCATCTCTAGCTCCCATAACAAAATATGGTAGACTGGGTAAAGCAGAAGATATATATTTCCCAATAGGCCTGGATGCCGTGCATCCATGATCCTCCTCCTCCTCCTCCTCCTCCTCCTCCTCCTCCTCCTCCTCCTCCTCCTCCTCCTCCTCCTCCTCCTCCTCCTCCTCCTCCTCCTCCTCCTCCTCCTCCTCCTCTTCCTCCTCCTCCTCCTCCTCCCCCTCCTCCTCCTCCTCCTCCTCCTCCTCCTCCTCCTCCTCCTCCTCCTCCTCCTCCTCCTCCTCCTCCTCCCCCCCCCCCCCATAACAAAATATGGTAGACTGGGTAAAGCAGAAGATATATATTTCCCAATAGGCCTGGATGCCGTGCATCCATGATCATCCTCCTCCTCCTCCTCCTCCTCCTCCTCCTCCTCCTCCTCCTCCTCCTCCTCCTCCTCCTCCTCCTCCTCCTCCTCCTCCTCCTCCTCCTCCTCCTCCTCCTCCTCCTCCTCCTCCTCCTCCTCCTCCTCCTCCTCCTTCTTCTTGGTGGAACTTGAACTCAGGGCCTGTTTCTGTCCTTGAGCAGCTTTTTTGCCCAAAGCTAGTGTTCTAACACTTTGACTCACTTCCAGTTTTCTGGCAGTTAATTGGAGGTAAAATTTTTATGAACTTTCCTGTCTGGGCTGACTTTGAACCATGATCCTAAGATTCCAGCCTCCTGAGTAGCTAGGATTACAGGAATGAGCCTGAAATGTGCCCAGCATTACATGTATTTTCTTATGAAGTCATTAATCCTATCAAGAGATTCTTGCCCCCATGACCTCATCAAAACCTATTTGTTCACCAAAAGCCTCTTTTTTATCATTACATTGGGCATTAAGGCTTAAGTTTTGGTGAAGACAATAGAGTAAGGTCCAAAAACCAGGATTGAAGCTTGCAAGACATTTATGGTAAAAATCTCTGTCTCTTCCTGTAAGAGAAATGGGGTCATCGTTTGGTTTTGATTAGAAAAGGGATAAGATTTTCTTTTCTTTTCTTTTCTTTTTGAGATTCCAGAAAGTTAGATCTTAATTATTTATTAATTTATGCTTTGTTTTGCCCAGCCTAGGGCTTGAACTCAAGGCCTGGGCACTGTCCCTGGGAAGTCTTTTCTTTTCTTTTCTTATTGTGAAAATACTGTATAGAGGGGTTACAATTACATGGGCAAGATAATGAGTACATTTCTTATCAAGCATTGTAGCCTCCTCCTTTGTTTCCCCTTCCCATCCCTTCCCATCCTCTCCTCACCCCCCCACCGAATCCTCCTGCCCCTCCCCTCACCTCACCAAAGTTGTAAAGTTCGTTTTTGGACATAAAGACTTGTACATTTCGTTGTTGCAATGGGTCCACCTGTATCCCTATTCAAATGATTTGTTTTTTTCCTTTCCCCTCCACAAATTATACCAACATCAAATACAGTGAAAGCAGGGATTATACCGTGGGGGAGGGACATACAAAGCAACAAGGAATTCATCTTATAAATATGTTAGAAACAATCACATGAAAGAAAAAAAAAAACAAACATTTGAATACATATCTGAGGGTTCACTTCCCTAACATCACTTATCTGGCCTTTTCTGCTTGACTCAGACATATACTAGATATTGCAAATAAGGGAAACCATGGGAGCTATGTTTCTTTGGCCTGGCTTACTTCACTTAACATAATTTTTCCAAGTCTTTCCATTTCCTAACAAATGGGGCAATGTCATTCTTTCTGATGGAAGCATAGAATTCCATTGTGTGTATATACCACATTTTCTTGATCCATTCATCTTCTGAGGGGCATCTGGGTTGGTCCCATATCTTAGCTATGGTAATAATGCTGCAATAAATATAGTCGTTCTGGTAGTTTTATTGTGGTCTTGTTTGTGAACATTTGGATAAATGCCCCAAAGTGGGATTACTTGGTCATAGGGGAGCTCTATGTGGAGTCTTTTGAGGAACCTTCATACTGCTCTCCAAAGTGGTTGAACAATTTACACTCCCACCAACAATGCAGTATGGTTCCCAAGAAGGGATAAGATTTTTCAATTATAAGAAAAGTCTCTATGCAGGACAGGTAGATCCTCTGTTGTTTGTAGAAACAATCAGGATATGACAGAGCAATGGGTTGTTAGGGTAAGATGGGTTAAGATTGAGATAAATGACAGAAATCTAGAATATCACATTTCTTCATGTAGGTGGTAAATGGCAGATAAAATACTTGTTTGGGGGAAAATGGAGAACAAAAACAGAATAGGCTAGACTTGATCATCAACAGACAGAGACTGTATATTGAGGAACACGGAGGGGCACAGACCTCCCTGAGAGTTTGGAGGTTGTGCCAGAGAGTTGGAGCAGGAGCTGGGTTTTTAAATGAGGTCTGAGCAAGGAGGCAAAGGTTAATGAAAAAGCCGCTAGGTCAAGGGACGTGGGTTTTTTTTTTTTTTTTGGTTGGGCCCACAATGAGATGTTTACAGTTGGGCTTAGTGGATTGCCCTGCAGGCACATCAAACAAGTTCACAAATAACTGGGATTTTGCCTGGTGTTGGTATGGGCCTGGGACAATAGGGTGGGGGTCAATCTTTCACTAGTCATTCTGATGTGAATGACTACTCCCATTTTCATTAACAGGGATTTTGAAATCTGTGAGGAGGCTTAGAAGGAAATCATAAATTTAAATTCTGAATTTTAGATGTTTGTTGAACTACAACCTAAAGATAGAACTTCCCAGGAGGAAGGAGCAGCTTCGTAGTAGAGCACTTGCCTTGGATTTCATTCCCAAGACTGTCCTCTAGTCTCAGCCAAAATAGCATTTTGTCTGGGAGTGGTGCTTGCAATTAAGGAAGCAACAAAATGACACACAGAGAGAAAGACAGAGAGAGACTGAAACAGAGTCAGTGAGAGGGAGGTTGATCAATTTCAATTCTGCTGTTTCTCTGTACCAATCAAATTAGCTATTGCAATAATTTCAAGTGATACTTTCTAAAGCCTCTATTCTGAAAATTGAATCTTCTGATTTCTTTCTTCCTTCCTTCCTTCTTTCCTTCCTTCCTTATTTCCTTTCTTCTTACTTCCCTCCCTCCCTTTCTTCCTCCCTTTCTTCCTCCCTCCCTCCCTTCCTTCCTTCCTTCCTTCTTTCCTTCTTTCCTTCCTTCCTTCCTTCCTTCCTTCCTTCCTTCCTTCCTTCCTTCCTTCCTTCCTTCCTTCCTTCCTTCCTTCCTTCCTTCCTAGCTTGCTTGCTTGCTTTCCCTTTTTTATGTGTGTGCCAAGTCCTGGGGCTTGAATTCAGGGCCAGGGAATTGTACCTGAGCTTTTTTTGTGCTCAAGGCTAGCACTCTACCACAGGAGTCACAGCTCCTCCTCTCACATAAGAGTTTCACAGACTTTCTTGTCTAGGCTGGCTTTTAGCCATTATCCTCTGATCTCAGCCTCCTGAGTAGCTAGGATTATAGGCATGAGCCACGAGCACCTGGCTGCTTTTGAAAAAAAAAATTAACCTCATTTTTATCTCAAAAATTCAACACACCTTAACTGCAATGATGGAGTACCTGTTGTTGAAAAGCTGCTGTGTTTGAAATTTGGCTCATGAGATAACTAAGCACTCTTGTTAGCTGCATCTCAGTGGAATGACAGGAAATGAAAAAATGCAGGGAGTCTAAAAGGCCAAGAGAAGTAGAGAAAAACTCGACTGTACAAGGAATGCAAAGACCCCTTCAACAGCTTCAAGGAGAAGGCCACTCCTAAGAACAACTTTGAAGTTAATAATTAGGATGAAAATAGTTGGGAGCTCAGGCTGATAGTGAAGTATAGGAAAAGAGATTGATAAAAATGATAAAAACTTCATGAAATTTAGCTGAGTCCAGAGTACAGTGTCTGTGAGTACAGTAAAGAGCAATTGGGAGAAATCAGCTAAACATTTACATTTTTTATAAATTAAGAATTAATGTAGAAATATGTTTGAGTAAGTCTATTTGGATGACAGTGTCTCACACCTATAAAGTAGCTATCCCAAAGGCTGAGATCTATAGATCCAGGTTTAAAGCTAAGCTGGCTAGACAAATCTAAGACTTTTTTCTCCCATTAAAAATGAATTTAAAAGAAAGTGGAGGTGTGGCTCAAATGGTACAGTGCAAGCCTTGAGCAAACATGTTAAGCAAGATAAGCAAGATGAGGCCTTGAGTTCAAGCCCCAGTAGTAGGATATAAATATAAGACATAGAATATATTTCTACAATCCAGGATAGATTTTTAAAATTGATTCTTATGTTTAAGATTATTCTTATTCATTATTTCAGATGGATCACTACAAGAAAAAAAATCTTACAAAAGTAATATTTGCCTATAAAATTATTTAATCTCCCCCAACATGAAGATCTTCTAATAACTACCATAGAAGGGTAGAAAGCCAAGTTAGCTTAGAAAGAAAAAGGAAATTTACACCTAAGGCAAAGACAAGGTTTCAAATTTTTCTCATCTCATATACTCTGTTACACACATATCACCTGAAATACTTTAAAGTCAAAAGAAATTTATGATTACTTATACAAAAATTGATTATGAAGAAAAAAGAATTGAGGATAATAAAGTGGAATGGTAATAATATGAAATATTTTAAAATCAATTTATGTATGGGTACCAAATCAAAAGGATACATACTCTTTTGACTTACATAATGTCTAGTAAATTAAATTGAAGGAGAAAGTAAATAAAAATTATAGAAACCTGCGATCTAAACAATTTCATAGATCACCTAGACTTAACAGACAGCTACAGAATATTTCACACAGCAGAATCAGAACACAAGTTCTTCTCAGCAGCACATGGAACATTCTCCAAAATAGACCACATTCTAGGTCACAAGGCAAATTTGTCCAATTTCAGAAACATTGAAAATATACACTGCATTCTCTCAGACCACAAAGAGTAAAATTAGCACTGAACACTAGACACCACCAAAGTCTTATAATACATAGAGGCTGAACACCACACTGTTCAACCACCAGTGGATCATGGAAAAGAGTACAAAGGAAATTCAAATGTTCGTGATATTCCACAAAAGTGAACCAACAAATTACCAGCTCCTCTGAGACCCAGCAAAGACAATACAAAAAGGCAATTTTATAGCTCTGAGTTCCTATATCAACAAATTGGAGAGATCTGAAACCAAAAATTTAAAGAGACACATGAAGCTCCTTGAAAAAGAGCAGGAAGTTAAACTCCAGTCCAGCAGATGGAAACAAATAATTAAAATTAAATCGTTAATTAAATTAAATGAACTAGAATCCAAAAATTTATAGAAAGATTGAACAAAGAGTTGGTTCTTCAAAAAATTAATAAAATTGACAGACCTTTAGCAAATCTTTATCAGAAAAAGAAAAGAACACACCCAAATAAATGAACTCAGAGATGAGAATGGTAATGTCACCACAAAAACAACCAAGGTTAAGAACTATAAGGGAATATTCTCAAACCATTATGCTACTAAATTTAAGCATCTGGAAGAAATGGATGATTTTCTTGCAAATATCGACATGCAGAAAGTAAACCAAGATGATTTAAAGCAACTTAACAGAGCCATATCGAGCAATGAAATAGAAACAGCAAAAAGAGACCTCCCACCCAAGAAAATCTCAAGACTGGATGCATTTAAAGCTGAATTCCACAAGGCCTTCAAAGCAAAACTCACACCAATACTACACCAACTCTTAAATAAAATTGAATGAGAAAGTTCACTACCAAACGCTTTCTATGAAGCCATCATAACCCTCATCCCAAAACCAGGCAAGGACTCATCAAAGAAAGAGAAATATAGACCTATTTCTTTGATGAACATTGATCCAAACTTCTCAACAAAATTTTGGCCAATCAACTTCAACTACTCATCAAAAAAATCATATACCACGATCAAACAGGATTCATTTCAGGGATGCAAACTGGTTCAATATACGCAAATCAATTAATATAAACCATCACATCAGCAAGAGCAAGGACATGAAACACATGATTATCTCAAATGGATGCAGAAAAAGCATTTGACAAGATCCAACACTCCTTTATGATGAAGGCTCTGGTTAAACTGGGAATCTATGGAACATTCCTCAACATCATAAAGATTGTGTGTGACAAACCTACAGCCAACTTTATACTTAATGATGAAAAACTAAAGCCATTTCCTCCTAACTCAGGAATGAGACAAGGATGTCCACTCTCTCCACTCCTCTTCAATTTAGTATTAGAATGCCTATCTACAGCAATAAGACAAGATGCAAACCATAAAGGGGATCCAAGTAGGGAAAGATGAAGTAAAACTCTCCCTCTTTGCAGATGACATGATTTTGTATTTAAACAATCTCATGGACTCTACTCCAAAATTCCTTGAGCTGATTGGAAACTTTGGCAAAGTAGCAGAGTATAAAATTAACCCTCAAAAATTAATGGCTTTTCTGTATGCCAACAATGAGAAGACCATGGCTGATATCAGGAAAACAACTCCCTTTGTAATAGCCCCACAAAAAAATAAAACACATAGGTATTACCTTAACTAAGGTAGTGAAGGACATCTCTGATGAAAACTTTAAAAACCTGAAAAAGGAAATCAAAGCAGAACTTAGGAAGTGGAAAAACCTCCCAGCTCCTGGATTGGAGGATGAACATCGTGAAAATGGCAATTATTCCAAAGGCAATCTACAAATTCAATGCGATACTTATCAATATTACAACCTCATTCTTCAATGAAATACAAAATGCAACCAAAAATCAATATAGAATAATAAATGATCCTGAATAGGAAAAATGATCCTTAGCAGAAAGAACAGTGCTGGAGGAATATCAATACCAAATTTCAAACTCTACTACAAAGCCATAGTAATCAAAACAGCATTGTACTAGCACAAGACCAGACCTGAGGACAATTGGAATGGAACGGAAGACCCAGAAATGAATCACAGACCTATAGCCATCTAATCTTCGATAAGGGAGCCAAAAAAATAGAATAGAAGAAAGGCAGGCTCTTCAGTAAATGGTGTTGGCAAAATTGGTTGATCACCTGTAGAAAATTAAGCTAGATCTTTATATATCACCCTGCACCAGAATCAACTCCAAATGGATCAAAGACATCGAAGTCAAATTAGACACCATGAAAATATTACAGATAGGAATAGGATAAACTCTAGGGCTCCTTGGCACAGGCTGAAACTTTCTTAATGGAGACCCAGAAACACAACAAATCAAAGAAAGTTTGGACAAACGGGATTGCATGAAATTGTCTGAATGGCAAAGGACATAGCTAGCAGGATCAATAGAAAGCCTACAGACTGGGAGAAGTTCTTCACTAACCATACAACAGATAAGGGTCTCATATCTAAAATATACTTAGAACTCAAAAAGTTAAATGTCTCAACAACAAATCCTCAAAGAAACAACTGACCGATAAATAAGTGAATTAAAGACTTAAAGAGAAACTTCTCTGAAGAGGAAATAAGAATGGGAAATAAACACGTAAAAAAAATGCCCAACTTCTCTAGCCATAAAAGAAATGCACATCAAAACAACATTGAGATTCCACCTCACCCCAGTTAGAATGGCTATAATCAAGAACTCTAATAACAGCAGATTCTGTGGGGGATGTGGCCAAAAGGGAACTCTACTGCATTGCTGGTGGGAGTGTAAACTGGTTCAACAACTTTGAAAAGCATTATGGATGTTCCTCAAAAGACTCCACATAGAGCTTCCCTATGACACAGCAATCCCAATTTTGGGCATTTACCAAATTATCACAAACAAAGCTATATTAAAGCTACCAGCACAGCTATGTTTATCACAGCATATTTACCATAGCTAAGATATTGCACCATCCCAGATGTCCCTCAGTAGATGAATGAATCAAGAGAATGTGGTATATGTTATACCATGGAATTCTATACCTCCATCAGAAAGAATGGCATCACCCTATTTGTTAGGAAATGGAAAGACTTGGAAAAAATTATATTAAGTGAAGTAATCCAGGCCCAAAGAAACATAGGTCCCACGGTTTCCCTTATTTGCAATAACTAGTATATGTCTAGGATAAGCAGAAAAGGTTAAAGACTATGTATAGATGACCAGATAAGATGATATTAAGTGAAATGAACCCCAAGATAGAGACACAAGTGGTGTTTTCTTTCTTGCTATTGTTTTTTAACATATTCAGAATGTACTATATGATTTTTTTTTGTTTCTCTTGTATGTTTTCACTATATTTGATGTTGGTGCCCTGCATCTTGTATATACAATTTTCTACTTTGGGGAGGTTAAGGGAAATAACAAAATGGTAAAATAAGGATACAGATTGATCCATTGTAACAATTAGATGTACAAGACACTATGTTGAAAACGAACTTTACAATTTGGGGCGGGAGAGGGAGGAGTTGGGGAAGTGGGGGAGGGAAGGGGTTATAGTGGAAAACAAAGGAGGAGCTAACAATGTTTGATAGGAAATGTTCTCATTACCTTACTCATGTAAATGTAACCCCTTTGTATGGTATTTTTACAATAAAAAACATCCATCCAAAAGAAACCTTTGTAAGAATAAAATTTAATATAAGTAAATAATGTATACTAATTGATATATCAGTTATACTTAATATCGTAAGTAGAGTAATGTTAGTTTTTCACTAGTGAAAAATTTGGTAAGCAATGTGGCTATGACCTTTACTGATTTACCATAAAGGAACGACTGAGGTTGAATACCAAGTACAAGGTGTCTTGAGGAAAATGTTGTTTATAGTACACTAAAGGTTTAAATAAGCAGTAGTGTCCCACTTGAGGAGACATCAGAAGCAGAAGACACTCAACAAGGCAAATCCACACAAATTATCATCTCATAAAACAGACAAGTATCATATGGTAGAAGAGGTGAACCTTAATCTGGATTTATTGATTATTTGGAGTTTGAACAGAAGAGAAAGTCTGACATTTTAATCCCTGTTTTAAGAATCTATCCCAAATACATAATAGGGGAGTTGGATTCACACAGTAGAGCATTTTGAAAGGCTAGTTGATGGGCTTATATTCGAAGTGGTGGGCAACATAAGGCAGGACCTGCAGATGAGGAATGGTTTAGAAACTCCTTCCATACAGTATTGTGCAGAGTATTCTGAGGCAGGATCAGAGTGAAGATGAGAAGCTATTTTACAGTTACATTAAAAAAAGTCTAAGCCTGTTACCATTGTTATTGATTATCTAGCAACATATAGCTTGAGAGACTGGCAATTATTAAACAGTTTTTGTGTCTCTACTTTGAAGTTTACAGTATATTGCTTTCTCTTCTTATTGCTTTCACTCTAACAATGTTTACTTTATTCTGTTACAGCTTCCATGCCTTGACTCTGCCTGTCTCAAGTTTTTATTCTCAGATTGTTGGCTTTAGGGCAAAAACTATCAACTTTTCATTTTCTACAATGTTTAGAGTAACAAACAGGAATAGAATCTGAAGAAATAAAATGAGAAATGAGTCTCACTTCCCAAAGTACCACAGATTATTACTTTTTGCCAATAATGAAATAAAAAAACAATTTGTTTAATTCTATAATTTCAAATAATTATATTTGAATTAATTATAATTTCAAATAATTATATTTTTGTAAATATAAATAGAGTATAAAGTTACTATTACTGGGAGAGCAATTCATAGACAAGAAAGATAATTAGAAACAATGAAGCAAAATTTTCCACAGATAGATTTTTTTTTTTTGTTTTACTGTATGTGTTTTTACTGGTGCTTGAACTAAGAGCCTGAGCACTGTGCTGTAAGCTTTTTTGTTTTTATTCTTTTTTTGTTGTTGTTGGTTGTAAGGCTTGAACTCTGGGCCTGGGCACTGTTCCTGCACTCTTCAGCTCCAGTATAGCTCTTTATAGCTTGAGCCACAATATCACTTCCAGTTTTCTAGTGGATTTTTTGGAGATAAGAGTCTCACAGACTTTCCTGCCCGGGCTGGCTTTGAACCATGATCCTCAGATCTCAGACTCCTGAGTAGCTAGAATTACTGGCATGAGCCACCGACGCCCAGCCCATAACTATTTTTGCTCAAAGGTAACACTCTACCACTTGAGCTACTACTCTGCTTTTATCTTTTATGTAGTTAATTGGAGATAAGAGTTTCATAGACTTTCCTGTGCAAGTTGGGTTCCAACTGTGAGCCTCAGATCTCAGCTTCTTGTGTAGTTATAATAAAAGTTGTCAGACACCTGCACCCCACTCACAGATGGATTTTCAAACTTATTTTAGACTCTATGGATAACCTAAACAGATGTGTGAAAAGTTTATATCCTTGAAAAATTACTAAATATGTGTAGGTCTCATATTTGTCATCTTCTTCCTCTGAATCCATTGCACATACACAGAGCAGCCACTGCAGCAGTACACACTTAAACACAACATGTTCTTTCTTCTACACAGAATATGTTGCTACATTTATGAATCCAAAATGGACTATGCCCCCCAATCCTGCAAATGTTACCATATTAAAGAACTTGTCATTTGGATTTACTGAAACCATAGCTTTTGTCAGCATCTGTTCTTTTGGAAAATGATTGCCTTTTAGTTCTTTAAAATAGATGTATGAGCTTATACTCTGTATAAACAAACAAGAGCTTGCCATGCAGATTGACCCCAGAAGCTGCTATTGAGGATATATTTCCCAACTTTTATGGCAACATTCTTTACTTTTATGTTCTACCCTCTGCAATTGATAAATTGAGTTTTGTTTAAAAAATACAAGAAAATGCAACAACATGAAGCAGAACATATTCTTCTGTTTTTTGTTTGTTTGTTTGTTTGCTTTGTGTGTGTGTTTGTGTGTGTGTGTGTGTGAGTGTGTGTGTGTTTTAATTCAACTCCTGGAGTTTCCTTGATTTAACATAGATGAGCTTTTATAAGGGAAGAAATTTTCATGGCCATGTTGTTAGAAATAGGTATTCGACAGGGATGAATGGAATCAAATGGGTGTATTAGTAGCAATCAAGAATTTAAATATCAGGGGCTGGGAAGGTGGCTCAGTGGTAGAGCACTTGCCTTGCATGCATGAGGCCCTGGGTTCGATTCCTCAGCACCACATAAGCAAAAAAGAAAAAAAAGCTGGAACTGGCACTGTGGCTCAAGTGGTAGAGCACCTGCTTTGAGCTGAAGAGCTGAGGGACAGAGCCCAGGCCCAGAGTTCAGGCCCCACGACCGGGCCCCCCCAACAAAATTTAAATATCATTATAATATGTTATAATATGTGATTTAACCATAATTTCATTGTTCCCACTGGGTTTTTGTTGTTGCTGTTATTTATTGTTCATTCGAGGGTGTTGGTTGATGTTTTCAAGAACTTCAAAAACATAACATTTTATGTCTTGAGAGAGAACGCAGTTTTGTTATTCACAATACTGTTAATATATTTTTTGTCAGTCATGGGGCTTGAAATGTGGGCCTGGGTGCTGTCCCTCAGCTCTTCAGCTCAAGGCTAATGCTCTACCACTTGAGCCATAGTACCACTTTCAGTTTTCTAGTGATTTATTGGAGATAAGTCTCACAGACTTTCCTGCCCAGCTTGGCTTTGAACTATGATCCTCAGATCTCAGCCTCTTGAGTAGCTAGGATTACAGGTGTGAGCCAATGACCTTTGTTAGATTTTGTAAGACAAAAATACATTAAATTTTAGAGAATATTGTAGTGTATAGAGGAGAGGGCAGAAAATGAGTGAAAAATGAGGAAAGAAAATGAAAGAATGGTGACAGAAGCAAAGAGAGACAGAAATTACTAGGATGACAGTAACTGATTTCCAGCATGCAAGCACAGAAAGGCTTACTAGCTCTAATGACTGTAACATTTCACACAAAAATGCAGGCTCTTCTGGTATAAATGTACCACATGTATTTATGTGATTAGAGTACACTTCTCTTTTCACTTAAATATTTTTGGTAGAATGAGTTATGACAGGAGTCAGGACACTCTGTGTGGGAAGTCCTCTCACACCCTCCTGCATGGGGGCCTGGGAAGCTTGCTGCTAACACAACTTCTCTGAAATAGAAAAATGTTCACTCTGAGCTAGAGATGGGAGCAAACCTGCAGGTTCACAGTTCATATTTCTTCATAGTGCATCATGTTCAGATAAACACTTACATTTTAGTTAAAATATGATCATTAAAATGAAAAACACTTCAGGAACTTATAAGTAAAGTCATATTAGGAAAGGTGAGGGTTTAGCACGTTTTCTCTGATCTCTGTTTTACCCTATTAGCTAAATAATCAATCCTTTATTCCTCAGAGGATCTCATCTAGGTAGATTCTGTACAAGAGATGGAAAAACAAAATTGTCTTTTATTTTATATGCTTTATTTGGTGGCATTTTTAACAAAGTTGGAGAAATTTCTCTAATTAAAAAATGTAGTTATTTTCTATAATTACTATCCAAATTACTTTCTGCTACTGATGTACCATATTGGAAAAGGGAAATAAAGTTTAAGGAGAAGGAGACATTTTCAAGTGAAGAATGTGAAATTCTTCTAGAAAGGAAGAATACGAATTTCTGTTCTGCAGAAGAGTGAGACACAGAAATATGTACCTTAGCTCTACTCAATTAGCAAAACAACAATTAGGAAGAACTCCTTTAACAAATTCATAAATTATTTTTTCACTAATTTCTTATATCTAGAAATTTCCTACATATTTGCTTTAGAATACATTTTCTGTTTTACTCCTTTTTTTCTCTTTCACCCTTCCCTTCCTTACTGGGGTGTGAACTCAGGGCCTCATACTCTGCCTCAGCTTCCTCACTCACGATTACACCTCCACTTCCAGCTTTTTGCTGGTTAATTGGAAATGGCATATCTTGAACTTCTCTGCTAGGCTTGACTTTGAACTGAGGTCCATAGATCACAGCCTCTTCAGCAGCTAAGGTTACAGACTTGAATAAATAGTATCTTGCCCAGGCTTCTTGCACATATTTTTTCAAGCTATGCATGGAGACAGCGGAAAAAAATAAAATTAGAAGAAAATTATTTAGCAATTTCTATATATAATACCATGCTAAACATTTTATTTTTATCAATTTAATTTCACAATAATCCTTTAGTGATACTCTTTTAGAGTCTGCAATTAAGAAAGGAACCTGCAGTACAGAGAGTTAGAATAATTTATTTGTTTACCCTAATATTAGTACATTACAAAGCTGTTCTTAGGCTCTGCAGTGTAGTCTGGGATTTAAATTGGGAGAATATCATGCCTATCTCTCTCACAAACACATGTAAATATTTGCTTACCCATGTAGACATACAATCTATACTGCTTGTGTGAATTAACATTCTTGGTAAATATTTAACTTTCTTTTGAACTTTGTACATGCTTTCAGACAAAAATAAATGAGAGGAGAGAATGGGAAAGAAATGGCGAAGGGGGCTATATTTATGTATATTATATATTATATATAAATATACCTATATTTATATATAAAATAAATTATATATAAATATACCTATATTTATAGGTATATAGGCATATTTATATATGATTTACCTATACCTATAAATATAGGTATATTTATATATAATTTACATATACAAATATGCATAATTTTTACTGAAGAAAGATTGGTGCCAGTGGCACATACTTATAATCCTCGCTACTTAGGAGTTTGAGATCTGAGGAGAGCAGTTAAATTTAACCCTGGCAGGAAAGCCTGTGAGACTCTTACTTCCAATTAAATACCAAAAAACCTGGAAATGTAGCTGTAGTGCAAATGGTAGAGCTCTAGTCTTGAGCGCAAAGGCTCTTGGGTAGCATAGAGGCCCTGAGTTGAAGCCCCAGGATGAGCGCACATGCAGGGAAACCGCGCCCCCCCCCCCACAAATGATATAAAGTTATAAACACAGGGAAAAAGTCCAGGACTATAGAGATTGAAACAGGGGAGCTTGACTGGCATTGCACTCTCAGTTTGACTTTACATGACTGAGCTCAATTCTCATGCAGGATGTAAAATGCATTTGTCTATACCAAGAATTCTTCAAAAATATTATAAAATGTACAATTTAATTTTTCTACATAAAGGACTTAAATTAAGATTTCTAACACTGGAAAGAAATTAGCCAAGGGAGCTTAAGAACCAGAGACCTGACAGGAAAAGCAGGAACTATATTATGTATTATAAATAAATGAATTCAACAGAAAATTGCTTATACAAGTTTGACTGAACCAAATGAATTAAAGACAGAGCTTATGTGAATTGTAAATAATAAGTACAAGAAGAAACTATCATCGTTATACCTAGGGAAACAAAAGAAAAATTTTGAGACTACCATGAAGAAGGCTACCAAAGTGTTCAGAGATCAGAGTTCTGACTTCTAAGGAGAGGTGTTGAAGTTGTGCTACACAGGCACTAGGATATAATTCAGAGCTGGTGGAGAAAGAAGGACTGGAGGCTAGAGGCTGCCCTGCTGCAGGGTGGGATGCTACTCTGAATTGCCCATGACCAGCACAGTTGTAGAGCATATGGGCAGCAAAGATGGTGCTGAGAGGGAGTTGAGTGGGCAGAGCCCAATTTGCTTTACGTTCAGTGCATAATCAGCCTGTGGAAGCTTAGGTGCATGATAGGGTGTGACTTTTACAGTGATTGGCTCCTTTTCCTCCCCTGCCATGCCACCTGCTCTTTTTGCTTTAAAAAGGGCTTGCTCTGTGTTAATAAACGAGTTT
The DNA here is from genome assembly GCF_019054845.1 of Dipodomys spectabilis. Taxonomy (NCBI): domain Eukaryota; kingdom Metazoa; phylum Chordata; class Mammalia; order Rodentia; family Heteromyidae; genus Dipodomys; species Dipodomys spectabilis. The sequence continues at coordinate 11,141,698 of NW_024871113.1, read as the reverse complement.
TCCTGCTTGATATGACTCCCCACTGTGTCTGATTGTCTCCCAGACTAAGGGAGGCTGGGGAATGGGCAAGTGGCCACACTTACCTTTCCTCAGACCCCGTCCATCTTTCGTGGGACAGACGAAGACCCGACACACAGTAGGTTCACATAGAATAGAGGGATGCATTTTCCCTTTCAGCCTTGCAATTTCTTCCAGCAGTTGGAAGTTTTAATGAGAAATTACAGTTGTTTATAGTGTCTCCAACTGAAGATCACATAGTATTGATTAGCAAGGTAGACTGGATATAATGTGATAATAGTTTAATAACCATGAAATTCAGTTTATAGATATTAAACCTCATTATAACTCAGTTTTCTAATTTTTGCATTTTGGAATGTACTTTAAAATGATATTATAAATATTAAATAAGCATATATGTTCCTTACAACAATGGTGTATATTAAGTGTTCAAAATGCTAGCTATTAAAATAAATTTTGTCTATTAAATTCTCTAAGATATGCAAAAAATTCATTGGCATGGAAAAGAAAAATTTTTTAAACCTATTCTATAGAAAAGGAGTAAATCAATATTAAAATTCTCAGGCTGGGAAGGTGTCTTGCCTTGCATGCATGAGGACCTGGGTTCGATTCCTCAGCACCACCCAAACAGAAAAAGCCAGAAGTGGTGCTGTGGCTCAAGGGGTAGAGCGCTAGCCTTGAGCTGTAAGAGCTGAGGGACAGCACCCAGGCCCAGAGTTCAGGCCCCATGACGGACAAAAAAAGAAAAAAAATCAAACTTTCAGAATAAGTTTGAAGCGAGAATGCCTACAGCATTTTAATGAGCCATGTTCTGTGTGTGAGAGCCCTGTCAGCAGACTCTCATATATGAAACCTATAGAGCAGGCATGTATGAAGCAATCCCAACACTTCTGTTAAAATCCACGATAAAGACAAGTGATATCACTACAACCTCTGCTTTGGGACATTCCTCTTTATTAGAAGTTAAATATGAAATGGTGACATTAACTAAGAAGCATTGTACTTACACTCTGACCTATGGAATTGTAACCCTGTTGTACAAGTAATTAATAATAACAGTAAAAAATAAAAAATAAGAATTGATACTTCTAATAATATTCAACATGTATAAAAATGTATGCTTTACCTCACTATTGTCGAAAGTGGTTATTAGAAAAAAAAACATTCCTTACATTTTCCATTGGTGGAAGATTGAAGGTTCATGGAGAAAAACAAAACAAAATAAAATGTGCTGCTTAACTATATATTTAAATGGACGTTTTATTTTAGAAACCTAATAAAAGCAACAATTAGATTAGTCAAGTAGTCTTATTGAATACATAAATTTATATTTATTTGAAAATACTAGATTTAGTATTCTTAGCATAGTAAAAAACAACGGATATTTATTAAAAGTCACAGTTTCTACAAATTAATGATTTTAATTAGAAGGGTAATCATAAAATAAGTGCTATCACATTTTCAAGATTAGAAAAGATCTTGAGAATATTTTTAATGTAGTGAATTTAAAGTAACATAAACATTTATAGCTAAAGTCAATTATTCTTCCAGTTTAGCATGTTGATTTGGTTATGCTATAATAATTATATATATCTCAAGTCCTCTTACTTTTCTATAAATTAACAATTTAAGCAATTTAAAAAATAGTTTCATTTCTTCTAAGGAATACACCTGTTTTTGGAAAGATTTTTCATCTAAAATAAAGGCATAAGGATTAGTAACACTGTTCAGTGATTAATATAGATAAAAGGTAATGTGTATTGTTATACATTTGAGCTCCTCTACAGATTAATGTAACATTTCTTAGTTTACAGCTTTCATAGAAGAATGTGAATTAAATTTAAAGTGTAGCTATCACTGGGTATTCTCAAAGAATAAAGTCATATTCTCAGTGAAGTTTTGTTAATTTGTTTTCAGTAAAACGTACTGAGCTTGGACCCAGTCCTATGCATGTTTATCATCCATGCATATCCACACATGTTGACATGAGAATGTGCATCCTACTAATGTTCCTTGCCTATATTCTACACCAATGCAAATACAGACACTGAGCTGTATGTGTAAAGTTGACACTAACAATTAATGACAAATGCATGTATGACTACTCTCTACAAGCATGGGTCCCACATGTTGCATTCAGCCAATGGCAAAGGGAAAATATTTTTTAATGTGTCTGCTGAAAATATGATTGTTCAGTTGATATCATCTCCTAAGAAAAACAATGTGACAATTTCTAATTGTACACTATTTACATGTAGTTAACACTATACATATCCAAGGGATGGCCTAAAATATACAAGAGGATGGAAGTAGATGCAATGCATGTATTTCTCCATATTTTACAGGAGATTGAGCATCTGCAAATCTTATTTTCCAGGGAAATCCTAAAACCAATCCATTGTGAATTCTGAGAGACCATTGAAAGAAAATGACTTCTCAAAAATAAGCACATAGTCATATATAAACATGAAAAAATGTTTATAAACCCAAGTGATATATTATATATAATAATATATGAAAAGAAGCAACATAGTTATTGCTTTAAGTTAGAAAATTGTTGTTCACCACAAGCAATAAACTTAGAACTCAACACCAAAAGCGGTGAAAGGAAGTCCTGTAATACATGGAAGCTGAACAACACACTGTTGAATCACCAGTGGGTCATGAAATGAATTAGAAAGGAAATGAAAATGTTCATGATATTCAACAAAAATGAACACACAAATTAAAAGCTTGTCTGAGACACAGCAAAGGGAGTACTCAGAGGCAAGTTTATAGCTCTGAGTTGCTACATCAGCAAATTGAAGACCTGAAACCAACAATTTCATGAGACATCAGAACCTCCTAGAAAAAGAGAAGCAAGCTAAACCCCAATCCAGTAGACGGAAACAAATAATAAAAATTAAATCAGAATTATATGAATTAGAATCCCGCCCCCCCCCCCCCAAAAAAAAGAACCTGAGAAAGAATCAACCAAAGATTGGTTCTTCAAAAAAAATATCAAAATTGAAAGACCCCTAGCAAATCTTATCAGAAAAAGAAAAGAACACACTCAAATAAACAAATTCAAAGATGAGAATGGAAACATCACCACAGAAGCAACCAAGACTCAAAACATCATAAGGGAATACTTCTGAAACCTTTATGCTAATAAGTTTGAGAACCTGGAAGAAATGGAGGATTTCCTAGCAAATATCACCATGCCAAAACTAAAGCAAAATGAGTTAAACCAACTTGACAGACCTATATCAAGCATAGAAATAGAAACAGCAATAAGAGACCTCCTATCTAAGAAGAGCCCAGGACTGGATGGATTTACAGAGGAATTCTACAAGGCCTTCAAAGCAGAACTCACACCAATACTAAAACAAATCTTCAATGAAATTGAAAGAGAAAGTTTACTACCAAACTCTTTCTATGAAGCCACCATAACCCTCATCCAAAAACCAGGCAGGGAATCATCAAAGAAAGAGAACTGTACAGCCATTTCTTTGCTGCACATTGATGCAAAACTTTTCCACAAAATTTTGGCCAATCAACTTCAATAATTCATGAAAAATCTTACACCTCACTCAAAAAAGATTCATTTCAAGGATGCAAACCGGGTTCAATATATGCAAATCAATTAATATAAACCATCACATCAGCAAGAGCAAGGAGATGAAACACATGATTATCTCAAATGGATGCAGAAAAAGCATTTGACAAGATCCAACACTCCTTTATGATGAAGGCTCTGGTTAAACTGGGAATCCATGGAACATTCCTCAATATCATAACGATTATGTATGACAAACCTACAGCCAGCATTATACTTAATGGTGAAAAACTAAAGCCATTTCCTCCTAACTCAGGAATGAGACAAGGATGTCCACTCTCTCCACTCCTCTTCAATTTAGTATTAGAATGCCTATCTACAGCAATAAGACAAGATGCAAACATAAAAGGGATCCAAGTAGGGAAAGATGAAGTAAAACTCTCCCTCTTTGCAGATGACATGATTTTGTATTTAAAGAATCTCATGGACTCCACTCCAAAATTACTTGAGCTGATTGGAAACTTTGGCAAAGTAGCAGGGTATAAAATTAACCCTCAAAAATTAATGGCTTTTCTGTATGCCAACAATGAGAAGACCATGGCTGATATCAGGAAAGCAACTCCCTTTGTAATAGCCTCACAAAAAATAAAACTCATAGGGATTAATTTAACTAAAGTAGTGAAGGACCTCTCTGATGAAAACTTTAAAAACCTGAAAAAGGAAATCAAAGCAAAACTTAGGAAGTGGAAAAACCTCTCATGCTCCTGGATTGGAGGATGAACATCGTGAAAATGGCAATTATTCCAAAGGCAATCTACAGATTCAATGCGATACCTATCAATATTCCAACCTCATTCTTCAATGAAATACAAGATGCAACCAAAAATCAATATAGAATAATAAATGATCCTGAATAGGAAAAGTGATCCTTAGCAGAAAGAACAGTGCTGGAGGAATATCAATACCAAATTTCAAACTCTACTACAAAGCGATAGTAATCAAAGCAGCTTTGTACTAGCACAAGAACAGACCTGAGGACCAATGGAATAGAAATGAAAACCTCAAAATGAACCCACAGAACTAATCTTTGATAAGAGAGCTTAAAAAAAAGAAGATGAAGAAAGACACCCTCTTCAGTAAATGGTACTGGCAAAATTAGTGAATCACTTGTAGAAAACTAGAACTACATCCTTATATATCACTCTGCATCAGAATCAACTCCAAATGGATCAAAGACCTTGGAATCAAAGCAGACATCCTGAAAACATTACAAGAAGAAATAGGAGAAACGATTGGTCTCCTTGGCACAGGTGGAAATTTTCTTAATAGAGACCCAGAAACTCAACAAATCAAAGAAAGGTTGAACAAATGGGATTGCATGAAATTGCAGAGCTTCTGCATGGCAAAGGACATAAATTAGCAAGATCAAAAGAAAGCCGGTGGATTGGGAGAAGATCTTCACTAGCCATACAACAGACACGGGTCTCATATCTAAAATATACCTGGAACTCAAAAAATTAAATCCCCCAACAACAAATCTTCAAAGAAACAACTGCCCAATAAGTAAGTGGGCTAAAGACTTAAAGAGAAACTTCTCTGAAAAGGAAATAAGAATGGCCAAGAGGCACATGAAGAATTGCTCAACTTCTCTAGCCAGAAAAGAAATGCAAATCAAAACCAACATTGAGATTCCACCTCTCCCCAGTTAGAATGCCTATAATCAAGAACTCTAATAACAACAGATGCTGGAGGGGATGTGGACAGAAGGGAACACGACTGTATTCTTGGTGGGAGTGTAAACTTGTTCAACCACTCAAAAGACTCCACATAGAGCTCATCTATGACCTAGCAATCCCACTTTGGGACACTTACTCAAACGATCAGAAACAAGCCCAGGCTAAGGCTCCCATCACAACTATGTTTATTGCAGCATTATTTACCATAGCTACGATAAGGAACCAACCCAGATGCCCCTCAGTAGATGAATGGATCAAGAAAATGTGATACACACACACACACACACACACACACACACACACACACACACACACACATATACAATGGAATCCTATGCCTCCATCAGAAAGAATGACATCTACCCCTTTGTTAGGAAATGGAAAGACTTGGAAAAAATTTTATTAAGTGAAGTAAACTAGGCCCAAAGAAACATAGATCCCATGGTTTTCCTTATTTGCAATAATTAGTACTTGTCTAACACAAGCAGTCAAGGTCAAAAGCTATGTACATATGACCATATAAGGTGATGTTGAGTGAAATGAAAACTAAGATCAGGACACAAATATTTTTTTCTTGCTTGCTATTTTTTCTAATGTATTTACAATGTACCATGTCATTTTTATGTTTGTTTGTTTGTTCCTCCCCCACAGTATAACCCCTATTTGCACTGCATCTTGTATATACACATCTCTAGTTTGGGGAGGGGAAGGGAAAAAATAAAATGCTTAAATAGGGATACAGGTTGACCCATTGTAACAATGACATATACAAGACACTATGTTGAAAACAAATTCTACAACTTCAAGGGGGGTGGTATTTGTGGAAGTGGGAGGGAAGGGATTGTAGGGGAAAAACAAAGGAAGAGGCAACAATGCTCGGTAGGAATTGTCCTCATTACCCTGCTCCTGTAACTGTAACCTCTCTGTACAGCATTTTTATAACCAAAAACATAAAAAAGGAAATGTTCTTGTTCAGAAACTCAATAAGAACACTGTTGAAACCAAAAATTTTCAGCATTAATTGCCAGATATTTGGCAATTTGTCAAAAGTCTTTAATAATCTTCCATGCATTTTAATCAATGAAAACAGCCAAATTGTGTAAAAAGCCACCTGTTTTGTCATGTTTTAAATTTCCCTCTACCCAATTTTCCCTGTCCAACTGTTTGGCTGTCACATCAGAAGAAAGACCAATAATCGGACATCCAACCAGAGGTCCTAAAATGAGACTGAAGTTGCTGTAAAAGGCCCGCTTCTAGAGACTTTTCATGATCGGATCTGTCTACTGGTCCGTGAAAGACCAAATACCCAGGGCTGTCTTTATTAAGCCGACTGAAACTTGCCTCTTGCCAACAAACCTTTCCAGATCTTTTAAGAAAAGGAATCAAAGATAATTTTGAATAGTGCATCCAAATGAGGTGGTAGATAGCAGAACAGAGAAAACAACAATTTGCTATCCAAGTATTTGAAAGAACATGGGGAATTTGATGTCCATAGAAGATTTGAACTAACTTGGGCATACTAGTGGAAGTTAAAAAGCTATGTGCTTCTAACTCTATCCATTTTGCACATAGAGCCATCATGTGACAAAGTGTTTTTTTTTTTTTTTAATAATATGCCAGGGCTGGGATGTAGCTCAGTGGCACTTAAGTGCTATGTCCAGGGTTCAATCCCCAGTACCAAAATAAAAGACAAAAAATACAGTTAAAAAATAATAAGCAATATTGAAAATAAGCCTTGACTCCACACTGCAGCCTGCAATCCCAAGGTAAAACTTTGACCCACTTCATACATCCTGTCTTCCCAATGGAAATGGCAGTAGTGCAGGTCAGAGAGTCAGGACAGATGAGACAGGGAGCTCAGAGTAGGATGTCAGTTAAAAAGCCCAACTGCTTGCTATCCATAGTGATGCCTGGAAAGTGCCCTTTGGGGTCCCTGGTCTAGGAGTGTTGACACTTGCTACCCTAGAATGCAAAGTGCAAGATAAATGCAAGAAACTCCTGGAATTCTTATAGATTCTTTTTAATAGAATGCTTCAAATATTTTATTTGAAGAAACTAAATAGCAAAAGGCCAAGTACACAAAAAAATGGTGGAGGGAGACTGGAGGAAGACGGTGGAGGAGAACCTGTAGGCTAAACAAGCACTCACATAGAAACCAGTTTTAGTGTTCCAGTGAACAGTCCTTGGCTAGAGAATCACACTAAGTGTGCCATCCATTACAATACAGAGAGTTTGGCCAGAGAGGGAAAATCCAGGCAGCTTGGTCAAGGAGACAGATCTGAGCACTTGCTGGTAGCCAAGGCTATGGTGGCTGCAGCGGCGTTCATGGCCGCCATACCAACAGAAAATCCGGGAAAAAGGTGCCAGATGTGGCATGTGAAAATTCTACTCATCACCAGCAAGAACTGACAAGGAATAGAAACTTTCATACTGTGGACCACAGACCAGGGACAGCCCAGGAACCAAGAGTCTGGCTTGGGTAGAACCCTGATATTCTCACTCCTCATGGAACCCCAGTGGGAAGGCTTCTCCTCCCCTACCACCAGAGGAGGTGTCCATGTTCTATACTGACAAAGGGCCAGCTGAGCAGCTAGCTAAAACTCAAGCCTTGGAAGAATACAAAAGAGTCATTTATCAGGTCACAGGAACCTGACTTGACCTGCCAGAATCAGCTCCACCCAGGAGAAAGTCACGCCACTGAGGGAGAGGTGGCTCTGCCCCAGGAGGAGTGACTTTCTTCACTGGGTAAACAGAGCCAGAGGCTGCCCCTCCCTTCCGCAGCTTAGACAAACAATTGAAACTCAGTAAACATAAACCCTGTAATGGCTCCAGGTTGGGCTCTGTGAGTGTCTCAGAAGCTAGCCTTTCAGGGAAAATATACTGATTTCTGATAGGCCTCAACCCTACCTAGAACCTAGCCTCATCACAGCAACTCCAAACTAGAGGAAACAGCCATCTCCCACTTTTGTGATACTCAAAGCAGATCTCCCTCCCACTGAACTAGCCTAGGAGGAGGATCACAAAGTCCTGGGTAAGGCAGAGCTGTCTGCCTGCACAAACAAACCAATTTAAGAAACTAATCAAGCCACAGGAAAACCAAACACCAAAAGCAGACCAGAAACTCCACCAAGAGACTGGTTACGGCATATGGGACATACAAGATCAATCCCCCCCCACCCCCCCCCCAAAAAAAATCAAAAACTCTTTTTCTACCTATTTATTATCATTATTATTTGTTTTCTTTTTTTCCTTTTTTTCTTTCATGATTTTTATTTTAGGAGTGTGTGTGTGTGTGTTTAGATCTCTTTTGATCTTTTGGTCCTTTTTTTCTTTTTCTTTTCTCTTTCTCTCTTTTTTGCGTGACTTAATTGCTGTTCTGCTCATACCCAGATATATACCCATTGGTGATTATTAGACATTATCCTTTTCTGTACATACTTAATCCAGACACTTATTCCTCAATTCATAACCTCTTAACTTCTTTAATAGTAGTATTATTTCCTTATACCTACATAACGTTCAATTATTCCAATTTTAAGAATTTTTATTTTTTTTCATTTTTCCTTTTTATCTTTCCCCTCCTCTCATGCTGTCCTTTTCTTCTTTCAATATCATTCCTTTATACTTACATTAGTTAAATGTTTCATTTTTTTAATTTAAATTTTTGTTTTTCCATTTTTTTCTTTTTTTTAACCTCTTTCGTATTATTCTGTCCTATCCATTTCCATCTTTGAGATTAGGACTTGGTTAAATTCACTCTCCTTTTACCTCTCCACACCTCTAATCCTATTTTCCCCCACAATTATCCATAAACCTAATAATTTCTGGTTTGCTGAATCCTTCTTTGAGGTTCTTAGCCAATTAATCCATAGTTGTTTGATGTTGAATAGATTGTATCTGTCGAACTAGATTGTATCTGCAGATATTTTGACTGGGCAACTACAAGGACTGTGGTTGATGCTTGCCTTACTATAGTGTTCTAGCACAAAATTGGTGATACTTTCATACAAAATGGGCTGAATAAGCTGGAGAAACACAAGAAAAAAAATAAGTCCGAGTATCTCAGCTCTCACTCAGGATAATCAGGTGACAGAACAGTTAATGAATAATCCAGTGGAGAGTTCCCAAACCCCTCTACAAACACTACTGGTAAACATGGTGAATGAAAAGACTGAAAACCTACAAGGACTCAGTGTGACTGTGATAGGGAGTCAGACAAGGCAAACCAAAGATTAATACAGGAACTTCACGAGCATATTGAGGCTACCCAAAAATTAATAAATGAATCTCATGAGTGTGAGGAAGCTATTAAAAGATTAATACAGGAATTGTGTAAGCATGCTGAGAATAGTCAAAGAGATATATCGGAATGGCATAAGTGTGAGGAAGCTAATCAGAGTAACAGAGGAATTGTGAGAGCAGGATGAGAATAGACAAAGATCAATAGAGGCATTCATGGAATCCATAAACAGACAGCTGAAGGAATCCAGGGAAGCCACAAAGAAAATGCTGAATGGATCCCTTTAGAAAGAAAGGGAATACAAGGAAACTATAACCAATCAACTAAGTGATTTGAGAATAAACACTGAACACCAAATTAATAAAGTAAAGAAATTCATACACCATCTAAAACAAAGTTCCAGTGAAGAATTTGAACCCATCAAAGGAGACCAATTAGAAGAAAAGGAAATTAAAAAAACAAAGTAGAAAGTCTTCATAGTAGGTTAGACCATCAGAAGATCGAATCTCGGGGATTGAAGACAGCCTAGATATTATGGAGAAAGTATATACAGCTATCCAAGACAAATCTAAGAATTATGATAGCTCTATTCAACATCTGGAAGACACCAACAAAAGGTCTAAACTGAGGATAATGGGTGTAGGGGAATACCTAGAGACAGAAGTTAACAGTCTAGAATATTTATTTAACAGAATCCCAGCACAGAAATTCCCAAACATGCAAAAAGATAGGCCTATTCAGATACAAGAAGTTTTTATAATCCCAAATAGTTGAGACCAGAACATGATCTGCAACGGATCAACTCAGACCAAGGAAAGGACCCTTAAAACTGTCAAGGAGAAAAGATCAATCGCCTATAAAGGGAAACCAATTAGAATCACCTCAGATTTCTCAGCAGATAAGTAAATCAAAGAAGAGCCTGGAATGATGTATGCCACGCTCTAAAGCCAAAGAAATATCAACCAAGAATACTGTACTCAGCTAAATTTTCCTTCATAACCAAATGTCAAATAAAAACCTTCCATAGCAAAGAAAAATTGAATCAATATATCTCCACCAAATCAGCCCTACAAAAGATACTTAAAAGATATCCTACACAGAGAAAACCAACAGAAAACCAACAAGACCACAATAAAGGCCAAGAAACAGCCCCCAAACAGAGAATACAAGAATCATAGATCACACCCAGTTGCCACAGTCCCCAAGAAGGTAGATAACATGGCAGGATCTACAAACACCTCTCAGTCCTAGCTCTCAATATTAATGGATTTAACTCTTCATAGACTGTCTAGTTGGATTAAAAAGCAAGATTCTTCTGTCTGCTGCCTTCAAGAGTCACTCCTTACTCATGAAAACAAACATATTCTGAAAGTGTTAGGCTGGATTAAAATCTACTAAGCAAACGGCCCCATAAACAGGTGGAAGTTGCAATCCTAATATCAGATAAAATTGACTTCAAATTAAAATTAGATAAAGAAGATCATTACATTCTAAGGGATCTGTCCTTGAGGAGGATATTACTTCTAAATATCTATTCACCGAACAACGGAGCACCCAAATTTATCCAAGAAACACTACTTTCCCTCAAATCTCACATAGATCAAAAGACATTAATTGTTGGGGATTTTAACACACCACTATCCCCACTAGATAAATCAACATGGTAAAAACTAAACAGAGAAACCACAGATCTAAACAAGTGAATAGATCAACTAGATTTAACAGATGTCTACAAATATTTTACCCAGCAACATCAGAATACCCATTCTTCTTAGCAGCACCTGAACATTTTCCAAAATAGACCACATTTTAGGTCACAAAGCAAACTTGTCCAAATTCAGAAACATTGACCTTATGCCTTGCATTCTTTCAGACTACAAGGGAATAAAATTGGAACTCAACTTCAAAAGCCACCAAAGAAAGTCCAGTAACACATGGAGGCTGAACAACACACTGTTGAATCACCAGTGGGTCATGGAAGAGATTAGAAAGGAAATTCAAATGTTCATGGTATTCAACAAAAATGATCACACAAATTACCAGCTCCTCTAGGACACAGCAAAGGAAGTATTCAGAGGCAAGTTTATAGCTCTGAGTTCCTACATGAATAAATTGGAGAGATCTGAAACCAACAATTTCATGAGACATCTGAACCTCCTTGAAAAAGAGCAGCAGGGCGAGCGCTTTACCACTGAGTCAACTTGTTCAACCACTTTTGAGGTTCCTCAAAAGACTCCACATAGAGCTCCCCTATGACCTAGCAATCCCACTTTTGGGCATTTACCCACATGTTCACAAACAAGACCATACTAAAGCTACCAGCATGACTATGTTTATTGCAGCATTATTTACCATAGCTAAGATATGGGACCAACCTAGATGCCCCTCGGTAGATGAATGGATCAAGAAAACGTGGTATATATACACAATAGAATTCTATGCCTCTATCAGGAAGAATGTCATTGCCCCATTTGTTAGGAAATGGAAAGGCTTGGAAAAAGTTATATTAAGTGAAGTAAGCCAGGCCAAAAGAAACATAGGTCCCATGGTTTCCCTTATTTGCAATATCTAGTATATGTCTGAGTCAAGCAGAAAAGGTCAGATAAGGTGATGTTAGGGAAATTAAGCCTAAGATATGTATTCAAATGTTTTTTTTTTCTTTCATGCGATTGTTTCTAACGATTATTTCTTTGTTGCTTTGTATGCCCCTCATCCACAGTATAACCCCTACTTTCACTGTATTTGATGTCGGTATAATTTTTTTAGGGGAAGGGGAAAAACAAATCGTTTAAATGGGAATACAGGTGGATCCATTGCAACGATGAGATGTACAAGTCGTTATGTCGAAAACAAACTTTACAACTTTGGTGTGGGGGTGGGGGGGAGCGGGGAGGATTGGGTGGGGGGTGGGGGAGGATGGGAAGAGCTGGGAAGGGGAAATAAAGGAGAAGGCTACAATGCTTTATAAGAAATGTACTCATTATCTTGCCCATGTAATTGTAACCCCTCTGTACAGTATTTTCACAATAAAAAAAAAAGAAAAGAAAAAGAGCAGCAGGATAAACACCAATCCAGTAGACTGAAAGAAATAATTAAAATTAAATCAGAATTAAATGAATTAGAATAAAAAAAAATAGAATCCAACAAAACGAAGAGTTGGTTCTTCGAAAAAATTAACAAAATAGACAGACCCTTAGCAAATCTTATCAGAAAAAGAAGAGAACACACCCAGATAAACAAACTCAGACATGAGACTGGAAACATCACCACAGAAACAACCAAGACTGAAAACATTACAAGGGAATACTTCTGAAACCTTTATGCTAATAAGTTTGATAACCTGGAAGAAATGCATGATTCCTTAGCAATATCCACATGACAAAACTAAACCAAGATGAGTTAAACCAAGTTAATATACCCATATCAAGCATAGAAATATATACAGCCTCAAGAGATCATCTAAGAAAAGCCCAGGACCGGATGGATTTACAGTGGAATTCGTCAAGGCCTTCAAAGCAGAACTCACATGAATATTCCTCCAACTCTTCAATGAAATTGAAAGAGCAAGTTCACTACCACACTCTGTTTATGCAGCCATCATAACCCTCTTCCCAAAACTAGACAGGGACTCATCAAAGAAAGAGAATTATACACCCATTTCTTTGATGCACATCAATGCAACATTTCTCAACAAAATTTTGGCCAATTGAATTTAACAATTAAAAAAAAATCATGCACCACAATCAAATAGGATTCATTTCAGGGAAACCTGGTTCAATATATGCAAATCAATTAATATAATTCTTCACATAAATGAGAACAAGGATAAGAACCACATGATTATCTCAATAGACAGAAAAAGCATTTGACAAGATCAAATACCCTTTATGATGAAGGCTCTGGTTAAACTAGGAATCCATGGAACATTCCTCAATACAATAAAAGCTGTATATGACAAACCTACAGCCAACATTATACTTAATGGCAAAAAACAAGCCATTTCCTCTAAACTCAGGAAGGAGACAAGGATATCCACTCTCCACTTCTCTTCAATTTAGTATTAGAATACAACAAAATACAAACATAAAGGGGATCCAATAGGGAAAGATAAAGTAAAACTCTCCCTCTTAGCAGATGACATGATTGTATTTAAAGAATCCCATGGATTCCACTCCCAAATTACTCCAGCTGATTTGAAACTTTGGCAAAGTCCAGGGCATAAAATTAACCCTCAAAAATCCGGGCCTTTTCTGTATGCCAACAATGAGAAGAGTGCAGTTGAAATCAGGAAAGCAACTCCGTTTGTAATAGCCCCAGAAAAAATAAAATACCTAGGAATCAACTTCACCAAAGAAGTGAAGGACCTCTATGATGAAAACTTTAAAAATCTGTAAAAGGAAATCAAAACAGAACTTAGAAAGTGGAAAAACTTCCCACACTCCTGGATTGGAAGGATCAACATCATGAAAATGGCAATATTTCCCAAGGCTATCTACAAATTCAATGCAATACCTATCAATATTCCAACGTCATTCTTCAATGAAATAGAAGAGGCAATCCAAAAATTCATATGGAATAATAAAAGACCACAAATAAAACAAAAACGATCCTTAACAGAAAGATTAGTGATGGAGGAATATCAATACCAAATTTCAAACTCTACTACAAAGCCATAGTAATTAAAACAGCTGACACAAGAAGAGACTTGAAGACCAATGGAATAGAATTGAAAACCTAGAATTGAACCCACAGACCTATAGCCACCTAATCTTTTATAAGGGAGCTAAAAATATAGAATGGAAGAAAGACAGCCTCTTCAGTAAATGGTGCTGGCAAAACTGGTTAAATACCTGTAGAAACTAAAGCTAGATCCTTATATACTACCCTGCACCAGAATCAACTCCAAATGGAGCAAACACCTCTAAGTCAAAGCAGACACCCTGCAAACATGACAGGAAGGAATTGCAGAAAGCCTAGGTCTCCTAGGCACAGGCCGAATTTTTCTCAATGAGACCCAGAAACACAACAAATCAAAGAAAGGTTGGACAAATGGGATTGTATAAAGTTGCAGAACTTCTGCAGGGCAAAGGATATACCTAACAAGATCAATAGAAAGCATATGGATTGGGGGAAGATCTTCCCTAGCCATACAACCTATCAGGGTCTCATATGTAAAATATACTTGGAACTCAAAAAATTAAATCCCTCAACAACAAATTCCCAAAGAAACAACTGCCCAATAAACAAATGGAATTAAAGAGAGACTTCTCTGAAGAGGAAGTAAAAATGGCCAAGACACATATGATAAGTTCCCCACTTTTCTTGCCATAAAAGAAATCCAAATAAAAACAACATTGAGATTCTACCTCACCCCAGTTAGAATGGCTATAACCAAGAAATCTAATAACAACAGATTCTGGAGGAGATGTGGCCAGAAGGGAACCCTACTGCATTGTTGGTGGGAGTGTAAACTTGTTCAACCACTTTGGAAAGCAGTATGGAGGTTCATCAAAAGACTCCCCTATAACCCAACAATAGCACTTTTGGGCATTTACCCAAATGATCACAAAAAAGACCATAGTTAAGCTACCAGCAGAACTATGTTTATTGCAGCATTATTTACTATAGCTAAGATATGGAACCAGCCCAGATGCCCCTCCGTAGATGAGTGGATCAAGAAAATGTGAGATACATACATACATATATATATATATGTGTGTGTGTTTATATATGTATATACACACATATATACATAGGTATATGAATTCTATGCCTCCATCAGAAAGATTGACATCGCCCCCCATTGTTAGGAAATGGAAAGACTTACAAAATATTATATTAAGTGAAGTAAGCCAGGCCTAAAGAAACATAGGTCTTATGGTTTTCCTTATTTGCAATAACTAGTATAAATCTGGGACAAGCTGAAAAGGTCAAACACTATGTGAATATGACCAGATAAGATGATGTTAAGTTAAATCAACCCAAAGATAGGGACACAAGTTGTTTTTTGTTTCTTGCTATTGTTCCTAACTTATTTACAATGTTCCATGTTTTTTTGTTTCTTTGTACCTTCCTCCCCACAGTATAACCCGGTTTTCATTGTATTTGATGTTGGTGCTCTGCATCTTGTATATATACTTCTCCGGCTTGGGGGGGGCGATGGGAAAAATCAAAATGCTTAAATAGGGATACAGTTTGACCGATTGTAACAATAAGATGTACAAAACGCATGTTGAAAAGTGAACTTTACAATGTAGGCAAGGGGTGGGGGATGTAGTTGTGCAGGTGGGAGGGAAAGGAGAGTAGGGGAAAAACAAAGGATGAGGTAACAATGCTTGATAGGAAATATATTCATGACCTATCTCATGTAACTGTAACTCCTCTGTACAATAGTTTTACAATAAAAAACTTATTAAAAAAGAAAGTAAAACAACCAGACAATTAATTTGATACAGATTAATGTATATTTTCAATTAAATAACATGAGTAGCATATAAGGAAAGACAAAACTGAAAGTTAAAATAAATAGCTACAGTTATAAAAATTACACATTATTTTGGTGACTTAAAAGTATACAAAACACATTCAAAGTATCTGATGAGGGAAAAGGAAAGAAAGCAAGACACTAGAACTGAAGGAATTTTCCTGATAGTGTTCACAAGAATCGCTACTCAACTCCTCTAACTTCCCTCATCAACTCACAGTGAGATTTATAAAAAAGAAAGTTTTCAACTATGTCACCACTATTGGTACTAAGATATATTCCAGATATGTGTTACTAAATCCAACTATTAATTGATTAAAATGTTTTCTTGGAAACTTTTTGTCAAGGCTGTCCTCAGTCCTCCTATCTCTGCCTCTCAAGTGCTGGATTTGCACATGTGATTCACAATGCTTGGTGAGAAACCCAAATACCTTAATTAACTATGTCTCATTCTGACCACATCTGTTATTCACGCAACAGCCTTGGCCTGTTGATAATTTTTCCTCATAAGCCTTGAATATTGGTACTTCTCTCTCTTTCTCTCAGTCTCTCAGGAGGAGGGGGAATGTGTGTCAGACCTGGCAATTGAACTGAGGTTCTGAATGCTTTCCCTGAGCTTTTGTGCCTCCTGAGTAGCTAGGATTACAAGCATGAGCCTCTAGGGCCCACTCTGTTACTACTTCTCTTTTTAACGTTTTACTTTCTAGTTTTACTCTAGTTCAGATTCTTAGAGAGAACATTCTTTTTTAATTTGAATCTAGAATATAGTTCAGTAAGACTTCCGTGATAGAAAAGTACACTCTGGGTAAAGTATACATAATAGAAATCTATTTTTCAAAGTTATGGAATCTGATAAGTCCAAGATCAAATTTGCATAAAGACAATTACTTTTCCAGAGCAATAAAACGTTGATGTACTGCAGGAGATGTGATAAGAACTCCTTTCTTGAATCTGGGAGCATTGCTCTGATCAGACACTCTCTAGTCTTTGACCAAGTGTTGCCTTCACAATCTCTAATTCTTTTCATTAGTTTTTTGTAAACATAGGCTTACTTGTTTAATACACATGAGGGTAATTTGGAAGAACATCAGTCTATTTACTGTTAGAGTTTTGTGGTGTTCTTCCTATTGGTACACTCTCAACAAGAACAGAACTAAATTTTTTTTTAAAAAAATGGAGTGATTGTCTTCATTTGAATTTCTTTTATGGCCACAGATGTTGTGTCCATTGGTCACTCATATTTCTTCTTCAGAGAAATCTCTCTTTAAGTCTTTAGCCCACTTATTAATGGAGTGAGTGTTTCTTTGAGGATTTGTTTTTGGAGGGATTAATTTTTTGAGTTCTAAGTATATTTTAGATATCAGGCCCTTTTCTGTTGTATAGCTAGTGAAGTCTCCAAGTATGTGAGTTTTTTATTTATTTTGCTAGCTATGTTCTTTGCCATGCAGTTTAATACAATACCATTCATCAAGAATTTCTTTGTTTTGTTGTGTTTCTGGATTTTTATTTAGAAAGTTTAGCCTGTGCCAAAGAGCCCTTGTGTTTCCCCTAATCCCTACTGTAACATTTTTCAGGGTATCTAATCTTACACTGAGGACACTGCAGTTGATTTTGGTGTAGGATGATATATATGAATCCAACTTCATGTGTATAGCCTATTCAGCCACAGTCATTTGTTGACAAGGCTGTCTTTCTTCCATCCTTCTTTTTGGCTCCCTTATTAAATATTAGATGGCCACCAGTCTTGGGTTCATTTCTGGGTCTTCAATTTTATTCCGTTTGTCCTCAAAACTGTTCCAATGCCAGTACCAACCTGTTTTTATAACTACAACTTCATAGCAGAGTTTGAAGTTTGGTATTGACATTCCTCCAGCACTGTTCTTCCTGCTAAGTATTATTTTTGCTTTTTGGTGTCTTCTATTATTTCATATGAATTTTTGGATTGTTTCTTCTATTAATTAAAGACTAAAATTGGATATTGATGGGTATTGCATTGAATTGGTAGATACCCTTCAGTAGTATTGCCATTTTCATGGTGTTAATCCTCCTAATCCAGGAACATGGGAAGTTTTTCCACTTTCTGAGATCTGCTTTAATTACCTTTTTCAACTTTTTAAAGTTTTCATCATAGAGGTTCTTTAATTCTTTGGTTAAGTCAATTCCTAGGACACGCACGCACACACACACACACACACACACACACACACACACATATATATACATACATATATATATATATATATGTAAATATATGGTCATGGAACGCTGGGCCTGAATGCTGTCCCTCAGCTCTTCAGCTCAAGTCGAGTGCTTTAAAACTTGACCCACTGCCCCACTTCCAGATTTCTGAGTGGTTTATTGGAGATAAAAGTCTCATAGACTTTTCTGCTTGAGCTGGCTTTGAACCGGGTTCCTCAGATCTCAGCCTCCTACTAGCTAGGATTACAGGAGTGAGCCACCAATGCCTGACTCTTAGGTTAGTTTTTAAGCTATTACAAAAGAACTTGCTTTCTTGATTTCAGCCTCACTCTTCTCATTGTTGGCATACAGAAAAGTTATTGATATTTGTGGGTTAATTTTCTACCTGCTACTTAAAGTTTAAAGTTTTTGATTAGCTCAAATAATTTGGTAGAGGAATCTATAGGGTTCTTTAAATAAAAATCATGTCATCAGCAAATAGGGAGAACTTTACTTCTTTGCCTATTTGGACCCCATTTATGTTTGTCTCTTGCCTTATTGCTCTGGGTAAGAACTCTCATACTATACTGGAGAGGAGTAGAGAGAGTAGACATAAGGTGCCTCTTCTGGATTTTAGGGAGACTTTTTTTTTTTTGGTCCTGGGGCTTGAACTCTGGGCTTGGGTGCTATCCTAGTGCTCTTCAGCTCAGGGCGAGCACTCTACCACTTGAGCCACAGCACCACTTCCTCTTCTGGATTTTAGAGGAAATGGTTTTAATGTTTCACCATTAAGTATAATTCTGGCTGTAGGTTTGTAATATACAGCCTTTATTATATTGAGGAATGTTTCATAGGTTCCAAGTTTTCTGGAACTTTCATCATTAAGGGTGTTGGATCTTGTAAATGCTTTTTCTGCATTTTTGAGATAATCATGTGGTTCTTGTCCTTGCTTCTATTGTGTTGAATTACATTAATTGAACCACATATTATCCCTGGAATGATCATAGTGTATGGTTTTTTGATTAGCTGTTGAAGTCTGTTGGCCAGAATTTTATTTAGAAGTATTGCATAGATGTTCATTAAAGAAATGAATCTATTGTTCTCTTTCTCTGATGAGTCCCTATCTAGTTTGAGGATGAGGATTATGCTGGCCTGATAGAATGAGTTTTGGTAGTGATCTTTCACTTTCAATTTCATCATTAAGATTCCACTTCACTCAATTAGAATGGCCATTATCAAGAAAATTAGTAATAACAGTTGCTGACAGGGATGTGGCCAAAAGAACTCTTACACTCTTGGTAGGAAAAGTAAACTTGTCAACAACTCTGGAAAACAGTATGTAGTTTTCTCAAAAGAATAAACATAGAGCTCCTCTATGACCCAGCAATCCACTACTGGACATTTACCCAAATGACTACAAACAAGGCCACAATAAAGCTACGAGCACAATAATGATCACCGCAGCATTACTTACCATAGATAAGATAGAAAATCAACCTAGATGCCCCTCAGTAGATGAAAGATTCAAGAAAATGTGGTATATATTCACGATGGAATTCTATGCTTCCATCAGAAAGAATGACATCAACCCATTTGTAAGGAAATGTAAAGACTTGAAAAAAAATCAAATTAAGTAAGCAAGACCCAAAGAAACATAGATCCCATAGTTTCCCTCGTTTGTAATAACTAGTATATGTAAGAGGATCACAATATCTCAATAACTATGTACATATGGCCTTATAAAATGATACTAATCAAAATTTACTCCAATATATGGAAACAAGAGGCTAGGTTTTTTGTTTTTTGTTTTAGTGTAATGTTTGAAGTTATTTCACTTCCCCCCTTCCCCCATGGTTTATTCTTTGGTGTCACTGTTTTTTTTTTTTTTTGTTGTTTTTATTTAAGTACCCGTTGTCTTGATATAAGTTTATTTAATTTGGGGAGGGAAAGGGTGAGACAAACGACAAAGGGTGAACCAATGCAACAATGATAATCACTTGACACTATGTTGGAAATTTACAAGGACTGGTAGGGGAGTCAGGGGGGAGGAATTGTGGGAGAAAACAAGGAAGAGGGTAACACTGTTCAACGAGAAATGTACTCATTTCCTAACTTATGTAATTGTAACCCCTGTGTTCATAACCTGAACAATAAAATATAATAAAATATAAAAAGAGTATTTTCCATTTTATGAATTCCAAATTTGTTCTTTCTATGAAAACATTTTTTCCTCAAGTTAAAGAAGCGAAATGAAGAAAGAATAGAGAGAAAAAAAAGGAAGAAAGAAAGAAAGGCAGAAAGAAAGAAAAAGAAAGACAGAAAGAAAGACAGAAAGACAGAAAGAAAAAAAGAAAGAAAGAAAGAAAGAGAAAGAAAGAAAGAAAGAAAGAAAGAAAGAAAGAAAGAAAGAAAGAAGGAAGGAAGGAAGGAAGGAAGGAAGGAAGGAAGGAAGGAAGGAAGGAAGGAAGGAAGGAAAGAAAGAAAGAAAGGAAGGAAGGAAGAAAGGAAGGAAGGAAGGAAGGAAGAAAGAAAGAAAAAAAAGGGGGGGAGGAAAGAATGAAGGAAGGAAAGAAACTTGCTCATTTTTTTTAATGTGTTACATAGAAGGCATTTCAGTGTGCTAGTAAATTCACCAAAAGTTCTCTCAGTACACTGTTCTGGGTGGATTATATTTATTTGATTCACTAAACATATTGCATACTTTTCCTCTTCTTTATTTTGATATACCAGTTATTTTAAAGAACAATATTCATGTGAACCAATATTTCCTTAAATAATCTTGATCTCAGAATTAAAACTGCCTCATTGAAGACTCATGCTGAGTTTTTCTCATTTGGTCCTCTCCATTATGCTCTTTTACTTGAATCCAGTTACTGGTGGATCTTTTAACAATGTAGCATTCTTAGTTCCATATTCTTTCTATTCTCCACCATTTTTGAAACACAGACACTTAAAAATAATTTTTAGTTACCGATTTTGGTATAACTCATGGAATGATTGTTGTTATAAATATACAAAATACACAAACATGAGAGTTCACTTATAATAGTATTAATTCCAAATCTAGAGCTCCTGACTAACTTGCCTATATATTTGTTTGTATGTTTGTTTGTTTATTATACTAGTGAATTGTACTTATATATAGGTTTCTTTTATCTTGAGACTCTGGTTTCAATATTTTAGCTTTATATGTATTGGATATATCCAAGGAGAAAAATCATGAAGAAATATGATCTGTGGTTTTCTAGATGAAGTCTAAAGATAACATCTATTCTTCCACTCTTAAGACCTTGCTCAATCATAGTAAGCCATTACACCTATAATCAGTGCAGTCTGTTTTGTGTATGTAGGAAACAGAGAACATAGCACTCTATTTTTGCACATTTTTCATTTGACAATAATTTTCAATTTCCTCTGGCAGAGAAATTACTTCTTTTTTTACAGTACTGTTTGCATAATATTGTGGACAAAGGCCTGAAAGTTTTGATATTTTAATGTATTAGAATTGATGTCATTTGTGCAGATCTTCACTTTGAAGATAAAGTTCGGAGCTAGGGATATTTGGGCATGTTGTGACAGGCAAATAAACTGCATCTTTGGGCAAGAACATACTCAAGAAATTTGACATATTACTCTGAGAAAATTAAATCATTAACTATCAAAAAAAGTATATGTTTCTGATAAACTGATCTCAATTCTATCTAGAAAAGATAGTCTACCATACATATCTATGCTGAAGCAAGAGGAAAATGGAAAGAGGTCTTATGGATTTAAGTTTAGTGAGTGATAGAGAGATTGTATGGAATATTGTGATCTAAGATATGCAAAACTTAAAACTTTTAGTTTACATTGTGAATATTTCCCTTCATTGTATATTTTAAATTCTTTTGTATTGACTAACTTCTTATCAAAACACATACAATTAGTATGTAGTCATTGCTTTCCAAGCTTACCTTTTGGGTTTATGGAATTAAAGAACATTTCAAATGAAATTTGAAGGTAGAATGAATACAATGGTAATATAACCATGACTCTTACAATCAGGCTAAAAATTAAGCATTACTGTTCTATTTTAGATAAGCCAACTAAAGCAGCACTTATTCAAGGGCTTCTTTCTTTGTGTTTCTAAAGCTAGTTTTTATTGGTATTTAGAAAGAAAATGAGAATTAAAGTCATAAATGTATGCCAAATAAAATTGAGAACACTTAAAAACAAAGAGCTAGATCAAAACTTGCTGGGAACAGAGAAGAGAATTCCTCTGAGGATTGTAAAAATCAAAGGAAAACAATGTGTGTTGGGTCTTCGTCCATCCCACGAAAGACAGATGGGGTTCCAAGGAAAGATAAGTGCGGTGCTTGCTGTTCCCCAGCCTCCCTCTGCCCGGGAAACAATCAGACACAGCGGGGAGCCAAATCCAGCAGGTAGAAAACTCGTTTATTAACAGAGAGCAGCCCTTTTTAAAGCCAAAAAGGGTGGGTGGCTTGGCAAGGGAGGAAGAGGAACCAATCACTGTCAAGGTCACACCCTATCCTGCACCTAAGCCTTCACAGGCTGTTTAGGCACTGATTGGAAGGTCAATTGGGCTCTGCCCACTCTACTCTCTCCCAGTGCCATCTTTGCTGCCCATGGGCTCTACGGTAAAGTGGGCTCTGCCCACTCAACCCCCTCTCAGCGCCATCTTTGCTGCCCATGTGCTCTTACAAATGTGTAAACAAGATAAAGATAATGTCTCTCAGGTCACCTAAGAGATTCTGTTTTCCTATTTTAGAACAAGATTCTTCATTTTGCAACTCAAGAACAAATGGATTTAGAGTTCAGTTTTGTATATTAGCCATCTTGACTAAAATTTGTCCTTTGTCTATTTTTTAAGGAAATAAATAGAATGACCATAGTCATAGAAATCTACAATAATGTTACCAATTTTTGCTAGCATAGGCTAGAAAACCTTACCAGCCTACAAAGTATTCTATTTTACTATGATTTTTAAATCATAAAGTTTCTGCTGTTTTCAAGCCTACAGGCTTTTAGGAGCACAACATAACTGGTGTTTTGTACTATTTTTGTGTCCACAACAATATATCTTTGTCTCTCATATTAGAAGGTCACACAGCTGACATAATTAATTTTCTTTAGTAAAGTCCCTCTGTCAGTAGGACTTATCCTTGAATTGTATGGAATATTCATATCAATAAACAAGTGCTATTCAACTATGTTCTCAGCATTCAGTGACTAAATGATATCAATGATGCTATTAAATCTAATAGTTGCTATAACATATTGCAAAATATGTTAGTGATGTTTGGAGCTAAAAAAAATCTTGATCACTGCCAAAGGAATTCAATAGATGGTCTAATAGCATTACACTATTAATTTTTTAAGCTCTCTTTAACAACCTCTTCCTCTTAGTACCTACTTCTTCCTCTTAGTATATCAACGCCAAAAAGAATAATCAATCACTGCAATAAGTAGATCTTCGACTTTCATGAGATTTTTCTCCTGATACTTTGTATCTTGAAGTAAATATAATATTTACACAATCAGAATTGTGTTGTGTTTTCCTGTTTAATGGTATCTTAAGGACAAATGATAAATTACTTCACATTTATCTCTATTAAATACAAATTTGGTTAAGAATTCAAGAAGAAAAGACAAAGAAATACATTACAAATTTTAAGCTAATTTTAAGCAAATGAAAACAATATAAGTGTTGATTCTTGATAGTATTCAAATTTCAGTTGAAATTCACATGCAGGTTAGGATTTTCCTTTGCTATATCTAAATAGTTCTCTTGGTATAAAAGACTCATAATTCAATTAAATACCAGAAAGCAATGACATCATCAAGGCATTGAATATTGTGAGACATGACATTAACTTTCATCTCCTATTTTTATATGCATGGATTGTACATTGTATATATTGTGTGTCTACATGCACATACTTTTGTTAGTGTTCCCACAAAATTAAGACTCTTTAGTTAGACCAGGGACTTTATAGCTCAGTTATTTTATACACACTTTTTGACAAATGGGTGAATATAAACTTGTTAGTAAAATTTTTTTAAAATCTTCAAAATTGTTAGTATATATTTTCTTTTTTTCTTTTATTGTGAAAATACCACATAGAGGGTTTACAATTACATGGGCAAGATAATGAGTACATTTCTAATCAAGCATTGTAGCTTCCTCCTTTGTTTTCCCTTCCCATCCTTTCCCATCTCCCTCCACAGCTCCCAGCCCCCCATTGGCCAAAGTTGTAAAGTTCGTTTTTTTACATAACGACTTGTACATCTCATTGTTGCAATGGGTCCACCTGTATCCCTATTTAAATGATTTGTTCCCTTCCAGTCCGCAAATTATTCCAAAATCAAATACACTGAAAGCAGGAATTATACCATAGAGGAGGGACATAAAAAGCAACAAAGAAATAATCTTATAAATGTGTTAGAAACAATCGCATGAAAGAAAAAAACAGTTGAATATTTATCTTGGGGTTCATTTCACCTAACATCAACTTATCGGACCGTTTCTGCTTGTCTTAGACATATATTAGTTATTGCAAATAAGGGAAACGATGGGACCTATGTTTCTTTGGGCCTGGTTTACTTCACTTAATATATTTTTTTTCAACTCTTTCCATTTCCTAACAAATGGGGCAATGTCATTCTTTCTGATGGAGGCATAGAATTCCATTGTGCATATATACCAATTTTCTTGACCATTCATCTACTGAGGGGTATCTGGGTTGGTTCCATATCTTAGCTATGGTAAATAAGGCTGCAATAAACATAGTTGTGCTGGTAGCTTTAGTGTGGTCTTGTTTGTGAACATTTGGGTAAGTGACCAAAAGTGGGATTGCTGGGTCATAGGGGAGCTCTATGTGAAGTCTTTTGAGGAACCTCCATACTACATTCCAAAGTGGTTGAATAAGTTTACACTCCCACCAACAATACAGTAAGGTTCCCTTCTGACCACATCCACTCCAACATCTGTTGTTGTTAGAGTTCTTGATTATAGTCATTCTAACTGGGGAGATGTGGCATCTCAACGCTATTTTAATTTACATTTCTTTTATGGCTAGGGAGGTTGAGCATTTCTTCATGTGTCTATTGGTCATCCTTTTTTCCTCTTCAGAGAAGTTTCTCTTTAAGTCTTTAGCCCACTTGTTTATTGGGCAGTTGTTTCTTTGAAGATTTGTTGTTGGGGGATTTAATTTTTTGAGTTCCAGGTATATTTTAGATATGAGACCCTTGTCAGTTGTATGGCTAGTGAAGATCTTCTCCCAATCCGTGGGCTTTCTTTTGATTTTGCTAGCTATGTCCTTTGCCATGCAGAAGCCCTGCAGTCTCATGCAATCCCATTTGTCCAACCTTTCTTTGACTTGTTGTGTTTCTAGGTCTCTATTAAGGAAATTTAAGCCTGTGCCAAGGAGACCTAGGGTTTATCCTATTCCATCCTGTAATGTTTTCAGAGTGTCTGCTTTGACTCCGAAGTCTTTGATCCATTTGGAGTTGATTCTGGGACAGGGTGATATAGAAGGATGTAGCTTTAGTTTTCTACAAGTAGTTAACCACTTTTGCCAGCACCATTTACTGAAGAGGCTGTCTTTTTTCCATTCTATTTTTTAAGCTCCCTTATCGAAGATTAGATGGCTATAGTTGTGTAGTTTCATTTCTGGGTTTTCAATTCTGTTCCATTGGTCTTGCGGTCTGTTCTTGTGCTTTGTAGTAAACTTTGAAATTTGGTATTGATATTCTTCAAACACTGTTTTTTCTGTTAAGGATAGTTTTTGCTATTTGGGGTGTTTTATTGTTCCATATGAATTTTTGGATTACCTCTTCTATTTCCTTGAAGAATGAGGTTGGAAAATTGATAGGTACCACATTGAATTTGTAGATAGCCTTGGAAAGTATTGCCATTTTCACGATATTGATCCTTTCAATCCAGGAGCATGGGAGGTTTTGCCACTTTATATGTTCTTATTTGATTTCCTTTATCATGTTTTTAAAGCTTTCATCATAGAGGTCCTTCCAGTTCTTGGTTAAGATCATTCCTAGGTATTTTATTTTTTGTGGGGCTATTACGAATGGAGTTGCTTTCCTGATTTCAGCCACACTTTTCTCATGTTGGCATAGAGAAAAGCCATTGATTTGAGGGTTAATTTTATACACTGCTGTTTTGCCAATTTTGAATCAGCTTCAGTAATTTAGGAGTGGAGTAAGGGGGATTCTTTAAATATAACATCATCTCATCTGCAAAGAGGAAGAGTTTTACTTTATCTTACCCTATTTGGGTACCTTTTATATTTGCATCATGTCTTATTGCTGTAGCTAGGCATTCTAATACTAAATTGAAGAGAAGTGGAGTGGACATCCTTGTCTCCGCCCTGAGTTAAGAGGAAATGGCTTTAGTTTTTCACCGTTAAGTATAATGCTGGCTGTAGGTTTGTCATACACAGCCTTTATTGTATTGAGGAATGTTCCATGGATTCCTAATTTTTCCAGAACCTTCATCATAAAGGGGTGTTGGACCTTGTCAAATGCTTTCTGTGCATCTATTGAGATAACCATTTGGTTCTTATCCTTGCTCTTGTTGATGTGATGAATTATATTAATTCATTTGCATATATTGAACCAGCTTTGCTTCCCTGAAATGAATCCTGTTTGATCGTGGTGTATAATTTTTTGGATGAAAGCCGGACGCTGGTGGCTCACGCCTGTAATCCTAGCTACTCAGGAGGCTGAGATCTTAGGATCGCGGTTCAAAGCCAGCCCGGGCAGGAGAGACCATGAGACTCCTATCTCCAATAAACCACCAGAAAACCGGAAGTGGTGCTGTAGCTCAAATGGTAGAGCGCTCACCTTGAGCTGAAGAGCTGAGGGACAGTGCCCAGGCCCAGAGTTCAAGCCCCATGGCTGACAAAAAAAAAAAAATTTTGGATGAATTGTTGATGTGGATTGGCAAAAATTTTGTTGAGAAATTTTGCATCAATGTTCATCAAAGAAATTGGTGTATAGTTCTCTTTCTTTGATGAGTCCCTACCTGGTTTAGGGGTGAGGGTTAGGATGGCTTCATAGAATGAGCAGCAAAATAAATCCCAATCCAGTAGACAGACAGAAATAATTAAAATTAAATTAGAATTAAATGAATTAGAATCCAAAAAAACATAGAAAGAATCAAAAAAACAAAGAGTTGGTTCTTCGAAAAAATTAACAAAATTGACAGACCCTTAGCAAATCTTATCAGAAAAAGAAGAGAACACACCCAAATAAATAAACTCAGAGATGAGAATGGCTTCATAGAATGAGATGGCTTCATAGAATGAGCTCAGTAGTGAAGTTTCTCTTTCAATTTCATTGAAGAGTTGGAGGAGTACTGATGTGAGCTCTGCTTTGAAGGCCTTGTAGAATTCTGCTGTAAAACCATCTGGTCCTGGGATTTCTTAGATGGGAGGTGTCATTTTTGCTGTTTCTATTTCAATGCTCGATATGGGCCTGTTAAGATGGTTTAACTCATCTTGGTTTAGTTTCAGCATTTCCATATTTGGTAGGAAAAGGTCCATTTCTGCTAAGTTCTCAAACTTATTAGCATAAAGGTTTGAGAAATATTCCCTTATAATGTTCTGAATCTTGGTTTTTTTTCTGTGGTGATGTTTCCATTCTCATCTCTGAGTGTATTTATTTGGGTGTGTTCTCTTCTTTTTCTGATAAGATTTGCTAAGGGTCTGCCAATTTTGTTAATTTTTTCGAAGAACCAACTCTTTGTTTTTTTGATTCTTTCTATTTTTTTTGGATTCTAATTCATTTAATTCTGATTTAATTTTAATTTTTTTTCTTTCTGTCTACTGGATTGGGGTTTATCTTGTTGCTCTTTTTCAAGGCAGCTCAGATGTCTCATTAAATTGTTGGTTTCAGATGTCTCCAATTTTTTGATGTTGGAACTCAGAGCTCTAAACTTTCCTCTCAGTATTGCCTTTTCTGTGTCCCAGAGGAGCTGATAATTTGTGTGTTCATTTTTGTTGACTATCATGAACATTTAAATTTCCTATCTGATCTCTTCCATGACCTACTGGTGATTCAACGGTGTGTTGTTCAGCCTCCATGTGTTACAGGACTTTCTTTGGTGGCTTTCTTTGGTGTTGAGTTCTAATTTTATTCCCTTGTGGTCTGAGAGAATACAAGGTATAACTTCAATGTTTCTGAATTGGACAAGTATGCTTTGTTGCCTAAAATGCGGTCTATTTTGGAAAATGTTCCATGTGCTGCTGAGACAAACGTGTATTCTGATGGTGCTGGGTGATATATTCAGGAGATGTAGGTTAAATCTAGTTGATCTATGCAGTTGTTTAGATCTGTGTTTTCTCTGTTGAGTTTTTGCCTAGCTGAACTCTCTAGTGAGGATAGTGGTTTGTTAAAGTCCCCAACAATTCATGTGTTTTGATCTATGTGAGAATTGAGGGAAAGCAGTGTATCTGAGATAAATTTGGGTACTCCGTTGTTGGCAAATAGATATTTAGAATTGTAATATCCTCCTGAAGGAGAGATCCTTTATTTAGTATGTAGCAACCTTCTTTATCTCACTAATTTTAATTTGATGTCTATTTTATCTGATATTAGGATTGTAACTTCTGCCTGTTTATGGGGGCTATTTGCTTGATAGATTTTGTTACAGCCTTTCACTTTCAAAATGTGTTTATTTTTATGGGCAAGGTGTGACTCCTGAAGGCAACAGATAGAAGGATCTTGCTTTTTAATCCAACTAGGCAGTCTGTGTTGCTTAATTGGAGAGTTAAGTCCATTAATGTTAGAGATAGGACTAAGAGGTATTTGGGAATTCCTGCCATTTTATCCATCTTCTTGGAGGCTGCAGCAACTGGGTTCTTCCTATGGTTCTTGGATTCTCAGTTTGGGTATGTTTTCTTGGCCTTTATGTGGTCTTGTTGGTTTTCTATATGTAGGACATCTTTAAGTATCTTTTATAGGGCTGGTTTGGTGGAAATATATTTTTTCTATTTTTCTTTGTTCTGGAAGGTTTTTATTTCACCTTTGGTTATGAAGGAAATTTTAGCTGGGTACAGTATTTTGGTTGATAGTTGTTTGTCTTTAGGGCATGGCATACAAAATTCTAGGCTCTTCTTGCTTTAATTGCCTGTGCTGAGAAATCTGAGGTGATTCTAATTGGTTTCCTTTTATAGGTGATTGATCTTTTGTTCTTTTAATTTAATTTAATTTTTTTTGTGTGAACATACTGTACAGAGGGGTTACAATTACATGGGCAGTATAATGCATACATTTCTTATCAAGCATTGCAGCCTCCTCCTTTGTTTACCTTTCACATCCTGATCTTTTGTTCTTGACAGCTTTAAGGATCTTTTCTTTGGTCTGAATTGATCTTGTGTGGATTATAATGTGATGGTGGGATGTCCTGTTCTGCTCTGGACTATTTGGGGTTATAAAAGCTTCTTGTATCTGAATAGGCCTATCTTTTTGCTTGTTGGGAAGTTCTCTGCTAGGATCCTGTTGAACAAATTTCCTAGACCATTAACTTCTGTCTCTAGGTGCTCCTCTACACCCATTATGCTCAGATTAGGCCTTCTGATGGTGTCTTCCAAGTGCTGAATAGATCTATCATATTTCTTGGATTTGTCTTGGTGAATTGTATTTTCTTTTCTATAATATCTAGGCTGTCTCCAATCCTTGAGATTCGATCTTCTGCATGGTCTAACCTGTTGTCAAGACTCTACTTTCTTTTTTTTTATTTCTTTTCCTTCTAATTGGTTGACTTTGATGGCTTCAAATTATTTTTTGGTGCTTTGTTATAGATCTTGTATGAACTTTACTTCCTTAATTTGGTGTCCAGTGTTTATTCTCAAAAAACTTAGTTGATTGGTTATGGTTTCCTTGGATTCCCTTTCCTTCTGTCGGGTTCCTATCAGCATTCCATTTTTGGTCTCCCTGACTTCCTTCAGCTGTTTATGGATTCCATGAATGTCTATTGATCTTTGTCTATTCTCATCCCGCTCTCACAATTCCTGTATTACTCTTTGATTGGCTTCCTTACGGTCACACATTCCTGTAGTTCTCTTTGACTGTTCTCAGCCTGCTCCTGCAATTCCTGTCTATCTTTTTGACTGTTCTCAGCCTGCTCCTTTATTTCTCTTTGAGTGTTCTTAACCTGGTCACGCAATTCCTGTATCAATCTTTGAGTAGCTTCCTCATGCTCATGAGCTTACTGTATTGATCTTTGGTTTGCCTCCTCTCTTTTCCTATCATGCTCACACTGAATCTTTTGCAGGTTTTCATTCTTTTCCTTCACCAGTTTTACCAGTAGTGTTTGTAGAGCTTTTTGGGAACTCTCCTCTGGAATATTCATTATTTGTTATTTCACCTGACTATCATGAGTGGGAGTTGAGGTACTCGGACTTGCCTTTTGTCTTGTGTTTTTCCAGCTTTTTTTCTCCCCATTTAGTATGAAAGTAACACCAATTTTGTGCTAGAATACTATTTTAAGGCAAGCATCAACCAAAGTCCTGTAGTTGCACAGTCAAAAGGCTGCAGATACAATCTAGCTCAACAGATACAATGCATTCAACATCAAACAACTGGGTAAGAACAGCAAAAAAGAATTTGGAAAACCAAAAATTATTAGATTTAGCGAGAAATGTGGGTAAAAATAGGATTAGAGGGATGTGGAAAGGTAAAAAGAGAGTGAAATTAATCAAGTCCTAATCTCAAAGAGGGAAATGGATTGGACAGAATGATAGCAAAGAGAGAGAAAAAAAAGACAAGAAAAAATAGAAAAACAAAAATTTAATTTAAAAAATGAAACTTAAAAATTATCTAATTTTAAAAGGTTAAGTTGAGAGAAGAATGGGGATAGGATAAGAGGAGGGGAGGAATAGAAAGGAGACATGAAAAAATAAAAAATAAAAATTCTTTAAAAATTGCATAGGTATAAAGAGATAATACTGTTATTAAAGAATTTAAGCCTAAGACGTTTTGAATTGAGTAATAAATTTCTGAATTAAGTGTGTACTCAATGGGGTATAATGTCTAATAATCGATGACGGGTATATCTGAGGATTCTGAGGATGAGCAGAACAGCAATTAAGTCCCGCAAAAAACAATGAAAGAGGAGAAAAAGTAAAAAAGAATGAAAAAGAAAGAAAAGAAAAGGACCAAAAGGTTGGTAGATATAAAACACACACACACACACACACACACACACACACACACACACACACACACACACGCAAACACACACACACCTAAAATAATAGTTATAAGAGGAAGAAAAAAAGACTAATAGAAAACAATTTTTAATTAAAAATTTTAAAAAAGATACAAAAAAAGAGTTCTTTCATTTTTTGGGGTGTTGGGTGGATAGGAATATCCTGTATCTCCCTTGTGTCCATACCCAGTCTCTTGTGGAATCTCTGGTCTGTTTGTGGTACTTGGTTTGCCTGTGGCTAGATTGGTGTCTTAAATCAGTTTGTTTGAGCACGCAGAAAAATGCTCTGCATTACCCAGGATAGTTCAGTGGGAAGGAGATCTGCTTTGAGTATCACAAAAGAGGGAGATGGCTGTTTCCTCTGGTTTAGAGATGCTGTGATGAGGCTAGGTTCTAGGTAGAGGTGAGGCCTTTCAGGAAACAGTAGCTTTTCCCTGAGGGGCTATCTTCTGAGACACTCACAGAGCCCAGCCTGGAGCTATCCTCAGGGTTTAATGTTTACTGAATTTGAATTGATTGTCTTTGCTACTGTAGGGAGGGGCAGCCTCTGGCTCTGTTTACCCAGTGAAGAAAGACACTCCTCTGGGGGCAGCGCCTCCCCTGTCTGGGAGGGGTGACTTTCCCCTGGATGTAGCTGAGCCTGGCAAGTCAGGTCAGGTTCTTGTGACCTGCTAAATGACTCTTTTGTTTTCTTCGAAGGCCTGAGTTGGAGCTAGCTGCTCAGCCAGGCATTTGTCAGTATCAAAGATAGAGATCTCTGGTAGTGGAGTGAGGGGTGGCCTTCCCTTCTCTGCTCCATGAGAAGGAGTGAGGATGTCAGGGTTCTACTTATGTCAGAGTCTTGGTTCCTGGGTCATCTCTGGTCTGTGATCTGCAGGATGAAGATATCTGCTCCTTGTCAGTCCTTGCTGGTGTTGAGTAGAATCTGTTTGCCCCCTGTGTCTGGTGCCTTTGTCTCAGATTTCTGTGTTGTAGGTATGACGGCTATGACCACTGCCGCAGCTGCCACCGCCACTGCCTCCACCACAGCTGCAGCTACCAGAAAATGCTCACATCTGTCTCCTTGCCTGGATTTTCCCTCTCTGGCCAAAGTCTGTATTGTGATGGCACACTTGGTGTAATTCTCTGGTCTTAGGACTGTTCAATGGAAACACTAAAACTCCTATCTATGTGAGAGCTTGTTTAGCCTCTAGCTTCTCCTCTGCCATCTTCCCAGAACCTCTCATTAGTATATATTTTCATGTGGGTTGTAGGCCAGTCAGAATAATACCTGCCTCCAACAGATGTTTTAATTTGTTTGTTTCCAGGTGAAGGTTAATATTAGAGTTTGCTCTAACAACTTAGCCAAGTCATTGTCATTAGTTTTGAACACTGGAGATAGAACCTAGCAAATTTTTGTGACTGTACTATTTTTGAACTGCAATGCTCCAAAATCTCATCCTTCTGAGTAGTAAGGATTAGAAGTGGGAGCCACTGGTGCCCAGTTTTCTAATAGAGATTAAAAGTAAATGCAAATACTTTCTGCTTCTCATAATATAATTTATCTTGTCTATAAGAAAAGATTCGAACTCTAGCTGAGTATGGTAGATCACATCTGCAATCCTACATATTTGGAAGGTGGAGATGGAATGGATCACATTCAGAAGGATGGCATTGATCACGATACTTTGTATTATACACTGATAAGTTGAGTTAAAATGCCTTTGTTCAACTATGTAAAGACAATAAACTAAGCTGGACACCAGTGGCAAGTTCCAATAATCCTAGCTACCAAGGATTCTGAGATCTGAGGATTGTGGTTCAAAGCCAACCTGGGCAGGAAAGTCCATGAGAGTATTATCTCCAAATAATCACAGAAAAATCCAGAAGTGGAACTGTGGCTCGAGTAATAGGGTGCTAGCTTTGAGAAAAAGAAGCTCTAGGAAAGCACCCAGGCACAGAGTTCAAGGCCCAGGACTGGCAAAAAGAAAAAGGGAAAAAAAGATGATTATAAACAAAAACAAGACAAAACATTTTGTGAAATCCAAACTTAACACACAAAGCTGGTCAATGTGGCATGCATCTATTATTGTTTCTATATTAGAATTTTAAATACATGGATCATAGTCCAGATTGTTGTAGGCATAAATGTGAGAATCTACTAAAAAATAATCACACCAATAAATGATGAAGCACATAGATCAAGTAGTAAAGTATTTGCCTAGCAAGCTCAGGGTCTTATGTTTAAATCCTACTGCCAGCACACAAAGTAAAAACAATAAAAGAATGAAATGGTTAAAATTCTAAACAGTGTAATTATAGTGCAAAAATGTATACAGCTTAAAGTGTGGCTTTGTAAAGGAATCAAAACAGTATTTATTGGAAAAAATAATAATTTTGAAAAGACTTCTTTGTTGTCTAAAAACTTATGTAAAGGAAACAAAATAGAAAGTGATTAAAAATACAGAAGTTTTAATAATTGTGATTCAAAACGTCATAGGTAGACACAATGTTTGTGGAGAAGAAAAGATTGGGAAAAATCAGATTGTCATCTCATGACTTGAATGGCTATAAAAAAGGGAAAGGACAATTACCAGTTTTATGTAAAGTTGAAGCTCTGAGAAGGATGTATTTTATGAAAGAAAATGTGTGTGATCAAACTCCTACTGTGACTTCTTGTTATTCTTAGATTTTTACTTCATTTTACATACAAAATAAAGAATTCAAAGTACTTCAAAAATACCTATGTTGAGCATGTCCTGAATCAATTCTTAAAAGACAGGAGGAAAATTCTTTACTACACACTGCTAATGAAACAACAGAAATGTTTCCTTAATATTCATTTTTGTATATTCTAAATATAAAATTTGAAATACTAAAGATACCTTTATTTACATTTATTTATCTGAGATTGGTTTTACTGAGATTGTTATTTGTTAAGCCATTGCCATTTTACATTAATTTATATCCATAATTTTCTCTTAAAGTATTTTTAAAGCCGTAAATAAATTAAATTACATAAGTTTCCATGTACATTTTACCATGTAAAATATATTGAATATATTTGCTACTTGTTTACCTTTGATTAATCTTTTTTATTAAATTACATTTTGCACAACATAATAAAGTACAAAACGTAATTGTTATTCTTTTTATCCTGACTTGTCAACCTTCAATATTTTTTCCTAGTCCATATGAATGTTTATTTTATCATATAGCACTTAAATATAACCTAGAACTAAGAGTGTTAAATATAAAACTCAATGTTCAAAGCAATCCCAGTGAGACAATTCTTCAAGATTCTATTTCTAATTAACCAGAAAAAAAAACTGGAATGGAAGTAAGCCATGAGCAAAATGCTGAGCAAATTTACAAGGCTCTGCATTCAAATTCTAGTGTTAATGTGTATGAATAGATACACACACACATACACATATACACACATGCAAATATCTAATTTTCAGTAATAAAAATTTAGTTTAAAACATTATTTTAAACATATATTTAAAATGCAGATTCAAATATATGGTTAGAAGAACAACACATTTCTACAGAATGCATTAAGATTTTTATTTAATAACAGAATGTTTTCTTTTTTAAATTAAAATTTTTTGTTGTAGTTTATGTGATACCAAAGAATTGAACCCAGGGCCTCATGCATGCTAGGCAAGCACTCTACCACTAAGCCACATTCCTAGTTGCAGAGAATATTTTCTTATATATTCTTTAGAGATATATATGACAGCCAGATATCTGTTAAGCAAGTTTTCATAATCCACAATTGATTTAAAAATTATGAATTTTGTTTTTGCTATCTGTTATATTTATAGATTTATAAGGCTTACGAAATCAGTTGGATATTCTTATTGTGTACTTGCATTGTATATTATTTTGAAAATTAAAAAATATGGTAATTAATTTGATATTCCACATGTTCATATCAAAAGTATTTTAGACAGAAAATCTCTGAGCCAAAACAAAAGCTGCCTGGGAAAGATAGTTGGGAGCTCGTTGTTTTGATTATTCTAAAACCTGCCTGAGGGATTTCTGTCTCTGCTCTTCTTTTACTCTTATTAGTATAATGATAGACATTACTAAATAGTCAATGGAGAAAGGTGTTTGACTTTATTTTATCCCACAAATCGCTTTTTTGGCATTAGAATTATGATTGGTAGAACTCCACTTTATATGAAAGCTTAGACAATTAACTTGTGTTAGCAGGTGCTGTGTACTATAACAGCAAAATGTTACCTTTCACAATTCTAATAAAAATATAGAGTGCTAAAATTTAGTCAAAGTACTTTTACCTAAACACTGCCTTTCTTAATTGAATTCTAATTTTTATCCTGTAATAACATTGATGTTGGTACTAATCAAGAATTGTATACTACACACAGACACACACACGTGCACACACACACACACACACACACACACAAATAATTGTAATGTGACAAGAGTGGAAAAATGAAAATAAGACTAAAAAAAGAAAATAATAATAATAGTCAAAGAAATACTGAATACATAGGACTGCATCAAGCTGAATGTTTTCTGCATAATAAAGAACATAGCTAGCAAGATAAATAGAAAGCCGCAGAATGGGATATCTTCACTATCTATGCATCAGAAAAGGGCCTCATATCTAAAATATCCTTACAGCTCAAAACATTGTGCCCTCTCAAAAAATAAACCTCAAAGAAACAATAACCCAATGGACGAAAGATTTAAAGAGAGACTTCTCCAAACAAGAAATAAGAATTGTCTAGCTGGGTGCTGGTGGCTCATGCCTGTAATCTTAGCTACTCGGGAGGCTGAGATCTGAGGAACACAGTTCAAAGACAGCTCAGGCAGGAAAGTCCATGAGATTCTTATCTCCAATAAACCACCCACAAAGCCAGAACTGGTGCTGTGGCTCAAGTGGTAGAATGCTAGCCTTGAGCTGAAAAGCCCAGAGTTCAAGCCCCAATACTGACAAAAGAAAAAAATAAAAGAACAAACATATATCTTCCCTATGGCCGAGAAATTCCAGCCCTGGGCATTTATGCTATTGACCACAGGCCAGGCCACACTAAAGCCACTGCACAACCATGTTCACTGCAGCATTGTTTACCATAGCTAAAATATGAAATCAACCCATATGCCCATCAGTGGACAAATGGATCAAGAAAATGCAGTATATATACATAATGGAATCCTGTGCTTCCATCAGAAAAAACAACATTGTCTCATTCATAAGGAAATAGAAAGACTTGCAAACATTACATTAAGCAAAGTAAGCCAGACCCAAAGAAATACAGGCTCCATGATTTCCCTCATTTGTAATAATTAGAATATGTCTATAAATCTACAAGTAAACACAATGGAAAATAAAAGACAAAAAATTACATTTAAACATGATCAACTAAACAAGACTCAACAGTCACACACTGAGACCAAAGGAAGATATTCTTAGGAGAGGATAATAAGGGCTCAATAGCTATGTGTATATGATTCTAGACAAATGATGCTCATAAACATAAACACCAAGAAATAGAAACAAATTTTTTTTTTTGGGGGGGTGTCTGGTCATGAGGCCTGAACTCTGGGCCTGGGAGCTGTCCCTCAGCTCTTCAGCTCAAGGCTAGCACTCTACCACTTGAGCCACAGCGCCACTTCTGGCTTTTTTCTTTTTTTGCTTATGTGGGGCTGAGGAATCGAACCCAGGGCCTCATGCATGCAAGGCAAGTGCTCTACCACTGAGCCACCTTCCCAGCCCCAGAAACGAAATTTTTATCACAGTGTTTTCAGTTCCTTTTTCTTTTTTCTGTTTTTTTTTTTTCCCCTGTTGTCACTGTTTTGATTTCTGTACACTTTGTCTTGTATGTAAGTTTATTTGATTTGGGAAGGGGAAAGTGCTGCGCAGAAATGGTGGGGCAAAGTATGAACTAATTCAGCAGTGATACTCACTAGGCACTATTTTGGAAATGAACTATACAACTTGGGAGAATAGGAGCATCAAGAGGGAAAATCTTGGAGAAAACGAGGGAGGGGTGACACTTTTCAAAACAAAATCTATTCATTGCCAGAGTTATGTCACTGTAACCCTTTTGACATCACTTTTACAATAAAAACATTAGAAAGATGACAATTGTTAGGTTGTTAAAAAAGAGGTAGCTGAGTAAGAAGTATACCACTCACATGGTATTCAGGTAAGGGGTTTATTCATCATTCGGGCTGGGACCAGGCCATGTTGGCACTTCACGCAGCTGGGAAAGACCTGAGAAAGAGGGCATCTGGCCTGAGCTAAGCCTTATCTAGGGTATGGGTGGAGAAAGGTGTGGCTACACTGAATTCAGATGTTACCTCAGCAGATGCAGATGTGACCTCTTCCAGGTGTGCCAGTTGCCTAGGTAACACAGGTACTGGGCAGAGACTTTGCTGCAAGGAGGGTTGAGTCTGCTTGCCATCCAGGAGTGGGCCTTACAATAATAGAAACATAAACGATTATTATAACAATATTTAATATATTTAGTTTTTTAATAACGTTATCCTAAGTAAAATTAAAATAGCTTCAAAGTCATTTGGAACTATCTTTATGTATGTACACACGTACTTTCTACAGTAATGATAGTTTTTATGAAACCAACATTTTAGGCTCTTAGTCCAAACATCTCATTCAGTCACCTACTTAAAGAGATATGATGAAGGACAGAAAAAAAATGAGACTGATTATAAGGCATGGACAATCATGGGAAAGTAGCAGTTAGCAATTTCATTCATCTTTAGCAATCATCGGTGTACAGACATGAGCTACAAGTTCAGGAGTAGGAAATACCTGGACCAGGGATTATGGCCCACCAGATCAATTGGTACATTACTGGATAGATATGTAATCCTTGCTGCCAACTGCCTGTCCGCCTGTAGTGATAATTTTCTATGACCCATAATGATTTTGTAAATATCCCTTGAAATTAAAAAAGTTCCATATACCTGGCAGACAAAAATTATGGGCAGGAGTTAAAAGGGATGCATAAACAGTCCCAGTATCAGGTGTGTTCTGATGTTAATATCTCAGTTCTGGGTAGAGGGAAGTTGCTCATTACTTGAGGGGCACAATCTGGTTGCCAAAAGATGATTGCTCCAGATCTAGGGTTCATCTTCATCATTATAGGTACTTGTCCTCATTTGGAGTGTCCTACAAAGCTCTGCTGTTCCTTACAGTCTAGTTTTGTTCCCTTATCATAAAGATGTTATGAGTGCAAAGTGGATGTTTTAGAGACATACAGAATGGACCTGGAATGACAAAACTTTCTCCTCCTTTTAACTGAATTGGTGGATCCAAGTAAGTGACCAATGTTTTCAACAAATGACACTTTAAAGCACCTATTACATCAGTTCTAAGTTTTTTATGCAACACTAAATATACAACACAATTTGAGGTTAGTGTCAGCATGCATAAGGATTTTATTTTGTTAACTTTTCCTAAAGAAAAT
This sequence comes from Dipodomys spectabilis, assembly GCF_019054845.1. NCBI lineage: Eukaryota > Metazoa > Chordata > Mammalia > Rodentia > Heteromyidae > Dipodomys > Dipodomys spectabilis. The sequence continues at coordinate 11,102,825 of NW_024871113.1, read as the reverse complement.
TATGACAGAAATATAACAGCCCAAATCATAATTTATTTGTATTGTCTTTGATTCTCAGGTTATCAAAAGGTACATGTAAGATTGATTAGTCAGTCAAATAACATTTATTATTTGATTTAATTGATATTAGTATATTAATTAAGTTACTTATCATTGTTGTTCTATATGTAATGAAAACTAGGTCTTTTATACTCATTTGGTAAATATTGCTTTCAATTCTTAATATCAGTAAAGTTTTATTAGAAACATTTACAAGTTTTTGCACCCATAACTTGTTCAGCAGCAGGGTGTAAGCCCAAAGTAAGGAATATTGTTATTATATGCCAACCCCTTTAATTCAAAATAGGAAATCCATATATTATTATTTTTTTAGAAATAATGTGATACACATCAAATGTAACACTATAGCACTCCCATCATGAAGCAACAGGCTTCTTGAAACTGGGAGTTACAGGGATGCTTTGAGTATATATAATGCCAAAGCAGTAGCAATTTTTCACTTTTGTAAAAAGAAATAAACGAGATTGAACCAAGATAAAATTCTTCATGGAAATGAAACCATCAACAGAATGATGAAAAAAATCTATGAAATTGGTGCTGAGAAGGGAGCTCAGTGGTAGAGTGCTGCCTTGCCTTCATGAGGCCCTGGGTTCGGTTCCTCAGCACCACATAAGCAGAAAAAAGCCAGAAGTGGCTCTGGGGTTTAAGTGGTAGAGCACTAGCTTGATTTGAAGAGATGAGCGACAGTGCCTACACCTAGAGTTCACGCCTCATGACTGACAAAAAAAAAATCTATAAAATTAGAGGTCTATATCTAATATGAAGAGCTTAAAACATCTCAATAGGGAGCAAATCAAAGACTTGATTTTAAAAATGGGTAAAGGACTTGAAAACACATTTTTCAAAAGAATATATAAATGGTCCAGTCTCCAATCATTAGAGAAATGAAACATTGAAATCTTATTCAGATATCATGTTATACTGGTGAGAATTACTTTTCGTAAGTATTGACTAGTATGTAGACAAAAGGGAAACTTATATAATATCTGTGAGGGTAATAATTGACCTGTCACTAAAATCAGTACAGAAGGCAACTAACTTACCAAAGATAGGTTATTTTGGTTCATAGTTTCAGAAGGTTCATTGTATCCATTGCTTTGGACCTTTGACAAAGTAACATGTCAGGTAGATGAACTTAACAGAGTAAACAACTGACCTCATCAATGTGAACCCACAAAAAAGGAGAAAAAGCCAGTCTCACATTCATCTAATGATTTACTTAAAATCTCATTGTCTAACTATCAGCAATATTGCCTTGTGAGCTGCATATTTAATATATGGACCTTATAGGGATACTTTATATTCATAATGTAGCATAATGAAAATTAGTGCAACCACTATGAAGTTTTCATTTCGCCAGAATGAAAAACTGGTTATATTTAATTAAAATATTTAAAATATTTAAAAGTATAACTACCAAAGGATTTATCAGCTGACTTTCAGGATGTATATATAAAGATATCCAAATAATTTTTTGCATGTATGCTGTTTCCGGGTTGGCAATATATTTTGTGAAAGCACAATTCCTAGCACAAAATATAAAAAAGTTCTTATATTTAGACAATGGAAGAAATCATAATTATAATTTATGGAATTATATTATAAAGTCTTTACTACTTAGCAATATATAAAAGAAAGGAGTATGAATTTCTTCATTTATTCCCTCATACATTCATTTGTCAAGCATATATCCAAATGCCTTCTCTGAGCTGGGTGTATTTCTTAGGATGAAATTTCATTGGGGAGCAAGACTGAGTATCTCTTAAACTTTTCTGGAATTAAAAAAGAGACAACAAGTAAGAGATTCTGTGAACCGACTATGCTATAAACAATGTCATACAGGTCATTACTTTGAATAAGGAGCATATACTAGCTTATCTCAGGGAATCTGTGACCCAATTAAACATCTGAAAATGAAATAAATATGTAAAGAGCTACAAAGGAGAGAATTCTAGATAGATAAGACAGCACATAAAAGACAAAGAAGATATGTCTAAAACAACAGTAGGTATGTCACCAGTTTTGATTCGAGTTTGAAGTAAGATCCAAACTATTCAACTATGTTTGAGCAAATGTACATGTGTGTGTTTGTGTGTATAAAGTTTATTTTTAGTATCCATTTTTCTAAATATAGTTTAAATGTTCAATATTCGCTGAGTAATCTAAATGATAAAAATTCATGCTATGGGGCTGGAAAGTGGCTCAGTTTGAGTGCCTGCCTGGCATGCATGAGGCCCTGTGTTCGATTCCTCAGCACCACATAAGCAGAAAAAGCTGGAAGTGGTGCTGTTGCTGAGCTGAAGAGCTGAGAGACAGCATCCACAACCACCAAAAAAAAAATTCATGCTATGATTTAATCTCCTTAGAAATAATAAAAATCCACATTTATTTAGTAATATTTGTTGCTAGTTTAAAATTTTACCTGTTGATTTATTCCTCTGAGACATACTTATTATTTACTCATATTAAGAAAAATAAAAGAGCTAGGCATAGATGACTCATGCCTGTAATCCTAGCTACTGAGGAAGCTGAGATATGAGGATCACAATTCAAAGCCAGCCCATGCAGGAAAGTCTATGAGACCCTAATATCCAACAAACAACCAGAAAACCAGAAGTGGCACTGTGGCTCAAATGGTAGAGCATTCACCTTGAGCTGAAGAGCTGAAGGACAGCATCCAGGTCCAGAGTTCAAGCCTCACCATAACCGAAAAAATAAATAAATAAAATAAAATAAAAATAAAAGAATTCAATAACATAATTATCATTGCAAGTGCCAAAAGGAGAATTGAACTCAGGATGTTAGCTTCCTACTTATACCACAAAATATTCAACATAATCCACTTAGAAGAAAGAAGTTTTATTTTTAGCTCACATTTTGGAAGTTTCCTCCATTTTTCATTTGGCCTTGCTGCTTTGGGTCTGTGGTTGCAGAGGAGATTTTGGTGGAAGTAATGGAGCTTTCACTCTATAATAGCCAAGAAGCAAAGAAAGAAAGGAACAGTTGCCTGAGTCCAATATCTACTCAAGGAGGTACTCCCATGACATAATTTTCTCTACCTAGACTTCATCCCATAAATCCTTCTCCTCCCCATTAGCACTATGTGCTAGAGCCAAGCTTTTAACACATAGGCCGTTATACAAAATTTCATATCCTTATAATATGTCTGGCTCAGATATTCCTATATATTCTTCGAGTCCTTCATGCTTCTGTTGTATTTTTAATAATAAAAGATTTTCTGATTTAAATACAATTAAATTTATGAGTCTTTACGAGTACAACAATATTTTTTAGACTTTATTTTCTTAGAAAAGTTTTAAATTCACAGGAAAATTAAGAAGAAATTGCAGTAAGGAGCTGGTGGCACCTGCCTATAATCCTAGCTAATCAGAAAGGTGAGATCTGCTGCTTGAGGTTCAAGCAAGCTGAGAGATGTCCATGAGGTTCTTCATCCTATTAACCAGCAAAAAGCTGGGAAATAGAGGTATGGCCCAAATTGTACAGACCCACCCTGAGTAAAGAAGCCAAATAAGAATATGAGGGCCTGAGTTCAAGTTTCAATACAATCACAAGAAAGGATATAATCACATTAACATTACCCCTTCTATCATTCAACTTACCAATAAGACAAAATTGATACATTATATCCCCTAATGTCCATGGGTACATTAAGAGTTCACTCTTTGTGATTGCCATTCTTAGATCTGGCTAGTAATACACAGAGAAACTTTCTTCTTCTTTATACATTTGGTATACTCTTTCCATTTATCATTTTTACTAATTCCTATTAACAACTGATAATTTGTATCTCTACAGTTTTTTCTATGGAATTGTACAATATGTAACCTTTTCAGATTTTTTGTTATTAACATGCATTTAATGTTCCAACATGTCCTTTTATGATTTGATGGGTTTTTTTAATAGCATTGTTTGATACATCACACTTTTTGAACTACATACTGAAAGGCATATTGGTTCCTTCTAAGATGTGTAATTATGAATAAAACTGCTGGAAAAACTTGTATATAGATTGCTTTGTGTGTGACAATTTCTTTGTGTGTTTTGGTTCTTTTAGTAAAAGAATATGATTACTAGGCTTTATGGTAAGAGTGACCATCACTTTTACATTCACACCACTGAGAAATGAGTATTCTTGCTGAGACATTAAAAAATTTTGTACATATCTTAAGATAGGACTATAGAGTGCAGCATTCCATGAAACTGTGAATTATTGGTTATTGAAAAAAATAATAAATCTGAGGATACTTATTTCTAGAAACATTGTGCGATTGTGTTAAAGTCTAGGAGTATAGAATAAAAATAACAAGTGACTTACTACATCTGAGAAGAGTGTAGAATACAGAAACCTAAATGACAGGTGATTGTACATCTCTGTGAAAAGCAAATTGACTGCAGTGTCAAATAAAGATAAATTTTTATTTAAGTAAGTAGTGGCTTCACATTTTAAGATTATTAAGATAGACAGGAAGTTTTGATTATAGAAATTTTGAAGCACTTCACAATATAACAAACAAACCAGGATTTTTCTTTTAAATGGATGAGTAGGTAAGGCTAGCAAGAACTCCATGAGAAAGGAGGGCAGGTGCTACAAGTCTATATATTACTCAGGATAAGAAGACTAAATCAGCTAACAAGCATCTGAGAGGAATTTAGAGTAATACTAGACCTCCCTAGAAATGGAAATAACTTTTCCAATATGGGAATATGATTAAAGATGTGGAATAAATAAAGTTTTAATATGATTGTGATATTTCACAGCTCAGTAACTCAGAGGTTTGAAGGGGTGGGCAGGTATTGATTCTTTTTGAAACAGGATTCGCTTGAAGGACATTTTTTTATACAAATGTCTAGGCAATTGACTGATTGAGCTGTTGAGGGGATATTCTATGCTCTAGCATAATATTTCACACACAGCCACGGGATCAAGTCATGACCTATGGGGAAGGCTGATTATAATTTAGTGAAGCCTAAGTCCAGTGGGAAAGTAGAGGTAACTATGGGTTAGCAGGTGATAGAGAAAGGTAACAAGACTTGTTCTAGGGAATTTATATGACCAGTTTGAGATCACTGAAGTGGAATAAATTGAATAGTATGATCCTGACTAAGAAGAACAAAAAGATATTTATAATGTATATGTCTAAATTGATTATGTATGGATATGCAGAACACATGGTTTACATTGGACCAGAAGTGAAACACAGGCTTTAACATGAAAAAACTTATCCTTAACGTTTTAGCTGAGGAATAGTTTTATGTATAGAACAGTTTTTCAAATTTAGAGATTGCTTCATAATCCGTAGGATTAGATGCTGATAGAAATGTATAGATTGCATACGCTATTACTGTGTAGACAACTAGGTTTGTTAGTCATTTGAATTTACTTTAAATGGAGTGTTCTCATATTCTCTGTGGTTAAAAACATCAATATTTTAGCTTTTTAAATTGTGAAATAATCCGGGCCCTGGTGGATCATGCCTGTAATCCTAGCTACTCAGGAGGCTGAGATTTGAGGATCACGGTTTAAAGCCAGTGCAGGCAGGAACATCTATGAGACTCTTTATCTCCAATAAACTGCCAGAAAAACAGAAGTGGTGCTGTGGCTCAAGTGGTAGAGCACTCACCTTCAGCTGAAGAGCTGAGGGACAGTGCCCAGGCCCAGAGTACAAGTCCCATGACTGAACAAAAAAAAATTTTAAATTGTTGTAGGGTCTTTGTCCATCCCTCGGAATATGGACAAGGTCTGAGGAAAGGTAAGTGCACCACTCACCCATTCCCCAGCCTCCCTTAAGCCTCGGAGACAGTCAGACCAGCGGTGAGTCAAGTAAAGCAGGAACTGGTTTATTACCACACAGCAAGCATTTTTAAAGCCAAAAACCATGCAGCATGGAAGGGGAGGAAATGGAACCAACCAATCACTGTAGAGGTCGCCCTATCATGCGCCTAAGCTTTCACTACTTTCCCTGCTGTCCAAAGCTGTTCATGCACTGATGTCACTTCACCTTATTGTGGTATCCAGTCAGATTTTAACATAAACAACTTGAGCTCTGCCCACTCAACTTCCTCTCAGTGCCATCTTTGCTGCCCATGTGCCCTACAGATTCCCCCTTTTTGTTTTAATGGCAGACCCACCTTTTTGTTGAGGTTCGGGTCAGGGTACCTCTTACGAGGTTCACCCAATTGGCACTTCATCTTTCTGAGGTTCACCTAAGGTAGGGGGTAATCTGCACTGAGCTTATTATGATGGACATGGAGAGCCATGAGTTGGATCTCTCGGGCTCTATCTTTTTTGATATAACCGCAACCCCCACAACCTGCCAACCTCTGAGTTAGTTATCCTTTTTCCCTCCTCTGTAAAGGTTAGTTCAACAGGATTATATCAGTAAGAAGAGCATTGGCCACACAGGGGATTCGAGGCAAGTTTGGGGGCCAGATTCACTGGACAAGTATAGGGTTCTTGTGCATGATCCAAGAGCCCATCCCACTTTCCTCACATCCCCACCTAGCACAGTAATAAATATCAGCCCCACCAAAGTTAGAAATGTCCAAAGCAGTTTCATTACTTCCAGAGCATATATAAAACCCAATATCTCATAAGGCCACCCTCTTTAAAACATAGGAGCAGCCTGGGTATTGGGGGGGGGACCACACATGAGGCACGGTACATCTTCATGGGCCCCGACACTCAGGCCATCCTTGGTGAAGGGGGGTCCAATCTCCAACATCCCAGGATCCTCTAGCCAGGTCACAGAGGTCAAAATGAAGGTCAGGCCACCAGGTCGAAGAGACACTTCTCTTGTGGTGCTATTGATGATTTCTCCATTGCCAGTGCTGATTACTGCCCAGGTCAACCATTGAGGTTGGTGTGGATTCTGTAGGGCCATTGCCGGGACTGGGAGGGTCAGGACAGCCAGCAGCTGTAGTATCACCATCTGCAATTGTTAGGGAACATAAGAGCTTCTCAAGGGCTGGTTGTCCTTGAGGATGGTTAGTAGTTATCTTTTTCCTGGCCAGGATCCAAATGGGGGCTGTCTCCCCTATGGGAAAAACACATCCAAACCCTCTGACCATGGTAACTAGGGGGGTCAGGTCCTCTCCATTGTGTGTCAGATGGTCCTTCCACCTGACTTTCACTTGGTGCTTGGGGTTTAATTGCCCCCAGTGCTTTTGAAATCTGGATTCAGTTGTCCCTTTTGAAAAATTTAAAATGGTAATGGTAATCAAAGCTATCTGTAATTGTATATGGCGGCTAACTCCCCCTTTTTCTTTTAATAATTGTTCCTTAAGACATTGGTGATTTCTTGCTATAATTGCTTGGCCCTGGGGATTGTAGGGAATTCCTATAGTATGATTAATATGCCAACTATCAAAAAACTCTGACATTTCTTTACTAACAAAACACTGTCCATGATCGTTTTAACTTGTGCTGGTAGACCCAAGGTGGCAAAGCATTGAGGAAAATGTGCTTGTGAATGTTTAGTTTTTTCTCCTGTATATGCTTTGGCCCAGCATGCTCCTGAGTAGGTATCTATAGAGACAAAGATATATTTAAGCTTACCAAAGGCTGGGAAATGAGTAACATCAGTTTGCCAGAGAACGTTGGGTTTAAGGCCCCTGGGAGGGGCTCCCCACTCTTTTAATAGGCCCCTAAGGGTACCTCTTAGGGGCGTTCCTACTAATTCCATCCTTTAATTTACTCTGTGTAAATCTTGGAACAAATGCCAGGCTCCAGATGCTTTTTGGATAACAAAGACGGGTGTGTTCCAAGGGCTCATAGAGGGGCATATGTACCCAAGGTTTATCTGTTCCTCCACAAAAAGGTAGAGGGCTACAAGTTCACCTTTGGTCAATGGCCACTGCTCCACCCAAATGGGCTTCCCAGTTTCCACCTAATGGGAGGTCCTCGGGGGGCAGTGACCTTTAGGATTTGGGGTGCACCCGGGTGGGTCCCTTATGTTCCTCTCTGTAATTATGGAAGTTAAAAAAATCCTTTTCCTTAATGCCCTCTAGATCCTGTTTAAGCCTTTGTGCTTCTTCTCCATCCAGGACATCATCATAGAATGCTTGATAGTCCATAGTGACCACAACTTCCATTTGTCCTAGCATATCTTGCCCTAGTAAATTGGCGGTGAGATTTTTTGCCACTAAGGGGCGTATCTTTCTCTGCTTTCCATCTGGGCTAGTCCATTTCATAAGGGTGACTGTCTCTTTGGACTGAGAGTTGCCTCCTACCCCCAATATCAGGGGCCCGAGTGCAAGCTTCCAGTCCGAGGGCACTTCCTCCTCCCTGAGTAGGGTTCCATCTGCCCCCGTGTCAATTAGGCAATGAAACCATTTCTTGCCTATAAAAATATTCATTTTAGAGTGGAGTCCTTCTACCCGGGGGATGGTCTAATGAGCCTGGGTTGTCCTAGCATAGCACTGCCTGGGCCTTACAGCAGAAGGAGTTCCTCCTTTAGTTAATGGGGCTGGAGGATGCCTGTCCTCTAGTTTAAAGGCTTCCCATCTAAATCAAATTTGGACTAATAATCTTTTTTCCAATGGTACCCCTACCTGCACCTGGGGCAGGGTGTAGGGGATGGTTTGGACCCCCGGGACAGTTGGCGGGAGATTGTTGTGAACAGTCCCTCTTAAAGTGCCCCTCCTGTCCCCATTTAAAACAAGTCCCTCTCCCGAATGGTCTTGAGGTTCCTTGGCCCTGGGCTGCCAGTGCCTGGGTAATAGCCTCAGTCACTGCAGATGTCTGAGCTTGTAAAGCTAAAGCTAGTGATTGGGACTGCTGATGTTGCATTCCCACATCCTGTGAAGCCACCACCCATCTGCTCAGGGAACTCTCAATCCTGCGCAGGCCATGTGGTGGTCTGCATTCATCCCTTCCCAAACCTGTAGCTTTACAAATTGATCCTGGAAGTCCCATGCTGGCAGTTTGAGATGAACATTCTGTTGGACTAGGTCTATGAAATCGAGTGGAGGTTTATCCAGTTTTTGTCTCACTCCTGCTATAGGGGACTCAGTGGACCCTTAATCCATTTGTACCAAGAGGGAAGTCCTGCCTGCCTCACCTGATCACAGTACAGACCAGGGATTGCAGCCTGTTTGACACCAGTGGAGTACCCTTCCCCATCCCTGTTAACATGGTGTAAGTAATAGGTATTTCTGGTTGAGCCTGCCTGTTATTCTCTGCCCACACTCTGCATTTCCCCTTAAAGAAGGCACACCACTTGATAAACTGAGAACTGATGAGGACAGCTTTGGCCACATCCAGCCAGTACTTAGGGACACATGGGTGATAAGCAATGTCCTGTAATATGGGAGCCCAAGGAGAGTTCAGACCATCCTCTGCCACCACCTTGCGGAGTTCTTTAAGATCCTTAGCTTCCCATGGATACCATTCCAAGGGTCTGTTAGCTCCTGGTGCCAGATTGACCAAATAAGCTTGGTGAAGCGAATCCTGTGGCCCAGGGTCCAGGCTCCTGGGTGGTCCTTCCTTTATGGGGTAGGTTTTTGCATAGGTTACTTCCCCAGCCCTTGGCCCCTCCATGGAGGGTCGGTCATAGGGGTCCAGGTCTCGCAGGTCCCACCATAGGGCTGCATAGGACGCTGTACCTTCCCCCCAATCAGGGGCATAGGGTGGGGGCCTAGGTCCATCAGGGGCACCCAGTTCAGGGGTGAGCTGGGAAGGGTGTAACCTTCACCCCTGTTTTGACTTCCACTGTGCTTGCTTCTGTCTGATCAGTGCATTCTCATTCAAATTTGACCCATTCTTTTTCCTTCTCACTTCCCAAGTCCTCCTGCTAGATAAGAATTACCCATACTAAGTATTTCACTTACCCTGAGAGCCCGCTTAGCCTCAGCCCGTATATTTTCCTTTCGGGCCCCACGTTGGATGCCAGATGTTGGGTCTTTGTCCATCCCGCAGAAGATGGATGGCGTCCAAGAAAGGGTAAGTGCACTGCTCACCCATTCCCAGCCTCCCTTAGCCTCGGAGACAGTCAGAGGTAGTGGGGAGTCAGGTCAAGCAGGAACTTGTTTATTACCACACAGCAAGCATTTTTAAAGCAAAAAATCATGCAGCATGGAAGGGGAGGAAAAGGAACCAACCAAATCACTCTAGAGGTCACCCTATCATGTGCCTAAGCTTTTTCTACTTTCCTTGCTGTCCATGAGCTGTTCACGCACTGATGTCACTTCGCCTGACTGTGGTATCCAGTCAGATTTTAACATAAACAACTCAGGCTCTGCCAACTCAACTTCCTCTCAGCGCCATCTTTGCTGCCCATGTACCCCACAAATTGTGAAACTAGATATGTTATCAGCTGTACATTGAACAAGAATTCAATCTGTAATCTCACTGGAAGCCCACTTCTAACTTCCTTCTGCATTCAGTCTCTTCAATTCTATGTGTTCAAACTGTAATAAAAATACACAAAAGATTAATCTTCTATTCAGCCCAAACAATATAAATTAGAGCATTAATGTTTGTTCTTTTAATACTCACTGACTTTAATTAATTTTTTAATTTAATATTGCCAATGTCCTAAAATATAAGTTTTGTAATTTACAGATATGAGAGAATCTTTGAGTCCTGTTACTAGTTGATCCAAGATATTTCACTTCAAGTGAATATAATCAGATAGTCAAACAAGGTAAAGAAATAAGATATGCAGAGTCAAGAAAAACTGTCTAAAATTGGCAAAAATAATCTGACAGAGAAAATGATGATGTTAATTTAACAAGAACTTAACATTCTTATACGAATACATTTTCAAAGGACTCTCGTTGAATTTGCCAGAGTATTACTCTTTTTCAGTGTGTCATGAATAGAATTAAAACATACAAGTCTATATAAAATCATGATAGGAAGGTTATGTTAGCTTGAGGAAGCTAGCATCTGAGAGGACTTCAGGGTAATACCAGGCCTCCCTAAATATGGAAATAACTTTTTGAATCAGTGAACAAGATTGAAGATGTGGAATAGTTAAATTTTTATAGGATTGTTTTGTGAAGTATTTTATACACAACTCAATCATCCTTGGTTACTGAAGGAGGGTGGGGTGATCAAGTATTGACTCTTTTTAAAATAGGATAGGTACGCAAACATTTGTTTACCTGATAGAAAAGTGTTCACAGAAAGGAACTTCCTTGAAATCAAAAGCATTTGGATCACAATTTTGAATGATTTTTTTTTTGTCAGTAATCAATGCAAAGTGCAGAGATATGATAATTATATTTTCCCTGTCAGAGGATTTGGGGACACTTTTATATATCTGTGGTAACTTTCTTTTAAAGTATTTATTTTCCTTATACTTTTGGACAAAATGTTAGGGATAAGAAATATTAATCATAGCACTTTTTTATGTGTATGTTTTGTTTACTAATCCCATAAACATACAGTAGTTGAAAATTCATTTTGTTTGCTAAGTGATTTATTTGGTTAACTTTGACAACAAATAAGAATCATTAATGCTAATTGGTGTGTGACCCTTCAATTCTGAATCAAACCTCCTTTTACTTGCTGTAAAATTTGCACTATCTCTTTGTGTTCTTCACAAATCCTTCTACTTATTCTTGTCTTCTTCTACTTGTTCATTGTCATCAAGATTATCAAAATAGGGCTGGGAATGTGGCTCGGTGGTACAGTGCTTGCCTTGCATGCATGAGGCACGGGTTCAATTCCTCAGCACCACATAAACAGAAAAAGGGAGAACTGGTGTTGTGGCTCAAGTGGTAGAGTACTAACCTTGAATGAATTGCTGAGGGACAGTGTCTAAGCCCCGAGTTCAGGCCACATGACCGACAAAAATAAATTAAAATAAAGATTATCAATATATATCCATATGTTGAAATATTGTATTTGTTATTTTCTCATTAAAACTTTCTTCAATATTAGAATTATTTTGATTCTAAGTAAATTCAATTGATAATCAAATATTTTTTTTTTTATTGTGAGAATACCATACAGAAGAGTTACAATTACATGGGGAACATAACCAGTACATTTCTTATCAAGCATTGTTGCTTCCTCCTTAATCAAATACCTTTAAGTAATTTAGTCAATGATTACTTGGTCAATGTGCTATTTCACAATGCAATAACTCTTCGTGGTTTGAAGGAAGATATGAATATACTTATTATTTTTAAAACAGGATAGACTGGAAGGACATTTTTTAGACAATTGTTTAGGCAGTTGACTGATTGAATGAGCTAAGATTACTAAACCAAAGGCAATGATGTACACCAAAGGCAATGATCTCAATGAAAGAATTGGGTAATGTTAAGTTTTTAAAAAGAGGTAACCAAGTAAGAACCACACCACATGTGTGGTATTCAAGTAAGGGGTAGGTTTATTCATCGTCTTGGCTGGCACCAGGCCATCATGGCCCTCCATGTGGCTGGGAAAGGCCTGGGAAAGTTCTGGGAAAGACCTGGGAAAAGAGGACATCTGGGCCTGGGTTAGGCCTTATCTAGGGTATAGACAGAGAAAGGTGTGGGCACATCAAATTCAGCTGTGACCTCAGCAGATGCAGATGAGACCTCTTCCAGGTGTGCCAGTTGCCTAGGTAACTCAGGTATTGGGCAGAGACTTGCCACGAGGAGGGTGGAGTCTGCTCGCCATCCAGGAGCAGACCTTACATTCCAGCCTTTTAATAATTGCCACGGACCGGGTTCTCTCGGGACGACGGAGGATACCTAGGGGAGGAACCTGGAATAGGATGGGGAGATGGCAAACAGACAACTCACACACATTAGGAGTGGATGCTGAGTGCTGAGTGCTGAGTGCTGAGTGCGATTTAATGCAGAGGATAACAAACTTTTATAACAGAAGTCTTCATAAGAAAGGGGCAAAAGGTTACACAATCTTGCTGCAAGGCTTCGTTCTTGGATGGTCACCAGCTGGTCGCCTGAAAGGGCAAAAGTTTACACAATCTTGCTGCAGGGCTTCATTCTTAGGTGGTCACCAGCTGGTCGCCTGAAAGGCACTTGTTTCCGGCTTATCTCTAAGAAATATAATGGGTTTCGACGTTTGTCACCAACTAACCATTACCTTATTTCTATAGAGGCCTTAATTATCCCATAAGATTTTTCCTGTTCCTTCTTTAATAGTAAGGTCACGGAGGCCTAGATCTAGCAAGTCTCAGTAAATGAGAGTACCAGGAAGTTCTTTCTCCTAAGTAGTTATCTCAGCAATTGCCATACATTCCTTCTGTTCTAGCCACGCCTACAGCTTCTTGTAAATTTCTTACAATTCCTTCTGCTGGAGTGACTTTGTGAAACCCCCAATACTTTTATATTTGCTTATAACTTGTCTACTAGCCTCCATAAGAGGGGTTTCAGGGTAGCACTTAACTCTGGTGAGTTAGTCATATTTTTGAGACATTCATCAGATATTGGAGTCGTCAACACTCTTAAGAAAGAGCTTTGAATAAGGGAACGTTGACAATGAGTAAGCACAATGAGCAGCAGAAACAGTAAAAGATTAATAGGCACTCTTATACAGTGAGGAAAAGAAAGGCAGAAACACATCTTTCCCAGGGGCTTGCCAGCCTTTTTCCAGGAGTAGGCCTCTTAGAAGCCCTATTCTCCGAGGTAGACTTCAGTGAAGTCCCAAAACTTGGAGATAGGTTTCTGTAAAGCCCCATTCTCTGAGGTAGACTTCAGTGAAGTCCCAGAACTCAGAGATAGGTCTCTGAAGCCCCTATCTTGGTCTGATAGATGGTTTCCCATGCTAAGCAGACTCCACCGGAGTCGGCGTGGCAAATAATCATGAATTAGGGTGCAGATTCTCTCTGGCTACTTCTTGCTGACAAGAGGCCTTGACATCAGGGGTAAAAGGTTGGAATTTGGTCCCCTCCCAGAGAAGGCAGCGAGCAGCAACTGTCCCTTGGTGGCATGAGTCCTTAGATGAAGTCTGGAGAAGTCTCATGAGGCATTGAGGGGCTGGAAAAAAAAATACTAGAGAGCAAATAAATGGCAAGAGGAAGGACTTGGGGCTGAAAATGTTGATAGAAATGTCCCTAGCTACTTCTGACATCTGACAACTAGGTAGAGAAGTCAGGTGACAAAGGTAAGAATATAAATTCCTGTTCAGTTAATAGGTAGGCAGGTATAGACATTGGATGGGCAGGCTTCTTACTTCTACTGACCTCCTGGCTCTGGTTAATTTTGAAAGGGCAGGCACAAAGTGGCTGATGTGACATCATCTCCTCTTACTCCTCTCCAGGTTCCTTTGTTCCCCAGACTGGCTGAGTCTAGGTGCTTGTTGCTGGGATGGTTTGTCCCAGTTGGTACTCAAGAAGGTTGAACTCAAGGCCTGGGCACTATCCCTGAGCACTTCTGCTCAAGGCTAGTGCTCTACCACATTGAGTTACAGTACCACTTCCAGTGTTTGGCTGGTTAGAGATAAGAGTCTTGAGCCATGCTTCCAGCCTAACTCTTTGCAGGTTAGTACCCTCCTTGTGGCAAGTCTCCGCCCAGTACCTGAGTTACCTAGGCAATTGCACACCTGGAAGAGGTCACATCTGCATCTGCTGAGGTCACATCTGAATTTGATGTGGCCACACCTTTCTCTGCCCATACCCTAGATAAGGCCTAATCCAGGCGCAGCTCTCTCTCTTTCCCAGCTCTCTATTTCCCAGCTCTTTCCCAGCTCTCTCTCTTTCCCAGCTCTCTTTCCCAGCTTTCTTTCCAGCTCTTTCCCAGCTCTCTCCCAGCTCTCTCTTTCCCAGCTCTCTCTCTTTCCCAGCTCTTTCCCAGCTCTCTCTCTCTTCCCAGCTCTCTTTCCCAGCTTTTCCCCTCAGGTCTTTTCCAGGTCTTTGCCAGCCCTGTGGAGTTCCAACCTGGCCTGGTCCTAGCAGGTCTACTCAATAAACCTACCCCTTATTTGAATACCACGCGTGAGGTGTGGTTCTTACATGGTGACCTCTTTTTAAAAACCTAACAGATAATAGTTTATTTGCCATAATATATCCCCACCTTTAAACCACATTAGGCAATGTATAACTCTTTTGCTTTTATCAATAGGACTTAACATGGGCCTATTTTTACACATAGTTAGCAGATGCTTGCTGTATAAAACTTTAAGCACCTTGAGAGCTACAGTTGTAAATTACCCAGTGAAAAAGATGTGACTTAATAAACTACTCACTCCTTTTAACTTTTCATGTCAAGCCATTAGTTAACTCATCAAAATTAGAAAATATAATACTGTTTCGGAGACTTTAGTTCTTTCTCTCCACCAAATAAGAATTATGAGAGCCAAAGTAAAAGCAGAGGCAAAGTTAATTTGAAAATGACAATAAGGTGCCAGAGAAGATGCAGACAACTGCAAGAAATTATTTAGACTCAGCCCCCTTACTGCAGTATAGTCAGTTTACAGCAAATACAGCAGATATTGCTTCATGTACTTCCCTTAAAATTAAGGGGATAAAAGCTATTTTAGGGGAAATGAAGCAGGATAACATAAGGAAACCAAAGCCTGGGGAAGGCAACTCAGAAATCTGGTATTTAGAAATGCTATCTTTGCTTCAAAGACAGAAAACAGGATTCATTCATTCCTGAGAGATGCATTTTTGTAGTCCTTCAGGAGAAAAAATGTTTCCTCAAACTTAAGCCACCTGCCCCAACATGTAGATATCAGGAAATTCCTTGTCACAAAAATAAGGATCTGTTTTGTGGCAGGATGTATTATTCCCTAGAAACTCAGAGAATAAAACCAGGTGTGATTAAAGCAAAAACAAAGAACCCAGCTTTGCATAACTTTAAAGCTGGACCCCCTGCTTTACCCTACAAATATCCCTCAACAGCCAAAGGAACTGTGTGTCTTTCTGGGTGTTACCTTGTGTGTGTCTCCCTGGGTCTGTGTCTCTATATGTGTCTCTCTGCATGTGTCTGTCTCTATCTTGCTATGAGAGCACCCACACTCTACTAGAATGTGCCCCTGTCCTTCTGTTTGTTTGCTTTTTGTCTGCCTGTTTGTTTACTTACCCAATAAAGCTCTGCCATGTTTTCTTACCCTTGTCATTTGTCCAGAAATTCTTATTCTGCCATCAAAGTCAAGGACCCTAGGTGAAGAGTTTCTACACTTAAAGGGAAACTTCACTAAACCTCACCTCTGTTGGGTGACATGACAAAATCAATATTACCTAGAATCCATGTCCATGAAGCAGTTTTCTGTTTTTCTCAACCCAAAGCTGTGCTTTAGAAGGATATATGTTTAGATTTTAAAAAGAAAATATTTAGAAAGGTTTCATTGGCTAGTGCCTGCAGTCCAAGATACTGAAGAGGCTGAGATCTGAAGAATGAGATTCAAAGCCAGCCTGGGCAGAATAATCCAAAGGACTTTTATCCCTAGTTACCCAGAAGAAGCAGGAAATGGAGGCATGGTTCAAGTGGTTGAGAAAGAGCCATGAGTTGTAAAGGCTAAGTGGTTCAGAAAGAACCTTGAGTTGTAAAGGCTAAAAGAGAGCATGAGGCTCTGAATTTAAGTCCCATCTCAGGCAAATCAACAAACAAACAAATACCATAAATATCAGGTATATAAAAGCAATGGACTTGAAAATGGTGTAAGCTGGGAGAGGAAAGGTCTATAACTGTTTTTGTATCTTAAATCTAGTATAAATATGACCAAAAGAAAATAGAGAAGCCACGTTTTGAGAGGTTAAATTTTGAAGTCTTCATTGGCAGGCTAGCTGTCTGCAGGAGACTAACCTTCAAAAAGGACTGCAGCCTCAAAGAGAGCTTGCACCAAGCTTTATCTGTTTGGGTGGAGACCAAAACATTAAACACAAACAAAGCACTGCACAAAGAGCTGGGCTCCCCTGTGGCTAAACAATACAATGTATTTACATATTCCCCAAAGCGAGGCCCTCCTGGCTCTATGCATTGACCAGGCATCAGCAATTCCAATAATGACTGGATTCAGCTCTAGGCCTTGGAGCTGGGTGGCAGCCCCATTTCTTGGCTGTGAAAAACAATCATCTGTGAAAAACATCATCTGGCCAGGCCCTGGGATGGCTGTGATATTATTTAGACTCAGTTTCCTCATTTCACAGTTACAATGTAAAGAAAAAAATCTCTGTACTTAAAAATTTTCTTTCCAGTATTAGCTGGTGTAGCGGGGAGGGACAGTGAGACCACTCAGTCCTCAGTGAAATTGTTAAAGATTTTATTGAGTGAAAAGTGCTGACATGCCAGGACCACACCTGGAGTTTGAATGCCAGGAAATGGCCCGGAATGCCGATCTACATGGGTTTTTAAGCATTTGGGGCTAGGGTGAGGAAAAGGGGAGGCTGAGTGTTGGTTTTAGCCAATGATTGTTACAAGAAATGCGCACCTTAAGTTTAAATTTCCTGCCAAGGTTTTGCTGGTGGGAAGCAGGGGACTAGAACAAAGGGTGGTGATGGTTCCACTGGGTTCGGGCTGGCCTTGCTCAGAAAACAGCTCACAATTAAAAAAAAAAAAAAAAAAAAAACAAAACTTTTTCACACTGAAAAAAAAAAGAAAACAGCAGAAGCAGAGTTACAGAGTTACAGGGTTACAGAGTTACAGAGTTACAATTACAGTACTAGCTAAAGTACTAGCTAAAGTAATGAGTTACCAGGGAAGTCTTATCCACAACACACTTACATTTATATCTTATCCATTTTACAAAATCCAAGTCAAATATCATATTCCATCTTTATATCCTCCACCATATCACTGGCACTACTCCATCATCTAGAGTCTCAGCTTCACCCAATCCAGAGATAAGAGAGTGTTGTAAGGTCAACCACCACCTGAGGAGTGCTTTTTGTACTTAAATACTGGGCTCTCAAGTCTCCATACAAAACCTTTGGGCTTTCAGCCATTTCTGCTCTTTCACCAGACAAATTCATGCAGAACTTCCTGTAAGATCATACAGTTTGAATTTTGGTTAGGAAAGAATTCCAATGCAATGCATGATAAGGTCTTAGAGTAACACAAACTTTTAGAATAAAGTATTGCTGTGTAGATTTTAACTAGTGATTTACTTATTAAACAGAAGATTTAATAACATATATCTCAGAAAGAAATAATCAAGTTCATATAAATAGTCTGGGATAGAAATCAGATCAAATTTTTGTCTTCCTATTCCATAAATCACATCCCTACAACCATACCTAACTCCTCAACTTGCATTTACTCCTAAATTACCTAGTATAAATCACACTATTCTGTTAGATTAACAGACTATTATTAATTAGATTATGTTTGTTTGGTTATTTAAGTGTGGATTATACATGAGCACAATATGTGGTATATACTTATAGTTAATTTTTACAAAGATAACTAAAATTTGAATAATATTATTTTACTAAATTTAGTTTGACATTTGTTGTGGCATTTAGTAATGTCTTGAGAGTTTTCCTATTATGTTGATAAAAGTTTAGGTAGTGAATAAAATGATAATCAGTTTGTCTTTCCATTGGGCATTACATTGTGAGACATATTAAATGAGTTATATGGGCTCTGGGCTATTCTTGGAATTATACAACTATAGAATTGTAACAGCAAATATGCATTTCTCTACTGAATTTAAACAACAATTTACACAAAATTCCTAAACATATAAGGAATTGTGTGGTGATGGGGGATTATAATTGACTTATTTTATATTTCCTTAAACATTTTCATTTATTTAATTTAATTTTATTGTCAAGGTGATGCACAGAGGAGTTACAGTGACATATGTAAGATAGATAGTGAGTACATTTCTTGTTGCACTTGTTATCCCTCCCTCATTTTCTCCCACTTACCCACCCCCCAATAGAACTGAAGATTCAAAAATGAACCCACCGACCTATGGCCACCTAATCTTGGATAAGGGAGCCAAAAAAAAACCAAAACCAAAACAAACAAACAAAAAAACAGGATGGAGAAAAACAACCTCTTCAATAAATGGTGCTGACAATTGGTTAAACACCTGTAGAAAACTAAAGTTAGATCCTTATATATCACTCTACACCAGAGTACCCTGAAAACATTACAGGAAAGAATAGGAGAAACTATGGGGCTCCTTGGCACAGGACAAAATTTTCTTAATAAAAACCCAGAAACACAACAAATCAAAAAAAAAAAAAAGTTGGACAAATGGGATTGCATGGAACTGCAGAGCTTCTGCATGGCAAAGGACATAGCTAGCAAGATCAATAGAAAGCCACAGTTTGGGAGATCTTCACTAGCCATATAACAGACAAGGACCTTATATCTAAAATATACTTAGAACTCAAAATATTAAATCCCCCAACAACAAATCCTCAAAGAAAAAGCTGCCCCATTAATAAGTGGGCTAAAGACTTAGAGAGACTTCTCTGAAGAGGAAATAAGAATGGCCAATAGACACATGAAGAAATGCTTAACTTCTCTAGCCATATAAGAAGTGGAAATCAAAACAACACTGAGATTCTACCTCACCACAGTTAGAATGGCTATAATCAAGAAATGTAGTAACAGCAGATGTTGCAGGGGATGTGGCCAAAAGGGAACCCTACTGCATTTTTGGTGGGAGTGTAAACTTGTTCAAACACTCTGGAAAGCAGTATGGAGCTTACTCAAAGGAATAAGCACAGAGAACCCCTATGACCCAGCAATCCCACTTTTGGGCATTTACCCAAATGTTCACAAACAAGGCCATACTAAAGCTACCACAACTATGTTTATTGAAGCATTATTCACCTTTGCTAAGATATAGAACCAACCCAGATTCCCCTCAGTAGATGAATGGAACAAGAAAATGTGGTTTATACACACAATTCAATTTTATGCTTCCCTCAGTATGAATGATATTGCCCCTTAAGGAAATGGAAGAACTTGGAAAAAATAATATTAAGTGAAGTAAGCATATTTTTCATTTTAAATGCTTACTTATTTTCTCAACAAAATCAATTTCCAAGGAAATGATAATTAAATACAAGTTGTACTCATCCTAATACAAGTTAATTTTTCATGAGGATTTTTATTTCTAAGGAACCCTGAGTATCTTAAACAAACGAACATCTGAAATTTCTTAGTCTCATATTTAGATTTATGTTAACCTTCCTGAGAAGTTGTTTTTATTTAAATATCAAGTAAGAAATGTTTGCTAAGAAATCAACAATTATAAGTGTGTGTGCATAGACAGCACCTTAGGAGACCATTTAATAAATATTTTTTTCAGTCTTAGAATATGAAATAGTTTGATACTATCTGATGATAATTATTTAACTTCCTATAAACCTCCAATTGTTCATAATAAAAGCCTAAAGTTAAAAATTCCTACTTAATTTTTTTAAAAGCTAGAAAACTTCTTATCTTTCATTCATAAGTTTTACAAGAACTGTGGAGTGTGATAGACAGCAATGGAAATCCAAAATTCTATCATTGTGTTCAGCAGAGAAAATCCTGGTTACCAGATACACAAAGATTAAAGAAAGCAACTCAATTAGGAGGTTGAGTGTGTAGAAAGTCATGGCCCTCAGAATGCTACTCTTCTGAGAGACTTTATATTGCTCTGGTTTGATTCCTGAAGGATGATGTGTCAAATATGGCTGTTAAGCTGTGTGAAATGTAATACATGTTAAAACCAGAATGAAAATTCTTGAAATCCCACAGGGACAGATATTGAAAAAGGAAAGATAAAAGAAAAAAAAATGCACGTCAGGGCTTTGATCAGTTTGCCTTTGGTCAATATGTTGCTAGAGAGTTATCATGCAAATGCTGAATAGAGATAAAATGACTAGATGAAATATAATTCTACAGATACTGGCATGCTAGTGGAACAGATAGTGATAGAATATAGACAAGAAATTCAGTGGGTTTACTTGCAACCAGGGGTTCCCTGCACTCTAAATACCAGGCCTTCAACAAGACTAACTGCAGAGCCTCACAGATTTTTTGTATGGGATTGGTTATATTTTGACTAGCTTTCCCAATGTGTGGGCAAATGGAGTCTTCAGTTTCTGAATATTATTAACTGATAATTGACAGGTATTAAAGGTTTTCCAGATCAATCAGTTAGTACTATTAAATGTAAAAAAGTATATTCTGAAAAATAGAGGTAGTAACAAAAAAATGACTGACTTTATTTCCCAGTATATTTTCTTATTTAAAATTCTAGAGTCAAAAATACCTACAATGTTTTCAGGTTAGAAATGTCTGTATCTTAAGTGACTAAAATGCAAGAACAATGGAAACTACAGAAAATATTCAGTCACTTACCAGATGATCAGTGGGTCATAAAAGAAATTAAAGAAAAAATAAAAGTAACTTCTAGAATCAAATAAAAGTAAGAGCACAACCTACCAAAATATTTGAGATTTGGCAAAGACAATGCTGAGAAGTTTATAGGTATGAGTGCCTACATCATCAAAGAAAACAAAGAAATCTCAAAAATATAACATAACATTATACATAATTGCTAAAAAGAGCAAGCCAAACTCAAAATTAGAAGTTGGAAATATATACGATCAGAAATTACTGATATTGAGACCAAAAAAATATAACAATCAATGAAGTTCTTTGAAATTTCTAGATACATTTAGGCTGTGAAAACTAATGAAGAAGGCAGAAGTCACTTACAAGACCTATAACACACAAAATTGATCCAATAATAAATTTTCCAGTGAAGAAAAGCCCAGAACCCAATGTATTAACAGCTTAATTCAATCAGAGATTTAAAGAATAACACCAATTCTGCTTAACTTTCCCATAAAATAGAGAGGAGGAAGGGGGATAAGAGAGTAATGAAGTGTGTTATTTTGATCAGGGTATTTGTTATGTAATTATACATATGTAAAAAAATCACAAAGAAATCCTTGTGCAACTAATAGATGATAACAAAATGTTTTTAAAAACTACTCTTTCTTTGTCTGCAACCAGCATTATTGAATATAATTACAAATTCTTCTAGTATGCATATCCATGTTTCATTTGTAACTAATTTAGGAAACCTGAGGCAAAACCTCACATGTTTAAAATTAAGCCCATCTATTCTTGTTCACAGGTTACTGTAATGTGTGAAATGTGTTAGTGTGCAACATGGCAATCAAGCAAAAGGTACACTAAATCCTTTAGAATTCATGTTATTGAGTGATTGTATATCAGACCAAGTAATGATTCTAAGACATGGATATTTAACTCTTAGGCTTTTATGAAAGAAACTTGTGTAAGGATCCATGCCAGTTATTTTAGCCAAGAATTTAATAGATGAATGTTTTTTGAGGATGAAAATTTTTTTCAGGTGTGTTATCACTATTACATTCTCTATGTTGACCTGTATCCATGAAACTTTGCTAAACATAAAATTATGAACTCAGCTGAAAATATGCTGACATCCTTCTCTGTAGACAACAAATTGTTCTAATATTCATTTCCTCACCAATTTTATAAAAGAATTATTTATTTATAAATTTGAAATAGATGCAGAATACTATATGCAAGAACTCTACATAAAATGTGGAATTTAGACTTTCAACCACTTGTAAAAAAGGGGATAAAAGGGCCTGGGACATGGCTCAAGTCATAGAATACTTGCCTAACAAGTACAAATCCCTGAGTTCAAATCCCAGTACCACCTAAAGAGAAAAACTAAAAAAAAATGGGTTGGGGGGCGGGGTAGAAGAGTTAGGAATGTGTAACAACTTCCAACTGAAAAATGAGCAGTGCCATATTCAAAATGAGCTTTTCAGCGAGACACTCATTATAGTTGGTTCGTAATTGAATATATTAAATGGCAATGTACCATTTGTTGTCGGAAGCCCTAAGCTTGACTATCTCGCTGGAACATCTCTCGAAGCTATTTACAGAATCTGATCTTTGCATCCTGCCCCAAACAAAGACCAGGTAGCTGGTATTGACCACCTTTTCACATTGCCCTAAGCAAGCATCCTGCAGCTGCTACGCCCAATGAAAAAGCTTCCTTATTCTAAGCATATAAATACCCCTGTGTGAAAAATAAAATTTGGCAGCTTGATCAGAATCCTTGTCTTGCTGTCCTTCTTCGTGTCTCTTGTCCCTTCATTCCTTCTCGCTTAGGTTCACTGCCCTCGTTGACGTCCTGCGGGTCGGGACAATTTGTATGTGTGTGTGTGTGTGTGTGTGTGTGTGTGTGTGTGTGTGCATGCGCACGTGCGCGCTCATGTGTGTGCTCATGTGTGTACCAGTACTATGGCTTGAATTCAGGACTTGGGTGTAATCCCTTAGTATTTTTTTGTTCAAGGATTGCTTTTTCTGATCATTAGTACATAAGAATCTCACAGTTTCTTGCTCAGGCTGTCTTCAAACTGTGACCTTTAGATATCAGCCTCCTGAGTAGCCCAAATTACAGCAGTGAGCCTCTGATGCTTGGCTTTAGGGTTATTTGCATGGTTAATTATTTCCACTTTAATTTTAAGGATTTCTCTTTTAACCAACAAATTACTTCAAATTGAACTTAGTCTGTAATAACCCAAGAAGCAAATGATCATAAATAAGAGGTTAGCAATGATGGATTATATATAAATTTTTCAATTAGTAGACCTCTTCTTCTTTATTTGCTCATTTGATCAGGAACTATTGGAGAGCTTTAACAGAATAAAGCTTGTTAGAGGCAGTGTCCTATGGTGTTTTATATTTTTATTTTGGCATTGTGTCCTTGTGATCTATGTTGTCTTCCAAGTTAGTAATTGTCTCCAAAGACAATGATATTTTAAAAGTGTCCAGCCACCGGGCACTGGTGACTTATGCCTGTAGTCCTAGCTACTCAGGAGGCTGAGATCTGTGGATAGCCGTTCAAAGCCAGCCTGTGTAGGAAAGTCCACGAGACTTATTCACCACCAGAAAACTAGAAATGGTACTGTGGCTCAAGTGGTAGAGTGCTAGCCTTGGGCTGAAGAGTTGAGGGACAGTGCGAGGCCCAGAGTTCAAACCCCACCACTGACAAAAAAAAAAGTGTCCAGTCCATACCCTTTTGGTTTTTCATGTGCTCCTTTATTTAAATAACTACTTGTGTCCCTTCTATTGTTAACCCTTGTCTTTGCATTTGGCTTCAATTGCTTTTCATTTGTTCTCTTGTTCTTTGTATGTTATGTCTCAATGCTTGTTACTTCCTGTGGTAAGAAAATGGTTCTCCATTATCCTTTGAAACTTAATATTTTAAGTGATTTTTAACTTTAGCCAATGTCAGGTTTGATTAGTTTCTTTTCATAGTTGAAATCAAGCCTATACCAACACCAAGATATTAGTCAAATTTGAACACTTCTATTCAAGTTTAACTGAACTTTCTGTATGCTCTTCTGGAGGATACGTGTTCCTTTGGATTGATTTCTTGCTCTGAAGTTTGACAGATTTGAGATCTTAAGGGTTGCCTGAGGACCCAAAAGTTTGGCTCTGTTTTGTGTTCTCTTAATAGTATTTAGCTGGAATCATTTTTAAAAATTATATCATCTTTAAATAGTTCTACAAAGGAGTTTCCCATGGTCTTGATCAGTGTCACTGCTTACAATATTCTCACCCATCCTTCCCACCCCACCCCTTCCCTTACTTTTCTTAATTTTGTCAGTGATACATTGAATCTTTTTTTTCATAATCCCCTTGCAGATAAGAGTTTCCAAAAAGAGGAATGTGTCTAAATTTGGAAGACAGGAGTCCAGTTAGATCATATTATTTTAAAGTTAGTCTTAACCCATGTGTTCCCACTTACCTTTTTCCCTCTAAGCTCTTCTAATTTGTGAACCTACTGACCAACAAGGACCCTAAACTCATTACCATGTGTTTGTCACTAATATATAGAGATGAATTTGTTGAGAAGTAGTTATTTCTCATAGCTCACTCCATGTTTAGGCATGTTTATCCTTTCAGAGTAATAATTTAGTGGCTTTTTGTTTCTCTAATTCCTCTTTTGGACTTTTATATCCCAGCTTGTACCATAAATGTAAAAGATTAAATCTGTACAGTAAATTCCTCATGGCATGACACTCTTAATGACTCTGCTTGTGCTTGGAACCTGCCTGAAAAAATTTGTCTAAATAGACACAGTATAAAAGCCCTAACATACATCACTAATAACTTATTTCCATTATGAGATCAAATTCCTTTGTAAAATCAGATGATTAGGCACTGGTGGCTCACACCTGTAATTCTAACTTCTCAGGAGGCTCAGATTTGAGGGTCATGATTTGAAGCCAGCCTGGGCATGAAAGACCATGAGACTCTCATCTCCAAAATTCAAGTGTGAAGAAATATCTTTGAGGTAAAAACTCAGGAACAGTGCCTAGGTCTTGTAAACAAGGACCAACACACTCACACACACACACAAACACACACACACACACACACAAACACATACACATTTTTTTCTCTCTCTCAGATGACTAGTCCCATTGACTTTTTGGTCTCAATAGTTTTAGAAGAAGGTTGATTCATTCTGATGTCAATGTGCCTATTGACCATAGGTATATTAATAGTTGATTTCCTTCCTTCCTTCCTTCTTGCCTGCCTGCCTGCCTTCCTTCCTTCCTTCCTTCTTGCCTGCCTGCCTGCCTGCCTGCCTTCCTTTCTTTCTTCCTTCCTTCCTTCCTTCCTTCTTTTCTTTCTTTCTTTCCTTCCTTTGTCAGCAAATCCCCTCGCTTTCCAAGAATTTCTATATAAAATTTTAGGATCAATGTAAAAGCACTGAAATAAGATATATACTAGCACAGCATGTAGTAGTAATTCCCCATTAGAAGATATATATGCACATATGTACGTATGTATCTATGTATGCATATTTTACTCTTTAATATTGACACAGTGTAAATATCATCATTCCACAAACATACTTAACTCTTTCCACACTTATTGCCTAAAATTTTTATATGACTAGACTTAATGACAAAACAAAATATTATGATCAACCTCCATGTGAAATGTGTTAAGTCCAAGTTAAGTTTAAGTTTTATATCCTTTATGAACTTTCTAGGTGTTATTAACAACAGATATACCCTAAGTATTCTTTTGATCCAGATATTTCCTCTTTTCCAAGGGAGTAGAACCAAAAGTAATTCCAATAAGATATGCTTTCTTCAACTGTAACACAGAGATCACTGAGTTGAATTATAAAGTATACAGCCACACTCATACTGGAACTCAGTAAATATGAAACAATTAATCAAGGATCTATGCTATATACTTATAAGGAACTTCTACAACATCATAAAATGAAATTCCTGTTGGTTGTTTACCTACATTTCTGGAGACACTATAAATCTGCCATATTTTATGTGCCTTGACAAGGCACCGGCATGAGGTTAAAGAAGATATTGCTCACAATCTACAAAAAATAAATACACTATTTTTACATGCTACTTTGAAAAGACCATATTTATACAAAGGCACAAGTGCAATGAATATTCTAGTTAAGCCATTTTCTTTGTATTTCTCCCCAAGTTGTTGTTATCAAAGTATTTATTACACAGTTACAGTTTCCATTTGGACATTTATGTTAAAGATGTTGATGAAGGCTGTGATTTATTTAAAATGATTAATAGGAATATTTTCATTAAAATCTCATTTCATAAAATATTTAGCTATAATAAAAGTCATGTAAGTTTCCCAGTCAGGTTCCTAGCTGATTACTTAAGACAGACCAGTAGGTTTTCTTAGGACTTGCTTGCACAATGCTCAATTAACTATGTCCAATTTAATTTTAGTATAAATAGAAAAGTCTTTCATGATCAATAAGTAGAAGAATCCACAGATTTCCTGCCATGTGCTAGAGTCTCATGAATAAAATCCTAGTACTCAGATGTAAGGACTGAGATTTTAGGTCAGTCCAGGCAGGAAATTCTACGAGACTAGTCTGCAATTAAGCTCAAAAAGCCAGAAGTGTTGTTGTAACTCAAATGGTGGTAGAATACTAGCCTTGAGAAAAAAATCTCCAGACAGTGCCTAGACCCTGAGTCCACCCCTCAGGAATGACATTTAACAAGGTAAAAGATGTATCATATTCAAATTATTTTGTTGAATGGCAACACCTTTGTACAAATTAAGGATGATGACGATGAGGAGGAGGATGATGATGAAAGAATCAATGCAAAACAAAAGTAGATTTTCTGAATTTTATAAAGCAGCTAATCATTTAGTTTAGAAATTTTTCGAATTTTTTGTTGGTAGCAAGATTTGAATTCAAATCTTGTGTGTCAAACTTGCTCAGCTTGCTTACTAAGCTTCTGCTTTGCCACTTAAACTGTGTCATCAGCCTGGCATTTTGCTGGTTATTTGGAGATGGAGTCCCTGTCTTGTTTTTTTAACTTGGGTTGGTTTCTAACCCAGCTGCTTTGGATCTTAACCTCTTGTGTAGCTAGCATCACAGGGTTTAGCTAGCCACTAGTGTCTACCTAAAAATTATTTTTTTTTGTACAGGACTTGTAGTACCATGTCATGCAAAGTCAATTTGAAATCCAGAATAACAGGAAATTAGGTTATGTTATTAAATAAATATTACCTTGAATATGTGACCAAGAATCTCCTATCTCATCTTAATCAGAAATGGAAGAGAGTATTCCCTACTATATAAGTAATTATGAAATTAAATGACTCAGTAAGTTAGATTGCATATTGCATCCAGAATAAATTCCAGAAATATCTGTAGTTTCCTGTTTTCCTTTCTTTGATGCATGTTCAATGTTTTCAATCATATATCCCAGATATCTCATTAGATTATGTGGATAGTAACACAAATAAAATATAGGTTTTGCCTCCTAAATGTATTTTGTCCTTTGATTCTTTTTTTTAAATTTTTTGTGAACATACTGTCCAGAGGGGTTACAATTACATGGGCAAGATAATGAGTACATTTCTTATCAAGCATTGCAGCCTCCTCCTTTGTTTACCCTTCACATCCCTTCCCAGCCTCCCCCCCCCCCCGCTCCCCCACCCAATCCTCCCCCTGATTCTTACCATGTATTCTCTTTAATTCTCTTTAATATATAGTGAGTCTGTGTCTTTGCTTTTAAGGCTGATCATGCAACTATGAATATAATTTGGAAAATTATAGATGGCAATTTTAATATTTTAGCATTTCAAACAAAGTGTGACTTTAATAAGTATATAAAACTTACAAAAAGTAATATTGAAGAAAATGACAATGCTTTAGAAATAAACTTAATTCAAACAAATTAGTGTTATTTGCTTTTGAATTATGAAAACTTCAGTGATTGAAGTACAAAATGTTATAAGCATATTTGAATTCAGTAATCTAGAGTCTCTCTAAATTTCCTTGCTTTACTCTGAATTTGTTTCTCCATGAACCTATTTTTCTTGTTCTAACTGAACCTAAATATTACTTTGTTTTTTGTTCTTATTCCAAAAACCTATATGCTTTAGTCTCTTAATGTCTATCTCCTTTACCTTTATATTTTACTCAACATGAAATTGTATTTGTCTCTCATTTACTTCTTTCTGTATAAATTTTTTAACATTATATAATGATAATAATAATAAATAGTGTTAGGAAAATGGAGCAAAAAGGAAGAAACAGCCTGGACTCAATCTTCCACTGGCAAAGACAGTTTATTGAGATGTAACAGTGATGGGCACAGCAGTCTTGTGTGCTTGGAGTATTATGCCCAGATCCGGGGTCCCCAAAGACCACCAAGTACCTGATTATGATTCAAAACACATGAGAGTTTATTGCAAGCTGAAGCCGGGACTCACGACCATTACCAACACAGCGGATCTAGATCAAGAGTCCCAACCTTTTATCTAGCAAGGTTTTTATAGGGTTTTTAGGGATTTCTATGCATCATTGCAACATTTAACAAATCATATCACACCGTGGGAAAATCATAAAATAATTCTAAAAGATGATTAGCTTAACCAGTAGCAGGAACTGACCTGGTACTGGGGATTGGCTGGTTCATGGGGTTGATGCTCCTTGAAATGATTGGTGAAAGCAGATGGTCTGAACCACAAGTGAGTGGTCTTTAACTTGCAAGAACATCTGAAACTTTGTTTTTTTCTTGTTATCTACTGATTAGCTGTACTTAGTGGAATTTTCTGTAAAGGGGATTGTTCCTAGAATTTGGGCTTAAGGGGATCAAGGGGAGTTGCTGACACAGTTCCTGGAATTTGGGCTCAAGGGGAGTTGCTGATACCTTACCTGGAATTTGAGTTCAGGGGGAGTTGTTGACACAGTTTCCGGACAAAATGGAATCCAAACCTAAAATTGCTATATTTTGTTCAAGCTTCACAGGAGACTGTGCAAAGAGGAGGGATAGGAGTTGGGATTTTATGGGGTCTAAACAAAGTGGCAGAAGTTAATGAAAAATCAATTAGGTCTAAGGAAGTGTGGGGCTTTTTGGTTGGGCCCACAATGGAGTGTGTACAGCCAGGCTTAGTTAGATTGTCCTGCCTATGTTGGGCAGTCTGAGCATATGTTTGGTGGCTTGCCTGAAGTTTGTATGAACCTGGGAAAATAGGGTGGGGGGGGTCAATTCTTCATATTCCATTTTGGATACATACAAAGTATGGACCAGGAAGGGAGAGGCAAGTTTTTCAATTAGTAGTGAACATATATTGAGGATGTACTAGGTATAATATAACTAAGAACATATTTGAATCTTATGCTACAAAGTCAATTGTGGGGCCTGGGAAGGCTCAGTGGTAGGGGGCATGCCTTGTATGCATGAGGCCCTGGGTTCAATTCCTCAGCACCACATAAGCAGAAAAAGCCAGAAGTGGTGTTGTGGCTCAAGTGGTAGAACGCTAGCCTTGAGCTGAAGAGCTGAGGGACAGTGCCCAGGCCCAGAGTTCAGGACCCATGACTGGCAAAAAAAAAAAAAAAAAAAAAAAAAAAAAAAAATATATATATATATATATATATATATATACCAAAGTCAATTGTGAAAAAGTGCAATATTTAGTTCATTTTCCTTAATCAAACTGAATCTGTCTCTGACAACAAAACAAATACAAACACAAAACCTGATTTAGTGGCATTCATATGTGTGTGGGGGAAGAGGAGGTAGTCCCTTAATGATGAACATATTTTGCGTCTTTGGAATGTATTGGCACTTTGTCTCCCTATGTTTTTTCATTCCCTTTTTCTCAGTTTCTTTGTCTTTTACAATTACATAATTCATCATAAGAAGCATTATTTTTTGAGTCTTGTTCATAAAACTATTAACATTTATAGTATAATTTATCTAATGTAAGAAATAATTACTACAAATGATACATAGTAGCAATGCTAACTTGTGATACCTTAATTTGAAATACAACTGTATTGATTAAGCTACATAATTGATTAACTATTTTTTGGTTGGTAACTACTCATTTTTCTGGTAACAAATGATGTGAATGTTATTCTTAATTTGTAAAACAAGACCAATTAACTTAAGAGAATGGTTATATATTCATTGAACTTGGCTGAACGAAGTAATAAAATGCACCAGTTTATTTTACACAGTGGTAACTAATGAGTAACTCTCAAGAACAGATGGAAATTAGTGAAATACATGTTAAAATCAAATAAATAACCAGGGATGTCTATAGGCCAAATTGATACTTTGTATCTATATTTCAATACATTTCTGCAAATTTTGATATGCTTACCTTTTATATATTAACAAAAAAAAGTTTTTGCTACTGTGATTATTGTGATGAAATTCACTTGAATATATTTTTAAGTAACCACTCTCAAGTATGATACTTGAAATGTTCTTTGGTGCTAAATTGTTTTTAGCACCAAAGTTTGGTTCAATATGGTTTTGATTATACTAGGTTTTCCTAACTTAGCTGAGGTCATTAGAATGCAAAGCCATAATTTGTGCTTGACACTTACCTAAATTGCTTGTAGGATCCTCTCCTGGTAACTCTGTTTGCAAACCCTACTTCTTTTAGAAGGCTATTAGGAGTAATTTAGGAAACAAACAATTTTTCTTTCAACTTCTGAATCAGTAGAAGCTCCGGTGTTATTACTTTGGAATGTCTCTATCTCTTGCAGTATTAAAAAGGGGAGAGAGAAAGTATTATAAACAATAGTCTTAGATTTGCATATAATATATTCATGAATAAGTCTTACCATTTGAGAGAAGGTAACACAAACCTCTTTTTTAAAAAATAAAAGTAAAAAATGGAGAAACAAAGGGTGGTCAAATTCAGCAATGATACTCTCTACACACTATGTCAAAAATGCCTACAATTTGTAGGCAGAGACTAGAGGGGAAAACTGGGAGAAAGCAAGGGAATGGGTGACATTGCCCTAGAAGAAATGGACTCATTAGTTCTAGCGTGCCATGAGCAGTGAACCGGTGAATGCATTAGAGAAGGAGCAAAGCCTCCTCCTCTGGTGCTCTAAGCTTTCTGCAGCCACAGGCCAGAGGGTGTGGCCAGGGCCCCTGGGAAGAGCCCACAGATTTTTGTCCGCTGACTTAAAGTCATGCTCAGCAGCTGGGTAGATGGAGATGGAAAGCATTCTAGGCCAGAATCTTCATCCTTTCAAATTAGAGTTTTCTGGGAAACTTAAGTCCTTATTAGAAACATCTAGTCTTTCTAGATGTAATAACCTTGTAAAAGTAGAGAGTAACATAATAGCCTTGAAGTATATTTTTGTTGTTAAATTTTTGGAATGAATTGTTAATGTTTTGAAAACTGCTGTTTACTGGGTGGCATTCGGAGTGGGGTTACAGAGGAAGTGTGAAAAGAGCAGGCTGTCTGTGTCTATTCTATTGGTTCAGGTTGTTTAGACTTTGTTCGATAGGGATATGTGAGTCAATATTACTAAGTATTAAGAGATACATCCTAATGCCAAAAGTAAGAAGTAGAAAATAATCCCTACAAAAATGCCTTTTTATTAATTTTTAGGAAAAACTATCTTCTGGGAGTCAACTAAATATTATGTTTTTATCCTGGAATTAGAATCCGGTGTGGTGAAGAGGGAGCAGAGGAAGTGGAGGGAAGGACTTTTTTCTAGCATCTTCACATGGATTTCATTTAGAAACATGTCTATATGTACATTTTTGGTGAAGTACTTGTATTTCTGGACAAAGTTCATTATTTTACAACATCTAATATTTATAAAATATCCTGAGGTGACAGAAATGTGTGCAGATGTGCTTAAATTTACACTTTGATTAGATCCATTGATGTGTATGATTTTGACTGTACCATAGGGATTACATATAGTTAAGAGAAACATATTATAGATGTAGTAATGAGCTTAGAAACTATTTAGTGTATCTTACTTTATATCTCATATTCAGCTGAGCATAAAAAAGAAATATTTTGATTGTAATCCTGCTAGTACTTCTGTCTATAAACCTGTTGCCATTTTTCTTCAGTGAATTCTTTGTTCCTAAGAATGACAAAATTGCATTTTGTTTTTTAGACAGATTGAGTCAGTGTAGTTTATTCTTGGTTATCAAAATATTCATGCTGCTTTTGGATTTTGAATTAATGAATTCATAAAATTTAGAAAAGTATGGCATACACCATATGATTTCATTACCAAAAAGGAGTTGGTGTGAGTACATGGAGTAGCTAGACAGTCATGTCCAACGGACCAGCTTGTGATGACTTTGTTCTTTGCTTCTCATAGCAACATTGTGAAACAGAAAAATAGACTTTTAAGCAGATGCTTCAGAGTGCTTTCATCACATAGTTAAACAATGCAGTTGGGTTCCCTTTTGACCACATCCCCTCCAGCATCTGTTGTTATTAAAGTTCTTGATTATAGCCATTCTAACTGGGGTGAGGTGGTATCTCAATGTTGTTTTGATTTGCATTTCTTTTATGGCTAGAGAAGTTGAGCATTTCTTCATGTGTCTATTGGCCATTCTTATTTCCTTTTCAGAGAAGTCTCTCCTTAAGTCTTTAGCCCATTTATTAAACAGGTGGTTGTTTCTTTGAGGATTTGTTGGGGATTTAAATTTTTGAGTTCTGAGACCCTTGTCTGTTATATTACTAGTGAAGATCTTCTCCCAATCTGTGTGCTTTCTATTGATCTTGCTAGCTATGTCCATTGCCATGCAGAAGCTCTGCACTTTCATGTAATCCCACTATACAACCTTTCTTTAATTTGTTGTGTTTCTGGATCTTCATTAAGAAAATTTTGTCTTTTGCCAAGGAGCCCTAGAGTTTCTCCTATTCTTACCTATAATGTTTTCAGAGTGTCTGCTTTGACTTTGAGGTCTTTTTCCATTTGCAGTTGATTCTGGTGCAGGGTGATATATAAGGATTTAGTTTTAGTTTTCTACAGGTGTTTAATTTTTCCAGAACCATTTACTGAAGAGGCTGCCTTTCTCCATTCAAATTTTTCACTCCCTTATTGAAGATTAGGTGGTTATAGGTCTGTGGGTTCATTTCTGGGTCTTCAGTTCTATTCCATTGGTCCTGAGGTCTGTTCTTGTGCCAGTACCAAGCTGTTTTGAGTTCAATTTTTGTTTTTTTTTAGTCAGTCGTGGGACTTGAACTCTAGGCTTGGGGGATGTCCCTGCACTCTTCAGCTTAAGGCAAGCACTCTACCGCTTGAGCCACAGCATCACTTCCGTTTTCTAGTGTTTTTTGTTTGGAGATGAGTCTCACGGACTTTCCTGACCAGGCTGGCTTTGAACGCGATCTTCAGATCTCAGTCTCTTGAGTAGCTAGGAGTACAGGCGTGAGCCACCAGCACCCGGCTTTTAAGTTCATTTTCAACATAGTGTTCAGTAAGCTGCTTGGTTATTTTAAAAATTTATTTTTAAACAGTTTTATAATCATGAATTTTACAGTTATCCATAGTGCAGCTGTATTTTATGTCTGATATATTATAGTTTCCCTTTCTTTTATATAGGGTAGTTGTTCCAGTGATTTATTCATTCATCTAGTTATTTTCAGATTTTTTTCTTTCAATTTCATGCACTTGTGGATTGCCAGATATATAAAATGCAAGATATATTTTTGTTGATTTCCACTTCATTCCACTGTGGTCTGTGAATGTGCTTTGCATATGTCATTCTTAAATATGTTAGGATTTAATTATCACATTATCTACATGTGCACTTGGATATGAATAGTGATATGAATAGTGTTCTTTATTTGTATACTTTTGGTATAAGATTGATGCTTTATGATAATTATGTAATTTATCTGGGGATATGTCCTTTCTCAGAATTACTTTTATTTTAGTTATTACTGGTGTTT
This sequence comes from Dipodomys spectabilis, assembly GCF_019054845.1. Lineage (NCBI taxonomy): Eukaryota > Metazoa > Chordata > Mammalia > Rodentia > Heteromyidae > Dipodomys > Dipodomys spectabilis. Next base: position 11,068,616 of record NW_024871113.1, on the reverse strand, counting down.
GAACTCCAGGCAAAAGCTCTACCACTTTGCTCATGCCTCAAATTACACATTTGGTTTGATACCAGTCCTGAAGCTTGAACTGAAGGCTTTAGTGTTGTCCCTGGGTTTTTCTGTTCTCCCAGGCTGCCATTCTATCAATGGAGCATAACCCTCTTCTGACCTTACAATGTTTGATTGGAGATAAGAAATTCATGGACTTCCTGCCTTAGCTAGATTGAAACCATGTTCTTCCGATTACTGAGCAGCTAAGGTTATAGCCATGAACACAGGCACCACCTGGCTAATTCCATATTTTAAGAAATATTAGTTCCGGAAAGATGGCGGAGGAGAAGCTGGAGGCTAAACAAACTCTTGCATAGGAAGCAGTTTTAGTGTTCCAGTGAACAGTCTTAAGCCAGAGAATCACACCAAGTGTGCCATCACACTACAGAGAGTTAAGCCAGAGAGGGAAAATGCAGGCAAGGAGACAAATCTGAGCATTTGCCAACAGCCATGGCTGTGGCAGCAACGGCGGTGGCAGCAGCGGCCATAGCCACCATATCTGCAACACAAGAGTCCGAGATAAAGGAGCCAGATGAGGCAGGCAAGCGGATTCTACTCAACACCAGCAAGAACTGACAAGGAGCAGACATCTTCATCCTGCAGTGCGCAGACCAGAGACAACCCAGGAACCAAGACTCCGGCATGAATAGAAACCTGACATCCTCACTCCTTCTCAGGGAGCAGAGGAGGGAAGGCCACCCCTCCCCCCCCACTACCGGAGATCTACATCTTTGATACTGACAAAGGCCTGGCTGAGTAGCTAGCTCCAACTCAGGTCTTGGAAGAAAACAAGAGTCATTTAGCAGGTCACAGGAACCTAACTTGACCTGCCAGGCTCAGCTCTACCCAGGGAAAAGTCATCCAGCCCGGGCCACCAGCTACAGGAGTAGCTTTCCTCACTGGGTAAACAGAGCCAGAAGCTGCCCCTCCCTACAGTAGCCTAGACAATCAATTGAAATTCAGTAAACATAAATCCTGAGAATGGCTCCAGGCTGGGCTCTGTATCTCAGGAGCTAGCCTCTCAGAGAAAATCTACTGTTTGCTGAAAGGCCTCAAACCTATTCAGAACCTAGCCTCATCATGGCATCTCCAAACTAGAGGAAACAGCCATCTCCCTCTTTTGTGATACTCAAAGCAGATCTCCCTCCCATTGAACTAGACTAAGAGGAGGATCACAAAATCCTGGATAAAGCAGAACATTTTTCTGCCTGTTCAAACAAACTGACTTAAGAAACCATCTAAGCCATAGGAAAACCAAACACCCCAAGCAGACCAGAGATTCCAACAAGAGACTAGTTACAGACACAAGGGAGATACAGGAATCTTCCCATCCCCCGCCACAAAGAAATCAAAGAACTCTTTTATTGTACCTTTTATAAAAATTTATGTTTCTAAAACTTTTTTCAATTTTTAATTTTTAACTTTAAAAAAAATTTTTAGTAACTTTTTTTGTTCCTCTTATAATTTTTATTTTAGGGGTATATGGGTGTGTGCGTTTTTCTTTCTTTTTTTCTCTTAATTTTTTTTTTTTTGTTTAGCTCTACTGAACTTTTAATTTTTTCCTTCTTTCTCATTCTTTTCACCTTTTCTTCTCTTTTGTTCTTCTTTGTGTGACTTAATTGCTATTCTGCACATCCTCAAATACACCCATAATCAATTATTAGACCTTATCCCCCATTGTATACACACTTAATCCAGAAATTTATTACTCAATTCAAAACTTCTTAGACTTAAATTCCTTAATAGCAGTATTACCTCTTTATACCTATATAATATTTTAAGCATTTTTATTTTTAAGTTATTCACAACTCCTCTATATCCCTCCCCTTCTCTCATTATATCCACGTTCTTCTCTGAACATTTCGTATTCAAATTTGCATAATTTTTAAGCATTGCACTTTTTAATTTTTGCTTTTATATTTTTTCTTGTCTCTTTTTTCTTTCTCTTTCTTCTTCTTTTCTCTCTCTCTACTTTCATTCTATCCAACATATTTCCCACTTTGAGATTAGGACTTAGTTAACTCTCCCTCTGCCTCTCCATATTCTTCTATTCCTATTTTGACCCACATCTCTCACTAAATCTAATAATTTTCTGTTTGCAAAATTCTTCTTTGCGGTTCTTAGCCCATTAATATATAGTTGTTTGTTGTTGAATAGATATGTTTAATTTGATTGTATCGGCAGACTTTGACTGTGCAACTACAGACTTTGGTTGATGCTTGCCTTAAGATAGTGTTCTAGCACAAAACTGGTGTTACTCTCATCCCAAATGGGCAGAGTAAGCAAGAAAAAAACACAAGAAAAATGGCAAGTCCAGGTATCTCAACTCCCACTCATGATAATAAGGGGACAGAACAGATAATGAATAATCCAGAGGAGAGCTCCCAAATAGCTCGACAAACACTTCTGGTAAACATGGTGAATGAAAATATTGAAAACCTGCAAAGGACTTTGTATGAGTGTGATAAGAAGAGAGAGGGGGAAAACCAAAGGTTAATACAGGAATATCATGAGTGTGAGGAATCTACTCAAAAACTGATACAGGAATTGTGTGAGCAGCTTGAGAACACTCAAAGAGAAAGGCAGGAATGGCGGGAGCAGGTTGAGAATACTCAAAGAGAACTACAGGACTTACGTGAACCTGACGAAGCTAATCAGAGAGTAATACAGGACTTGAGAGCCCAGGAAGACAATACACAAAGATTACTAAAGGCATTCATGGAATCCATTAACAAAGAGCTGAAGGAAGTCAGGGAGACCACAAAGGGAATGCTGAATGGAACCCAACAGAAGGAATGGGAGCCCAAAGAAACCATAACCACTCAACTAAGTGATTTGAGAATAAACACTGAACACCAAATTAAGGAAGTAAAGAAGTTCATACAAGATCTAAAACAAAGCTTCAACAAAGAATTTGAAGCCATCAAAGCTGACCAATTAGAAGGAAAAGAAATAAAAAACAAAGTAGAAAGTCTTGACAGCAGGTTAGACCACTCAGAAGATCAAATCTCGGGGATTGAAGACAGCCTAAATATTCTAGAGAAAGAACATATAAACATCCAAGACAAGTCCAAGAAATATGATAGATCAATCCAACACTTGGAATACACCATCTGAAGGCCTAATCTGAGGGTAATGGGAGCACCTGGAAACAGAAGTTAATGGTCTAGGAAATTTGTTTAACAGGATCCTAGCAGAGAACTTCCCAAACATGCAAAAAGATAGGCCTATTCAGATACAAGAAGCTTTTAGAACTCCAAACAGACCAGACCAGTATAGGACATCCCACTGTCACGTTATAATCCACACAGGATCAATTCAGAACAAGGAAAAGATCCTTAAAGCTGTCAAGGGGAAAAGATCAATCACCTACAAAGGGAAACGAATTAGAATCACCTCAGATTTCTCAGCAGAGACAATCAAAGCAAGAAGAGCCTGGAATGATGTATGCCATGCCCTAAAGACAAACACTTTCAACCAAGCATAGTGTACCCAGCTAAACTATCCTTCATAACTGAAGGTCAAATAAAAACCTTCCATAGCAAAGAAAAATTGGAACAATATATCTCCACCAAACCAGCCCTACAAAAGATTCTTAAAGATGTCCTACACATAGAAAACCAACAAGACCACAATAAAGGCCAAGAAACCACACCCAAACTGTGAATCCAAGAACCATAGGAAGAATCCAGTTGCTACAGCCCTCCAAAAAGTGGATAAAATGGCAGGAACTCCCAAATACCTCTCAATCCTACCTCTCAGCATTAACAGACTTAACTGTCCAATTAAGAGACATAGATTGTCTAGTTGGATTAAAAAGCAAGATCCTTCTATCTGCTGGCTTCAGGAGTCGAGTCACATCTTGCCCATAAAAACAAACACATTTTCAATTTGAAAGGCTGGAACAAAATCTACCAAGAAAATGGCCCACATAAACAGTCGGGAGTTGCAATCCTAATATCAGATAAAATAAACTTCAAATTAAAATTCCTGAGAAAAGATAAAGAAGTTCGCTACATACTAATTAAGGGATCTCTCCCGCAGGAGGATATTACAATTATAAATATCTATTCGCCAAACAACGGAGCACCTAAATTTATCTCAGAAACAATGCTTTCCCTCAAATCCCATATAGACCCAAAGACATTAATTGTTGGGGACTTCAACACACCACTTTCCCCACTAGATAGATCAACTTGGCAAAACTCAACAGAGAAACCGAAGATCTAAACAACTGAATGAATCAACTAGATTTAGTAGACATCTACCGAATATTTCTCCCAGCAGCACCAGAATACACTTTTTCTCAGCAGCACATGGAACATTTTCTAAAATAGACCACATTTTAGGCCATAAAGAAAACTTGTCCAAATTCAGAAACATTGAAGTTATACCTTGCATTCTCCCAGACCACAAGGTAATAAAATTAGAACTCAACGCCAAAAGCCACTAAAGAAGGTCCGGTAACACATGGAGGCTGAACAACACACTGTTGAATGGGTCATGGAAGAGAATAGAAAGGAAATTCAAATGTTCATGATATTCAACAAAAATGAGCACACAAATTACCAGCTCCTCTGGAACACAGCAAATGCAGTTCTCAGGGTCAAGATTACAGCTCTGAGTTCCTACATCAACATATTCAAGAGATCTGAAACCAACAATTTAATGAGATGTCTGAGTCTCCTTGAAAAAGAGCAGCAAGATAAACCCCAATCCATTAGACAGAAACAAATGATTAAAATTAAATCAGAATTAAATGAATTAGAATCCAAAAAAAAATTATAGAAAAATCAACAAAACAAAGAGTTCGTTCTTCAAAAAAATTAACAAAATTGACAGACCCTTAGCAAAACTTATCAGAAAGAGAAGAGAACACACCCAAATAAATAAACTCAGAGATGAGAATGGAAACATCACCAGAGAAACAACCAAGATTCAGAACATTATAAGGGAATAATTCTCAAAACTTTATGCTAGTAAGTTTGAGAACTTGGCAGAAATGGACCTTTCCCTAGCAAATATTGACATGCCAAAACTAAACCAAGATGAGTTAAACCATCTTAACAGGCCCATATCAAGCATTGAAATAGAAACAGCAATAAGAGACCTCCCATCTAAGAAAAGCCCAGGACAAGATGGCTTTACAGCAGAATTCTACAAGGTCTTCAAAGCAGAGCTCACACCAATACTTCTCCAACTCTTCAATGAAATTGAAAGAGAAAGCTCACTACCGAACACATTCTATGAAGCCATCATAACCCTCATCACAAATCCAGGCAGGGATTCATCAAAGAAAGAGAACTATAGACCATTTCTTTGATGAACATTGATGCAAAACTTCTCAACAAAATTTTGGCCAATCGACTTCAACAATTCTTCCAAAAAAATCATATACCACGATCAAATAGGATTCATTTCAGGGATGCAAAGCTGGGTTTAATATACGGAAATCAATTAATATAATTCATCACACCAACAGAAGCAAGGATAAGAACCACATGGTTATCTCAGATGCATAAAAAGCATTAGACAAGATCTAACACCCCTTTATGATGAAGGTTCTGGAAAAATTAAGAATCAATGGAACATTCCTCAATATGATAAAGGCTGTATATGACAAACCTACAACCAGCATTATACTTAATGGTGAAAAACTAAAGCCATTTCCTCTTAACTCAGGAATGAGACAAGGATGTCCACTCTCGCCCTTCTCTTCAATCTAGTATTAGAATGCCTAGCTTCATCAAAAAGACAAGATGCAAGCATAAAGTGGATCCAAATAGGGAAAGAAGAAATAAAACTCTCCCTCTTTGCAGATGACATGATCTTGTATTTAACGAATCCCATAGTGTCCACTGCCAAATTACTCAAGCTGATTCAAAATTTTGGCAAAGTATAGGGTATAAAATTAACCCTCAAAAATCAATGGCTTTGCAGTATGCCAATAATGAGAAAAGTGTGGCTGAAATTAGGAAAGCAACTCCATTCGTACTAGCGTCCCCAAAATAAAATACCTAGGAATTAACTTCAGCAAAGAAGTGAAGGACCTCTATGATGAAAACTTTAAAAACTTGAAAAAGGAAATCAAAACAGAACTTAGAAAGTGGCAAAAACTCATTGGCTTCTGGATTGGAAAGATCAACATCGTGAAAATGGGAACACTTTCCAAGGCTATCTACAATTCAATGTGATACCTATCAAAATTCCAACCTCATTCTTCAAGGAAATAGAAGAGGCAATCCAAAAATTCATATAGAACAATAAAAGACCCCGAATAGCAAAACCGATCCTCAACAGAAAGAACAGTGCTGGAGGAATATCAATACCAAATTTCAAACTTTACTATAACGCCATAGTAATCAGCTTGGTACTGGCACAAGAACAGACCTTAGGATCAATGGAATAGAATTGAAAACCCAGAAATAAACCTACAATCCAATAGCCATCTAATCTTCCATAAGGGAGCTAAAAATTAGAATGGAAGAAAGACAGCCTCTTCAGTAAATGGTGCTGGCAAAATCGGTTAACTACTTGTAGAAAACTAAAGCTGGATCCTTATATATCACCCTGCACCAAAATCAACTCCAAATGGATCAAAGAGCTCGGAGTCAAAGCAGACACTCTGAAAACATTACAGGATGGAATAGGAGAAACCCTAGGTCTTGTCGGCACAGGCTGAAATTTTCTTAATAGAGAGCCAGAAACACAACAAATCAAAGAAAGGTTGTACAAATGGAATTGCATGAAATTGCAGAGCTTCTGCGTGGCAAAGGATATAGCTAGCCAGATCAATAGAAAGTTTGGGAGATCTTCACTAGCCATACAACGGACAAGGGTCTCATATATAAAATATATCTGGAACTCAAAAAATTAAATCCCCCAACAACAAATCTTCAAAGAAACAACTGCTAATAAATAAGTGGGTAAAGACTTAAAGAGAAACTTCTCTGAAGAAGAAAGAAGGATGGCCAATAGGCACAACCTCCCTAGCCATAAAAGAAATGCAAATCAAAACAACATTGAGATACCATCTCACCCCAGTTAGAATGGCAAAAATCAAGAACTCTAATAACAACAGACGCTGGAGGGGATGTGGACAGAAGGGAACTTTACTCCATTGTTGGTGGGAATGTAAACTTGTTGGACCACTTTGGAAAGCAGTATGGAGGTTCCTCATAAGACTCCACATAGAGCTCCCTTATAACCCAGCAATCCCACTTTTGGGCAAGAATATGTGGTATATATATACAATGGAATTCTATGCCTCCATCAGAAAGAATGACATTACCCCATTTGTTAGGAAATGGAAAGTCTTGGAAAAAAATAAATTAAGTGAAGTAAGCCAGCCCCAAAGAAACATAGGTCCTATGGTTTCCCTTATTTGCAATATCTAGTATATGTCTCAGTCAAGCAGAAAAGGTCAGATAAGATGATATTAGGGAAATTAACCCTAAGATATGTTTTCAAATGTTCATTTTTTCTTTCATGCAATTGTTTCTAACACATTTATAAGATTATTTCTTTGTTGCTTTGTATGTCCCTCCCCCACGGTATAAGCCCTGCTTTCACTGTTTTTGATGTGGGTATAATTTGTGGAGGGAAAGGGGAAAAACATATTGTTTAAATAGGGATACAGGTGGACCCATTGCAACAATGAGATGTACAAGTCATTATGTTGAAAACGAACTTTAGTGGGGGGGGGGGGTGGTATGATTGGTTGGGGGGCGTGGGGAGGATGGGAAGGAATGGCAAAGGGAAACAAAGTATGAGGCTACAATGCTTGATGAGACATGTACTCATTATTATCTTGCCCATGTAATTGTAATCCCTCTGTACAGTATTTTCACAATAAAAAAAAATCAGCTTGTATAAATTCTTCTTAAAGTGCATTTGTGGAATTCAACAGTGAAGTTGTTCGTTCTTGATCTTTTGATAATATAAAACTTCAATTAGTGTTTACAATTTTCAACTCTGCGGGGAACCAAGTGCTGTTTGCTAAGAAAGTACAGTTGCTACTTTCGATAAGATCCGTTAATCCTTGGGGCCTATGGATATCCTGTTTGACAACATTGTTTGGCGCCTTCTGGAGATTCCCCACCTATGACCTTTTGCAAGATATATTTTGCAGTTTTCGTGCCTAGAAACCCTATTGACCTGCTGTCGTTAATTACCCTGCTCAGCATGCTATATATACTGCTGTGTAAAAAATAAAGTTTGAGACCTTCATCAGAACTCTGTCTTGGTCTCCTTCCTCGTGTCTGGTTTGTCTCTCATTCAGGTCAGTTCCTCTTGGAGCCCATGTGGACTGACTCCGCGGGCCCGGGCACAACTCTATCAAAATACAAATTTGTAGATTGCAAATGTCCTGGAATGTAGTCTTTTCTGCAAGGGCACATTTGCTGCCATTTAAGTTAGTTACTTTCTTAATTAAGCAATTTATATTAGAGTTTGACCTGAAGGTCTCATATTGAAGAGTTAAAAGTGGTTTCGTTTCAAAGCAGTAACCCTTCTGCTGTTCATATTATCCTTGGGCCCACCTAAATTTCAGAAACTGTCTTGTTTGTGCTGAAACTGCTAAACTATAGATTACTTGAACAAAGCTACTCTGAAGTCAGGCCCCACTTTGTACTATAGCTGGGCTTGGGTCCCCACAAACTTCAGGAGATGACCAAGCTGGCCCAAGATAAACAGACCCTGCGAACAAACCCAGACCACCAATTATCCCAGCTACAGCTTATCAGAACCCAACTAGCCAGGAAACTCCCTGCTAAGCTTTAACTGCTCTGGAATGTCCAGATGGCCCTTTTAAGACCCAGCCAGTTTGATAACTCCCTACTACCCCTTATTGCCTTGGAATGCCCTGCTGAGGCCTCTTGTCAATCTGTGATTTCTTTTTTTCTTCTTCTCCTTTTATCCCTTTGTAGTTTTGGCCTTTGTAAACCCTGTGAAATTTCAGCTTCTTCCTAAGCTCCGATGAGCTGCAGCCCACTTGAATAAAGCCTTGCTTTTGCATTTCGGAACGTCTGACTCTCAGTGGTCTTTTTGGTGAGGGTCCTGCGATGGGGGTACAACAATATTTTCCTGGTCTGCTTTCTTGGCTGGTCTTCTTGTCCCGTTTTGGTTTGTTTTTGGTTGTTGTTGTGTTTTGTCATGGAACTTTTCTGCCCAGACTGGTTTTAAGCTGTGATCTTGTATCTCAACTTCTTAAATTTTGAGGATTACAAGCACAAGCCTGTAATGTTTGGCTCTTATTATTATTACTACATATAAGTAGTTGCACAAAGGTGTTTCAATTATGAATACAATGTATCTTGCACTTAAGTTTGGTAATGTAGATATATTTCTTATCCAATTCCTTCTTTGCTGGTTGTCAACAAATTACTTTCTTTTTTTAACATTATAGCTCATTAACATGGAATTATTGATTGTTTTGTACAGTTATTTGTATAAATAGAATAGCTTAAGAAGTATTCTATGCTATTCATACAGAATAGCATAAAAATGTAATACTTGTTTGGGGGATTTTGTTGCTCAAGGGGCTTGAGCTCCGGGCCTGGGCACTATCTGTGAGCTTCTTTTTGCTAAAAGCAAGTGCTCTACTACTTGAGCTACAGGGCCACTTCTGGCTTCCTGAATAGTTTATTGGAGATAATAGTCTCACACATTTTCCTGCCCTACCTGGCATCAAACTGTGATTCTCAGATCTCAGCTTCCTGAATAGGTCAGCTTATAAGTGAGAGCCACTAACTCCTGGTTGTAATATGTTTATTACATGTTCTAGAATAATTCCATGACCTATACACTTTCCTCTATAAACACTAGAACTATGAAGACAAGTTATTTTTGAAAATCCTTTTTTTCCAGAAAAATACATACACTTAAAATTTATTATAGTAAAAATCTCACAATATATTCTTCATTTCAGGGAATATTTTTACTTCATCTTCAGTTTTGATGGGTTTTATGCTGGATAGAGACTACTTGAATCATATTATTGATATTGGTGATACCATTGATATATCATTGCACTGTTTTTGGTTTTCAGATTTACTACATCAAGATACATGGATTTATGATTGTATCACTTCTTTTATGAGACATCTACTGTTACTCTTTTTTATGATGCAATATATAACATGAGTACATGAGTATTGTTTCAGGCTTTGACAGCTTGATATTCACATGCCAATCTGTCAATATTTTATGATTCATAGGCTTCTGATAAAGTAAAGAAGATTTTATCAGTTTTTCTGCCTATTTTCTTTCTAAATCTTTCTCTTTTTTCTCTGTGTGTGTTTGTTCTGTGTGTGTGTGTTTGTGGTATTCTTATTATGGTATTCTTCAGATCCAATGTTCCTCATTCTTTCTCTAATCAAAATCAATGACTTTTTATTTTAATTGATGACTATTCACTTGACTTAAAGTAAACCAATATGCTATAAATCTCTCCTAGTGATTATTTCAAATTTGAATTAATGTGCTTTTCCAACTAATAATTTCTTTTTCGATCTCTATTAGATTTTCTCTATATATACTCATGTCCTGTATTTATTCTAAGAAAATCATTATACTTTCTTTTGGTCCTTTAATCTTTTGGATGAAATGGAACACACCTTTTACTGGAATCCCCTAATTATACATAGCTCACTCCTGTCTAAAACTCTCACTTATACAAGCCTAAAACTTACCTGAGTAATCAAAGTTGGGTCTTAGGGTCACTGAATCCCATATACTGCTACACTTGAATAAACTTTTTTTTTTCTCAGCTATTCACTAGTGCTTATCTCTTTTATTGTTATGCAGATAGTGATGGCAGAACCTAATATGGTTGGGAGTCTGATTGCAGATGCTTCTGTTATGGGGCCTAGTTTCATAGTAGATAATAGCTATGAGAGCTGTGGAAAGAATACACCTAACTGAATAAGAATAGTTTTTAAAGCAGCATTACCAATGTCTAAAATGACTCAAGTTATAGATATAAATTAACTGTAGAGTTTCTTTTAGATTTCTAATCTGGTGCTATAGTGACAGTCATAAAATATGGTCCAGAATATTTTTTGCCAGGGAAGAAAATGGTTATTCCATAAAAGTATCAAGAACCTTCTCTTTCTAACCACAGAATTGCAGATGATTTTAAAAACATAACTCAAAAATAGACTCATTGTGCTTCTGTTCTCAGCAGCATTCATTCACTCCTGTGTGTTTGTTTTCTGAAAACAAATTCACTATTTTATCTTCAAAAATATCTTATATAGTTTCATCAATATAAACTTCAAAATATACACAGAGAATAATTGTTATTTGTACTTGAAAGTTGATATTTAAATGTAATCTTCTTTATAATTATTGAAAGGCTTCCCCAAGAAAATCACTGAGACACATGGTCACATACAAAGTTAAAGGAGGTTTTAATCGCAGTAACCTGACTGGCTAACTGGAGGGCAGAGAGTAGCAGCTGAGCAGGCTATAAGCAGTTTATAGGGCTGGGTTCATGTGGAATGTGAGAGCAGAAAACTGCATTGTGGATGGGTTAACATTTACAGCTGTAGCTGCACAAACAAGGGGAGAGGGAAATTGCATTTTTGGAGGAAGAGTGAAGCTGCCTGTATTATCTGTTTTTTTCAGGGGAAAGTCTGTATCACCTGTTTTGGGGGAAAGGCCTGTGTCACCTGATTTCAGGGAAAGACAATTTTGTTTTTGCTAAGGTGTAAGGTAGAAGATTGTGTAAGAAGATGGATGAGGTTAGGCTAACATTTATAATGTTTAAAAGATAGTGTTAGCCCAAGCAGGACAGTCCTTGAGACTCATCTCCAATAAACCACCAGAAAACCGGAAATGGTGCTGTGGCTCAAGTGATAGAGGGCTTGCCTTGAGCTGAAGAGCTCAGGGACAGCGCCTGGGCTCAGAGTTCAAGTCCCATGACAGACAAAAAAAAGATAATGCTGCTTTCCTTAGTGCTCATAACTATACAAACAATTATAACCTATCTTAATAAAATATAATCATAACATCAAAAGTGTAAAACATGTAATAATTTTAAATTAGTTATTTTCTATAGAATTTTGATGATTTACATGCTTACAGACTATATTTGTATGAACTATATTATCTGTTAATAGGATGCTCCATTAAACCATTGTGTGATTTAAAGTATTGTTATTTCTAAGTTAAAGAACATATCCAACTTTTAGTGTGTTACTATACCTTATTTTTCTAATATTTTATTAGCAATAAAATATTTTATTTACAGTCAAGTTCTAGAAGTTTATGCCTATAATCCTAACTACCCAGAAGCCTGAAATCTGAAAAGTAAGTTTCAGATCCATCCAGGGCAGACAAATCCATGGAATGTATTGTCAAATAACAAGCAAAAAGCCAAAAGTGGAGATATGGCTCACATAGGGATTCAGCCACAGTGAAAAAGTGGGGAAAAGGCATAAGGTCCTGAGTTCTAGGCCCAGTGTAACCTTTTGATAAGTGTAAATCAGAAAAAGACTTTTAATCACTAACTTCCTGGCCAAATATTAGCAGAAAATTTAGACCAGCTAACCATCCTCAATGGCTTTCTTCTGTGGTTCTCTTTTTTGTTTCTTATAAGGTCATGAAGCCAAAGATTTTGTGCTCAGTTCATATTTTCTCATTCTTTTGTCCTCTTTACTTATGTATTCTTTGGTACGCTCTACCCCCATTTCCTTTTCAGGCAGGTTTTTATTTATCAGCTTATCCTGCCATCAGGTAAGTTCTGTAATTGACAATTCTCTGACTACCTGCATTTCTAACTCATATCACCAGGACCTGCAAAAAATGAAAACATTTTAATGCATAGAAACAAGTTGACTGGAAGTTGATTAAGCACTAGTTATAGCATGTAACTAGGCTTAAGGGTTTAACAGTCATATGTATTTTCATACATTTAGCACATCTCATTATATCAATTCAATTGATTTATTTTACTGCTATTACACTACTTGAAAGTAAGAATGTTTCTAATTTCATCACAATTCCTTCAGCAAGCATTATTTCTGATAAAAACACACACTTACCACTTATCTAGTCAACATTCAGTTGTTCTCATTAGAAATTGTATCTGAATTAAAAGAAATCTAGAAACATTTGAATCTGAATTAATTATTTTAATTCAGAAACAAGCATACTTAAAGACTGCAAAAAATAAGTAATATTTCATACCAAAGGATCTAAAATCATAAAATTTTATATTATGAAATGCATAACCTTTTGATATTTACATTTTTATCTTCTGCCTCTCATGTATTCAATTATAGTAATAAAATTAAATTAAACATTTATAATCTGAGATTACTTTCAATTCTTAAAATGAAGTAAAGTTACATTGATAAAATAATTGTTCAAAATAAATTTATAAAAATAATTGTTTATAAAACATTTTCATGAGAAAAGTACTTATATTAACACAAAATAATCATAAGTATTTGTTGACCTTTATAAAAAATTATCTCAAGTCAATATCAATAATATTTATGTGTTTCTCATGTATTTTCTGTACTCCAGGGATTTTGATGAACATATAATTATTTAGGTTCAAGAATATAACCCTGGAGTTCCGGGAAGATGGCGGAGGAGAAGCTGGAATCTGAACAAGCTCTTGCATAGAAAACAGTTTCAGAGTTCCAGTGAACAGTCCCAAGCCAGAGAATCACACCAAGCGTGCCATCACAGGACAGAGAGATAGTCAAGAGAGGGGAAGCCAAGCAGACACATCTGAGCTCCTGCCAACAGCTGCTGTGGTGGTGGCAGGGTCGCGGCAGCGACCACCGCTGCGGGGGCACACCTGAGACACAGTCCGGGACGAAGGAGCCAGACGCAGGGGACGAGCGGATTCTACTCAACACCAGCAAGAACCGACAAGGAGCGGACAACTTCATCCTGCACTTTGCAGACCAGAGACGACCCGGGATCCAAGACTCGGTGTGAGTAGAAGCCCGACTTCCTCACTCCTTCTCAGGGAGCAGTGGAGGGAAGGCCACCCCTCCCCCCCCAGCACCGGTGATCTCCATCTTGGATACCGACAAAGCTTGGAGGAGAGGCTAGCTCCAACTCAAGCCTTGGAATAAAACGAGTCATTTAGCAGGTCACAAGAACTTAACGGCGAAGTGACCTCACAGACTCAGTTCCATCCAGGGAAAAGTCACCCAGCTCAGGCGCCAGCCATTGGAGTAGCTCTCCTCACCGGGTAACCAGAGCCAGAGGCTGCCCCTCCCTCTAGCAGCCACCACAATCAATTGAAAAACAGAAACCCTGAGAATGGCTCCAGGCTGGGTGCTGTGAGTTTTTTTCACAAAATAGCCCCAGGGAAAAGCTACTGTTTGTTGAAAGGTCTCAACTCTACCCAGAACCTAGCCTCATCACTGCATCCCCCTCTTGTGTGATTCTCAAAGCAGATCACCCTCCCAGTAAACTAACCTGGGAGGGGGATCTCAAAATCTTGGGTAAAGCAGAGCATTTTTCTGCCTGTTCCAACAAACTGACTTAAGAAACCAATCAAGCCACAGGACTTCAAGCTGACCAGAGACTCCAACCAGACTCTGGTTACAGACAAAAGGGAGATACAGGACTCTTCCCACCCCTCCCAAAAAAAAAAAAAAAATCAAAGAACTTTTTTTTTCTTCTTCTTCTTTGCTTTTTTCTTTTTTTGTTTTGTTTTTTTTTTTCGTTTTTTGTTACCTTATATATATAAAAAATTTTTTTGCTTTTCTAAAACTTTTATTAATCTTTAATTTTTGCCACTTCTGAAAAAATAATTGTTTTCCATTAACTTTTTTTTTCTTTTTTCTCCTCTTATAATTTTTATTTTAGGAATACGTGAATGTGTGTTTTCCTTTCTTTTCTTGTCTTCTTTCTCTTTTTCTTTCATTCTTAATTATCTTTTTGTTTTTTGTCTAGCTCTACTGAACTTCTGATCTTTTCTTCTCACTTCCCTATCCTTTCCATCTTTTCCTCTTTGTTCTTCTTTATGTGACTTAACTCTTGTCCTGCACATCCTCAGATAAACCCGTAGTTAACCAGTAGACCCTATACCCCATTGTGTACACACTTAATCCACAAACTTATTACTCAATTCAAAACCTCTGAGACTTAAATTCATTAATAGCATTACTACCTCTTTATACCTATATAATATTTTAAGCATTTTTTTAAAGTTTTTCACATCTCCTCTATGTCCCTCCCTTTCTCTCAACATATTCATATTCCTCTATAAATAGATGGTCTTTTAATCTCTAAAATAACATTAATTTTTACGTTTGTATTTTTTTTCTGGTCTCTTTTCATTCCCCTTTCCCTTTCTTCTTTTTCTCTCTCTCTCTACTTGCATCCTACCCAACCTATTTCCTGCATTGTGATTAGGACATATTTAACTCTCCCTGTGCCTCCCCACACCAATCTATTCCTATTTTTTACCCACATCTCTCCCAAACCCTAATAATTTCTGGTTATCCAAATTCGTCTCTGCGGTTCGCAGCCCTTTAACTTATAGTTGTTTGATTTCGAATAGATGTATCTGTTGAACTAGATTGTATCTGTAGACTATTGACTGTACAAATGCAAACTTTGGTTGATGGTTGCCTTAAGATAGTGGTCTAGCACAAAACTGGTGCTATCTTCATCTCAAATGGGCAGAGTAAGCCGGAAAAACACAAGAAAAATGGCTAATTCGGGTATCTCAATTCCCAATCTTGATAATCAGGGGTTAGAAGAGATAATGAATAATCCAGAGGAGAGTTCCCAAACAGCTCTACAAACACTGCTGGCAAACATGATAAATGAAAAGTTTGACAACGTACAAAGGACTCTGTATGATAGGGAGAGAGAGGAGGCATCCCAGAAGTTTGTACAGGAATATCATAAGCGTGAGGAAGCTACTCAAAAACTGATACAGGATTTGCGTGAACAACTTGAGAATACTCAAAGAGAAAGGGAGGAATGGCGTGAGCAGGCTGGGAACACTCAAAGAGATCTGCAGGAATCCCACGAATGGGAGGAAGCTAATCAAAGAGTAATACAGGAATTGAGAGACCAGGTAGAGAACACACAAAGATCACTAAAGGCATTCATGGAATCCATCAACAAAGAGCTGAAGGAAGTCAGGGAGACCACAAAGGGAATGCTGAATGGAACCCAACAGAAGGAATGGGAGCCCAAAGAAACCATAACCAATCAACTAAGCGATTTGAGGACAAACACTGAACACCAAATTAAGGAAGTAAAGAAATTCATACAAGACCTAAAACAGAGCTTCAACAAAGAACTTGAAGCCATCAAAGCTAACCAACTAGAAGGAAAAGAGATAAAAAAAACAAAGTAGAGAGTCTTGACAGCAGGTTAGACCATGCAGAAGATCGAATCTCAGGGATTGAAGACAACCTAGATATTATAGAGAAAGAACATACAACCATCCAAGACAAGTCCAAGCAATATGAGAGATCTATCAAACACCTGGAAGACACCATCAGAAGGCCTAATCTAAGGATAATGGGTGTAGAGGAGCACCTAGAAACAGAAGTTAATGGTCTAGGAAATTTGTTTAACAGGATCCTAGCAGAGAACTTCCCAAACATGCAAAAAGATAGGCCTGTCCAGATACAAGAAGCCTTTAGAACCCCAAATAGACCAGACCAGAATAGGACATCCCACTGCCATATTATAATCCACACAGGATCAACTCAGAACAAGGAAAAGATCCTTAAAGCTGTCAGAGAGAAAAGGGTAATCACTTATAAAGGGAAACCAATTAGAATCACCTCAGATTTCTCAGCAGAGACAATCAAAGCAAGAAGAGCCTGGAATGATGTATGCCATGCCCTAAAAACAAACAACTATCAACCAAGAATACTGTACCCAGCTAAACTCTCCTTCATAACTGAAGGCCAAATAAAAACCTTCCATAGCAAAGAAAAATTGAAACAATACATCTCCACCAAACCAGCCCTACAAAAGATTCTTAAAGATGTCCTACACATAGAAAACCAACAAGACTGCAATAAAGGCCAAGAAACTGCACCCAAACTGAGAATCCAAGAACCATAGGAAGAACCCAGTTTTCGCAGCCCCCAAGAAGGTAGATAACATGGCAGGAACTCCCAAATACCTCTCAGTCCTATCTCTTAATGTTAACGGACTGAACTCTCCAATTAAGCGACATAGACTGTCTAGTTGGATTAAAAAACAAGACCCTTCTATCTGCTACCTGCAGGAGTCACATCTTGCCCGTAAAAACAAACACATTTTCAATGTTAAAGGCTGGAACAAAATCTACCAAGCAAACGGACCGCATAAACAGGCGGGAGTTGCAATCCTAATATCAGATAAAATAGACTTCAAATTAAAATTCGTGAAAAGAGATAAAGAAGGTCGCTACATACTAATTAAAGGATCTCTCCTTCAGGAGGATATTACAATTCTAAATATCTATTCGCCAAACAATGGAGCACCCAAATTTATCAAAGAAACACTACTTTCCCTCAAATCCCATATAGATCCAAAGACATTAATTGTTGGGGATTTTAACACACCACTCTCCCCACTAGATAGATCAACTCGGCAAAAACTCAACAGAGAAAATGCAGATCTAAACAGCTGCATAGATCAACTAGACTTAACAGACATTTACCGAACATTTCACCCAGCAGCATCGGAATACACGTTTTTCTCAGCAGCACATGGAACGTTTTCTAAAATAGACCACATTTTAGGCCACAAAGCAAACTTGTCTAAATTCAGAAACATTGAAGTTATACCTTGCATTCTCTCTGACCACAAGGGAATAAAGTTAGAACTCAACACCAAAAGCCACCAAAGAAAGTCCGGTATCACATGGAGGCTGAACAACGCACTGCTGAATCATGAGTGGGTCATGGAAGAGATTAGAAAGGAAATTCAAATGTTCAGGCTATTCAACAAAAATGAACACACAAAATACCAGCTCCTCTGGGACACAGCAAAGGCAGTACTCAGGGGCAAGTTTATAGCTCTGAGCTCCTACATCAACAAATTGGAGAGATCTGAAACTAACAATTTAATGACACATCTAAACCTCCTTGTAAAAGAGCAGCAAGATAAACCCCAATCCAGTAGACGGAAAGAAATAATCAAAATTAAATCAGAATTAAATGAATTAGAATCCAAAAAAACTATAGAAAGAATCAACAAAAAAAGAGTTGGTTCTTCAAAAAACTTAACAAAATTGACAGACCCTTAGCAAACCTTATCAGAAAAAGAAGAGAACACACCCAAATTAATAAACTCAGAGATGAGAATGGAAACATCACCAGGGAAACAAGCAAGATTCAGAACATTATAAGGGAATACTTCTCAAAACTTTATGCTAATAAGTTTGATAACTTGACAGAAATGGACCTTTTCCTAGCAAATATTGACATGCCAAAACTAAACCAAGATGAGTTAAACTATCTTAACAGGCCCATATCAAGCACTGAAATAGAAACAGCAATAAGAGACCTCCCAGCTAAGAAAAGTCCAGGACCAGATGGTTTTACAGCGGAATTTTATAAGGCCTTCAAAGCAGAGCTCACACCAATTCTCCTCCAACTCTTCAATGAAATTGAAAGAGAAAGCTCACTACCAAACACATTCTATGAAGCCATCATAACCCTCATCCCAAAACCAGGCAGGGACTCATCAAAGTAAGAGAACTATAGACCCATTTCTTTGATGAACATTGATGCAAAACTTCTCAACAAAATTTTGGCCAACCGACTTCAACAATTCATCCAAAAAACCATACACCACGATCAAACAGGATTCATTTCAGGGATGCAAAGCTGGTTCAATATACGCAAATCAATTAATATTATTCATCACATCAACAGGAGCAAGAATAAGAACCACATGGTTATCTCAATAGACGCAGAAAAAGCATTTGACAAGATCCAACACCCCTTCCTGATGAAGGTTTTGGAAAAATTAGGAATCCATGGAACATTCCTCCATACAATATAGGCTGTATATGACAAACCTACAGCCTGCATTATACTCAATGGTGAAAAACTAAAGCCATTTCCTCTTAACTCAGGAACAAGACAAGGATGCCCACTCTCTCCACTTCCTTCAATCTAGTATTAGAATGCCTAGCTACAGCACTAAGACAAGATGCAGACATAAAGTCCATCCAAATAGGGAAAGAAGAAATAAAACTCTCCCTCTTTGCAGATGACATGATCTTGTATTTAAAGAATCCCATAGACTCCACTCCCAAATTAATCAAGCTGATTCAAAACTTTGGGAAAGTAGCAGGTTATAAAATTAACCCCCAAAAATCAATGGCTTTTCTGTATGCCAACAATGAGAAAAGTGGGGCTGAAATTAGGAAAGCAACTCCATTTGTAATAGCCCCACAAAAAATAAAAAACCTAGGAATTAACTTAACTAAAGAAGTGAAGGATCTCTATGATGAAAACTTTAAAATCTTGAAAAAGGAAATCAACACAGAACTTAAAAAATGGCAAAACCTCCCATGCTCCTGGATTGGAAAGATTAACATAGTGAAAATGGCAATACTTCCCAAGGCTATCTACAAATTCAACGCAATACCTATCAAAATTCCACCCTCATTTTTCAAGGAAATAGAAGAGGCAATCCAAAAATTCATATGGAACAATATAAGACCCCAAATAGCAAAAACGCTCCTCAACGGAAAGAACACTGCTGGAGGAATATCAGTACCAAATTTCAAACTCTACTATAAAGCCATAGTAATCAAAACAGCTTGGTATTGGCATAAGAACAGACCTCAGGACCAATGGAATAGAATTGAAAACCCAGAAATGAACCTACAGACCTATAGCCATCTAATCTTCGATAAGGGAGCTAAAACAATAGAATGGAAGACAGACAGCCTCTTCAGTAAATGGTGCTGGCAAAACTGGTTAACTACATGTAGAAAACTAAAGCTAGATCCTTATATATCACCCTGCACCAGAATCAACTCCAAATGGCTCAAAGACCTTGAACTCAAAGCAGACACTCTGAAAACATTACAGGATGGAATAGGAGAAACCCTGGGTCTCCTCGGCTCAGGCCGAAATTTCCTGAATAGAGACCCGGAAACACAACAAATCAAAGAAAGGTTGGACAAATGGGATTGTATAAGGTTGCAGAGCTTCTGCAGGGCAAATGACATAGCTAGCAAGATCAATAGAAAGCCCACGGATTGGGAGAAGATCTTTACTAGCCATACAACGGACAAGGGTCTCATATCTAAAATATACTTGGAACTCAAAAAATTAAACCACCCAACAACAAATCCTCAAAGAAACAACTGCCCAATAAGTAAGTGGGCGAAAGACTTAAAGAGAAGCTTCTCTGAAGAAGAAAGAAGGATGGCCAATGGACACATGAAGAAATGTTCAACATCCCTAGCCATAAAAGAAATGCAAATCAAAACAACATTGAGATAACACCTCACTCCAGTTAGAACAGCAAAAATCAAGAACTCTAACAACAACAGATGCTGGAGGGGATGTGGACAGAAAGGAACCTTACTTCATTGTTGGTGGGAATGTAAACTTGTTCAACCACTTTGGAAAGCAGTATGGAGGTTCCTCAAAAGACTCCAAATAGAGCTCCCCAATGACCCAGCAATCCCACTTTTGGGCATTTACCCAAATGATCACAAACAAGGCCACACTAAAGCTACCAGCACAACTATGTTTATTGCAGCATTATTTACCATAGCTAAGATATGGAACCAACCCAGATGCCCCTCA
The DNA here is from genome assembly GCF_019054845.1 of Dipodomys spectabilis. NCBI lineage: Eukaryota > Metazoa > Chordata > Mammalia > Rodentia > Heteromyidae > Dipodomys > Dipodomys spectabilis. The sequence continues at coordinate 11,047,809 of NW_024871113.1, read as the reverse complement.
GTAGATGAATTGATCAAGAAGATGTGGTATATATACACAATGGAATTCTATGCCTCCATCAGAAAGAATGACATTTCCCCATTTGTTAGGAAATGGAAAGGCTTGGAAAAAATTATATTAAGTGAAGTAAGCCAGGCCCAAAGAAACATAGGTCCCATGGTTTCCCTTATTTGCAATATCTAGTATAGGTATGAGTCAAGCGGAAAAAGTCAGAGAATGTGATGTTAGGAAAACGAACCCTCAAATATGTATTTTAATGTTTTTGTTTCTTTCATGCATGTGTTTCTAACGCATTCATAAGATTATTTCTTTGTTGCTTTGTATGTCCCTCCCCCACAGTGTAACCCCTGCTTTCACTATATTTGATGTCAGTATAACATGTGGAGGAGACGGGGACAAACAAGTCGTTTAAGGATTCAGGTGGACCTGTTGCAACAATGAGAAGTACAAAATGTCATGTCAAAACCAGCTTTACAATGTCGGTGGTGGGGGGGAGGGGGGTATGATTGGGTGGGGGGTAGGGGGGAGGCTGGGAAGGGAGGTGAAGGGTAAACAAAGGAGGAGGCTGCAATGCTTGGTAAGAAATATATGCATTATCCTGCCCATGTAATTGTAACCCCTCTGTACAGTATGTTCTCAAATAAAATTAAATTAAATTAAAAAAAAAAAAAAGAATATAACCCTGGACTGGCAAGGTGGCTTAGTGTTAGTGCGCTTGCCTTGCATGCCTGAGGCCCTGGGTTCGATTCTTCAGCACCACATAAGTAAAAAGAAAAAAAAGCCAAAAGTGGCACTGTGGCTCAAATGGTAGCGTGCTAGTCTTGAGCTGAAGAGCTCAGGGACAGTGCCCAGGCCCAGAGTTCTGGCCCCACGACCGTATCCTCCCATCCCCCCAAAAAGAATATAACCTTTTCCTTAAAAGACATAAATAGATAAATTAAATACAAACTTAAACTATTTCTGGAGTCTCATTAATCAAGTATAAAAGTATAGTATAAAGTAATAATTTATCTTTTGAAAATGGTATTTGAAAAAATACTTTAGAAAGCCTGTTATCTTCTCTATAAACATAAAATCAGAGATACTTGTAGAAACAAACAAACATTAACATCTATCAGGCATACCAATTTAAGAATACTAACAACATTGGAATTACAGAAAAGAAAGAGTATGTCTGTTTACCTTTGTCACTAGAGAGAAGTGAGGTTTAGTGAAGTTGTCCTTTAAAGATAAGAACTCTTCAATTAGGGTCTTGACTTCCATCACAGAGTAAGAATTTCTGGATAAGTCATGACCGTAAGAAAACTTGGCAGAGCTTTATTAAGTAAAGAAGTAGGCAAGCAGACACAGAAAAAAAAGCATACAAACACATAGAAGGGCAGTAGCTCACTCTAACAGATTGTGGGTGCTTTAATCTGGAAATAGAGACAGACACAGAGAGACACACAGCTCCTTGGTTGTTGGGATTTTATGGGGTAAATGCAAGGAGGTCTGGCTTCAAAGTTATATAAAGATAAATGCTTTGTCATTGTTCTAATCACGCCTGGTGTTACTTTCTGAGTTTCCAGGTAAAAATTCATCCTGCCATGAAATAGATCCTTATCTTTGAGATAAGGAGGTGTCCTGCTAACTCCATTTTGGGGCAAGTGGCTTAGGTTTGGGGAAGCCTTTTTTCTCAGGAAAGCATATATCCTGTCAGATAAGTATTAATTCTTGGGGTGTGAAATGCATCCTGGAGGAAGGGATGCATTTGGCTGTCTCTCTTTGAAGCAAAGTTGTCATTTCTGTTTCTAAATACCGTATTTCTGAGTTGTTTTCACCAGGCCTCAGTTCCTATAAGTTATCCTGTTTCATTTTCCCCTAAATGGCTTTGGTCAACCTTAATCTTAAAGGAAGTAGATGAATGAATATTTCTTGTATTTGTCACAAGCTGAGCATACCTCATTTTTTCTTCATCTATTCTGTTTCATCTGTAAATGCTGAAGATGCAATAGAAAAATTGGTTCCAAGATTTTTTTTTTGATTTTGTGTAAAAGAGAAGTTGATGTAGAGAATAGACTGCCCATGAGCCCTTAAATACCTTAAAACCTTACATATTTCAGAATAGGTGGTTTGATTAACCAGAAAATGAGTTTTAGTGTGCCCACTAATCAATAATTTTGACAAGTTGTGTTTTGTGCATTTATTTAATGTATTTTGTTGTGTTACCAGTGATTAGGGGAGATCTGGATACCAGGTTGGTCCTTCAATATGGAACATCTACTATGATGACACTCCTAGAGGAATAACAAATGAGCTATCTGCAAAAGAGGCAAAAACAGAAAGACAGTGAAGAGTGGTTTATTAACAAAGCATGAGTATACTGAAGGCAGGAGAAGGACATGTTGGATAAAGCCAAGGGATGAGGAAAGTGGTTGAATAAGACTAAAAAGCACAAAGGTTGTCCAGACACTGGGCATGTGCAAATGTTTGGGAATTCTGAACAGTAGGACACTGAGATCCTCCCTTATCCTCAAGTGTTTTGGCAGCTGCCTAGGTATGGGAACTTGTACATTTGATCCTCTTAATCTTAGAAGCTTAAACTTGACCTTGGGAGTGTGTGATATATCAGAAAGATTTAAAATCAGTTTCTTGATCATTGATCTCTCGGTTTGGATTGTTATGTTAGTCCTTGGGAGAGTCAATTACATAGGTCATTAGGGTTCTGCTGTTCTAGCACATGGAGAGAAGTGTTTGCATTTTTCTTCATTCCTACCAGTACTAAAAGTTACATTTATACAAATAAATCAAGGCAATAAAAATTAATGGCATTGAGTTAAAAAAAAATCTTACTATCAACTTTGGTGTTCAAATGATGCATAAAAGCAGATTTTTGAACACAAGAAATGACTGGGAACTGAAGTTGATCTTCCTTTAGATACTATCAGAAATAAATATAAACAATTTAGTGTAATGGCAAAGAGAGTTTTCACCTTGACATAAAACACATAGCATAATTGTCTAGTTATGCAGTTCTAATCCATTTTTCCCTTTCTTTCTAACATTGGGTGTGCATTTGTGTGTGTGTTTACTTCTGTGGCTTGAACTCAGGACCTTCCACTCTTGATTCACTTTTTCCACTTGAGCCACACTTCCACTTTCTCTTTTTTACTGTTTAATTTGAGATAAAAGTTTCTAGGATTTGTTTGCCTAGGGTGGATTGGAAACTTGATCCTCAGATCTTCACCTCCTGAGTAAATAGGGTTATAGATATGAGCCTCCAACTCCTGGATCAGAAGATAGTCTATCTTATTGGTGGTTTTCTTTGCCCACCAGACACTATGGGATTTTATTATAAGTTTCAAGTATTATATTTGAAACTTGAAGTTTGCATTGGGTGGATGGTGTATTGATCTAATCATTCAGCTGGAGACTAAAGCAAGTATTATGACACATCTTCTCTGTGGAAGGTAGAGTAAAAGGTAATGTGGAATATCTACAACAGAAAAACACTGGACTAGCTTCCCCACTTTCTTTCTTTATCTTTTTTCCTTTATTTTTTCCCCCATTATTGAATCAGATGTCAGAGATCTTTGTTGATGCTGTTTAGTCAGGAACCTTGGACATGCAAAAACATCAACATATCCGTGGAAAATATATGCTATCAGTTTGAATAAGTGAGTATAACTTATAACCATAGTTACAGAAGAAAACAACAGGAGCAAAGTTTATGTTGTAGTTTCAAATTAAGAAAGAAAGTACTTGGAAAATATAAGTAAATGATAGACTAATTTTTTTTTTCCTTACAGACATGACAATTTATCCAACTAATGAGAATCATTTTATGGAGCTACTAGATGTACAAGTTAGTGTAATGACTTCATTAATGAGTTCTGAAGGAGGGTGTCTATGATTTGAAGCCAAAGGAAAATCACAATAACATTATCCTTACTTTTACAGCTTCTTCACTTCTCTACCAAAGACCCCTTGAAGTTAACCATATTCAGAAAGTATATATGATAGTTTGCTAACCTATTTTAAATCTGGAATAACTGTCAAAATTTTATGATAAAATATCATTTGTTGCCAGTCAGTAGTGGCTCACACCTATAATTGTAGCTACTCAAAAGCCTGAGATCTGAGGATTATTGTTGGACACCATTAGGGAAGGGAAAGCCGATGAGACTCTTATTTCCAATAAAGATAGTAGTAGAGCTGTGATCAAGTAATAGAGTACTAGCATAGAGCAAAAAGAAGCTCAGGAACAGTGCCCAAACACTGGCTCAGGACTGACACACACGAAAGTCAATTGTTGCAAATATATTTTTGGTATAAAATGATTGCAGAAATATATAAATATGATCATAACAAATGAGTGTTTTTACACTTACAGTAGGAATTCTTGTGATATCTGTATATTAACCATTGGTAAATACAGTTTCATTATATTATCCCAACATTTTTTGTTTGGGGAACCATTTGTGTGTGTGTGTGTGTGTGTGTGTGTGTGTGTGTGTGTGTACCCTGGGGCTTGCACTCAAGGTGTGGGTACTGTCTATGATCTTTCATGCTCATGGCTAGAGCCCTCTACTACTTTGAGATTCAGATCCATTTCTGGCTTTTTGGTAGTTAATAGGAGATAAGAGTCTCACCATTTCTGTGCCCCAATTGGCTTGGAAATGAGATTGTCAGATCTCTGCTTCCTGTGTTGTTGACTGCTTGGACTGGGGAAAAAAATGGGAGACCAGGCCAAAGAACTGATGTTTGGGGTCACCAGCAAAATTAAAGCTCATTCGGCTTCTGATTATCCTGGCCTTGCAAATGAGTATTTTTACTGAATTCAGTACAGAGGGAGGAGCGACTACAGATAAGTGCAGAGACTAATGTATCAATCTATCTTGTGGTTGCAACCATTAACATGAGTTATAATTTGTGTACGTAGAAAAAAATGACTCCCTTATCCTGAGGGAGCAGAAAGAATCTATAAAACATTCTATGTTGAAAATGAACTTTACAACTTGGAGAGGGGGTGGAAGGAAGGAGTTGGGGAGGTGGAGTAGAAAGAGATGGTAGGAGGAAAACAAAGGAGGAGGTAACAATGCTCCATAGGAAAGGTACTCTTTACCTTACTCAGGTAACTGTAACCCCTCTGTACTGTATTTTTACAATAAAAAAGCATAAAAAGAATGATATGAAGGTCAAAGGTTAAAAAAAACAGACGTCCATCTTGTCTCCAAAAGCCTTAAGCTTTTAGTTTCTAAGAAAGTCTAATTTAAACACATTTAGAATAATAACTTTTAAATCTGTCAATCTTGAAGGCTTGACCTTACTCAGGGTTGGCTCTCAGCATTCAGAGGGCACATGGAGCTGGCATTCCAAGGCCTTAACCCCTTCAGGTTTCACAGCTCTGCATCAGAGAGGCTTTCATATTCCTGAGTTGCTAGGATGATAGGCATGAGTCACCTGCTGGGCTAACCTCAATTTTTAAATCCCAAATTGATGGTATTAGAACATGATATCTTTGGAAATTGAGTAAAGCATGAGAGTTGAGCCATTTTGGTGTAGCCAGAGACCCCTCCACACTTCATCCATTTGGGTACTAGCTTGAACACAGCCATCCAGAAGGCTGAGAGAAGACCTTCATCAGATAGTGAATCTGCCTGCACCTCTATGTGGGATTCCCTTGTGTCCACAACTCTGGGAATAAATTTCCATTACTTATAAACCACTCCCATCTGTGATCAAAAGACTTTAAGATATGCATCTTCTGCAATGCTTTGGTTTATCAGTTAACGCTCTTATTTATCAGTTAATGTAAAAACACCTTTCAGAGTGATGTAGGGATAAATATAAGTAAAATTCCTTCAGTTCAGAAAGAGAATAATCAGTATAATTGTAAATAAAGTAGCCTATGTTAGGCAAGTTCCTGGGCTACAATTCCAATCTCATTGAATTTTTTAAGTAATAAAATTTACAACTTTCTTTTAACATTACACAGATAAAAATCTTGTTAAGTGATGAGTATCATGGCCCTTTAGGTTTCTGCACCTGCTTTGAAAGGATTGTAAATGCTCAAATGAAATTCTGTTAAGCACTTGAAGTATCTCACTGGTGAAAGACAAAAACTCTTCACTCAGAATCCTTGGAGCTACATTTGCAAATAAACTCAGGTGCCTCAGAGAACTTCTAAATTACAGAGAAATTCTTGATATTTGGAATCTATTTTTCAATTTCTATTTTTTATTTCTTACTACAGTAATTCTGAAGACAACAGTTTTTCTATTCTAGATATGTTTTAGTGAAGTCACTATTCTGTGAAGACAACCTTACAGTAAAAGCAATAGGGCAATTAAATGAAGATTAAAGAAGAAATTAGAAATGATTTGAATACAAATGTAAGCATTTATGAGTTCACTACTTTGAATACTTAGTAGAATTCTAAATTCTGAACAATTTATATTTATCTCTTTTACATATATCTCATTTTTATTACATGCAACACTTTTCATTATTACCTCTATCTTCATGTATTTGTGTCTATTCATCTTTTTAATCTAGCTCTTAAGCTCTTTTCCAGCCTTGTTTTATCAAACTCCCACACTACCTCTAATTTACATTTCTATGCTTTTTAACACCTCTCATTTATTTATGCAAGTTTATTAATATCAAATAATTTAAGTCTGTTTCCCCAGGAATACAAATTTCATAATGCTGTGGACTTTTATTCTCACAGCTTGCTTTGAAGTATCAATCACATTCCCAAGAATTATGAGAGAATTCCCAAGAAAACTTCCAAGAAGCGTAACAGTTATATGAGCACACATGGGCTACTAGCATTCCAAACACAAATAGCAAAATTATGAAGAAGAAAATGATAAACCTAAAATAGTATCTTTATTGATGTTAGTGAAAATTCATTTAATATTTTCAGTGAATTTTAATTGTCTATATGCATTGAACATGGACACTAATTAATCAATATTGCCCAAATTAGAGAATAAAAAGACATTCATTTGCTTTACCTTTGTGAACCCAAGATGCCCATAGTTCAAGAAGAGGGCAGTCATTTTACCACCCCCAAATTCTATTTTCTTGGTAACTAAGGAAAAAAAATTAAACATGGAATGACTCATGGTATATCTTTTTTTTCTTTTCTTTCTTGCTGTTATTTTTTTTTTTAATTTTATTTTATTTTATTTGAGAACATACTGTACAGAGGGGTTACAATTACATGGGAAGAAAAATGCATACATTTCTTACCAAGCATTGCAGCCTCCTCCTTTGTTTACCCTTCACCTCCCTTCCCAGCCTCCCCCCTCCCCCCCACCCAATCATACCCCCCCTCCCCCCCCCCACCGACATTGTAAAGCTGGTTTTGACATGACATTTTGTACTTCTCATTGTTGCAACAGGTCCACCTGAATCCTTAAACGACTTGTTTGTCCCCGTCTCCTCCACATGTTATACTGACATCAAATATAGTGAAAGCAGGGGTTACATTGTGGGGGAGGGACATACAAAGCAACAAAGAAATAATCTTATGAATGCGTTAGAAACACATGCATGAAAGAAACAAAAACATTAAAATACATATTTGAGGGTTCGTTTTCCTAACATCACATTCTCTGACTTTTTCCGCTTGACTCATACCTATACTAGATATTGCAAATAAGGGAAACCATGGGACCTATGTTTCTTTGGGCCTGGCTTACTTCACTTAATATAATTTTTTCCAAGCCTTTCCATTTCCTAACAAATGGGGAAATGTCATTCTTTCTGATGGAGGCATAGAATTCCATTGTGTATATATACCACATCTTCTGGATCAATTCATCTACTGAGGGGCATCTGGGTTGGTTCCATATCTTAGCTATGGTAAATAATGCTGCAATAAACATAGTTGTGCTGGTAGCTTTAGTGTGGCCTTGTTTGTGAACATTTGGGTAAATGCCCAAAAGTGGGATTGCTGGGTCATTGGGGAGCTCTATTTGGAGTCTTTTGAGGAACCTCCATACTGCTTTCCAAAGTGGTTGAACAAGTTTACATTCCCACCAACAATGAAGTAAGGTTCCTTTCTGTCCACATCCCCTCCAGCATCTGTTGTTGTTAGAGTTCTTGATTTTTGCTGTTCTAACTGGAGTGAGGTGATATCTCAATGTTGTTTTGATTTGCATTTCTTTTATGGCTAGGGATGTTGAACATTTCTTCATGTGTCTATTGGCCATCCTTCTTTCTTCTTCAGAGAAGCTTCTCTTTAAGTCTTTTGCCCACTTACTTATTGGGCAGTTGTTTCTTTGAGGATTTGTTGTTGGGTGGTTTAATTTTTTGAGTTCCAAGTATATTTTAGATATGAGACCCTTGTCCGTTGTATGGCTAGTAAAGATCTTCTCCCAATCCGTGGGCTTTCTATTGATCTTGCTAGCTATGTCATTTGCCCTGCAGAAGCTCTGCAACCTTATACAATCCCATTTGTCCAACCTTTCTTTGATTTGTTGTGTTTCCGGGTCTCTATTCAGGAAATTTCGGCCTGAGCCGAGGAGACCCAGGGTTTCTCCTATTCCATCCTGTAATGTTTTCAGAGTGTCTGCTTTGAGTTCAAGGTCTTTGAGCCATTTGGAGTTGATTCTGGTGCAGGGTGATATATAAGGATCTAGCTTTAGTTTTCTACATGTAGTTAACCAGTTTTGCCAGCACCATTTACTGAAGAGGCTGTCTGTCTTCCATTCTATTGTTTTAGCTCCCTTATCGAAGATTAGATGGCTATAGGTCTGTAGGTTCATTTCTGGGTTTTCAATTCTATTCCATTGGTCCTGAGGTCTGTTCTTATGCCAATACCAAGCTGTTTTGATTACTATGGCTTTATAGTAGAGTTTGAAATTTGGTACTGATATTCCTCCAGCAGTGTTCTTTCCGTTGAGGAGCGTTTTTGCTATTCGGGGTCTTTTATTGTTCCATATGAATTTTTGGATTGCCTCTTCTATTTCCTTGAAAAATGAGGGTGGAATTTTGATAGGCATTGCGTTGAATTTGTAGATAGCCTTGGGAAGTATTGCCATTTTCACAATGTTAATCTTTCCAATCCAGGAGCATGGGAGATTTTGCCATTTTTTAAGTTCTGTGTTGATTTCCTTTTTCAAGATTTTAAAGTTTTCATCATAGAGGTCCTTCACTTCTTTAGTTAAGTTAATTCCTAGGTATTTTATTTTTTGTGGGGCTATTACAAATGGAGTTGCTTTCCTAATTTCAGCCACACTTTTCTCATTGTTGGCATACAGAAAAGCCATTGGTTTTTGGGGGTTAATTTTATAACCTGCTACCTTGCCAAAGTTTTGAATCAGCTTGAGTAATTTGGGATCATGGTATATCTTGATATGTATTCTTTTCCTTTTGAAATACTTAAATGTAATGGGTTATATTTCCAGAAATACATTATTTTTTACTTTAAGAGCAAAATTTTAGAAGCTAACTTGACTGCACTAACCAGCCAAAGTATCTATTAATATAGATTTTTATATTTATAGATAAATGTTTAAAAATAATGGATATCTTAAATTTTTACAAAGAGAAATATTAGAGTTCAAGAGATTAGGGTTCATAGGCACTAAGGAGCCCCTCTGATTAGCAGATTTCTTACAGGGAGACAACTACTATGTGACTTTTAACGTTTAATGGTTTGCATTTTTTAAGTAGAACTGAACTTTGGTCTGAGAAATGACCACATGGGGTCATTAAGGTATTCTAACCAATCACTTACAGTGCTATGTAGAATATGACAATATGGAATTATTCAACAAGTTGGGTATTGATTTACAAATTTATATAGCTCCCTGTAAGAAAAATTCTACATTAAAATTTATTTTACTATGAGTTTTACTTAGTACCCATAGATACAAACAAATATTAAGTGACATTAAGTAGTACCAGTAGTGGTAGCAGAATAAAGTTGTGACTCTAAGAGAACATGCTTACAGTCTTAAGCAATATGATGACACTTCATCAGATATAGACTAACTGTTATTTTTCCTTCTCAGAAATTTAACTTTTTTAGATTGTGTGTATACCTTCATTTTTACCTACAAACATTATCCTTTACAACGTATGTTCACTAGGTAATAAATAAAACTATCCTTTTCATTTTGAAAGAAACTTTTTGTAAGTTTTGCAAGTTGAGGTAAAAGGAAATGAGGTAAAAAAGCAATGAGCCAGTGGCTCATACCTGTAATCCTAGTTACTCAGGAGACAAAGATCTTAGGATTTCAATTTAAACCCAACCTAAGCAGAAAAGTCCATGAGACCCTTATTTCTACTTGACCAACAAAATGTAGCAAGTGGAGCTGTGACTCAAGTAGTAGAAAGCCAGCCTTGATTGAAAAAGCTAAGGAACTGTGCCAAGGCCAAAAGTTCAAGCGCTAACAATGGCTAAATAAATAAACAAACGGATACTAATAGAGCCTAAGGTTACAATGAGGTACTCTATCTTATACTTCTGGTTAGCAGGACCTAAACAAATTAGTTGTAGCTCTCATGAAAGCAATCAGTCTTTAGAAATGGATTTTAAAAAACATTCCACAACTAATTCTACTCCATCTGTTGCTTGGTTGCCAGTTCCTCTTACTAATTCTATTAGATGTCAAGAATCCCTTTGGTACATAGCATGGAGGTCAGTCTCTATGAGCACAGAGCAAGTAGCAAAGAGAGGACAGATTTGGTAAGATAGTGAAAATACATGACCTCTCCAGGTTAAATAAATTTAAATAAGTTTTATCTACTAACATGGTCGGATAAAATACACTGGCAGCTTAACCACAATATAGCTGTTCAAAATTTTTTTCAGTCAATGATTTCAAGTTACTTTTATTTCCAGTTAATATTCTAGAGGATCAATTTAATTTTTTTAAGTTTTTCCAAATTACATTATGAGGAGGCAAATTGTATTCCAATTTATAGGATTCTTCCTGTGCCCTAAAAGCTCCTCCAGACACACAGACACACAGAAATACATAGAGACATATACAAAAACTATATGAAGTTTCAGATGGGACATACCACATTTCATTCTAATCCTTTGCTACACAAATAGTACTTCACCATGTGTTGTTTTCCTTTACATTTGTGTGAGAATCTGGGACTTCAATATCAGTCTTCAATTGTACACCAGTTAATATATGTTTCGGTGTTGTGACTACATTTCAATTACTTCAAGAATGGCTGAATTTTGCTTTTCTTCATAATGCTTTCTACTTAACATTTGCAATTGGCTCTGAAATTGAATTATTTCCTCTGATAAAAAAGTTGCTATTGTGAAAGAACTTTCCAAAAAAAGGATCTAAATGAAATCTGTGTGTAGTGGGATATGAAAACTATCTTCTATGTCCTATTTTGAAAGTGCCACTTAACAACTCCTTGCTAGCACAGAAGGCAGAACATTCATCTCCTGCTCAGTACTACTGCTTAAAGAAGTGTGTCTTGCAGTATAGTAACTTGGCAGGATGATGTGATTATGTAAACATTCCCTATTTAGCATAAAAATTCTTAACTCTGGACAATTCTGCTACTCTGTAAAGGAAAAACAAAAATCATCAAAAATTATTTTGTTTTGAAATGGAGTTAGTGCTTTATAAAATTATATAGCAATCATTGAGGAGCGTTTTTGCTATTCGGGGTCTTTTATTGTTCCATATGAATTTTTGGATTGCCTCTTCTATTTCCTTGAAGAATGAGGGTGGAATTTTGATAGGTATTGCGTTGAATTTGTAGATAGCCTTGGGAAGTATTGCCATTTTCACGATGTTAATCTTTCCAATCCAGGAGCATGGGAGGTTTTGCCATTTTTTAAGTTCTGTGTTGATTTCCTTTTTCAAGATTTTAAAGTTTTCATCATAGAGGTCCTTCACTTCTTTAGTTAAGTTAATTCCGAGGTATTTTATTTTTTGTGGGGCTATTACAAATGGAGTTGCTTTCCTAATTTCAGCCACACTTTTCTCATTGTTGGCATACAGAAAAGCCATTGATTTTTGGGGGTTAATTTTATAACCTGCTACTTTGCCAAAGTTTTGAATCAGCTTGAGTAATTTGGGAGTGGAGTCTATGGGATTCTTTAAATACAAGATCATGTCATCTGCAAAGAGGGAGAGTTTTATTTCTTCTTTCCCTATTTGGATCCCCTTTATGTCTGCATCTTGTCTTATTGCTGTAGCTAGGCATTCTAATACTAGATTGAAGAGAAGTGGAGAGAGTGGGCATCCTTGTCTTGTTCCTGAGTTAAGAGGAAATGGCTTTAGTTTTTCACCATTGAGTATAATGCTGGCTGTAGGTTTGTCATATACAGACTTTATTGTATTGAGGAATGTTCCATGGATTCCTAATTTTTCCAAAGCCTTCATCATAAAGGGGTGTTGGATCTTGTCGAATGCTTTTTCTGCATCTATTGAGATAACCATGTGGTTCTTATTCTTGCTCCTGTTGATGTGATGAATAATATTAATTGATTTGCGTATGCTGGAGGAATATCAATAACAAATTTCAAACTCTACTATAAAGCCATAGTAATCAAAACAGCTTGGTATTGGCATAAGAACAGACCTCAGGACCAATGGAATAGAATTGAAAACCCAGAAATGAACCTACAGACCTATAGCCATCTAATCTTCGATAAGGGAGCTAAAACAATAGAATGGAAGACAGACAGCCTCTTCAGTAAATGGTGCTGGCAAAACTGGTTAACTACATGTAGAAAACTAAAGCTAGATCCTTATATATCACCCTGCACCAGAATCAACTCCAAATGGATCAAAGACCTTGAACTCAAAGCAGACACTCTGAAAACATTACAGGATGGAATAGGAGAAACCCTGGGTCTCCTTGGCTCAGGCCGAAATTTCCTGAATAGAGACCCGGAAACACAACAAATCAAAGAAAGGCTGGACAAATGGGATTGTATAAGGTTGCAGAGCTTCTGCAGGGCAAATGACATAGCTAGCAAGATCAATAGAAAGCCCACGGACTGGGAGAAGATCTTTACTAGCCATACAACGGACAAGGGTCTCATATCTAAAATATACTTGGAACTCAAAAAATTAAACCACCCAACAACAAATCCTCAAAGAAACAACTGCCCAATAAGTAAGTGGGCAAAAGACTTAAAGAGAAGCTTCTCTGAAGAAGAAAGAAGGATGGCCAATAGACACATGAAGAAATGTTCAACATCCCTAGCCATAAAAGAAATGCAAATCAAAACAACATTGAGATATCACCTCACTCCAGTTAGAACAGCAAAAATCAAGAACTCTAACAACAACAGATGCTGGAGGGGATGTGGACAGAAAGGAACCTTACTTCATTGTTGGTGGGAATGTAAACTTGTTCAACCACTTTGGAAAGCAGTATGGAGGTTCCTCAAAAGACTCCAAATAGAGCTCCCCAACGACCCAGCAATCCCACTTTTGGGCATTTACCCAAATGATCACAAACAAGGCCACACTAAAGCTACCAGCACAACTATGTTTATTGCAGCATTATTTACCATAGCTAAGATATGGAACCAACCCAGATGCCCCTCAGTAAATGAATGGATCAAGAAGATGTGGTATATATACACAATGGAATTCTATGCCTCCATCAGAAAGAATGACATTTCCCCATTTGTTAGGAAATGGAAAGGCTTGGAAAAAGTTATATTAAGTGAAGTAAGCCAGGCCCAAAGAAACATAGGTCCCATGGTTTCCCTTATTTGCAATATCTAGTATAGGTATGAGTCAAGCGGAAAAAGTCAGATAATGTGATGTTAGGAAAACAAAACCTCAAATATGTATTTTAATGTTTTTGTTTCATTCATGCATGTGTTTCTAACGCATTTATAAGATTATTTCTTTGTTGCTTTGTATGTCCCTCCCCCACAGTGTAACCCCCGCTTTCACTATATTTGATGTCAGTATAACATGTGGAGGAGATGGGGACAAACAAGTCGTTTAAGGATTCAGGTGGACCTGTTGCAACAATGAGAAGTACAAAATGTCATGTCAAAACCAGCTTTACAATGTTGGTGGGGGGGGCAGGATGGGTATGATTGGTGGGAGGGAGGGGGGAGGCTGGGAAGGGAGGTGAAGGGTAAACAAAGGAGGAGGCTGCAATGCTTGGTAAGAAATGTATGCATTATCCTGCCCATGTAATTGTAACCCCTCTGTACAGTATGTTCTCAAATAAAATAAAATAAAATTTAAAAAAAAAATTATATGGCAATCAAAAATGGTTTGAAGTACCATAAATGAAGCTTTATAAATTTTAGTCATGCAAATAAAGTGTAAAGTGAGTGGTTCTTAGAACTTTTCTCTTCCCCTGATTATTATTCGTTTAATTCCATCATAGTTTAAAACATGAATTTTTCTTCTCAGTTACTAAACATTGTAATTCTGTAGTTCACATTTAAAACTTTTCTTTGTTTCTTTTTGTGACAGTAATGGGGATTGTACTCAAAGTGTCATGTTTACAAATCAAATGCTCTACCACTTGGGTCATCCTTCTAGACTCTGTGTTGGTTAACTTTCAAGATAGAGTTTGGTTAGTGTCCAGGGTTACGGTCCTTCTACTTGTGTGTCCTTGTGACCCAGAGGATAACTAGTGTCTAGGTATTGAGTGAAATGGAGTCTTTTGAAATTTTATATTTGTTCTGGCCTTGAACCATGATTCACTGATCTCTACTTCTCAAGTAGCTATGATTACAGACTTGAGTCTATAGTTTTTTATATTTTAAATTTAAATTCATTTTTAACTAATTCATACAAAAATAAAATCATACATATTAATTCAGTGATATTTGTGATGCTTTGATACATGTATGAGTTTTGATAGATAAAAAATGAACTGGAGTTAATGTATTAACTATAAGTAGAGTAATAGATATGTAGAAGCAAGGATACTGTTTTCAATAATCTTGTCATTTACTTTTTAACCACAATACTTAGTGGAAGTAGAACAATCATATTAAAAAGCAGAGGATGCCCAGTAATACACTTAAATACAGAGCGACCAGGCTACTCACTGCTGAAAAACTAATTGATACAGGTTGATTTTTTTAAATCTTTTTAAACTATAATATTAACATTGAGTTATACTGTTAATATTACTACTGCTGTGGGTATTGTGCTAGTGTTATATAGCAATAATGTAAAGTTAACTGTTCATGAAGGATATCTGATTATGGAAAGTGGTTTTGAAGGATCCCAGCAGATACCATCTACATAGCTGCCCCATAATCCAGCTTTTACTGCCAGATTTCTTCTTTCAGACCAAGATCAGACATATTGCATGCCTCTACTGTGGTAGGACCTGAGCTTCAATCATCAGGTTGGACCTAAAAAGGCATCCTATGATTTTTTTTATTCCTTAGCTATATACATTAGTGTTCTCCAGGTATAAGTAATGGCTTTGCCAGACATATAGTAAACATCCTTTGTCAAGCAGAGATCCTAATGATAACAGCCAAATTTTTCAGTTTCCTAGAATTCACTAGAATGATGACCCTAGTAACTCTCAAGGAGAAGTGAGGAGGCCATTGATGCCTTCTCTTCACAGGGTCAGAGCAATAAAAATTTAAAGCATGCATGAGGAATACATGGTTTTCATGATAGAAAAGAAATATAGGGGCTGGGAAGGTGGCTCAGTGGTAGAGTACTTGCCTTGCATGCATACATGTGGCCCTGGTTTCGATTCCTCAGCACCACATAAGCAGAAAAAACTGGAAGTGGAGCTGTGGCTGAAATGGTCGAGTGATAGCCTTGAGCTGAAGAGCTGAGGGAGAGCACCCAGGCCCAGAGCTGAGGGACAGCACCCAAGCCCAGAGTTCAGACCTCCACGACCGACCAAAAAAAAAAAAAAAAAGAAAGAAAAAAAATCTAATGTTTCCAAGAAAAAGAGAAATGTTTTTTAGTTTTGAAGTTATTGATGATTTTTGTGTTAGCTTTTCTTATTTCCTGCAGATAGAGTGTTGGTTATAAGTAATTTGAACCATGCTTATTGAATATCAGAAGGACCTTGCTTCTCTCACTGGTACTTCCCTCACTTATTCTCCTTCCTTGTTTGAATGTCCAGGAAATTTCATGACTGTTTTTCTGATGGGTTTCTGTGGGGATTTTTCTTCCTGGAGTACTGGCCTTTAGATAATAATTTTATACCTGAATTCTCTGAAATCTGGACCTCAGAATTCTTTTTAGCCTCCTTGCAGTCTTCTTTCACCTTGTTTAATTAAACATGGATTTTTGTATATCACTCACATACTTTGTAGAATTTGACAAAATATGAGAAAAGTGAGTATTCACACTTATATTCTAGAATGTAAGTGATGTAAAGATTATTATGTTGTTATTTGTACTGAGTAAAATGACTTAATGCTCTGAGACCCAGGCTGAAAATAAAGGACAAATAAATACACACAGTGAAGAAAATATTACTAATTTTATATTTTCTCACAGTAATTATCTCAGTTATATAAACTAGAGATGTATATTAGAGAAATAATCAAAACTAAGAATATATTGCACAGCTACTATGAATAGTGGTGGTCTAGAGGTGAGTCACAATGGGTCAAAGTTAGATTTAAATACGCAATTTTATAAATTATATAGTATATATTTGTTTACTAAAGAAACAATTATTCTCCAAGCATCAGTGTTCTTCTCTGAATAGATAAAATATGGGGCAGCATATAAATATACATACTCATTTATCTCATCACTTTTTGAGGCCAAAATTCCTTGTCATTAGAAACAAAAAAAGAAAAAAGAAAAAGTTACATGCACTCTAAAGAAAAAGAGAATGTTTTATTGAAGAGTTGATTCTTTGGAAAAGGATTTATGCAGAAAAAATGATTAGAATATTCCATAAGAAATGGAGATGAGAAAATGTAGTTACACATCTGAAGAGAGACTAAAATAAATGTAAACAGCTTTTCTTTGAATAGATATTTTAGCTGTCTTGTAGGAATTTGTAAATGCCAGGCTAGCCACTTTTGTTCTTTTTCCTTTAACAATATAAATTCTAATGTAAAATACAAACACAGGTTTTCTTGATGAAGGACATTTAAATGGGTATTTTGTTTGAAGGATTTTGTTTTGAAACTATTTTTCTTTTCACTTAAAAAAAATAAAGCTGACAAGAAGATACCTGACATTGTTTTACTGCTCACAGAACAATAACTTCTAAACAAATGTAATTTTTATTTTTTTTAAATTGGCCATGGGGCTGTCCCTGAGCTTTTCAGCTCCAGGCAAGCACTCTACCTCTTGATCCACAGGACTACTTCAGGGTTTCTGACAGTTAATTGGAGATAAAAGTCTTATGGACTTTACTGCCCAGACTTTACTGCTAGTTTTGAATCACAATCTTCATGATCTCAGCCTTCTCAGTAGTTAGGATTACAGGCGTGAGCCATCTGTGACTGGCTTAAACAAACAGATGTTTGTTATTCCTTCAGCACTGTTCTTTCTGCTAAGGATTGTTTTTGCTATTCGGGGTCTTTTATTGGATCTTTTATTGTTGATATGAATTTTTGGATTGCTTCTTCTATTTGATTGAAGAATGAGGTTGGAATATTGATAGGTATCATAATGCATTTGTATATAGCCTTTGGGAATATTGCCAGTATCACGATGTTAGTCCTTACAATCCAGAAACATGGGAGGTTTTTCCACTTCCTTAGTTCTGCTTTGATTTCCTTTTTCAGGTTTTTAAATTTTTCATCATAGATGTCCTTCACTTTTTTAGTTAATTCTTAGGTATTTTATTTTTTGAGGGGCTATTACAAAGGGAGTTGCTTTCACTGATTTTAGCCATGCTCTTCTCATTGTTGTCATATAGAAAAGCCATTGATTTTTGAGGGTTAATTTTATATGCTGCTGCTTTGCCAAAGTTTCAGATCAGATTGAGTAACTTGGGGGTTGTTTAAATACAAGATCAGGTTATCGGCAAAGAGAGAGAATTTTATTCATCTTTCCCTATTTTGATCCCCTTTATGTTTGCATCTTGTCTTATTGCTCCAGCTAGGCGTTCTAATACTAAATTGAAGAGGAGTGAAGAGATGAGACATCCTTGTCTCGTTCCTGAATTTAGAAGAAAAGGCTTTAGTTTTTCACCATTAAGTATAATGCTGGCTGTAGGTCATACACAGCCTTTATTATATTGAGAAATGTTCCATGGATTCCTTGTTCCTCCTGATCTTTAATCATAAAGGGGGTTGGATCATGTCAAATTTTGTTTCTGCATCTATTGAGATAATCATGTGGTTCTTATTTTTGTTCTTGTTGATTTAATGAATTATATTGACTAATTTGTGTTATATTTTGTAAAATTCACCAAAATTATCTTTTAAATGTAGATGCAAAAAAGACTCCCTCTTTCTTTTTTTATGAAAAGGAAATATTGAAGTTTGAAAATAGGACCTTTCATTTGCTTGTCTGGCTTGGCAGTCATGTCTCCAGTCCAGCTTTTTGATGCTGTTGTTGTTTTCACAAAATTTTTGTAGTGTCTGGCTTCACACTCTGTGGTCTTCTGGAAAATAGCTTCCCATGTTACAGGTATGAGTGCCCTGCACCCAACTAAAATTGGCCTTTCTTAAATGGCTTATTCTGGTGTGTATTACCATTATGCTGTATAATGCATGGCCACTTTGGGTTTTAACAAAAAGAATGTGGAGTTGTAGAAATCTGACTTTTGGCTTAATGAGGTATAGCTCTAAAAACTCACATCCCTATCTTAGGAGTTTGCTTCTACTCTGTTAACTCATAAAGTACTGTAATACAAGCCCCCTCCCCCCAAAAAAAACAATATAAACAACCAGAATATAAATGTAAATGTAATGTAAATGAATTCATGTAGCAAGTATATAAAGGAGAAATTAAACATATGTATCCAGAAATTAGTTTTTGCAAAAGTGTTCTGAATGTGACATGCATAAATTGTAAGTATAACATTTAACTTCCATTTCAAAAAAAAAAAAAAAAACACTTAACTCATTGACCCTTTGTCCAAATAAAGTCAGCCTTTGCTGTCTAAATGTATCTGTAAATGCATGTATGGATGGATTTGGGACAGTGATTTAGACTTGTGCAAAGCAGGAACCATCAGCACTCATGGGTTTGAGTGTCATAGACTGGTTTTAACACTTCACAGAGTACATTTGCCTATGTGTGATTTTTTTGTGATCTGTACGTATCTCAATGCATTTGATTTATTTTAATGTGCTCAGTGTGTTTCCCCAATATGGTTCAGCAGTTCTAAAAGAAATGATAGGCAAAATTACCTGGTAAGAACATGGTTTGAAGCGACAAAATTCCTTACAAAATTTACTTAAATACTTGTAAGCAAATAACCAATGATTGGTAACATTACAATAATTTAAATGTACATGTTTTGTAGCTGAATATATAGTACATTATAAAATTTATTTGAGCTTTTCCTCTGTGTGCCTTGATTTCTGAATAATTCTAAGTATTTTTCCAGTTATTCTTTCTGTGAAAATTAAAATATAACATAAGCTCCCTTATGGTTCCCCACATTTGTAATAATTAGTATATGTATCTCAGAGGATCACAATAGCACAATAACCATGTATATATGACCATATAAAATGATGCTAAATGAAATGAACTCTAAGACATGAAACACCAGGTCTTTTTTTGGCCATTGACCTCATTGTTGTCAATGTACTGTATCAAGTTCTTTCTCATGTTATTTTATGTTCATTTTTCCTTTGGTTTATTCCTGGCCATCACTCTTTGATTTGGGTACCCTGAGTCTTGTATGTATGTTTTCTGATTTGTGGAAGCATAGGCAAATAACAAAAGGGTGAAACAAGAACAACGGATTACTCAATGCAACAATAATACTCACATGACACTATGTTGGAAATGAAATTTACAACTTGGGATTAAAGAGTGGGGGAAAGAAGGAATAGAGGGAGGAAAACAATGGAGTTGATAGCAATATTGGACAAGAAATGTACTCATTACCTTACTTATGTAACAGTAATGCCTCTGTATCTTTACAATAAAATAACAAATAGTATAAGCATGATATCTCAGGTTTTGTAGTTGAAATCAGAAATGTTAGAAGTAAGATCACCACAAGCATAAAAATGTGAACTGTTTCTTTCTTCATCCATCCATGTGTTTTAGCAGGCAGTTAACCTTCTTGGATTAAAAAAAAAAATACACCTGCAGAAGTTCCTTTAATTCTTGGCTTTATCTATTGAGTGCCTTTCTACATTTCTAAGAGTCAAAGACAATCTAGCTATTAAGTGATGTCCTGCACCGCTTTGGTGTTCTCTCCTTCCTCTCTCACTGTCCAGCAATGTGGTCACCCCCATCTTTCCACCGGCCTTTACTTTAGAAGGCTTTATGAGACATCATCTCAGTCTGTCTTATGCTCTGAAACAGGATACACTTTTTGCTTTATTGTAGTGACAATTCTTCCACCTATGACATTTTTTACACTTATGACATCCTATTACATAACATATAAATTTGCATCTGAATTATACATCCTACCTGTCACTGAGCACTCTCAAAGAAAAAGAAAGCATGTGTCATACTCGGATTTTCACCCAACATATTGTTGTTTCACCATCTCCTAGACTTGTATCCTAAGAAGATTGATACTGTGTAGGTGCTTTTCTTTTGATTTTGATATTCAAATTTCTGAGCCATGACCGCTTTCAAAATGCATAAAATATGCCAAGTGAAAATCCAGTTTTGTCTTATAGATTGACTGATGTCCAAATTGTCAAGGAGGTCCCAAATAATATGAAGATTTTCTCTGGTCCACTCTCCCTCAATAGAGACTGGCATACAGGACAGTTCTCATGATTTCTGTCAATAGGTGAACAGGTAAATTTTGGTGCATCCATTCAGCCATAAATGAGTTCTTACCAACTACAGTAGCTCATGCTTGTAATATAAAGTACTCAAGAGGCTGATATTTGAGGATCATTATTTGATTCCAGCCATGATAGAGAAATCTAAGAGACTCTCACTTCCATTAACCAGCAAATACCAGTGGAATGTGGAGATGTGGACAAGTGCCAGAGCACCAGTTTTAAGCAGAAAAAGCCAGTGAAAGTTGGAGTTCAAGCGGGCATCTGTGGCTCATGCCTGTATTGTTAGCTACTCAGGAGGCTGAAATCTGAGATCATAGTTTGAAGTCTGCTCAGGCAGAAAAGTCCCTGTGAAACTTATCTCCAACTTACTACTAAAAATCCGGAAATGGTGCTATGGTTCAAGTGGTAGAGTAGTAGCCTTGGTCACATACAGGTTCAGGGACAATGCCCAACCCCTGAGTTCAAGCCCCATAACTGACAAAAAAGTTGGAGTTCAAACTCAACATTGATACAAATATGATCAACAGCAACAAAAATAGGTGAACTTTCAAGTCCATGAAAAGCACACATAAAATTCAAAATTATGTACTGTATTTCAAAGTGAAAGTAGCCAGACTTCATAGTCCACATACTGTATGATTCTAACTGATTTCCAAGTGGAAAAGTAAAAAAGAAAAAGAAAAAAAGCAAAAACAAGACAGAAACAGTAAAAACATCAACAGTTGCCAAGGTTAGTGTAAGGAGAGGAACAGAATGTGAATTGACAAAAAGCACGATAAGGTTAAAGCAGCGAAACTATTCTGTACACTTTCATCATGGTGAATAGATGGCATTATGTATTTGCCAAAATCCATAGAACTAAATTGTACCACTAATGAAACATATACACATTATGCACTGCAGTTAATAATAATGTGTCAGACTATGTTTGTAAATTGTAACAAGTATACATCGCTAACAGAACAGGTTAATAATAAAAATTTGGCAGGTGTACAGGATGAATGTCTGTCCATTTTTCCTATACATTTACAACTTCTGAAGAAATAAAGTCTAGAAATAAAAAAAATGTCAAAATGGCAAACAAAATTATTTCTGTTTTATCTGTGGGTCTCAAATAAGAGGAAGTAATGGCTGAATGAATTATCCTGTTGAAGATTTTCAGTTCTTGTTTCCTGTGAACCAAAGGACACTTACACGAGTGTGTACAAGTGCACTTCTCAAATAAAGAAAACCTAGAAGAGCTCCTGGGTAAGACACTTAAAGATACTTTCTGCTTGATTTAGCAGAAAACATGCCTTTCACCTATCTAATTTATTTTATTTCGGGTTAAACATTTATGAATTGTACCTATGAATGGGGTTTAATATGATGTTTCAACACATGTAGACACTTATAAATCATCCACCCTTTATTCACCCTTCCTCACCACTGTCTTCCTAGCTTCTACTACTCACTCTTCTGCATTTGGGTTGATCTATGTTTTATTATTAGTAGTAGTAGTGATATTAGTATTAGTATTGTTTTCTTTCTATTTGCTTAATTACTTCCTTGTTTATATTTTAAGACTAGGTCTCACTATATCTTCCAGAGAGAACACAATTTTAATCCTCCTGTCTTTACTTCCCTAGTGTGGACACAGGTTTGTATTAACATGCCTGGATGACATATATGTGAAACAATATGAGGTACCTTCTGTGTCAGGCTTATTTCATTTAATATAATATTCTCTAATTCCACCCACTTTGCTGAAAAGTAAATGACTGAAAAACATATACTATATATTGTTACATGGTATATTGTAATATTTATATATTATACTATGTTAATTAAATATTTTATCCACTTATTTAAGAACAGACATCTAAGCTGATTTCAGATCTTAGCTATTTTGAAAGCAATGGACATATTCTGTTGAATCATTTACTTCGAATAATCTTTAACAATAATGAACTATGTATATAATAGTTTTAGATTTATATAAAAAGTTGAAACGAAGATTCAAAGTCTTTTATATCCAAAATATGTATTTTCTATTAATATGATGACCCTTATTATAATAGTTAAACAAAAGTGATATATCACCATTCCCTATAATTCATTGTTTATTCAGACATCACATTTCTTATCCAATATCATATACCTATTTCAGATTAGATCCAGTAAACATTGTATCTAATTGTCCTGACTCCTATGAACTAAAACAGCTTCTAAGAAATTTTTGCAGTTTTAGACAGTCGTGGTAATATATTTTGTGGGAACTCAATCTATTGGATTTAACAGAGATTGCACAGTTTTGTGAGGAAGATCACTGAGATAACATGCCACTTTCACTAAATTATCATCCTCACTTACAGCTGCCCTTGTTGACATAGAGTGATCAGGAATGTAGTTTGGAAATATGCCACTTACATATTTAGAAAATAAAGCCATATAGGTTAGCACTTTTTATGGACTATATCCAATGGTTACATCCAATTCCAGATAAGTAATATTAGAAATATATTTCCTAAAGTTACGGTCAGTAATGTTTAATATAAATGATAAAAAATGATAGCTCTGTGACAATTTCTGATCTGAAAACTCCAAAATTTGAGTAAGAAAAATAAAATGTCACAATTAGGATAAAAAAAAATCAAGGGGCTGGAAAGGTGGCTCAGTGGTAGAGCGCTTGCCTTGCATGCTTGAGACCTTGGGTTTGATTCCTCAGCACCACATAAGCAGAAAAAAAAAGTCAGAAGTGACGCTGTGGCTCAAGTGGTAGAGGGTTAGCCTTGAGCTGAAGAGCTGAGGGACAGCGCCCAGGCCGAGTTCAGGCCCCACGACCGGACCCCCCCAAAAAAATCAAAAGAAATTAAAACTGGGGATGTCTAAAAGTAAATACCTAAAACTTGGCCTTGTTTAATTAAATTTTTGCCAAAAAATTAACAGAAGGATCAATGGTCTAATAAAAATCTATATCTCTGAAGTATGATCCAGAATGATAGATATTAGGATATTTAGAATATTCACAGTGGTATAAATGATAAATCACCAAATCTGGCATGAACTGAAACTAATAATTACATATTAATTTCAAAGTTAACATGTAACCTGGTATAGTGCACACACTCTGAAACCAAAGGATCACAAATCACAAGATTCAGTCCAACCTGGGCTACATGGCAAGACTCTCTTTAAAGAACAAAGGCATTTTTAAAGAGAACTGTTAATATAGCAACTATATAATATCAACTAATAATTTTGAGTATAATTATAATAAAAATGTATGGTCTAAATTATAGTTCATATCTATAATTTTACCTATTCAGAAGGTAGAGACAGAAAGAATCACTGTTAAAAGTCAGTAAAACTCCATCTCAATAAATTGGGAAAGGTGGCAATTTCCTGTGATCACAACTGTGTGGACACATAGGTAGGTATATATTTGATTGAAGCTACACCAGGGCAAAATAAAAACTGAGGTCAGATTAGGCAGAACCTCAAAAATATATCCGGATAATAACTAGAGTATAAAGATATAGGATGGTGGTTCCAGTGGCTCCAGTCAAGGCCTTCCTAGCTAGTGCAATGCCCAATTTAAAAAGAAAATGTGGTTTGTATTTTACATTTGTCTTAAGTATTTGGACAAAGGAGCTGGCCTTCAAAAAAGTAGTGTATAGATACAATGAATCTTTACCAATATCACTCTTTCATCATTATTTTCCATTCCTACAAGCTCTATATATTCCCTCAATTTCATTATTTTGTAGAATATTCATTGAATGTTATGACTGCATTTTCCTTTCTTTCCTCTTATTATTCATCTTTCTTACTCCCCTTGATTCTATCCCATATGTGTGCACCAGACTTTTGGTGTTTATTTTGTTGGGCTGTTAGCCTTTCTAAGGAATTATATAATTTGAGTGTGCTATATTTCAGTTAATACACTTGCATACACTTGGATTCTACCTTTTAGTATTTATTTATAGATTAATTCTAGATTCTATATATAAGAGAAAACATTCATCTTTTATCTTTCTAGGATTGACTTAATTTTAATTCACAACATAATTTTTTCTTGTTCCTTCCATCTCGTTGCAAATGTTCAATATCATTCTTTCTAATGGATGAATAAATTTCTATTGTGTATATATACCACATTTTTTGACTCATTCATAAATTAAGGGGTATCTGGGCTGATTCCATACCTTAGTTATGGTGAATGGTGCTGCATTGAACATGGTTGTGCTATTTGCTTTACTATATCCTGGTTTGTAATCTTGAAGAAATGCCCGAGTAGAATAGAACAGTTGTATATTTGTTTTCTGGAGGAACCTCTCCACTGCTCTCAAGTATGGTTGTATTAGTTTACATTCTCATTAACAGTGTGTTAGGGTTTCTTTTTGCTCACATCAGCACCAGCAGCTATTATTGTTTGTATTATTGATGATGGCTATTCTAACTGGAGTGAAATGGAATCTCAGTATTAGTTTGAGGTGCATTTCCCTATGGCCAGAGATATTGAGCATTTGTTAATATGTCTGATGACCTTTTTTACATATTCTGAGAAGTTTCTATTTAGTTATATTGCTCATTTAATAATTGGGTTGTTGATTTTTGAGGGCTTAGTTTCTTAAGCTCTCTGCATATTCTAGATATTAGGCCTCTGTCTGATGTATAGTTGGCAAAGATCTTCCCCCAGTTTGCAGGCTGTTCTAGATTAATTGGTTCTTTTATTTGTGCAGAAACTTTGTTAGTTTAATACAATCCCATTTATCTATTATTCCTTTGATTTGCTGTGCTTCTGGTCCTTTATTTGAGAAGTTCCTGCCTCTTCCCAGGTGTCCCAATATTTCTCTTCTCCTATGTAATAGCTTCATGTTTTCAGGTCTTACATTGAGGTATTTGATCCATTTTGAATGGATACTGGTGCAATACGATACAGACACAATTTCAAAAAAAAAAATCAGAAGCCTTCCTATATGTCAACAATGAAAAGAGTAACACTGAAATCAAAGCAAGTATATTTGCAATAGTCCCCTCCCCCCCCCCCAAAAAAAAATCTAGGAATCAATTTAAAGGAAGATTTGAAAGACTTGTAGAACAAAACTAAAATCTTGAAGAAAAAAAGAAAAAAAAAAAGCTATGATCCTGGGTTAGAAGAATTAATATCATGGCAATGGCAATACTGCCCGAAGTAATTTATAAATTCCATGCAATGTCATCAAAATCACGGCATCATTTTCCAGTGAATTAAAGAAAACAATCCGAAAATTCATATGGAACCACAAAAGGCCTCAAATCACAAAAGCAATCCTGGTCAGAAAAAGTAGTGCTGGAGATATAACAATTCCAAACACCAAACTATACTGCAACACTATAATAATAATAATAAAAAAAGCTTGACATTGACCCAAAATCAGAACCAATGGAGCAAAATAGAAGAAGACCAAGAAATGAAACCACCAACTTAGAACCATTTAATATTTGACAAGGAAGCCAATAGACAGTCTCTTCAACAAATAGTGCTGAGAAAACTATATATACAGATGTGGAAAACTAAAACTGAGAAAAATGTTCTTATAAATATCAGAAAAATATTTCCTGTAATGACTTATTGAAAAAAAATTAGCCCTGACTACTCAAAATACTGAAAAATATTTGCATGGTTTTGGTAAAATACTTTTATTTTATGACTCAGTTTAAACACAAAACATAAGTCAGAATAAATATTTAATTAAAACATAAATTCCATACACCAAAAATAAACTACAGTTTCACTTACAATTTCAGTTTAATACATCAGAACAAGTTCACTTGGAATAATTTCTAATCTTAGAACTTCTGGCAACTATTCATGTTTTCTGATGTTTTGTATATTTGTATTTGAAATATCTAATTTAAATATATTGAAGTAGAAAGGAATTGAATTCTTTATCTCCTAAAGAATATGACATCTTTAGAAACCAATGTGAAAATACAAGTTACTAAAAATGGTACAAGTATATTTTTCATGTTATAAACAAAAAAAATGAAAAGATAATAGGATGTTGAAATTACTAGTCATCAGGCAGACTACAGACAAAGCTCAGTTTCATACAACATTACAAGGCATTGAAAAAATCACCTATTTAAATATAATAATATAATATGATATTTCATCTTATTTCCTATGTTTGTTTATTTTTACATTAAGTTTCATTGTACTGACAGTTGAACTCAAGGACTTGTACTTACTAGGCAAGCTACTTGAGCCATATCCCAGTCTTTGCTCTTAATTTCTTTTGCAGATAGAATCTGTTGTTTTTTTTCTAGTCTGACGTTGAGTTTTAATCTTCCTACCTCTGCCTCTTGAGTGGCTGGATTACAGATATGTACAATCACATATACCACATATACTCATTATACAAATATTTGGGAACAATTTGGTCCTTTTTATTGTTATGCTTTTTATTTTTAAGCAGTGGAAAATCAGGAAAAAGAAATTTATTCTAGATAGTTGCTTTATAATGAAATTTCCCCTAAAGAATGCAAGCTTCTGCCTGTAGATGCCACTGTTTCAGAGATCACTCAAAATATTATGT
The DNA here is from genome assembly GCF_019054845.1 of Dipodomys spectabilis. Taxonomy (NCBI): domain Eukaryota; kingdom Metazoa; phylum Chordata; class Mammalia; order Rodentia; family Heteromyidae; genus Dipodomys; species Dipodomys spectabilis. The sequence continues at coordinate 11,020,401 of NW_024871113.1, read as the reverse complement.
ATTGTATTAGCTATGTGTCTGACTTAGTCACTCATTTAACAGAATGCTTTCCTTTTACCACACAATAAATGTAGATGGAAATAGCTAAGTTATTATTTTTACTTTTTTTAACTTTTAAACAAATGTTAAGATAATTCTTGTTGAATGGTGCGTTCAGTTAAAAGTTTTTCTTTCTTCTTTCAGGCTCTACATGTTCTGTATGTAATAATACAGTGTTTGTAGATGTGGGCTTACTGGAAAGATGGATAGAGATTAGGGTTTTTTTTTAAACAATATCTAGGCAAAAGCATTCTATTCACAGTACTTAGAATAGCCAACCTCTATAACAGAGGCAATTTTATAGCTAGGGATATATTTACTGGTAGGATTTTTATGGAGCCATGTGGATAGCATTATTTTCTCCTGGCCCTCAATGACAGCTGTTTCTCATTTCCTGTGAAGTAGGTCTTAGATCTCTTGTGAATAGTATTTCAAGAGGACTCAAGTCCAATGAGCTAATGTATCATTATGGCCTTAGAAATAACTAAAAGTTTTCTCTCCTTGGAATGGAAGAAAATGTGAAATTACTTACATATATAGACACATATATTTACATATTCATGGTCTAATGAATCAGCAGTGTACCTTTCCTCATCTGCAATAATATATCTTGCCCAGATTTTTTTTATGTACCAGCTGTGTGCCTTTCCTCATCGGCAATAATATATCCAGCCCAGAATTTTTTTTGAATTTATTCTCTTGGGAAAATAAAAGAACTAATAATAAAATAAAAATCCATAAACCATAAAGCAAGTCTTCTGACAAATGTAAAAGTTTGACATTTTAACACTTTAAATATCTATGTACTTCTCTCTCTCTCTCTCTCTCTCTCTCTCTCTTTCTCTCTCTCACACACACACACACACACACTACATATATATATATATATATATATATATATATATAATTGTGTTACATTGCTTCAATGGCATTTATTGCAACATTTTAACTTATTTTAAGTACAGACCTTAGTGAATATTTAACTGGTGATGTAAACACAAGAAATTAAGGTAAAGTACATTAATCATTTTGATATTTGTCATATGATAATAGTCTAGCCTTGCTAGAGTCATTTGCTGTGGTCTTGTTCTGTTATTTTCTTGGTCCATCTTCCACCGAGTTTACATCTCTAATTTGTTCCTTAAGACATTGGTGATTTCTTGCTATAATTGCTTGGCCTTGGGGATTATAGGGAATTCCTATAGCATGATTAATATGCCATCTATCAAAAAAACTCTGACATTGCTTTACTAACAAAACAGCGTCCATGATCGGTTTTAACTTGTGCTGGTAGACCCAAGGTGGCAAAGCATTGAAGAAAATATGTTTGTGAATGTTGAGTTTTTTCTCCTGTATGTGCTGTGGCCCAGCATGCTCCTGTTAGGTATTTATAGAGACAAAGATATATTTAAGCTTACCAAAGGCTGGGAAATGAGTAACATCAGTTTTCCTGAGGATGTTGGGTTTGAGGCCTCTGGGATTTACCCCTGGTGGTTGTAACGGGGGTACTTTTAAGAAGGGCTGGCATGTTTTATAGGTATGAACTATCCTTTTGAGGTCCTTTACAGGAATCTGAGGAAATCTATGCTGGGTTAAATCATGTAAACAGGTGGTCTCTTGTAATGTTAATGCTTGTGGGCCAGTAGCTAACTGTTCTGCCCAATTATTGCCCATGGATAAAAACTAAGGAAGTTTTGAATGCCCTTTCAAATGTTGAATATGAATAGGGGCTCCCCGTCCTTCTAATAGGCCCTTAAGGATAACCATAAGGGGGAAATAGGGTTTCCAGTCAGCTTAATATGTGCCTGGGGAATATGAGGGAGCAAGTCAATCATATCTATGTTATCAGAATACAAATTAAAGGGTTTTTGAATGTCCTGAAGGGCCATAATTATGGCGAACATTTCTTTATATTGTGTTGACCTTTGACAAGGTTGAAATCTTTGTTGGCTCAGAGTCTTTTGTTGATCCTCAAAAGCTGCATACACAGAGCCTGCTTTACCTCCTTCAGTAAAAACCTGGAGGGCACCAGGAATAGGTGTAGGAGAAAATAGAGAAGGCATTTTGAGGAGAAGTCGCCATAACATGACAGTCCATTTGGATGGCCCGTAATGGCAGTCAATTTGGCCTAGAAACCCCTCCAAGGATAGAGCAAGATGAGCATTGGCTCGAGTCAGCCACTTAACATCTGCATCCGAAAATGAAAAACAATGGAGTGAGGGTGGAGGCCATAATGCCTTTGAGCTTGGGTCCTTCCCTTGATGATAACATTGGCAAGCTGATCTGCCTGAGAGTACACCCGAGGTGTGGCCACAAGGGGAGTGTGAACCCACTCTAATGGCTCCCCCTTTGATTTAAAACTGCAAAAATCAATGTGACACCCACAAACAACCAGAGGGAAGTGGGCTCAAAAATAGAATACTTCTTCAGGAAAACTTCATCCAGGACTTTTTGGAACTGTGAAAATATTGCCTATCTGTAATTATAATAACTTCTTGGGGCATCCTGTCTTTTAGTAGGGTGAATAAGGGCACAAGACTATCTTTAGGGATGGGGTCCATAGCAACAGCCAATTGATTTCCCCTAAAAGACTTTGAAGTTGGGTTTGGGTCAGAGAGGCTGGAATATCCAGCAAAGGCTTAAGGGGCTGGCCTGAGTCAAGTTAAGGTAGGTTTCGAGCACCTTAAAAGGAGGTACCTTTTGAATTTTATTGAGGGCTATAGTAAAATCCCTTTTTTTTTATGGTGAGCACCCGGGCCAGGAGGCCCTCCAGGTGGCCTGGTCTGGGTGCTCCATATAGACATAGGCAAGTTAGGTATCTGAACCCAGCACAGGCCTTAAAAGTGTGGCCATGTATTGTTGGCAAAAGGCAGGGCTATTGGCCATTCCCTGTGGCAGTACCGTCCATTCAAACCTATGATCAGGCTGGGAAACATTAAGAGAAGGGATGGAGAAGGCAAATTTCTCACAGTCATCTGGATGCAGGGAGATAGAATAAAAAATCTTTAGTGTCAATTACAACCAAGGTATATTATGAAGATATAGCGGGAGTCCAGGGCATACCTCTTAGGGGCGTTCCTACTAGCTCCATCTTTTCATTTACCTTACATAGATCTTGGAGCATGTGCCAGGCCCTGGATGCTTTTGGATAACAAATACTGGTGTGTTCCAAGAACTCATAGAAGGATGTATGTGCCCAAGGTTTATCTGTTCCTCCAAAAGGTGGAGGGCTACAAGTTCAGGTTTGATCAATGGCCACTGCTCCACACAAATAGGGCTTCCTGGTTTCCACCTAATGGGAGGTACTCAGGGGGCAGTGGCCTTTAGGATTGGGGGTGCAACCGAGTGGGTCCCTTATGTTCCTCTCTGTAATTATGAAAGTTAAAAAATTCCTTTTCCTTAACTCCCTCTAGATCCCATTTAAGCCTTTGTGCTTCTTCTCCATCCAGGACTTCATCATAGAATTCTCAGTGGTCCGTAGTGAACAACACAGCATCCATTTGTCCTAGCAAGTCTTACCCTAGTAAATTGGCTGTGAGAGTTTTTGCCACTAGGGGCCATATCTTTCCCTGCTCTCCATCTGGGCTAGTCCATTTCATAAGGGCGTGTAGGGAACATGGGCAGCAAAGATGGGGCTGAGAGAAAGTTGAGTGGGCAGAGCCCAAGTTGTTTATGTTAAAATCTGATTGGTTACGTCAGTGCGTGAACAGCTCGTGGACAGCAGGGAAAGTATAGAAAGCTTAGGCGCATGATAGGGTGACCTTTACAGTGAATGGTTGGTTCCTTTCCCTCCCCTCTCATGCCACCCAGTCTTTTGCTTTAAAAAGTGTTTGCTGTGTGGTAATAAATGAGTTCCTGCTTGACTTGACTCCCTGCTGCATCTGATTGTCTCCGGGGCTAAGGGAGGCTGGGGAATGGGCAAGCTGCACACTTACCTTTCTCAGACCCCGTCCATCTTCCTCGGGACAGACAAAGCCCCTACATGTGGTGCCCAACGTGGGGCACAAAAGGAAAATTTACCGGCTGAGGCTGGGTAAGTGAAACCCTTAGTATGGGTAATGCTATTTCACAGAAGAAGGAGGAGGAGGCAACATTAGGCCTAGAGGGAGTAAAGGAGGACTTGGGAAGTGAGAAGGAAAAGGAATGGGTCAAATTTGACCGAGAACACACTGAAGCATACACAGTGGAAGTCAAAATGAGGGTGAAGGTGTCCCGGTGTCAATTAGACAGTGAAATTGCTTCCTTCCTATGAAAATGCTCATTTTAGGGTGGAGTCCTTCCACCAGGGGGATGATCCAATGGGCCTGGGTCATCCTGACATGAGGCTGCTTGGGCCTTACAGCAGAGGGGGTTCCTCCTTGAGTTAACGGTGCTGGAGGACTTCCCTCCCCTAGTTTAAAGGCTTCCCATCTAAATCAAATTTGGATCAACAATCCTTTTTCCAATGGTACCCCTTCCTGCACCTAGGGCAGGGATGGTTTGGACCCCCTGAGACAGTTGGTGGGGGGGATTTTTGTGAACAGTCCCTCCTGCCTGCATTTAAAACAAGTCCTTCTCCCCCATGGTCTTGGGGTTCCTTGGCCCTAGCCTGCCAATGCCTGGGTAATAGCCTCAGTCACTGCAGATGTCTGAGCTTGTAAAGCTAAAGATAATGATTGGGACTGGTGCTGTTGAGTTCCTACATCCTGCGAGGCCACCATCCATCTGCTCAGGGAACTCTCTCTCAATCCCACGCAGGCCGTGCAGTGGTCTGCATTCATTCCTTCCCAAACCAGTAGCTTTACAAACTGATCTTGGAGGTCCCCTGCTGGCAACTTGCGGTGAACACTCTGTTGGATTCAGTCTATAAAATCAGGTTTTTGTCTCATTTCTGCTATGGGGGACTCAGTGGGACCTTCATCCAGTTTGTATCATGCGGCAAGTCCTGCCTGCCTATCCTGGTCACAGTACAGGCCATGTATTTCGGCCTTTTGGCCACCAGTGGAATACCCTTCCCCTGTCCCTGATAACATGGTGTAAGTAATAGGTATCTTGGGTTGAGCCTGCTGGTTATTCTCTGCCTGCACACCATTTAATAAAGTGAGAACTGGTGAGGATGACTTTGGCCACATCCAGCCAGTCCTGAGGGACACACAGGTGATAAGCAATGTCCTACAATAGGGTCTGGTCCCAAGGAGAGTTTGGGCCATCCTCTGCCACTGCCTTGCAGAGCTCTTTAAGATCCTTAGCTTCCCATGGATACCATTCCAAGGATCTGTTAGCTCCTGGTGCCAGCTTAGGGAAGCAAATCCTGTGACCCTGGGTCCGGGCTCCCAGATGGCCATTCCTTTACAGGGCAGGCCTTCTCATAGGTTACTGCCCCAGCCCTCGAACCCTCTGTGGAAGGTCAGTAGGGGTCCAGGTCTTGCAGGTCCCTCTGTAGGGCCACATAGGGTGCTCTACTTCCCCCCCAATTGGGGGCATAGGGTGGGGGCCTAGTACCATCAGGTGCACCCGAGTCAAAGGGGTAACCTTCACCATCATTTTGACTTCCACTGTGCATGCTTCTGTCTGATCAGTGCATTCTCGGTCAAATTTGACCCATTCCTTTTCCTTCTCACTTCCAAGTCTTCCTTTACTCCCTCTAGGTCTAATGTTGCCCCCTTCTCCTTGTTCTGTGAAGTAGAATTACCCATATTAAAGGTTTCACTTACCCTGGAAGACCACTTAGCCTTGGTCACTATATTTTCCTTTTAAGCCCCACGTTGAGCACCATATGTTGGGTCTTCATCCATCCCGTGGAAGACAGATGGGATCTGAGGAAAGTTAAGTGTGCAGCTTGCCTGTTCCCCAGCCTCCCTTAGCCCCACAGACAATCAGAAGCAGCAGGAAGTCAAGTCAAGCAGAAACTCATTTATTACCACACAGCAAGCAAAGCAAAAGACTGGGTGGCATGAGTGGGGAGGAAAAGGAATCAACCAATCACTGTAGAGGTCACCCTATCATGCGCCTAAGCTTTCTATACTTTCCCTGCTGTCCACGAGCTGTTCATGCACTGATGTCACTTTGCTTGGTTGTGGTACCCAGTCAGATTTTAATATAAAGAACTTGGGCTCTGCCCATTCAACTTCCTCTCAGCGTCATCTTTGCTGCCCATGTGCCCTACATGGGAAGGAGGTAATGAGAGGGAAAGAAAGAATAGCTTACAATAAGCAAAAGGAAGAAATGTAAATATCACCTGATATGGAAGAAATAGTTGTATTTTCAAAGCTCACAGATTTTACAAACTTTATAGACCATGTTAATGACAATTTGCCTTGTGAAGGTTAAAATGTGTTTTTGACTTTAACTAAGCATGACTATTCCACAATATTGTGAAATATGTGAAAGTTATATATTCATCTAATCTCAATAAAAAAACTAAATTTATTAATTAGACAATTATTCTGAACATTGAGAAAATTTCATCATCCTTAAAATAATACCAGCATGGAACTTACACGTGGCTATTAATAACTTCGAATTTAAACAAATTCACAACAGGGTATGTATTGAGGAAATTTGCCAAGCTAGCTAATTAATCATGGAACCTAGTATTCTTCTGAGTGTCTCAGAGTCTTCAACAATAAGGATTTGGTCAAGAAATGCAGACTTTCCCTATCCAGCTCAGCCATTCTCTTCTCCTGGTATTAGTAGCCATCATTCTATTGATGGAAGCTTTTATCCTTAGGCACACATTATCTGTTTGGATAGTTAACTTTTTGAGCTGTCCCTTCAGGTAAAGCACACTCTGATCATATTTAATATTAACTATTTTTTATCATTTCATTGTGTTGTAATCTTTTTATACATTCTCAGTACTGATTTTTGTGAATAAACATCTTGTGACAATTTTTCTCCCTCTCTAAAGTTTATCTTTTTGTTTTCCTGCAGTGTGTTCTTAAAAGGTCTTTAATTTGAGAACCATTTTTTTTCATGATTTTTACTTCTCTGTCAAATTTTAAAAAATCAACTTTGCTTTATGGAAGGCCATAAAGATTTTATTGTAGTTTAAAATTTTCAAAATTTCATGTATGTACAGATCACTTGTAACTGGCAAGTCTCTCATCAATATCCAAATTCAGCGATCCCACATGATGGGTAAGCCACTTGTTTCAATTAGGGCAAATAAAGGGGTGTGTCCTTCAGGCTCTATTGCTCCATTCCTTGGGGTTAGTTTGATCTCATTGTAGTGAAGACTTTGGCCTTTTTGAACTCAAGGAGATTTCAGGGGACAAGATATAGATGCAATGTACAGGTCACAGATGCAAACTGGAAGTAGGAAGGGCCAAAAGTTGTCCTTGCTTTTAGTTAACTCTTGGGTCTGTTGTAAGGTAAATTATTAGAGAAGTCACATTTTGAAAGCTTGAATATTGGGGTCTTTATTGCACAGTTAACAGTCAACAAGCAGCCAGTTGCAACAAAGTCCTGAAACACACAAATACATGTAACATTGTTCAGAAACAGGCCAGAGAGGAAAGAAAGAACAAAAACAATACCATTATACAAGAGACATGACACTATGCTGACACTAACTTCAGGGGGGACAGGAGGATGGCTTGCATGGAGGGAGGTATTGGGGAGGTAGGGAGAGAAGAGATAGTAGAGGAAAAACAATGGAGGGGGTAACAATGCTCTATAAAAATGTACTCATTGCCTTATCATGTAACTGTAACCCCTCTGTACAGTATCTTTACAATAAAATTTTTATTTACTTACTTATTTTAATTTATTATTTATTTGTATGTTTTTATTGTAAAAATGCTGTACAGAAGGGTTACAATTACATTTCCTATTGAGCATTGTTGCCTTCTCCTTTGTTTTCCCTCTACCATCCCTTCCATCCCACCTCCACAACTACTTTTCCATCCCCCCTTCTTCCCCTCTGCCCCCCTCCACGCCCCTTCCCCCACCACTCACCTCTCCCTGCTGCCAAAGTTGTAAAGTTCATTTTCAACATAGTGTTTTGCACATCTCATTGTTACAATGGGTCAACCTATACCCTTATGTAAGCATTTTGTTTTTTCCCTTCCCCTCCCTGAATTAGAAAAGTATATATGTAACATGCAAAAAAAAGAAAGAGAGAGAAAAAGAAAGAAAAGCAAATAGTATTGAAAAGAAAAAAAAGACAACAATACTAACAAACGAATTCAGCTTCGATGGAGAGATGAATTTGGATGTCATGATGACCAGAGATGAGCCAGGAGAAAGGACACAGGACCCAAACATGGAGACATGTGGCATGGTGCATTGGCACCTATCCTGTTCCAGGCCTAAATAGAGGCAGGGAAGGGAGCAGGGTCACAGGAAATTCCTAGTCCCAGACACCGGCCTGACAGGTCCAGCAATCTATCAGCAAAGTGCCTGCCATATATCCAGGGATCCAGGTATGCCCATCACCTAAGTGGGTGAGGGGCATCACCTTGCCCCAGCATGAAGATGAGATGCCAGGCCCTACCATTCACCACGTGACCAATATGTTGCCAGTCAGCCTTGATCTTCCTAATTCAGGCCCAAGTAAAGACTCAATCCTTCTAGTTCAACTGGTTTCTTAGTACCTTGTGTACAACTAAGGTACTTATTAAAACAGGATTATAATTAAATTCTGGACTGAGTTATGCAGCTTTGCATATCCTACAAGTTTTCTGCTATTTCCAAATTACTACATTGAGGACTAAAACAAGAAGGAATGACCAAGACCTCACTTTTACAAAGAAGTAAATGTAAAACTATGTGCAAAATTTCACCCATTGCTAGAAGAACTTTAATCCATTCTTGTTTATTATGAAATATAATTTCAAAATATTTCTGAAGTTTACCCAGAATCAATGAGGTTAAGTAAAGCTATGTTTTTATCAGCTTCTAGTTGTAAGCCTTATTTTAAAGTAACTTCTTATTCTCATTATACCAAGATAAAATAATGAAATATTTTTCCAAAAGTAAAGTTTATAAAAACTGTGTCTGTATAGTAATAAAACATGTTAATTATTTTATTGTAATTGTTTCCATAGTGATATGCAAGTACAGAGATTTTCAAATTTTACACTGGTTTTAGACTCTGTATTTTCTATATAATTTTATTAATTTTCTATGAATTAAGTAATTTGAAATTAAATTTATAATACTATTTCAAGTTTTTCTGTTTTTTTCTACTATAAGATCAGTGTGTTTAAAATATAATTTTACTCCTACTTTAGGTACAGAAAGCACTGCAGAATGTTGTATTTATCCTATTTTACCATTAACAGGAAAATTCTGGACATTCTATAAAATCATGACTATTCATGATTCTATGAGAGAGTTCAAGTATAATCTCAAATCTAAGAAATGAGATATGGTACAATAACAGGACCATGGCTCACTTGACCAAATGCAGAAAGACAATGGGGCCATCATACTGGCCTGTAGGTTTACTTGTAATGTTACTAATTTAAACAATTTTTATCAATTAGTTTCATTTCTTACTGAAAACTTACAATTGCTTACATTTAAGAGTATAATGTGATCATTCAATATATCAACGTGTCCATCATTTAAACTTTTTATTATTTTTACAGCAAACCACTTAGAAATATTTTTAGAAATATGGAAATAAGCAATTCACTATTGTTTACCACACTTGAGTTGATGTTCAATAAATCTCAAAACTTGTTCTGCCTACCTCTTTTTTTTTTTTTTTTTTTTGTTTATGTGGTGCTGAGGAATCGAACCCAGGGCCTCATGCATGCAAGGCAAGTGCTCTACCACTGAGCCACCTTCCCAGCCCCTGCCTATCTCTTAACTTTATATTTTTAAGAAACAATTCCTCATCTTCACACATTCTATTCTTATGGCCATCATTTTATTCTCTTCAATGAGTTGTTATTCTATATCTCAGTTATATCATGCTAAATTTGTCTGTGTTGAGCTTACATTTTACAGAATATACTGTTTTTAAGTATATAGAACACAATAGTATTATACATTTTTTGTGTGTATGTCTCTATATGTGTGTGTGTTTATGTATGTGTGTAACCTTTTCGTATCCATTCATCCACTGGTAGAAATATAAGTTGATTCCATACTTAAGTTCCTGTGAATGATGTTGTAATGAAATTAAATTTCAAATGTTTATTGGAAATATTAATTTAATTCCTTAGTATATCTCCCTAAAGAATTTTGATCATATGATAGTTTTATTTTTAATTATTTGAGGAACTTTAATGCACTATTCCATAATGAATGTAGTAATGTTGTTCTAAGATAAATTATCAGAGAAGTCACATTTTGTAAGATGGAATTTTGAAGTCTTCATTAGAGCACTAGAAGTCTGCAGGCTGCCATTGTAACAAAGGCCTTCAGCTCACACATACACTTAACACAGCTAGGGAACAGGCCAGAGAGGAAAAAAAGAACATAAGCAATACCAACAAACTAACTCAGCTCAGACGGAAAGCTGAAGTGGCATGCCATGATGACCGGAGATGAGCCAGGAGAAAGGACACACAATCATGGAGACATATATGGCATGGCATAATGGCACCTATGATCCTCCAGGCCGAAAAAGGGTCTTGGCAGGGGGCAGGGTCACAGGAAATTCCTAGTCCCAGGCACTGGACTGCAGGTTCAGTAACCTATCAGCCAAATGCCTGCCCCTATCTCCAGGGATCCGGGTATACCCATCACCTGAGAGTGAGGTCACCTCCCCCACCATGAAAACAAGGTAACATCTGCATTTTTTTGTGAAGCAGAGACCTCCTAGCTCACCTTGAGCTAAGCTTCTGCATTTCAAAGGATGGCTTATCTCATCTTTAGGCCTTGGAGCTGGGTGGACAGTCCCCATCTCCTTCCTAGGCACCAGGATGGCTACAAGAAATTATTTAGGCTCAGCTTCCTTACTTCAATGTATAGTCCCAAAACATTGTGCACACACAACTCTCCCTTTCTCTACATTATTAGAAAAAAATCATACATTTAAAAATTGAAACAATCCTACTTTTTATTACTATTGTTCTTACATATATTCAGAGTCAAGTAAAGTTCTAATACCTATTCTCAAGCTTTTCCAATAGATGGAAATGAGAGAAAAAAATTCAAATTCTTTTTAAAAGGCCAGCAATATCATAATAATAAGGGTAGAGAGGGGCAATATCAAGAATATCACTGAATATAGTTGTAGTTGTTCACTATGATTCAGTAGTATTTATCCTTGGATGTAAGAATGGCTCAACATACACAGATCAATCATTGTGATATGTATATTAATGAAAATAATGATGTTTATTTAAATTTTTGTTAACATATTGAAAATAAGTGGAAAATTCAGCACTATTTTGTGATTTAAAAATATAAGACAGCAGTTGGAATTGTGACTTAGGATATCCACCTAAAGTTAATGAGGAAAAGGGAAAGTAATTTGAATAGTACTGCTAGAGTAAATTAGACTCAGTCAGAAAACCATATGGAGGTCATCAAGATAGGAAGAACAAAGGAAAAAGTTATTACCAGTAAGGGGACCATCTCACCAGGTAAGAGGAAGTGAGAAGTACCAGCTATTGTCTCAGGTGACATTTTATAACCTGCAGGATTTGAGGGATCTTGCTGCCTTTTATGGTGATAGCTATCCCAACAGGGTGCTTTCTCAGGGAAAGGGGGATAGGGGCTAATCATTTGCTGCCTTTACTACATGGGCCCAGTGTTGACTAGGGGGAAAAAAACAAACAAACATGTTAAGCCATGAGGGAGGAGGCTTCTGGACTAACAAGTACTTTGACTGGCTTGGTTTCTCTTCAATATAACAGAAGGCATTCTTTCTGTAATTGGTCACTCTTAATGACTCAGCCTTTAACATAGTATTCTAGCCTATCCTTCTCTTCAGCTTTTATGAATTACCTTATAGGAAATGATTTTATCTGGGGAAAAAAAATGCAGATGCTGGCTCCCAAGAGGTCCAAGTCTCTGGTATTGGTATACTACTGAAGAAAATGAAAAAGACTACTCTTCTGGAAAAAAAACTCCTTCCAGTGTGAAGATTTTTCCACCAGACTCAATGACACAATTAATAGTAAAACCCATGTTATGAAGTCTTATTTAATGAAACATTAATAATAAAACCATTGTAATAAAATACTATGTAATGACTAGAGGAAAAGCTATGCAACACTGATGAAAATAATTGAAAGAAACACAGATAAATGGAAAGATGTTTGGTTCAAAGACTGTAAGATTTAAATGCAAACATGCTCACTCTGTCTAAAATGAAGTGCTGGTTCATCATAATGCTATAAAAATTCCACTGTCTTTTTTTCTCAGAAAGATAAAATCTATACATATTTCACATGAAAAAGATTATTTATACCCAAAACAATCTTAAGCTAAAAATACCAAGCTGAATAAATGTGTCATCTAATTTTTCTACAATTAGAGGCTAAATGCTAGAAACTGAAAATACATAGGGAGTTGTTATACAATTCTAGGCTGTGCTTGAGTCTTTCTAAGATTTTTAAAAAATGGTTGGAAGTTGGGTCCTGGGAGACTAAGAGAAAGTATTCTTGCTATGCATGCCAAGAGAAGGAAACTGCTCCTGCTGTAGGAATAACTAATCCTTTCACAGATTTTTCAATCTCTTCAACGATTTATCTTTAGGGAGAAAAAAAGACTTCATCATTTGGAAAGATTAGTAAATGTGGTTCTGACCTCTTCTGAATACTGATGAAGACCTCCTGTTTTGGAGAGGTGAGAGATAGAGTACACTTCTAATGCAGGAAATTATATTTGATCCATAATCGAAATGCCCTGTACAGAGGAAGAGAAAAAACTCGCTAAAAAGCCAAATTTTCCAAGTTCCTAAGGTTCAGATTACTATCAAGGCTGACAAAGGACAATGGACAGGTGCACACTAATGCCACTTCCCCTGCCAAGCTGGAGAACCTCTAGCACAAAGGACAGCAGTCTGACATTAAAAAGGATACCCATATTACAGTAGGAGAGCTTGTGTTGTACAGGAAAAATGTCTAATGTGAAGAACACATAGAAGAGAACACTGAAAAAGTAGAAAGTCTCCACTGATCTAACCTAAATCCTGAAAAGTAACACTGAAATTACTTGAAGCTCATAATAGACAGATGGTAACCATAGCAGCAACAAAACCCTAACACAGCTTAACATGAAAGCAACTAAATTCCACTAAATACTTGTATGGGGAGTGGGGGGATACCCATTTACAAGTCTTTAGTTTTTGTATTACTCTACTACATATAGTGTCTAGTTTTCAACCAAAATTACTAGATAAACCCAGAAACCGAATAGGTTGGCAAGAGGCAAAATAAAACAAAGCCAGAAATAACTATAGCATAGATATTGGAAATATTGAAAACTTCTAAAACTTGTAGACTTTGTGAACTTGTACGAGGCAACTTTAAAAATGCTTTTGTTGAGTGAATTAGCTAAAAGTTCCTCAACTATCTGGGCCCTTTGTTATGAGCCATTCTGGATTGCAGTCACTTTATAATTACTGTGGGCTCCAGGCAAAAGTAGATCCACTGATAAGTATACTATAGGGAAAGCAAACTGCTCCTCAGGCAATGCTTTCTTCACACCATCCTAAAGGAAATAGCCAAAACTCAGATCATTGCCAGGCAGCTTGTGCCAATAGTAAGTTGCTAACAACTTCTACAAAACTCATTACAAGACAAAGGTCAACCAGACTACACCAGAGATTTGGATGGATTTTAACTCTGCATAGCTTTTTCATTCCCTGATCTAGTTCTCTCAACTTAATCTAAAGCTATTCTTCCTACCACTGCAAATGGTTGAAGATGGTGAAGTGCTGTCTTCTCATGGCTGCTATGTAATAAATGCCTTTTTCCTGCCTCTTTTGTATTTGTCTTTTGTATTTGTTATATGAGGTAGTGGCAGGACCTAATTTGAAACTCCTGAACTTTCAGCCTGTTGTGTAATATCACAGTTTTGGTCTCTCCTGAGAAATCTATTTTGTTCTACACAGGTAGTTTCAATCTTTTGCCATAAAGATGCTATAGATAGTCCTCTCCTTCTTGAATTCCAAGGTGATTGCAAAGTAACTGGAGAGAAAATAGCTAGAGCATGGATAGCTGGAGTCAAGAGATGCCATACTTTTCTCTGGGCTTACTTAATCCATACGTCCAAGAAATTAATCAATGATTTTCAGTAAAAGCAATTTTTCTTTTTTCTTCTTTTAATACAGTTGTATAAAGCGTATTCAATTCAACACGCAAATGTATGTGTACAGTGCATCTTGATCATTATTCTTCCTCTCATGTATACTGTCTCTATCGATGCCCTCAAGTTTTCTAGTTCCATTTTCACACATATATGTTTTATATTTTATTGTATTTTCCCACTTGTACACTCTCCATTCATCTATCAGAACCACTTTCAGGAACAAAGAGAATTACAACTGTGTTTCTGTCAAAATTACAAGAGCATAGATAATAAGATTGTGTCAATTAAACACACACATTTACATGTATGCATATACATATATAATATGAGAATAGACAAATAAAATTTATCTATATTGTTCTTTATTCCATATTTCATATTTGTTTTTCTTCTTGCCATGCAAAGCCCAAGGAGTAAAGCAAGCTTTCAGAAGGTAAACAAGGAATATTCATTACCAGAAGACTTGTTTTTCAAGAAAATGAATTTTCTTAGGTGAAAGAAATAACCCAGTAGACAAAAACTTCCATCTGATTACACACACAGTGCATCAGGAGATAGAAATGACAACACACACACACACACAATTATAAAAAAGTGAAGTCATGAATATACAACTTTCTTAAGATTAGTAATCATTTCATAATGTATACATACCTTTTTCAACAAATCACCTCATACTAGTTAAACACATAACAATTTTTGTTAGTCATATCTCAATAAAGCTGGGGATTTAAAGTTTTGGACTGTATTTGTCACTGAGAAAGAAACTAAGGATAAGTAGCATTGAAGGTCCCAAAATCTTGCCGCATTTAGTTTTTGTTCAGGCAGACAAGCACACATACCTCATCTGTCCTTTCTGGGCACCTAGTTTACTGTAGTTCTTTGCTACTGACTGAAGATAAATTGCTGTCATTGCTCATTTTTTAATTTATAAATGTAATTAGATTGAGTTATTTTTCCCAGCAGAAACTCTAATTGCAATATAGTTTTCTATGCTCACAAAATGAACTAAAGGCTCCGCTTTTGTCCTAAGACTTGATGCAGGCTGGCTTCATCACACAGTTATTGAAGCTGGATGCTCAGATGTCCAGGACTAGTAAATCCTCATCTGGTGCATCTGAATGCAACTAGGTAATAATGTGGATTTCTCTTACCCAATCTATTTTGTAAGCAAAATGAAAACTATATTGTATATTTTAATATCTGAGAAAAATCATTAAAAAAGCCACATGCAAACTAAGAATATAATATAAACATATAGTTGTATCAGATCTTCCTTTATCTTCCATAAAGAGAATTCAGAATAAGCCTGATACTTGTGTTGAACAGTCAAATTTTTATGCCAATATATATTTCAAAATTGTTTAAAGGAGGTGAAATGGAGTAAGGAAGAAGAATCTCACTAATAGGAGAATGGGTGAAAAGAATTGGAGGCTAGGATAAAAAAGACAGAAATCAAATGCCAAATGTACCTGAAAGTTGATTTTTCCTACAATTTATTATGAAAAGTGAAACATTTTTAAAGTTTATAAATGTAAATTATATGTGTAAAAAATCTATGACCATTCCAGAAGGCTCTTTCCATTAGAGCTACTCTGTAGGGTATATATGTAGCAATCCAGTTAATATACCTATGCTATCCCTAAATGACATGTATGGCTACAGAGATATAGATATGTAGATGTGTAAACATTTTGGAATGCACACATATCACATCTATTCCAAATAGATGTGATATATAATTTTATAAATAAGTAATGTTACATAAAGATGTAATATATGTAATAATACACATCAAATCACAGGTGTATCAAACAATTAACATTTTATAAATTTTATTTTATTTTTATGCTGGTACTCAGGCTTGAACTTAGAGCCTTGAACTGTCATTGGGCATTTTTGCTCAATGCTGGCATTCTACCATGTGAGCCACATCTCTACTTTTAAATTATGAACATATATAATAAATATACATATAATATTACATATATCATATATAAACATTATATATGCAACAATCTGTACATTTACAAAATTTACTGCTCTATAAAATTCATTATTAATAATTATTTAAAAATCTATGGAGGGGGAAAACAAAAGAGGAGGCAACAATGCTCAATTGGAAATGTACTCATTATCTTGCTCATGTATAACTCCTCTGTACAGCATTTTTACAATAAAAAATATACAAAAAAATAATGGAAACATGAAAAAAAGACAGTTCTTTTTCCACATGAAAAAATATATGTATCTCCTTTCACCATTAGATTTGAACCATCTCATAATTGTGTTTATTTAATTCAGCATTATACACTGTAACCAATACATTGGCGAGTGCTTAATAATGAGTATTCAAAATAATTTACTAAATAAAATATTTCCTTACTGTTAAAAAAATCTATGAAGTATTTCTTTTTGTATTATATTTATCATTGCTCCTTAGACCTCTGATTTTTTTCTATTTTGTCCTGGAA
Organism: Dipodomys spectabilis; assembly: GCF_019054845.1. Classification (NCBI taxonomy): domain Eukaryota; kingdom Metazoa; phylum Chordata; class Mammalia; order Rodentia; family Heteromyidae; genus Dipodomys; species Dipodomys spectabilis. The sequence goes on along the minus strand of NW_024871113.1, from coordinate 11,003,689 downwards.
TAGCTGAACAAAAAAGAAATTGGGGGCTGAAAATGTAGCTCTGTGGTAGACACCTTGTCTACTGTATGTACTATATCATTACTGTTAATAATAATTTTAATTAAAAATATTACTATAGATTGGCTCTGGTACGTTTCCCATATGATCAGGCATTTGGGACTTCATTCCAGGTTGGAGTTATTGGATAGTGATGGAACCTAAAGAGTGTGACCAAGGGTAAATTAATTCAGAAGTAATACTCACTAGACACCATGTTGGAAATGAATTACACAAGTTGGGAGTGAGGGGAATTAAGGAGGTAAAAACTGAGAGAAAATGAGGAGGGGATAACATTATTAAAAAAAAGTTACTCATTACCTAACTGCAACTCCTCTGTACATAACTTTTACAATTAAAAAAAAAAAAAAAGGAGGTAGGCCTAGTAAGAAGTCAAACAGTCATGGACTGAAACTTCTAAAAATGTGAGCTTTTATAAGTTAATTATAAGTGAACTTTATCAGTTAATTATGTATTTGTTTTAGGAACAGGAAGTTGACTAACAGATATGTAAACAAAAATTCTAATAATTCTGAACCTACATCTGACTCTGTCCTTTCAGACAGAGTACTTTCTCCACTGAAGTATCTTAATCTGAAGATAGCTGTTTTCAAATGCCCACTGTCTGTCTATCTGCCAAGATGTTAAACTGCCATGCTTCTACCTGCTGAGTAGCCTAGAGGCTAAGGAAAAGTTTCTTCTGGTTTGTCACCTACCTATTTCCTAATCAGTTCTTATCAATTTTTCTCATAGTTGATATTTCATTCTTCATCCTTTCTTCTATTGTTCTCTACTTTTTAAATTTTCATCATTGTTTCCACTGAAATATACAGATTTTCTCCTAATTTGCCATTCTCACTTGTGTTTTCATACATATTTAACCATCTTGAACATATTACCCAATGAATGCAATCTAAAGTGTGAGTCTTCAATATTTCAAAACAATTCATCAATAAAGTTAAAAATGCCTTAGCATAGAACAAAAGGGAGTGTGGCCAGTGCCTACTCTACTTAACACACTTTATTTCTTTTTCTTCTTTATTTTGAGGCAGGGTTTTGAATGTAGTCCAGGCCATTCTTCTGCATCAGCCTCAATAGTGCTACCATTTTCAGAATAATGTCTCATCTCTTATCATAAGTGGTCACATTTTCCTCTTTTTCATATTCATTACAATATAAAGTGTAGAATAGCTCTTTTACAAATACTTTTTTCCCTATGTCTGGTGCATACCTTTCCCTTTCTTTGTTCAACAAGCATGGATCTATAATTCAAAGCCTAATGTAAACATAACATTCAGTGATGACAAGCCTTGACCAGGTTTGAAGGCAGAGTTCCTATGTCCATTCCCAAACATAACATACACAACACTGTAGACTTTTGTTTCCCCATGCACAACTTACTATTTTTTTTTTTTTTTTTTTTTTTTTTTTTTTTTTTTTGGGTCCGGTCGTGGGGCCTGAACTCTGGGCTTGGGCACTGTCCTTCAGCTCTTCAGCTCAAGGCTAAGGCTCTACCACTTGAGCCACAGCGCCACTTCCGGCTTTTTTTCTTTTTGCTTATGTGGTGCTCGGGAATCGAACCCAGGGCCTCATGCATGCAAGGCAAGCGCTCTACCACTGAGCCACCTTCCCAGCCCCACAACTTACTATTTTTTACTCCTTGACACATTCTTTGTGGGTTCTGACTTTAATTTTCCATTTATTTTTGGAATTGGCGCTATCCCTGAGCTCTTCAGCTCAAAGCAAGCACTCTACCATTTGAGTCACAGTGCCACTTCCGGTTTCCTGGTGGTTAATTGGAAATAAGTGTCTCTTGACTTTCCTGCTTGGGCTTGCTGTGAACCTTGATCCTCAGATCTCAGATTCCTGAGTAGCTAGGATTACAGGCGTGAGCTACCTTCACCAGAATGACTTTAATTTTTTGTCTATCTAGAATAGTATATAGTGTGTAAGATGTTCGGGTTTTAAACAGATTATGGCCTGTAGATTCTAGAATATTTTCTCATTCTTTACACTAAAAGAAAAAATACAAAACCAAACCGAATTGTGTCTCACAGAAGCTAATAATCTGGTCAACATCACATCATAAACAATAATAAACCCAATTTTCTCTGTTATAATTGCATAAAATTTTTACCTGTGTACTGTGTACTCTTTGTGTGTGTGTGTGTGTGTGTGTGTGTGTGTGTGTGTGTGTGTGTGTGTGTGTGTGTGTGTGTGTGTACCAGTTCTGGGGCTTGAACTGGGGGTCAGGGCTCTGTCCCTCATATTTTTTTTTTCTCGAGGCTAGTGCTCTACCACTTGAGTCAGAACTCCAATTCCAGCTTTTTCCAGGTTAGTTTATTGAAGATAAGTCTCAGAGTTTCCCTTCTGGGCTGGCTTTGAACCTTGATCCTTCTATCTCAGCCTTCTGAGTAGTTAAGATGATAGGAGTGAGCCACTGGTATCCAGCTACCTGTGTACTTTTATAAAGAGTTAAACTGGGGTTGGGAAGGTGGCACAGTGGTAGAGTGCTTCCCTTGCATGCATGAGGCCCTGGATTAAATTCCTCAGCATCACATAAGCAGAAAAAGCCAGAAGTGGTGCTGTGGCTCAAGTGATAGAGTGCTAGCCTTGAGCTGAAGAGCTTGAATAGCTGAGGGACAGTACTTGGTCCCAGAGTTCAGGCCCCATGACTGGCAAAAAAAAAAATCAAGAAAAACAAAAAGAGTTAAATTGTATTTCCAATTAAAATATATTTTTTAATATACTTCTAGATATGTTTATTTAAAAAGCATAATAGCTAATATTTCTTCTGTGTGAAATATTTTACATTCATCTACTTATGTCATGCTGTCACTCTTTTATTACCACAGATATATCAAAGGCTACAAAACCTAGATATCTTTTTAACTTTGATTTAATCTTGCTAAAAAAATTAGATATACATTTTCATGTTTGCTCAGATACATAATGATGTACTTGACATTACTATTTAAGGTGTACACTTTCTATAGAAGGATAATGCTGGAACAAATCTTTTTTTATAAAATATGTCATGATTGTCAAAGGTTATTTCACAAACCTTGTATCAATGATGAGATGATTTTCTCCAACAGTTTGTCTCCATTTTGAATTCAAATGTTTTGAATAAGAAAATATTCTAACTTTTCATTAGTTAAATTTGCAATTTAAACCTTTAAGTGCTATTTTTATTTACATTTTATTTTTTATTTACATTTATTTTATTTTGATTATTGGTGCACCTTAGAAACTGGAATTTTTTTTTGGTCGGTCATGGGCCTTGGACTCTGGGCCTGAGCACTGTCCCTCAGCTCTTCAGCTCAAGGCTAAAGCTCTACCAATTGAGCTACAGTGCCACTTCTGGTTTTCTGGTGGTTTATTGGAGATAAGAGTTTCAGAGTTTCCTGCCCGGGCTGGCTTTGAACAGCGATCCTCATATCTCAGCCTCCTGACTGGCTAGGATTACAGGCGTGAACCACAGGTCCCTGGCTGGAAATAATTTTTATAGCAATATTAATTGTGTATAAAATAGTAGCCATAAAACATAGTTTCAAGGAACATAGAAAACAAAATTATTTCTATCAGCCAGTTTTAAAGCTAAATCTGATGCTGTTCAAACAGTTACACATTAATTTGACATTTTGTTCTATCACCTTTGGATGATTAAAATCTTGAATGCCTGACCAGAGTAATAATCAACATAGCAGACAGATTGAATAGGGGATGATGATTGTGAATGTGGAAAAAAAAAATGAGAAGATTCAGTTCACATCTAGTGTTGAGTGAGAGAGTTGTAAGAAGGAAGAAAGTTATTAACAAAATGGGGGCTGGGAAGGTGGCTCAGTGGTAGAGCGCTTGCCTTGCATGCATGAGGCCCTGGGTTTGATTCCTCAGCCCCACATAAGCAAAAAAAAAAAAAAGAAAAAAGCTGGAAGTGGTGCTGTGGCTCAAGTGGTAGAGTGCTAGCCTTGAGCTGAAGAGCTGAGGGACAGCACCCAGGCCCAGAGTTCAGGCCCCACAACCAGACCGCCCTCCCTCCCAAAAAAAAGAAAGTTAACAAAATAAGTACTAAAGTTATTTGACCATTTTTCAATTTTTGGCTAATCTTGCATATTAATTAATTTAATCTAGTAAAATTTGAGGATAGTTTTGTATGAATACTTTCAGTTTCACCAAAGTAGAGATTATATTATGTATTTCCAACATTTCACGTTGTAAAAACTGATCTTTGGTGAGTAGATGGATTTATTCTGAAGTCCCAAGCAGATGACTTCATTTCTCTCCTTAATATGAGCCTACTTTCTAGTTTTGTATCTCAGACTGTGGAAGAGAAGAAGGAGCACAAAAATGACCTTAATGTGACACAAATCCAGAACCATTGCTATTGACTTTACAGTATTTATAATGTCATATTGGGAGCAGGAAGTGGAGACTGTTCATATGTATATATGTATATATACATATATATTTCCGAATAACCTGAGAACTTATATGAATAAAATAAGGAAAAAGAAACAGTTTGCTCAGTATAGACTGAAATCAGCTAAGTGTTATCAATGTAGTCCTGCATGACATTTTTCTCAATAAGTATATCAATCTTACCTTTACAGAAGAAATCCATGTCTTTTGTGTACTATACGTAGTTCATTATCCAGGATCTACTAGTGATGTATTGCTATGCTCTCACTGTGATCATGGTGGCTATTTTTGCACTGAGTACTTTAAAAACAAATACTTCTTCCCTCCCACAACCAGTATTCAATGGCAGAGCAGAAATAGAATGAATTGTTATAGTTTGTATTCTAAATTTTTCCCCAAACTATGTGTCAGTTGATGAGCTCCTGATTTGGCTATTAGAAGGGGATTAAAACTTAGGAGAGGAAATTAGTAGGGAACGGGTCCTTGGGGTATGCCCTATGGGATAACACCTTGACCCTGAACTCTCATCTCTGTATTTACTTGTCTCTCCAACACTAGTTGAGTAGCTTAGCTTTACTATACCCATCTTTTTTCTCTCTTAAACATTTGTATTATCTTTAAGTTGTACAAAGGAGTTACCATTTAGCAATCAATGTCATCTTTTTCAATATTCTCACTCATCCTTCCCCTACCCACCACTTCCCTCACTCTTATTAATTATATAAGATATGCTTTGGATTGTTGACTGCATTTTTTCCCTTTCCTCCTCATTCCTCTACCTTTTCCCCTTGACTCTACCTTACCCCTTTCAAATACATATTTCCTGCTATATTTTTTTATTTGTTCTATTCTTTTGAAAATTTATTTTTATTTTTATTGTTATTGTAGAGTTGAGATAAAGAGGAGTTGCAGTTACATGCATCAATTGATGACTACAATTATTTTTGAACCCTTTCTCCCCTTTCCTTGCTCTCTCCCAGTGTTTTCCTCCTACCCCCCCACAAGATGTACAGCTCATTTTCCACATTGTCTAGAGAGTACCACTGTTGAATTTATTCACCCTATATAACACTTTTTTCTGTGCCCCCTTACACTCCTAAGACAAAAGGAAAAGAAAAAAATAGCAACAACAGGAACTAAAAACTATCTTGTTTCCTGTTCTTGGAGTTCATTTCATAAAGTATTATTTATGTGATCATATATACATAATTATTGAGCCTTTGTCAACCACTGCTATGTACATCCTTTTTAGACTCAGTGTGTGAATATCTTGAGTCCTATATAATTTATCATGTCCCAGTATGTATACATATATAATATACTATATCATATATTATGTTTAATATATATTAATCATTCAATGTGTTTACTTATAGAGTTATAGATACAGTCCAATTATCACAAATGAGGGAAACCATGCAACCTATGTTTCTTTGGCTGTGGATTATTTTGCTTAATGCAATTTTTTCCAAGTCTTTGCATTTCCTTACAAATGATACAATAGCGTTCTTTCTGATGGATGAGTAGAATTACATTGTGAATATATACCATATTATCTTGATCTATTTGTCCAGTAAAGGTCATCTAGGTTGATTCCATACCTTGGCTATGGTAAACAATGCTGCAATGAACATTGTTGTGCTGATAGCTTTAGTGTGATATTGTTTGTGTTCTATTGGAGAAATAGGAGTGGAATTGCTTGGTCCTGGGGTAACTCTATGTTTAGTCTTTTAAAGAACTTCCATGCTGCTTTTCAGAGCCATTGAAAAGTTTACATTCCCATCATCAGTGTGATAGAGTTTCCTTTTATCTGCATCTCCACCCGTATTTGTTACTGTCCATTTTCTTGATAATAGTCATTCTAACTGGGATGAGGAATCTCAATTTTGTTATGAGTTGCATTTCTTTTATGGCCAGAGGTGTTGAACAATGCTTCATGGCTCTATTGGCCATTATTACTTCTTCTTCTGAGATATCTTTTATTAAGTCTTTAGCACATTTATGGATTTGGTTGTTGAGTTTCTGAGGGTTTATTTTTGGAAGGTTAATTTTTTTGAACTGTAACTATATCTTAGATATTAGACCATTGTCTGATGAATAAGTAGTAAAGATCTTCTCCCACTCTGTGGGTTTTTTATTTGTCTTGTCAGATATGTTCTTTGCCAAGTAGAAGCTCTATATTTTGATGCAATCCCATTCATCTTTATTAAACACATATTTTTTACTTAAAGTACACATAGATCAAATCAAAACATGTTGATTGTTAGTGACTTTCAACACATCAATGTTACCTCTGGATAGATCATCCAGGCAAAAACTCAGCAAAGAAACTTCAAACCTTAAGAACTACACCAACCAACTATATTTAGCAGACATCTAAAGACTGTTTCACCCAACAATATCAGAATATACATTCTTCTCAGAAGACCATGGCACATTCTCCAAAATAGATTATATGTTAGGTCACAAAGAAAATCTGTTCAAATTTTTAAAAATTGAAATTATTTCTTGCATCTGATTATAACATAAAAGAATGAAGTTAGAGCTCAGCAGCAAAAAACGTCAAAGAAAAGTAACTCAAAGATACTGAACAACACATTGCTGAATGATCAATGGGTCATTGAGAAAGACTAGAAGCCAAACATTTATTAAATTTAATAAAAATGAGCACAAAAAGTATCAGATCCTCTGGCACACAGCCAAGGCAGTACTCAGAGGAAAATTAGTAGGTCTAAGTGCCTACATCAAGAAATTAGAGAAAATTCAAATCAACACTTATATAATGCACCTCAAGCCCCTTGAAAAACAGTAACAAGCCAAACCCCAAACTAATAGATGGAAACAAATAATAAAAATTAAACTAGGAATAAATGAATTAGATAATAAAAACCATAGAAAGAATTAGCAAAACAAAGTGTTGTTGTTTGAAAAAAATTAATGAAATTGACAGATCTTTAGCAAATTTGACTAAAAAAGAAAAGAACACATCCAAATTAATAAAATTAGAGAAAAATGGGAACATCACAAAAGAAATATGCAAGATTCAGAATATTATTAGGAAATATTTCACAAATATTTAGGCTAATAAATTTGAAAATCCAGGAGAAATGGAAATGTTCTTAAAGAACATTGATATACCAAACTGAACCAAGAAGACAGAACCCAACTAAATAGACCTATAACAAATAATGAAATTGAAATGGCAATAAATGACCTCCCATCCAAGAAGAGCTGAGGATGAAATGGATTTGCAGCTGAATTCTGTAATTCTTCAAATGAGAACTCACTCTCATACTCCTCAAACTCTTCAATGAAATTGAAAGGGAAATACTATCAAACTCATTCTATGAAGCCAGTATAATACTCATTCTAAAGCCAGATAGAGACCAATCAAAGACACGGGACTTTCGACCCATCTCTGGTGAATATTGAAATGTTTCACATCAATATTCTAGACAATTGAATTAAACAAGGTATGAAAAAACATCATTCGCTACGATCAAACGGGATTCATTCCAGGGTTGCAAAGCTGGTTTAGTATATGCAAGTAAATTAATGTAATTCAACACATAAATAGGAGCAAGGACAAGAATCATATAATCATCTCAATAGATGCAGAAAAAGCATTTGACAAGATTCAACACCCTTTATGATGAAAGCTATGGAGAAACTAGGAATCCATGCAACATTTCTTAATATAATAAAGGCTGTATATGACAGACTTACAGCCACCATTATACTTAATGGTGAAAAGTTAAAATCATTTCCTCTAAAATCAGGAATGAGATAAGGATGTCTGATTTCTCCATTCCTCTTCAATATTGTACTGGGATTCCTAGCAAGAGCATTAAGGCAAGAGATAAACATAAAGGGGATCCAAATAGAGAAAGAAGTAAAGCTATTCCTCTTTGCAGATGATATGATCCTGTATCTAAAAAAATCTTATGGATTCCTGATCTTAACAACTTGAGTTGATCTGAAGCTTTGGCAAAATAGTAGGTTAAAAAGTGAACTAACAAAAATCAGTAGCTTTCCTGAAATCCTGAACAAGACTGAAATCAATTCCATTTGTAATAGCCTCAAAAAAAATCTAAGAATTAACTTAACCAAAGATGTGAAGGACCTCTATGATGACAACTTTACAACCTGAAAAAGAAAATTAAAACAGATTTAAGGAAATGGAAAACCCTCCCATGCTCCTGGATGGGTAGAATTAACATTGTATGAAATGCGCAGAGCAATATACAAATTCAATGCCATACCCACCAAAATACTGATGAGTTTCTTTAACAAAAGAGAGAAATCAATCAAAAAATTCCTATGGAATAATAAAAGATACAGAATAGCAAAAATAATCCTTAGTAGGAAGAATAGTGCTTAGAGGATAATCGAGCATTAAGCTTTGTTACTAAGCCTTAGTAATAAAAACAGCTTGGTACTGGCACAAGAATAGGTCTGAGGACTAATGGAACAGAGTATTTACTTCTAAATCTCTGTAAATTAAATAATTCACCTAAACATGCTAAATGACTTACTAGTGTAGACTATAGTTAGCCACCTTTTTCCCATTTATAATAAATAGAGCCAACTATTGTGCTGGCTCCTTATTCTAGTTGAGAAAAAGCTGTTAGACAGATTAAGAATTTCAATGAAATATGAGCTATTTGAGCTACTTGTCTATTTCATCATGAGGAGGATAGGAAGTTGTATTCCCTAGAAACTAATGTTAAAACTCTAATACTCTCCAGTAAAGGGCTCACCTTATTCCCCACTGTAACTAAAGGTTCTACATCAAGTGCAAATAGGAAAAGAGCTAAGAAAAAATGCAATAACTTTGTTAAATAGTTTTTCCTGAAAACCTTTTTAACTTCCTCTTGCAGATTGTGGCAACATGAATCCAACTTCATAGATCAAAACTGACTAAGAAAACCCTTAATAAATGTTAATCACCACAGCCTAAGATACACAGCTTCATCCTATGGTTCTTTGCAAAGGGATTGTTTGGCCAATAATAATTTCACTGTGTTCCTGAACTGTAAATGTAGTGTTTTCATAGTGTTTCTCAAAGTGAGTACCCATAAATTATGTTCTTCTTTCTCAACTGCAATATGATGGTATATTACTGCAAGTCAAGTAACTTCATATCACAAGAAATGAACTCACTTCTCTGTTAAATATTAGTTCTCACTCAAGAACAAAATAAAAATGATAGCAAACAATAAACATAGTACTAAAACTAGAATAATGCATAATTAATGTTTGCATCAGATGGTAAATGCATACAGATAATATTAGCCTTCCCCTTTTCTTGACTTTTCTCAGATTTTTGTTCACATATAATAGATTACTGGAGAAAGATATTTATCCTTGTAGGTGTTTTCCTTGGCATCACACTTTTTCAACCAGCAACTACTGAATTTCTGCTGTGGTCATTGACAAATCTAATGACAAGATCTTTGGACATTTTGATTCATTAATCTTCCAGGGCCTGGGGATGTTCCTGGATATGTGCACTACCATGCTAGTAGTGTGATACTCTATGCCAAATTAACTCTGTAGTCTTCTGTAAATTGTATTAAAACAGAGGTTTGGAATTCTAGATTTTGATACTAAAAAATGCCCTTCAATGGAAGAGAGTAGGATACAATGGCTGAGTAGAGAACAAAAATTTCCAGGATCTACACCCTGAGGAGAGTCAAGCTACAGTGCTTTATTTAAATCTAGCTTTTCTAGTCTAATGTTTTGGGATTCTGAAAGAGAAAGCACATCATATTAAACTAAAATACAATAATAATATCATATGCACTGGTGATAAATTATGAAAGAAATATAACAACTCTTGGGAAAAGCCACCAGAGTACCCATCAGTACATTCCTGTGAATGGTATCAGTTTAAGAAATGAGAAAATACAAGTACAAATGTAAAGAATTAAACACTTTCTGGAGCACGAAGCTATACTGTGTGGTATATCTGTAACTAGCATTTTTTGTACATTTATCCCAGATTTAAATAGCAATTTAAAATCTCATAGTGGAGGTTCCGGGAAAATGGCGGAGGAGAATCTGGAATCTGAACAAGCTCTCGCATAGAAAGCAATTTCAGAGTTCCAGTGAACAGCCCTAAGCCAGAGAACCACACCAAGTGTGCCATCACAGGACAGAGGTTTAGGCAAGAGAGGGGAAATCAAGGCAAAAAGACACATCTGAGCGCTTACCAGCAGTTGCCACGGCGGCGGCAGCGGTCGCGGCGGCGGCGGCAGCGGTCGCGGCGGCGGCGGCAGCGGTCGCGGCGGCGACTGCAGGGCACCATAACTGAGCCACAGAGTCCGGGACAAAGGAGCCAGACGTGGCGGGCGAGCGGATTCTACTCAACACCAGCAAGAACAGACAAAGAGCGGACATCTTCATCCTGCAGTTTGCAGACCAGAGATTGACCCAGGAACCAAGACTCGGCATGAGTAGAAGCCCGACGTCCTCACTCCTTCTCAGGGAGCAGAGGAGGGAAGGCCACCTCTCCCCCCTAGCACCGGTGATCTCAATCTTGGATACCGACAAAGCTAGGCGGAGCTGCGAGCTCCAGCTCAGGCCTTGGAATAAAACGAGTCATTTAGCAGATCACAAGAACTTAACGGCAGCGTGACCTGCCAGACTCAGCTCCATCCAGGGAAAAGTCACCCAGCTCGGGCGCCAGCCATAGGAGTGGCTTTCCCCACTGGGTAACCAGAGCCAGAGGCTGCCCCTCCCTCTAGCAGCCTCCACAATCAATTAAAAAACAGAAACCCTGAGAATGGCTCCAGGCTGGGTGCTGTGAGTTTTTTTCACAAAATAGCCCCAGGGAAAAGCTACTGTTTGTTGAAAGGCCTCAACTCTACCCAGAACCTAGCCTCATCACTACATTCCCCTCTTTTGTGATTCTCAAACCAGATCACCCTCCCATTAAACTAAAATGGGAAGGGGATCTCAAAATCTTGGATAAAGCAGAGCATTTTTCTGCCTGTTCGAACAATCTGACTTAAGAAACCAATCAAGCCACAGGACCTCAAGCAGACCAGAGACTCCAACAAGAGGCTGGCTACAGACACAGGGAGATACAGGATTTTTCCCACCCCTTCCAAAAAAACCAAAGAACTTTTTTTTTTGGTACCTTATATATATAAAAAAATTTTTTTCCTTTTCTAAAACTTTTATTAATCTTTAATTTTTACCTATTTTGAAAAAATAATTGTTTTCCAGTAACTTTTTTTTCCTCTTATAATTCTTATTTTAGGAATACGTGAATGTATGTTTTCCTTTCTTTTCTTGTCTTCTTTCTCTTTTTCTTTCTTAATTATCTTTTCGTTTTATTGCCTAGCTCTACTGAACTTCTGATCTTTTCTTCTCCCTTTCCTATCCATTTCACCTTTTCCTCTCTTTTGTTCTTCCTTATGTGACGTAACTCTTGTCCTGCACATCCTCAGATAAACCCGTAGTTAACTAGTAGACCCTATCCTCCATTGTGTACACACTTAATCCACAAATTTATTACTCAATTCAAAACCTCTGAGACTTAAATTCCTTAATAGCAGTACTACCCCTTTATACCTATATAATATTTTAAGCATTTTTTTTAAGTTTTTCACATCTCCTCTATGTCCCTCACCTTCTCTCAAAATATTCACATTCCTCTCTAAATAGATGGTCTTTTAATCTATATAATAACATTAATTTTTATGTTTCTATTTTTTTTCTGGTCTCTTTTCATTCCCTGTCCCTTTCTTCTTTTCCTCTCTCTCTCTACTTGCATCCTACCCAACCTATTTCCTGCATTGTGATTAGGACATAGTTAACTCTCCCTGTGCCTCCCCACACCAATCTATCCCTATTTTTTACGCACATCTCTCCCTAACCCTAATAATTTCTGGTTTTCCAAATTCTTCTCTGCAGTTCGAAGTCCATTAAAATATAGTTGTTTGATGTGGAATAGATGTATCTGTTGAACTAGATTGTATCTGTAGACTATTGACTGTACAAATGCAAACTTTGGTTGATGGTTGCCTTAAGATAGTGTTCTAGCACAAAACTGGTGCTATCTTCATCTCAAATGGGCAGAGTAAGCCGGAAAAACACAAGAAAAATGGCAAATTCGGGTATATCAATTCCCAATCTTGATAATCAGGGGTCAGATCAGATAATGAATAATCCAGAGGAGAGTTCACAAATAGCTCTACAAACACTACTGGCAAACATGATAAATGAGAAGTTTGACAACTTACAAAGGACTCTGTATGAGCGTGATAGGGAGAGAGAGGAGGCATCCCAGAAGTTTATACAGGAATATCATAAGCGTGAGGAAGCTACTCAAAAACTGATACAGGATTTGCGTGAACAACTTGAGAATACTCAAGGAGAAAGGGAGGAATGGCATGAGCAGGCTGAGAACACTCAAAGAGAACTGCAGGAATCCCACGAACGGCAGGAAAAAGAACTGCAGGAACCCCAGGAACGGGAGGAAGCTAATCAAAGAGTAATACAGGAATTGAGAGACCAGGTAGAGAACACACAAAGATCACTAAAGGCATTCATGGAATCCATTAACAAAGAGCTGAAGGAAGTCAGGGAGACCACAAAGGGAATGCTGAATGGAACCCAACAGAAGGAATGGGAGTCCAAAGAAACCATAACCAATCAACTAAGTGATTTGAGAACAAACACTGAACACCAAATTAAGGAAGTAAAGAAATTCATACAAGACCTAAAACAGAGCTTCAACAAAGAACTTGAAGCCATCAAAGCTGAAAAATTAGAAGGAAAAGAGATAAAAAACAAAGTAGAGAGTCTTGACAGCAGGTTAGACCATGCAGAAGATCGAATCTCAGGGATTGAAGACAGCCTAGATATTATAGAGAAAGAACATACAACCATCCAAGACAAGTCCAAGAAATATGATAGATGGATCCAACACCTGGAAGACACAATCAGAGGGCCTAATCTAAGGATAATGGGTGTAGAGGAGCACGTAGAAACAGAAGTTAATGGTCTAGGAAATTTGTTTAACAGGATCCTAGCAGAGAACTTCCCAAACATGCAAAAAGATAGGCCTATTCAGATACAAGAAGCCTTTAAAACCCCAAATAGAGGAGACCAGAATAGGACATCCCACCGTCACATTATAATCCACACAGGATCAACTCAGACCAAGGAAAAGATCCTTAAAGCTGTCAAGGAGAAAAGATTAATCACCTATAAAGGGAAACCAATTAGAATCATCTCAGATTTCTCAGCAGAGACAATCAAAGCAAGAAGAGCCTGGAGTGATGTATGCCATGCCCTAAAAACAAACAACTATCAACCAAGAATACTGTACCCAGCTAAACTCTCCTTCATAACTGAAGGCCAAATAAAAACCTTCCATAGCAAAGAAAAATTGAAACAATACATCTCCACCAAAGGAGCACTACAAAAGTTTCTTAAAGATGTCCTACACATAGAAAACCAACAAGACCGCAATAAAGGCCAAGAAACTGCACCCAAACTGAGAATCCAAGAACCATAGGAAGAACCCAGTTTTCGCAGCCCCCAAGAAGGTGGATAACATGGCAGGAACTCCCAAATACCTCTCAGTCCTATCTCTTAATGTTAACAGACTGAACTCTACAATTAAGTGACATAGACTGTCTAGTTGGATTAAAAAACAAGACCCTTCTCTCTGCTGCCTGCAGGAGTCACATCTTGCCCGTAAAAACAAACACATTTTCAATGTTAAAGGCTGGAACAAAATCTACCAAGCAAACGGCCCTCATAAACAGGCGGGAGTTGCAATCCTAATATCAGATAAAATAGACTTCAAATTAAAATTCGTGAAAAGAGATAAAGAAGGTCGCTACATACTAATTAAAGGATCTCTCCTTCAGGAGGATATTACAATTCTAAATATCTATTCGCCAAACAATGGAGCACCCAAATTTATGAAAGAAACACTACTTTCCCTCAAATCCCATATAGATCCAAAGACATTAATTGTTGGGTATTTTAACACACCAATCTCCCCACTAGATAGATCAACTCGGCAAAAACTCAACAGAGAAACCCCAAATCTAAACAGCTGCATAGATCAACTAGACTTAACAGACATCTACCGAACATTTCACCCAGCAGCATCAGAATACACGTTTTTCTCAGCAGCACATGGAACGTTTTCTAAAATAGACCACATTTTAGGCCACAAAGCAAACTTGTCTAAATTCAGAAACATTGAAGTTATACCTTGCATTCTCTCTGACCACAAGGGAATGAAATTAGAACTCAACACCAAAAGCCACCAAAGAAAGTCCGGTATCACATGGAGGCTGAACAACACACTGCTGAATCATGAGTGGGTCATGGAAGAGATTAGAAAGGAAATTCAAATGTTCAGGCTATTCAACAAAAATGAAAACACAAATTACCAGCTCCTCTGGGACACAGCAAAGGCAGTACTCAGAGGCAATTTTATAGCTATGAGCTCCTACATCAACAAATTGTAGAGATCTGAACCTAACAATTTAATGACACATCTAAACTTCCTTGAAAAAGAGCAGCAAGATAAACCAAAACCAGTAGACGGAAAGAAATAATCAAAATTAAATCAGAATTAATTGAATTAGAATCCAAAAAAACTATAGAAAGAATCAACAAAACAAAGAGTTGGTTCTTCGAAAAACTTAACAAAATTGACAGACCCTTAGCAAATCTTATCAGAAAAAGAAGAGAACACACCCAAATTAATAAACTCAGAGATGAGAATGGAAACATCACCACGGAAACAACCAAGATTCAGAGCATTATAAGGGAATACTTCTCAAAACTTTATGCTAATAAGTTTGAGAACTTGACAGAAATGGACCTTTTCCTAGCAAATATTGACATGCCAAAACTAAACCAAGATGAGGTAAACTATCTTAACAGGCCCATATCAAGCATTGAAATAGAAACAGCAATAAGAGACCTCCCAACTAAGAAATGCCCAGGACCAGATGGTTTTACAGCGGAATTTTACAGGGCCTTCAAAGCAGAGCTCACACCAATTCTCCTCCAACTCTTCAATGAAATTGAAAGAGAAAGCTCACTACCGAACACATTCTATGAAGTCATCATAACCCTCATCCCAAAACCAAGCAGGGACTCATCAAAGAAAGAGAACTATAGACTCATTTCTTTGATGAATATTGATGCAAAACTTCTCAACAAAATTTTGGCCAATCGACTTCAACAATTCATCCAACAAATCATACATCATGATCAAACAGGATTCATTTCAGGGATGCAAAACTGCTTCAATATACGCAAATCAATTAATATTATTCATCACATCAACAGGAGCAAGAATAAGAACCACATGGTTAATCTCAATAGCCGCAGAAAAAGCATTCGACAAGATCCAACACCCCTTTATGATGAAGGTTTTGGAAAAATTAGGAATCCATGGAACATTCCTCAATACAATAAAGGCTGTATATGACAAACCTACAGCCAGCATTATACTCAATGTTGAAAAACTAAAGCCATTTCATCTTAACTCAGGAACAAGACAAGGATGCTTACTCTCTCCACTTCTCTTCAATCTAGTATTAGAATGCCTAGCTACTACAATAAGACAAGATGCAGACATAAAGGGGATCCAAATAGGGAAAGAATAAATAAAACTCTCCTTCTTTGCAGACGACATGATCTTGTATTTAAAGAATCCCATAGACTCCACTCCCAAATTACTCAAGCTGATTCAAAACTTTATCAAAGTAGCAGGTTATAAAATTAACCCCCAAAAATCAATGGCTTTTCTGTATGCCAACAATGAGAAAAGTGTGGCTGAAATTAGGAAAGCAACTCCATTTGTAATAGCCCCACAAAAAATAAAATACCTAGGAAATAACTTAAGCAAAGAAGTGAAGGACCTCTATGATGAAAACTTTAAAATCTTGAAAAAGGAAATCAACACAGAACTTAAAAAATGGCTAAACCTCCCATGTTCCTGGATTGGAAAGATTAACATAGTGAAAATGGCAATACTTCCCAAGGCTATCTACAAATTCAACGCAATACCTATCAAAATTCCACCCTCATTCTTCAAGGAAATAGAAGAGGCAATCCAAAAATTCATATGGAACAATAAAAGACCCCGAATTGCAAAAACGCTCCTCAACGGAAAGAACACTGCTGGAGGAATATCAATACCAAATTTCAAACTCTACTATAAAGCCATAGTAATCAAAATAGCTTGGTATTGGCATAAGAACAGACCTCAGGACCAATGGAATAGAATTGAAAACCCAGAAATGAACCTACAGACCTATAGCCATCTAATCTTCGATAAGGGAGCTAGAACAATAGAATGGAAGAAAGACCTCTTCAGTAAATGGTGCTGGCAAAATTGGTTAACTACATGTAGAAAACTAAAGCTAGATCCTTATATATCACCCTGCACCAGAATCAACTCCAAATGGATCAAAGACCTTGAACTCAAAGCAGACACTCTGAAAACATTACAGGATGGAATAGGAGAAACCCTAGGTCTCCTTGGCTCAGGCCGAAATTTTCTGAATAGAGACCCGGAAACACAAGAAATCAAAGAAAGGTTGGACAAATGGGATTGCATAAAGTTGCAGAGCTTCTGCAGGGCAAAGGTCATAGCTAGCAAGATCAATAGAAAGCCCACGGATTGGGAGAAGATCTTTACTATCCATACAACGGACAAGGGTCTCATATCTAAAATATACTTGGAACTCAAAAAATTAAACCTCCCAACAACAAATCCTCAAAGAAACAACTGCCCATTAAATAAGTGGGCGAAAGACTTAAAGAGAAACTTCTCTGAAGAAGAATGAAGGATGGCCAATAGACACATGAAAAAATGTTCAACATCCCTAGCCATAAAAGAAATGCAAATCAAAACAACATTGAGATATCACCTCACTCCAGTTAGAACAGCAAAAATCAAGAACTCTAACAACAACAGATGCTGGAGGGGATGTGGACAGAAAGGAACCTTACTTCATGGTTGGTGGGAATGTAAACTTTTTCAACCACTTTGGAAAGCAGTATGGAGGTTCCTCAAAAGACTTCACATAGAACTCCCCTATGACCCAGCAATCCCACTTTTGGGCATTTACCCAAATGTTTACAAACAAGACCACACTAAAGCTACCAGCACAACTATGTTTATTGCAGCATTATTTACCATAGCTAAGATATGGAACCAAGCCAGATGCCCCTCAGTAGATGAATGGATCAAGAAAATGTGGTGTATATACACAATGGAATTCTATGCCTCCATCAGAAAGAATGACATTGCCCCATTTGTTAGGAAATGGAAAAACTTGGAAAAAATTATATTAAGTGAAGTAAGCCAGGCTCTAAGAAACATAGGTCCCATGGTTTCCCTTATATGCAATATCTAGTATATGTATGAGTCAAGAGGAAAAGGTCAGATAATGTGATGTTAGGAATACGATCTCTTAAATATGTATTTTAATGTTTTTTTTCTTTCATGCATGTGTTTCTAACGCATTTATAAGATTATTTCTTTGTTGCTTTGTATGTCCCTCCCCCACATTGTAACCCCCGCTTTCACTATATTTGATGTCAGTATAACTTGTGGAGGAGATGGGGACAAACAAGTCGTTTAAGGATTCAGGTGGACCTGTCGCAACAATGAGAAGTACAAAATGTCATGTCAAAACCAGCTTTACAATGTCGGTGTGGGGGGGGGGAGGATTGGGTTGGGGGGAGGATGGAGGCTGGGAAGGGAGGTGAAGGGTAAACAAAGGAGGAGACTGCAATGCTTGGTAAGAAATGTATGCATTATCCTGCCCATGTAATTGTAACCCCTCTGTACAGTATGCTCTCAAATAAAATATAATAAAATTTAAAAATAAAATAAAATAAAATAAAATCTCATAGTGAATGTAAAAGTAACTAAAGAGGTTACATTTGAAATAATAAAAAATTATTTGAGTAAAATAAAAACATCTTTACCAATAAGCATTTGTCCCACAAACACAATTAAAAATTATTTAAAATAAAGAAAAGAAGTGTTCGCAAAAGGCTTAGGTTGGCACTGATGGCTCATGTATGTAATTCTAGAAATTCAAGACGCTGATATCTGAGGATTTGAAGACAGTTAAGGAAGAAAAGGTTGAAAGTTTCCACTTCCAATTTATCATCAAAATAAAGGGTTAGAGCCACGGATCAAGTGTTAGAACATGATCTGTAAGCAAGAAAGCCAAAAGAGCACATGTAACCCTGAGTTAAGCTCTGGTACTGGCACACAAACAGACACATAAATATAAACAAACAAATGGTTTAACCCAGTCTTTGTGTTAAAGACAGACAAAAGGTTTGTCATATAATGAGAGAAATGGACAACAATTTTGAACCAATTATATCAATTCTGCACAACCGGATAGGTACAGTTACTACAATGCATGGCTGAAGTTTGGCATGGTGTCATATTTCTGTTACCTCAGAATTCTGTTCAAAGCTAACCTGGGCTTCTTAGTAAGGCATGGTCTTGAAACAAACAAAAAACAAATAAACAAAGGAGGAGGCAAAAATGCTCAATAGGAAATGTACTCATTTCCTTACTCATGTAACTGTAACCCCTCTGTACAGTATTTTTCAATAAAAAGTATACAAAAAATGAAGAATACATGAGTCAATATATGATCACTTACAACTGTACTCACTTATCAACACTTGCTGTAAATCCCATATCCCCTTTCCTTCTCTGTAGTATTGGGCATTTCCCTACAAATTTGATATTGGTAGCAATTTCATTGAGTACTTTGTTATTTTCTTTTGTAAAATTATCTTTAAGCAGTTGTATAAATGAGTTGTCATTTAACAAAGGAGTTTATTAATAAAATACATCTTGATCAGTGTCACCCTTTTCAACATTCTCACTCTCAGTAGACAGAGGTTTTCTCTAATTTTTCATCAACAATTAAATGATATTTGTCTATAAGTATTTCAAAATATTTAGATTTTCAACATTATTTACCAACGGAAAAACTACAGTTCTCTTTGTGGCACATAATTTACATTATGAAAAATGTAAGACAACATATTTGCAAAATGTTTTATATAATGATTCATAAACATTATTAAAATAAATCTTCAATCATTGTTTGTAATTCTCTACTAGGTTTCCTTTCTTTACATATACTTAAAGTGTGCCTGCAATATAAAACAATTCATTACCAACTTAGAAACAGAGTAAAAATATTTTAAAACAATACAAATATTTTCGTAGGAACACTTGGATAGCAATAGTATTTTAAGCAGATTCCATGTAGCTCAATTGATAGAATATATGTTAATCTATTAGAAGTCTTCAAAGAAATGGACACTATTACAGTTTCTAAAATTATGTTGAATTATATTTGCAATTTCTATATAATGAATGAAAATATTAAAGTATAATGTATTTATGCTGAAAAGACAAAGCGATGTGTTTGAGGTGTTATATAATGCCAACACATTTTTAAAGATAAAAGTAGTATTATATCAATGACAGGGAAAATAGTAAATATGAAATTGCTTAGATTTGAAGACACATTTTGCTTCCATAATAGGTATGTGTGAAATATTTGAACATAAATTAATACATACCAAAAGTTTTATATAATTTTTGCTTTAAAGACTTCTCATTGTTAAGAATGCATAGGGGAAACTTTTATGAGAAAGTTATATTTAGTAAAGTAAACACTACATTAAACTCCACAAAATAATAATGAAACCCAACGAATCATCAGAGTAATCTTATTCCAATTTTTGTAGATATTAAGGTTTTCTATTGTTTCATCTTACTCTGTATAAATATTCAGACTTTTATTATTTTCTGCTTTACCTTTCTCCATGTAATCAATATTTATGTACAAAATAGTTTTGTTGTACCTTAAATCAGATATAAACCCAGTCATGGGTGTTGGGAGCCAACTATCTCACTGGAACATCTTGAGGCTGAGTTTACAGAATCCCACCTTTTCACCTTGCCCTAAGTAAACACCCTGCAGCTACTAACAACCACCTTTTCACCATGCCCTAAGTCCAAGCATATAAATACCCTTGTGAGAAAAATAAAAATTGGCAGCTTATCAGAATCCTTGTCTTGCTGTCATTCTTCGTGTCTCTTGTCCCTTCATTCCTTCTAGCTTAGGTTCACTGCCCTCATTGAAGTCCTGCGGGTCGGGACAATGGGAAAATAGAGAAGCCACATTTTGAGAGGTCGAATTTTGGAGTCTTCACTGGAGCAATAGTAGTCTGTAGGTGGCCAATTACTACAAAGAATTGCAGCCCCAAATAGAGCTTGCGCCGAGCTTTTAAAGACAAAAGCCACATGTTCGGGTGGAGAACAAGCCTCAGAAAAGCATTATGTACAAATAGAGCACAAGGAGCAGGGTTTCTCTGAGACTAAAGAACACAATGTATCTACTCATGGTAGATGCATCCTCCAGTTCTACCCATTGAGCCAGGCAACTGCAATTCAAAGGATGGCTTGTCTCCTTTCTAGGCCTTGGAGCTGGCCCCATCACCTGGCCAGGTGCCTGAGTGGCTGTGACATTATTTAGACCCAGTTTCCTCATTTCAATTTTATATTTTCTTTTTTATTTACTCTTTATTTTAATTTTACTCTGTCAATGAAGCTCAAATTATGTCTATAGAATGCCATTTTTTTCAATGTGATGGGCATGTTCTGTATGAAATATTAGGTATATAGTAATTTTATATATAAACATGAAATTATCTATATGGATAATATTTTCACTCACTTTACTTACAAAGGTCCTAGAGATTTATCTGATGTATCTTTATATTTCAGTATTAGTAGTTTTGCCTTCCACATGTTGCTATTCTGGTAAAGTTGCCTGATGAAATCTGTTTTGATTAGTTGTTTAATTTGTATGACTTTTTGTTTTTCTCTGTTTTTGTTTGTCAGAGTCTCATACATTTTCCCAGGCTGGCTTTGCATAGTGACCTTCCATCCTCCCCCATGCCTGCTTGCATTTTAAAATGGTATGTTGCTAACTTTTTGACTAGGGTGACTTTTGAACATAATCTTCTGACTCTACTTCCCCAAAATATTGGATTATAAGTGTCAACCACAGCTTCAGGCTGGAGAAATTCAATTCTTTTGGTGACCGATGAATTTTAAATTTTGTGAAAAAAGTACAGAACTTATACGGCAAAACCTCCAAAACAGAGAAACTCTGACATTCATGTTAGATTGAGAGGTCATTGATGACCTACTGTCCACAGTTTCTGCCAAAGATGTCTTGTTGTCTCTAGTGTTGTGTGCTTTGATCTTTATTTCCAAATGATGAATCAGTCACTGATTCTTGTTTTCAAATTATTGGAATTGGTAGACAATGTTCTGTAATTGCCACCATTAATATATGATCTTTGCTTGCAGATTAATTGCAAATATAGTGTATCATAACAACACTGGCTTCTTTTGTTAACACTTTACATATTCTCAACAAATACTCTAAGAGTTATAATAAAGAAAGTACAAATCAACAATTATAACACTAACACTATGAAGAGGCAACATTACTGCAAAAAGAAGGATGTATAACACTGGATGTGTGAGGTAAAAAATCAAAATGGGTCACACAAGACAATGTGCAGAAGAGAGGTTGTGTCTGTACTAAGAGGAGCAACAGGCAAGATGGTTTTCATGGAGGTAGGACTCAATAAACCAGAATGAAACACACATGTTTCTAAGTCAATTGAAAGCCTTTTCACAATTTTTAATGGCATGAAGAAACTAGTTGTTACTGGGTAAGAGTACAGCAACAGAATAAACACATACTTGTTTTGTTCCCTTTACTCACCTGAGAAGCTAATTTAGCTAAATTTCCTAACTGAGATGTTGTGATAAAATATTCTGGGCAAATACAAGTGGATTGTTTTAGTGAGAGATGTTTTAATTCTTCATAGTTTAATGCTAATTGTTAGTTTTTATTTATAGCCAGTCTTTTTACAGTTTATCAAGTGCGTAAATCATGATTAAAGATTTTTTTAAAGGTTAGATGCTAATGGTTCATAACTGCACTCCTAGCTATTCAGGAGGCTGAGATCAGAAGATTGTGGTTCAAGGCCAGTCCAGGAAGGAAAGTCTGTGATATTCATCTCCAAATAACCACCAAAAAATTGTAAGTAAAGCTAAGGTTTAAGTTGTAGAGCAACTTAGTGACAGTGTCCAGTCCCTGAGTTTAAGCCCCAGGCAGGACTGGCACAAATATATAAATAAATTAATTTTAAAAAGAGTTTAGGTCCTAGGACTCACACCTATAATCTGAGGTACTCAGGAGACTAAGATCTGAGAAATGAAGTTTAAAGCCTGCTTAGGCTGATAAATGCACAAAAATCTTAGATTAGCTAGGAAAAAGTAGAAGTATAGTTTGAATAGTAAGTGCCAGATGTTAGTAAAATAGCTGAGAAATCAAAGCCCTAATAATTTGCACAAAGATAGATAGATACATAGATAGATAGATATCACCATGTCCCAGTGATTAGCTATTTTATTTAAAAAGGTATGTTTCAAATCATCCTCTTGATTTCAATAAGGACTATAAACAAATTTCAGAAAACAAGAAATAGAATATAAGTAATATCTAGAATTTGCCCATCAATATTCATATTTCATAGACAATTTGGGGCAAATTCTGACAAATTGTATTTGACCTACAAACTCCCTCTCAGATACAGTGAGAATATATTACCTGGTAAATACAGTACTTATTTTAGAGATAGCTGTGCTAAGGTAGAGTACACTTTGCTGACTCTGGATACAAAGTTATATAATAAAATATTGCTTTTCAGTAACTTTCAGTTTTCCTTAAATATGTGGAATCATTTAATAATATTTCCACTTTATACATGTAGAAAGAAATGACTGGTGCCCTCAGATGGTCCTTACTATTGCCAGAAATAGAAAAGGTATGAAATATCATTGTGTCATGAAATCATATTTTCAAATTATGGAAACAGGATTTGTCCTTCTTTAATTTGAAGATACATTGAGGATGTTCATGGGAAAATAATTGCTGTGAAACAGAAATCTATACATCATATATATCAAAAACTCATCTTTGAAGGACAAATATGGAGAGTAGAATATAAAAGGGCTGATTTTGAATTGTTCATTGTTATATGAGGTTGTGATACAGATTTCCACAGTGGTAAAAAAGACTAACATTTTGGAATTGAGGTAAAGATGAAGAAAAGGTCACCCAAGTTAAAGAAAACTGTGCTTTTATTAAAACTAACTTATTTGAAATTTAATTTCAAGTTCACAAAATCAAAAGTACTTCTGAGCATTAAAATCATGTTCCTTCAATTATCGATATTTAATTCATGATGGCATCACTCTGCTTTAGGGCAATTGGGAATTATAAGTGCTTTAATCACGGTTTAGAAATTTTGAAAGGGATGAGCATAAAGAAGTGATGATCGAAACATTTAGATATTCAATTAGCAGTAATAAATCCTGAAACTTTGTGTCAGGAGTAAATTCTGGCTCTCTGTATTAAACATAAATGAAATACATTGTATGACCAGATTGGTTATGCTCTAGGGAGGAACATCCAAAAGGCAGAAGGTTTCTGCTTGTCCTTGGGTAGCAAGTTTGTGATGTCACAAAAATACCAATTAAGACACACCAAGATCAAAACAAGAAAGTTGTATTAGTAAAGCAAAAGAAATAGAAAGGTAGTACATTATCCAGACATACATGCAGGCACATATAATAACATGGGTAATGAGTGCTTTAACAGGTAAATCCAGATTTCAAAGGGCTAGATATTTTGACCTATGCTTCCTATGCAATGATGTTGCCAAATATAGGTCAGTGTTTTGCTTTATATGGGTAGATTCTCTCTGAAAAGTGAGAATTTTCAGAATTTGAACTGTTTCCCCTCAGGAACTTTAGGATGTGTTTACCTCAAAGCTATCAGAAAAATGTAACAACATAGGTATTCAGTATTTTCCCCAAAAACTCAACAAGAAGAAAAAGGGTTGTTTTTTTTTGTTTTGTTTTACAGTTTGCACACTAGGTTAATATTTCTACCAGAGCCATAGAAATTGGAAATAATAGTTATATGTTGTGGGGTCTCAGAGCAGAGGTAGTGATAATTCTTTACTGCTAGAGTAATTCTTGAAAATGTAAGCCTGACTTAATTTCTGGACTCAGACCTTGATGAGCCAGGGGCAGTATTACTTTGTAATTATGTCATAGACTATAGAACATGCTAGACATGGACTCAGCATTGAATCTTCTTCACTTGGGTTGCCTTATCACAAACATCATTTAGCCTCTGTGATTTTTTTAGTTTCCTTACTATAAAGCCAAAAAATAATGACATCTGTTTTTCAAGATTTCATTAAACTTAAATTTACATTCATCCTTTTGCCCAGTGAGTAGTGGGAGTGAGCAGTAAATTAGAATTTATTATGATGTTCATTGAAGTTGCCAACTTGATGTTTCCTAATTGGTCAGTTTACCCAATCTGTGTACAATGAGTTATACAGTAGCGAAAGACAATTATTGCCTAACAAGACAGATGAATTGAACCAGAGAACATTTAATGAGAAACAAACAGACTTCCAATATGAGTATTCAATTCATTTTGCTTAGCATCATTTATATGGTCATATGTACACAGCTATTGAGCTATTCTGCTCATCTGCTAGGACTGTCCTAGACATACACTGATTATTAGAAATGAGGGAAACCATGGGATCTATGTTTCTTTAGGTCTGGCTTATTTCACTTAATATGATTTTTCCAGGTCTTCTCAATTCCTTACAAATGAGGTAATGTCATTCTTTCTGATGGAAACACAGAATTCCATTGTAATATATTCCATGTTTTCTTGACCCGTTCATCTACTGAGGGGCATCTAAGATATGTATGGAAAAAAGAAGTTTTTCTTGATTGTTGTTGCTTTTTGTTCTTTTGTCGGTCGTGGGGCTTGAACTCTGGGCCTGGGTGCTGTCCCTGAACTCTTCAGCTCAAGGCGAGAGCTCTACTGCTTGAGCCATAGCGCCACTTCCGGTTTTCTAGTGGTTTATTGGAGATAAGAGTATCACGGATGTTCCTGTCCAGGCTGGCTTTGAACTGGTATCCTCAGATTAGCCTCCTTAGTAGCTAGGATTACAGATGTGAGCCACCCGTGCCCGGTGATTGTTGTTGTTTTTAATGTACTATATGATTTTTTTTTCTTTATCCCCTGTTGTCACTGTATTGACTTTGGTACCATGTGTATTGTATATACGTTTATCTAAATTAGGGAAGGGAAGGGGAACAACAAAATGGTGAGAAAATGGACAAAGGGCAAACTAGTGCAACAGTGATACTCATAAGACAATATATTGGAAATGAACTGTACATCTTCAAGGGGATGTGGAAGAAAATGAGGGAGGGAGTAATAGGTTTGTCAAGAAATGTACACACTACCTTATGCATGTAACTGTGACCCCTTTGTACATCACCATGACAATAAAATCAAATAAAAAATAAATTATGAAAAAAGATGGGTATGCAAATGACTGAAATCAAATATAACTTTGGTCAAGATATTTCAGTTCTCATGAGATCATTCCTTTCTGATATGTAATGAAAATAGCAACACACAATCACACATCACTTATAAACAGATGTATTTTGAGAATAGCAGTGTTGTGTGAGCATCATGAAACAGATTTACACTAACGGGTACAATATCATTGTGTGATATTATTTTACGAAAATTCAGTGTCAGCTGAAATGTGGTTATGTTGCAAATGCTTAGGTGGCTCAGGTTTGTTTTGAGTTTGAAACAAAGTAATTATATAATAATTATACATACATTATTTTAATTGTTAGAAAAACACTAAAAGTGGATGATAATGTTATTTCTCTCTCATACATTAGAGGCTAAATAGATAGCACTTGCAAAGAAGGAGTTTATGTAAATTCATCATATGTGTGAGCTCAAATTTGAATTTGAGTCTGAAATGTATATATCTCCACCCTCTACAAATATGTGATGTTACTGTACTTAATATTTGAAAAGCAAATGGCATCTGGTAAATACACATTTTTGAAATTATTTTTCCTCTTTCCCTAAGTTTTTGCCAAATAAAGATCAAGGAACTCTATTGAGGTTGTCAGAGCAGAAATGATCTTTCATTTCCAGAAATAACACAACAGACTATATGTGACGGGATAAATATTAATTTAGCTTTTTAACTTTGATGCAAAAACACCAAAAGTATGAAATTAAGTAAAAATTTTAAACATTATATTTCTCTCCCATATGAACAGAAGTACTTGTAGAGGTTTACTCATTACCTTAATTGGTCATAAGTCACTACATGAATATGATAAGCAGATGATAAGCAGAGTCTCTCTGGGCTCAACAACAGTTGAGCTCCATACAGTGATTATTTCTCTATCATATATAATGCCATTCTCCACGTTGTGCCTTAGATTAATCCTTCACAATTCTCAATACCTCTAGTATCCACATATTAAAGTAAAGTGGAATATGAGCATGAGTGAGTACATTTAAAATTTATTCACAGAGAAATGAATTTATATTTTCGAATGTGTTTCTGGAAGCCAATGTAAACAAATCTCCATGCTGTTTCCGAACAGAATATCTTTTTGGACTAAAGTACTAAAGCCAAACAAACCTATTTGTTTTTACATATTTTAATAGCATGTCACCAACTGTAGCAAATGAACAACTGGTATTGGAAATAGTCAATAAGAAAATATTTGACTTTAGCCTTCCGTTTAGATTCTACAGATGTTTTGTGTGTGACTACAGCAAGTCTCTGCATAGGTGTAACTTTGAAAAGGCATTGGCTTTCTTGAGGTACTTTCATACTTGTTTTGTTTTAACATTGGAAGTTGTGCCCTGAAGTGATGAGTGTAAAATTGCTGAACTCTCTAAGGGTCCAAAAAGAAATTACCTTGGCTGAAGGGCAGTGGTAAAACTCTTGCTAGTTACCAAAAGGTAATACAAGATACCAGTGGGGGGGGGGGTGCATATGGTTTCAACATCCTATTAAAACATGAGACAAAATACCGAACTGACCAGATGTCTATAGGAAGTCCTCTAAAGAGACCAGCAAAAATGGATTTTCTGAGGTCTCTAGAAATCTAAATTGCTCCACATATATAACCATGTTCCACAGTGGAATAAAAAAGACTCCACTGAGATTTCAGGATTTTAAAACACTGGTAAAAACTGACATTTGGCAACTGGGGTAAAATATAACTTCTGGCATTTATGAGATGCTACCTTTGAACACTGTAATTTTGACTGAAATCTGCTTCCTCTTCTGATCACTCCAAGAAATTATCTGTCCTACATCTATAGTTTCAGAGCTGTTATTATGCATTGCAGTTTGGTCTATAGATAGATTAATTAGATAGATAGGTAGATAGATAGATAGATAGATAGAGAGAGAGAGAGAGAGAGAGAGAGAGAGAGAGAGAGAGAGAGAGAGATAGGCAGACAGATCTTTCAAAGCTGGAATGTTTAGTAGTCTATCACATCATACTTTTACATTATTAAAACATGAATTGCAAAGAAATAACAGATTCTGCACTAAGAACAGATTATGCTTAGTGGGATGAGTTTTCAGAAGCACAATTTAGATCTCCTGGCTTTCTGAGAAATTTATGGATTTAAAAATTATCAGGTCTCTGGCTACTAATTCAAATATGAACCACAAAATAATACTGATTATAATCAAGTACAATATTATAGAATTTAGATTTCAGATTAATCACATATTTATGTAGTGCTAGAACCATTTTAAATTCATTTTAGGGCTGGGAAGGTGGCTCAGTGGTAAAGCAGTTGCCTTTCATGCATGAGGCCCTTGGTTAGATTCCCCAGCACCATATAAGCAAAAAGAAAAAAAGCTGGAAGTGGCGCTGTGGCTCAAGTGGTAGAGTGCTAGCCTTGAGCTGAAGAGCTGAGGGACAGCACCCAGGCCCAGAGTTCAGGCCCCAAGACCGAACCCCCCCCCAAAATTCATTTTATATTTTTCTTTCCTTAACTGTGAGTTAGATATTAATATTATCTGCATTTTTAAAATAATGCAAGTGACACACCAAAATCTTAACTAAATTTATAAAATCATACAGCAAAAATAACCCATGAAACTTGTTTTTAAACTTTAAATTTGTTTATAACTGATTAATAAAACATAAAATATGCATATTTGTGGGGTATCAGGTGATGTTTCAGTGTGTACAATGTTTAAGCCATGTTTATTCTCTCAAATATTCATCATTGCTTTATGGAGAAATAATACAGCTTGCTTTTAACCCTAGTGTGTGTCTTTATTGTCTCTCCTTTCTTCAGCCTTGTTTTGCTACTTTGTTCTGCTGTAACGAAAGTTGCTGTTGTCCATTTTTCTAGCAACAATTCTTTATCCAATGTGTGAAATCTCTTCCACAAAATGTTGACCAGAATGTATCCAAATTTGGCCAGATTTGCCCCAGAGAGAAGAAGGTCTTTCTTCCTTAAGAATGACTAGTTGAGCCAGGCTTAGGTGCCTTACACCTGTAATCCTGTGCAGAAGGATGAGTTCTGAAGGATCATAGTTAAGAGCCACCCTGAGCAGGAAAGCCGATGAGACTCTCTCCAATTAAGAACTAATACAAGCCAGTGTCTCCTGCCTGCAATCCTAGCTACTCAGGAGGCTGAGATTTGAGGATCATAGGTCAAAGTCAGCCCAGGAAAGAAAGTTCGACTCTTATCTTCAATTAACCACCAGAAAATCAGAAGTGGCACTGTGGCTCAAGTGAAACTGAAGAGTTCAGGAACAGCGCCCAGGCCCAGAGTTTAAGCCTCACTACCGACCAAAATAAAAAACAAAAACAAAAAAAACAATACAGCCAGAATTAGAGCTTAGAGCTTTGGTCCAGGTGATAAAGCACTATCCTTAAGCAAAAAAGCTCAAGGACAGAGTCCAGGTCCTGAGTTAAACTCCTAGGACTGGCATTCACACATATACCACATACATAGTGAGGAATGACTACTTTATGGTGTCAGTAAATGTCTTATGATAGTGTCCACTACATAACAGAAGAAAAAAACTAAAACCAACTTATTAAGAAAAGAGCTGACATATGAATAGATGAAACACTGAAGTAAAGATAGTTTCATGTTTCTGTGTTGTGAACAATGAATTCCCCATTTACATAAGCTTAACAGGATTGAAAGCATCAAACTCCTTTTTTGGGGAGTATAAATCAAACTAAGAAAGGTCAATGGGAGCTGTAGTCTTTCAAGGCAGGAACTATATCCTATTTCACTGTAAAGTATGGACACAGGCAAGCACACAAAAATATCCATGATGAAGAAAGGATAGACTTTAAGTCAGTGATCATAAGCACAATCACAGGAAAGGTAGTTTCACAATCAAGCCCTAAATTCCTAACCTATGATTCATTTATGCATTATTATGATGGATTTGATGTAAATTTGACAATTTTTATTTAATATTTTTGTCATATTAAAATTAAGGACAATTTATATCTGTTAATTAAAATATATCAAGAACAAACCTTGAAGACTTTTGATAAGTGAATACATTCATATAATTCATATCTTTATCATGATAGAATGTTTTCTCATCATGGAAATGTCTGTCTTCCGATGTATTTCCAGTCTGTGCCAACATTAGGCTTGTCTTCTTTCTTGGTCCTGTTCTAAATCCTTATGTAAATGAGATTAGGCTTATTTATAATTAAAGTATGACTTACATCTGTCAATCAAAAAGAGAAACAAATTCCAGGCTTCTAAATATTTTGTATAAAGCCCACCTGCTTCAGTTTCTAAATATTCAAATTTAATAATTATTAAATGTTATCAAATCTTAGGTTCTGAAATTTGTTGTAGCATGTGATTATTATGATTATATATAAAAATCATACCTGATATTAAATGAATTTTCCCTTATATTACTTAGGAGTATTTTATACAGACAAAAGAATTATATAATCAATTCATTCATTGGTAATTTTGTTGTTAGTGTTGGTGGCTTGAAATCTGGGCCTGAGTGTTGACCCTAAAGTCTTCTGCTCAAAGCTAGTGCTCAACCACTTGAGCTGCAGCACCACTTCTAGCTTTTTCTGTTTATGGTGCTGAGAGATGGAGCCCAGGGCCTCATGCATGTGAGGCAAGTAATCTACCACTGAACTGCCTTCCCAGCCCATTAATTTTTAATTAAACAAAAATAAAATGGAATTGCCTGATAGTTTTGGGAGTTGATTTGGCAAAAATGTTTAAAAATAGCATCTAAATTATTTCATTACATGTTTCATATGTTAACTATGGCTTTAATTTACTCAAAACACACCAGCTTTTTAAAGTTTCATATGTCTATGTAAAAAAAGAAAATATGTAGTAGCATAGTTTCCAATGAAATTAATAGATATATTTGTTTAATTGTGATTGAGGTACTGTTAAATGAGATTTTAAATTATTATGAAGTTATTAAAATCAACATTGTAGACTTTTGATATTATTGTATTAAGAACCTTTTAATGTCTGATGTTATCAATACATGCTTTAAGAATCAAGAAAACTATTTACAAAAGTATTTTGCATTTGAGTTCTGTGGGAGAAATTACTCAGTAAAATTTTTAGCATAATGAAGCTATAAACTATTTTCTTGAAGTGAATTGCTGCCAATTCTTCATGAATTCCCCAGTGAAACAGCATTCTTTATTGAAATTTAAAGCTGTTCATTAAGAACTCAAAAAAGAATACTGATGTGATTCTGGTGCATTCCAGAGTGAATAAATTTTCTGATTTTCTTTAACGTCACAAGAAAAATATCATAAGTACACACATACATAGGAATATACATATCTACAAATACAGATGTGAAAGGGGTAATGATAGATGCATAAAGGTGCTTTTTAGGGGATTAATTAGACTTCTTACTAGTTTTTAGGCCCTTCAGCTATTTTTAGATAGTCATTATTAATTAGATGTAGGCTCATTTTGATAATATTTTCTAAGCATGAGCTTAAAAATTTATGTTCTACTCAAACATAATTGGGTTTTGTCAACCTCCTCCACAACCCATTGCCACTTCTTGCTTGACTCTGATAAACTATAAGGCATTTAAATTGGAGACCATAGTGTGTTCTTCATAATATACATATAAGTTTATTTGCAGAGGGAGATTTTGTTTTTATATTAGAAGTATTCTATAGAATATCAAAAGAATAGTTTAAATTGCATTTTAAAGAGAGTAGTGGCAGCTGTAAATGGGTGAAAATTTGTTCTTTGGAGCCAGTTGAGATATACAATGTGTTGTGACCTGTCAAGGACCCAAGTATAAAATATACAATACATCTGTGCTATTAAAATTTCTTAGTGGATGATAAACTTTTTGATGGGGTGAGAGAGTGAAAATGAAAAAGTCTAAAAAGGCTTGAGAAGGGAGCGGTAAGTGAGAAGGGTGGGAAATGTTGATGCAGTTGTTGAATGACAGAGGAGTTGTGTTCATTCAATAGCTGGTCAAAACAGTTACTTGAGTAGACTTCTATGGCTTGGTTGTGAGAGCTACCTTGTTTTTAAGCTATTGAGCATTGAACACAGTTAAGTATGTATCGGTAAAACTTCTTAATTTGCACTAACACACAGTTTGGACATAATTAGACAAATATATATATATATATATACATATATAATTGCATTGCTTAAAATTTACTTCCTTTGTTTCATAGGTTGGTTTGGAGAATGCTAGGAAGGGTTCAAATAATTCTTACACTAAGGAAGCTTTAGTCATTTTCAGGGGTTGTTTTGATATTTTTCTTCACTATTCCTTTTCAGTTATAAAATTATCCCAAGAAAATTGAAGTAAATTAAGGAAGATATTGGCAACTTCTGTTGACATTGTAGCATCAATTACTTTGACATATCCATATATACATACAGTGTACCTTAATCAAACTCATCTTAACTCTCTATTCTTCCCTTCTTCCTCAAACTAATAGGAACAAGCTTCATTGTTATTTTCAGATAAATACATAAAGTATTTTGACCATACTCACTTTTCCTCTCTGTTCACCCATCCCCATCCTATTAGTTTCAACCCATGACACCTATCATTTTTTAAAAAATGTTCAAAGGGTATTCACTGTGATCTTCACACATGCACACACACAGTACTTTGAGTTATTTACATCT
Source organism: Dipodomys spectabilis (assembly GCF_019054845.1). Classification (NCBI taxonomy): domain Eukaryota; kingdom Metazoa; phylum Chordata; class Mammalia; order Rodentia; family Heteromyidae; genus Dipodomys; species Dipodomys spectabilis. The sequence continues at coordinate 10,971,002 of NW_024871113.1, read as the reverse complement.
TGCTTACTTTTACTTTCCCCAGCCAACTAATCCCCTATTATTCAACAACTTTCAGTGACATCTTAATCTCTCGCTAATATTCTCTTTTGGCCATAAGAAGACCACAAGAAGAATATGACATCTGGGCATATCTCCCTCCTGTCCAGTAAAGGACTGTTAAGGAAACATGTGCAGATTAACAGGCAAGGAGGTCTTTCTTGGAGACTGCAACAACCAAGAGATTGAACTCAACTCTTCTGAGGCCTAAATTTATAATTAGGGCTCTATTTCTAAGCACATTGATTTTCATTAGGCTGGTTCCCAAGTCTCTAGGGTTCTTCTTCTATGAGAGTCTAAAGTGTTCAAGTTTTAAAAGTCCAAAGGAAGAATTTACAAGCAAGTTTGTTTTAAAGTAAATGCTTTAATTCAAAAGATGTCAGATATCTACAAAAAGGAACAAAGCCATCTGATGTGTTGTCAGGCTAAGAGCAACATTAAGTCTATTTCATTCCAAAGAAGACTGTTAATGGCCAAGATTTACAATTTAATGATATCATGATAATCTTCTCTGGGAAAGGTAGAGATTAAAATGAAATCTGCTTGCAGTTTTCTCCTCCTTTGTTAGTTAACTTATTTCAATGAGTTAATATGGTAATATGAGGGATTTTTTCCTTTGTTTTGTTTGCTTGCTTCATTTCCTGGTTTTCATCAAAATATCCCAATTGACTTCCAAATTATGCTTTATTATCTCATAAGTTATTTTTGCTCTTATGGATAAAATGTTAATTTTTTTCTCTTTACTCTTTTAACTCCCCCCTTCTGTGCCTCTGAGATATTAAGTTCTGTATTTCTGAGATATATCATGACACAGTGAAATGGTATTAAACATTGCAGAATCTCAGTGACCTAATAATTAAAACAAGGTACCACCAGGAAAATACAGGCCAATATTCAAAGGAGAACAACACCAAGTCTGATAGTAAATATGATCAAACAAACTTTTAGAGTTCCATTAATGAAGAGAAAATCAACTTGGAAACAAAGTGAAAGGGAGTTCTAAATGAACTTAGACTTATGCAGGACAGCTGGACAGTGTGGTGGATAGAGACTGACTAATGGACAACTGAAATTGAAAACATTCTGATGTTTATGGTACACATATTCCTCAAAAAAATACTTAGCTTTAAAAAACCCTGACAGAAATTTGATTTTGGTTCAAAATAGATATAGAAATTTCAGTGTAATGCTAAAAAAACAGTTAACTCATTTTCTTCATTTTGCCTGCCTGCTGTGCTGGTTTCCATAGGAGAAATTGGTCAACTAAGAGTTAGAGAAAAATTGCTAAGTTCTTAACCTGTTCTACTTATCTGTAAAATGAGGAATTCAAGTGGGGATAAAACAAAATTATGACTTAAGGGGTGGGGGGAGGGGGAAGGGTACTAACCAGAGTCTATAGAATGATGTGAAAACCTTTAATTATCTACTAAAGTAGGCTAGACATCAGAAAAACCTTCTTTTCCCCCACTGAAAGTCTTCTTTTGGCATATATATATATATATCTGTATAAATTTATACAGATATACATATATATCTTATATATGCACATATATAGATATATACCATATATATCATATTATATATAGGGCAAAATTAAACAGAAGACTTTCATATATATGTATGTGTGTGTGTGTGCATGTGTGTGTGTGTGCATACCCCTGACACAACTAGCTCCGGTTCTTCATCTGTGGAGGGGATTTTAGAATTATTACAATAAATTTTCACTTAATTAAGACAGATATTGGCAACTTCTGTTCACATTTTTAGCATAAATTACATGTACAGTGGTGTTTCACTTTGACATGTCCATGTATGCATCCAGTGTATCTGGATCAAACTTACCTCCTTAATCCTTTATTCTTTCTTTCCTCTTTGAGTAGAATCAAGCTTCATTGTTATTTTCACACCTATACATGAAGTATTTTGACCATATTCACCTTTCTTCACTTTCTCTCCTACTAGCAGTTACCCATGGCACCCGTTTTACTTTCCTGTCATTTCTTTTAATGTATCTTTAATAGATTTTCACTGTGGTATTTCATATATACCTACATAGTACTTTGACTAATTGATCTCTTGCAAGAATGATGGAAATGTTATAGGTCTCTCCCAGTGTCAGTAATGCATATTTTATAATATGTATCCTTTCTCTTGTTTATTTTGATCACATCTTTAAACGCTCCAACATATATCTATTCTTCTCTTTAAAGTTGGAGAGAATCTGTTTTTTCCTGTGGAAGAGGATATTGAGGAAGAGACTGTGGGACAGGGAATCTTGGAAAAGATCTGGGAAATTCTAATCTTTGGAATACTCTGTGACTACTCCTTTGGAGTCAACTAAAGTGAGCATCCCTTCCTTCTGCTGCATCAGGGAGCAGGATGTGCTGTGAATTTTTTTAGAGAGCTTCTGGCTACAGAAGAATCCTCCCCACTGATAATCACCCGAGTTTAGGAGAAGATTTTTAGAGGAGATTTTCAGAGGGTTTCTGTGAAGAAATGTTGCTTATTCCTAAACTTCAGATGTCAATAATGACCTCTGCACCTTCAGCTCTTTATATTCTACATAACATCTTCCATATCTTAATCATGGATAATACAAAGGTGTGGAAATATTTGGCTTGACTCTTCACTACACTACTCTACACTTCATTGGGGTGAGCATTTCCAGATTGGCAGCCTGGGTCCAAATAATCATACTCTCTTTCTGGCTGTTTTCGGCAGGCACTACCACCTTAAGCTTGAAAATCTTCTCAAACTTCTTAGAAATATAATGTTTTCCAATTGCAATACTTGTATGCACTAAGTACGCCTGAAATCCTTTGTGTAAGCCAAGAATCCATAAGGAGAAAGCATTAGAGTTTTCCTCCCATATTTAATGACAAAATTTTGGGGAAAGCTTATCACCTAATTCTACAAAGACTCTGAGATCTCTCTAAGGAAAGAAAGCAGTATATTTATGCCACATGATTTTTGCAACTTAGTTGTTTGAAAATATTTTTGAGAGCTCACATTGATAAAAATTTCTTCTTAATTATCTCAGTTAAAAAAGGAAAATGTATGAATGTTTGCCCGGCATATGTTTAAAAGAATCACATCCTTATATCCACTTTTATTCTTTTCAAAAATATTTATAGACACTAGAATTAGAGGGTAGTATGTTTTAAACAGCACCCATAGTTTTTATAGCTTCCCAAGTTCTTTTAAAATTATATCTTACTTTTATTTTTGGATGCTAGGGATGGATTCCAGAACCTAGAACATGCCAAGTATGTACACTATCTCAGATGGACATCCTATGACGAAGTTGCAGCTTCTCCACCAACAAATTATGTCCTTCAGTGGGTTTGAAACCATTTCAATGTTCATCTTTATGATTATATTATTTCATCAATGGAAATAAATCTTTGCATTTGAGAGAACTTTAGTTGTCTAGTAACTCTGGTTACCTGGATGTTTCTCTCTGGGCTAAACAACTCTCAGAACCTGTACATTCTGCACTATTAATATTTATTCAGAAAATATTTCAATTTTATGATACCATTTTGTTCAAAATGTTGAGTAAGCCAGTCCAGTAACAGTGGCTCATGCCTGTAATCCTAGCTATTCAGGATGCTAATATTTAAGAGTCACTGTTCAAAACCAGCCTAGGCAGATGTTTGTGAGCTCCAATTACCATCCAAATGTTGGATGGCATTTCACTTAGCATCATCTTATATGGTCATATGTACACAGCTATTGAGCTATTGTGATCCTCTGCTAGGAAAATCCTAGACATATACTAATTATTACAAATGAGGGTAACTCTATGTTTCTTTGGGTCTGGCTTACTTCACTTAATAGAATTTTTTTCCCAATCTGTCCATATCCTTACAAATGGGGCAATGTCATTCTTTTTGATGGAAGCATAGAATTCCATTGTGTATATATACCACATTTTCTTGATCCATTCATCTACTGAGGGGAATCTGGGTTGGTTCCATATCTTAAGTATGGTAGATAATACTGCAATGAACTTGGTTGTGCTGGCACCTTTAGTATGGCCCTATTTGAGGTCATTTGGGCAAATGCCCAGAAGTAGGATTGCTGGGTTTTAGGAGAGCTCTATGTTTAGTTTTTTGAAAATCCTCCAAACTGCTTTCCAGAGTGGCTCAACAAGTTTACACTCCCATCAACAGTATAGTAGTGTTCCCTTTTGGCCACATCGCACCAGCATCTGTTGTTGTTAGATTTCTTGATAATGGTCATTGTAATTGGGGTGACTTGGAATCCCAATGTTGTTTTGATTTACATTTTCTTTCTGGCCATTGATGTTGGGCATTTTTTCCTGTGTCTATTAGCCATTTTTATTTCTTCTTCAGAGAAGTCTCTCTTTTTAAGTCTAGCTGAAATGAACTCCAAGATATAGAAACAAGTGCTTTTTCTTTGTTGTTATTTTTTAATATACTATGCGCTTATTTCTTTTTCCTTGCATTTCCCACGCTACCCAATGGTTTATTCCTTATTGTCACTGTATTTGATTTTGGTATCCTGTGTATTGTATGTATATAATTTTATCTGAATTAGGGAAGGAAAGGGGAACCACAAAATGGTGACACAAAAGATAAAGGATGAGCTAATGCAATAGCGATACTCACAAGATAACATGTTGGAAATGAACTTTACAACTTGGGAGGACATTGAGGGGGAGGGAAAGTGGGAGAAAAATGAGGGAGGAGATAACAATGTTTGACAAGAAATGTACCCACTACTTCATGTATGTAATTGCAAACCCTCTGTACATCTCCTTGACAATAAAATTAAATTTAAACAAAGCTGGATGTGTAGCTATGGCTCAAGTGGTACTTGAGAAAAAAGTTCAAGTATATCTCCCATGTCCCAGATTTCAAGTCCCAGTTCTGGCACCAAAAACTGTTAAGTAAATGTAGAAAATTTGTTGAATGCCAAGTTCTACCTTTAATTTTAGAGTGACCATCTAATTTCAGAAATCTGTGTACTGTCAGAACAAACTCACATCAGCACCATTAGGTATATTTGAGGACCACATCTAAAATGACTAACCCTGACTCAAACATCTGAAAATTTCTCTCACCTGATTTTGTTCTGCTATTTTTGCTTTTGTTTACATTTCAACAGAGTCCCTTTCATATCTAAATTCTCACATAATCTTTTCTAGTTACTGTTTTCTTTTTAGAGTTTCAGAAGCATACATACTTAACACTTTTATCTCCTCTTTTTGAAATCCACAATTAGATTTTTCTGCCTTAAAAATTCAGTCTAAGCTGGGTGTGGTAAAGAATTATGATATGCAGCCATGGCACTGTGAAAGAAGAGGCCAAAGGATTTTACACTGAAAGCCAGACTGGGCTACAAAGAGAGACCTTGTCTCAAACACAAAATAGACAAATTTTGTGTAATCTAAAGTTTGACATTGTTGTAACAACTTTCCATACTCTCCAAAACCAATTGGTAGCCTTAGGTTACTAATAATTGGTTTTTTCTAGATTCATATCTTGAGAGATAATCTATTTTTATGAACTTTTGCTACTCAAAATATATTAGCATGTCAACTTATGTGTCTATCTACTACCTGCTGCTCTGTCTAATCTATCTACCCATCTCTGTGTATGTGTGTGCTCACATCTGGGACAAGACACATGTGTGTTGTGTTGTGTGATGCTGAATATGTGAGTATGTGGGATGTCATGTGTGTGTGTGTGTGTGTGTGTGTGTGTGTGTTTCTACCATCTAAATTGAAAGCATATCAAAGAACAGAGAAGAATAAATGAAGATGTAATTTTACAACAATCTTAGATTCATTTCTTTATCCTTCTCCTCTTCCCCCTTCTTCAGTTGTTCTATGTTTAATTAACACACTTATTTCCTTCGTTGTCAACTAACTTGGCTTCATAAGAGCAGAGGCCATGTCTATCTTGTTCACTGCTTTACTTCAAAACATCTCACAGAATTGACCATATATATTATACACTCAAAATTTCTGAGTTACTGAGCAAGTGAGTATTTGTTGTTCTTTCAGATATTTAGTCTGTGAAAGTAAGACAACGATAGCTATGATGTATAAATTAAACCTACAACTTATAATGTCTTTGTCTCTCTCACTTTCTTGGAGAAGTAAAACATTTTACTGGGGCTGGGAAGTTGGCTCAGTGGTAGAATGCTTGCCTCGCATACATGAGGCCCTGGGTTCTATTCCTCAGCACTGCATAAGCAGAAAAAGGCCAGAAGTGGTGCTGTAGCTCAAGTGGTAGGGCACTAGCCTTGAACTGAAGCACTGAGGGACAGCACCCAGGCCCAAAGTTCAGCCCCCACAACTGACAAAGAAAAAACAAAACACATTTTACTTTGAAATCCTAAGTGACTGACTGTGTTATGAGTCATCATGTTATGCCAGTGCATCTTAGGGCAAAGAGAACTAATGATTATTTTAAGTTTGTTATTCCTAAGGGACATCATAGTTAGTCATTTAAATTTTCACAATAGCGTTAGGAAATAGCCATTATTTTCCTACGATCACTAGTACGCAACCAAGATATCAGGTTAACTAAGAGGTTTTTATTTTCATGTTTTTTGTATTTGTGGGTGTGCCAGTCTAGGGGCTTCAATATCAGGGCCTAGGCTATATCTTTGAGCTTTCTTGTTCTAGCATATGAGCCATAGCTGCCCTTCTGCCTTCTGGTAGTTAATTAAAGATAAATGTTTCAAGGATTTTCCTTCCTGGGCTGACTTTGAACCATAACCCCAAGATTTCAGCCTCTTGAATAGGTAGAGTTGTAGGCATAAGACACCAGTGCCCAGCTAAATTTCTAAGCTTTTATATCAGTAAATATGAATATGTAGTTTCAGGGCTCTAACAGTAGAGTGTACTCAGAAAGCACAGAGATGAAGAGGTGAAATGTGGAGAAATCTAAAAATGTTTCACCCATAGCATCTGATACACACTGGGACTTCCAGGTGAATATTCACCTGAAGAAAAGGAGAGCTAGCTTAAACATATGTGTACAATTACCATATATACCTGACATTTAATCTCTGCACATCAGTGCTTAGAAACATGTACTCAATTTCCAAATCATTCAATTATTTCTGCGTAAATTCTCCGTTCTAAAATGAATTTCATTTATGCACTGAAGAGCTGGAAAAGATAAGAGGAAGAGCAAATAGTTTCATCAATATCACAGAACTTAGACCTCTAGGTAATTATTCTTGGCTTTCAGAAAGTACATTGGAAAACATAAATAATTTTCAAATGTTGATTTGATTACTGACTTGCTTTCCACATTTAAAACAAAGCAACAAAGAATCAAGGGCCTAAGAAAGGTGCGGATTGAAGAAGACTTATGAGCTCATAAGAGACTGAATACATTTTTCCTAAGTGATTAATTTAACTATTGTGCATGTCTTAAATAAAATGGCATTAGTGCCATTCATTTTCATCCATTTTATAAAGTTATTATCTTTTTGGAAAGTTACCTACTTTCTTCCTGTACAACATAAAAAGTTATAATGAATACCCTTTGAATGTATATCTAAAAGTACACATTACAATAAAGTATGATTTGTGATGAGAAAAAGTATAGCACCAGTTTTAATTACCTTTCTTTTGTAGATGAACTCAGGAAAATTTTGGAATAAAATGCACCTTATCACAGAATACATTACAATGATTTGTGTAGTAAAGAATGATGTATATTAATGTTATTTCTCTACTAAATAATCATATTGTTCTGTGTTCTATTTTTAATGCAAATTCTATAATCTACATTTTCTTCCTCATTATTCCATGTTATAGTATTTTACAACAGAGAAGTATTTGTAGGGTGTAAAGCATGCCTACTGCATTCTGAGACTTTTAAATATTTCCTATTGTTTCAGATGACAATTATGTTCATATATTCCACAATTCTGATTTTTGAACTCTGCTATCTTACAGTATTTTATATTGTGTCATAAAATGTGGAGTGGTACAAAATAAAACTAAACAGGAGAGTTACCCACTTAAAATTGTAAGCTACAATGTTATGAACCATTTGCATTAACAGGAAGCTTGCAAAGAAATGTAGGGCAGGACAATGCACAAAAAATATGTGTAAGAACTATGATAGAAGTTGATAATGGATTATGTAATGATAATGCATTACACACTAGACAAGTTTTGGACACAGCATCATCACAGTGTTCTGAAGCATGGCTCAGCATTTTTTGTCATCCAAAAGTCATCATTTTAGAGTGTGCTCTCTTTACTGCCTTTTCTTCTTTAAAAAAAATCTTATCAAAGTACTGAAAGCATAGAGTACCATGATGAGAATACTGAGCTGCTATATCATGATTCATAACAGTACTCAAATTTGGTAGTGAAGTTGGGAACTAAACTCATTCGAAACACTCATTCCTTGGTTGCACTGATGTACCACCAGGATTCTTATTTCCAAGATGGCTACAGATTCAAAACGACAGTATAAAACAGATTTCAAAGGACAAGGTAGCAAACCTAGCATTCTGACAGTTTTCTCTCTGTGTGCCCCAGTTATATCACCAATCCGTGGAAAAGATAAATTTAATCAGAAATTGTTTTGACTGAAATGTCAGGGCACTAATTGGATGACCTGCATAATTTAGGGACAATTATTGTTGAAGAATATAGGGAAGTCCAAGCACATTATAAATCACCTTTATTTAGAAATTACCCATCATTCTCCTGTCATATATGTTCATGGTATGTAGATATAAGGCCCTTGGAAAGCAGTTATGATACTGTGAGTTGAGAAAGGTGGTGTTTCCATGATGTGCTTGTGAATTTATAAGAGGAGCAAGGGGGGGAGGGAGGGAGAGAGAGGGAGGAGAAGGAGAGGGAGGAGAAGGAGGGAGGGAGAACGTACATGTGTCCTCAGGCAGCTGCATTCTCCAGGTAAGACCATTGGTTTCCCAGAGTCTTCCCAGAAATGCATATGAAGTTTCTTAAATACCCTGTGGCTGAAGATCTGGTTTATGTACATATAGAAGGCTCCACAATGTTATCATATGACAAAATCTTTAAAAGGTAGTAAAGGATATGATTTAGCTGGGCACGGTGGCTTACACCTATAATCCTAGCTACTCAAGAGAGTGCGATCTTCAGCTTGTGATTTGAAGCCAGCTCAGGAAAGAATATCCTTAAGACTTTTTTTTCAATTAACCATCAGAAAACAGGAAGTGGCTCTGTGCCTCAAAGTGGTGGAGCACTAGCCTTGAGCAAAAAAGCTCAGGGATAGCTTCCAGACCCTGAGTTCAAGCTCTAGACTGACAAAGAAAAAAGAAAGAAAGAAAGAAAAAAAGAAAGAAAGAAAGAAAGAAAGAAAGAAAGAAAGAAAGAAAGAAAGAAAGAAAGAAAGAAAGAAATAAAGAAGGAAAGAAAGAAAGTAAGAAAGGAAGGTGATTTACAGAGGCGTTACAGTTATATAAATCAGATAAAGAGTATGTTTCTTTTTGAATAATGTCTTTTTGAATAAAGCCTTCCCTGGCTTCCTTACAGTTTATCCCTTCCAAACCTACTCACATATTGTATAGTTCATTTTCAATGTAATATCTAGTGAGTATCACTGCTACATCTGTTTACCCTTTGTCTCACAAAAAAAGACAGATAAATATAAAAACAAGACAAAAGAAAAAGAAATCAAGATAAAAGGGAAAAAATACATCTTGTTTCCATTTCCTGGAATTAATTCCAATAAATATAATTTTATATGATCAGATGTGCATAGCTATAGCATTGTGATCTTCTCCTAAGACTAGCCTCCTTTTATCTCACTGTGTTTGAATGCCTTGAGATTCATGTATATGTGTTTTGTTTTACCATCCAGTGTTTTACTGATAGATTCATATGTACATACTAGTTACCACAAATAAGGTAAACCAGGCAAACCTTGTTTCTTTGGGTTTGACTTATTTTGCTTAACACAATTTTTTCCAAGTATTTCCATTTCCTTAAGAATGGTAGAGAGATGATAGATGAGTAGATTTCCATTGTGCATTTATACCACATTTTTTTGATCCATTCATCCACTGAGGGGCATCTGGGTTGATTCCATGTCTCTGTTATGGTAAACAAAGCTGCAATGAACATGGTTGTGCCAGTAGCTTTAGTTTGGCCTTGTTTGTGTTCTATTTGATAAAGGCTTAGGAATAGAATTGCTGGGTCATAGGGAAGCTCTATGTTCAGTTTTTTGAGGAACCTTTATACTGCCTCCTAGAGTGGTTGAAAAGTTTACATTCCTGCCAACAATTTTTCTAATAGCAGCTTTGAAATCGGTTTACTTAGAATTTAGGTATGTAATTACCATTCTAATGAAATATTTCCTTTTATTTCTCTTCACTGTATCTCCTTAAAGAAGGGTATTCCTAGCAGCTCACAAAAAGTCTCGAATTCAGCAAGGTTACAATTACAAGTGGTAAATAGTAGCAATCAGAGAAATACTACAAAAGAAATATTCAGAAGTCTAAAAATTAATAAAAGTCTCAAAACCAAATGATACCATTGTCAATAAATACTAAATAAAGGTCTGGCAGTAACAGTTGTGTAATGGTAAACTGATATATACAGTCAAGAATGTTGAGCATTTATCATTTTTTACTTTATATTTTTCATCTCCTCTAAGCTTATCTGCCAATGCTTTCTTTTTCGGGGGTCCAGTCGTGGGGCCTGAACTCTGGGCCTGGGTGCTGTCCCTCAGCTCTTCAGCTCAAGGCTAGCGCTCTACCACTCAAGCCACTGTGCCACTTCCGGCTTTTGTTTTTTTGCTTATGTGGTACTGAGGAATCGAACCTAGGGCTTCAGGCATGCAAGGTAAGTGCTCTACCACTGAGCCACCTTCCTAGCCCCTGCTAATGCTTTGCTACCTGAGATGCCATTATCTAGAATTTGATTTTCAAGTAAACCATCTCTATTTCTCACCTTAGCCACTATATCTCCAGGAGTCTTTGCTCACTGTGAACATTAATTCAGGAGATTTGATTAGATGACATTTAATGGGCTCAAACTGATGCTTTTTCTATTTCCTTGGGACATGTTAAATAACTTGCATTTCTATAAATAAATATTAAAAAATATAGTTTGTAAGATCCTCAAACACCTTAGAAAACAGATCAAGACTATTGATGACACCATGGAGAGAGATAAAATACCTAACTGTACATGTGCTGAACATGTGACTGAATACTGATGGTTGTTTCTTCCTCTCAACTTCTAAGCTTTGAAAATGTTTGGAATTATATTTTCTCATACATAAATTTTGTAACTGGTAAATTAATTTAAGCGATAAATTCTGTTCCAGTGAAACAAACAGCAGAAGCTAAGAAAATATTGCACATGCAAAATTTTTCTGTGTTTTCTTTTTCTTTCTGTTGGTTTCCACCACATTTCCTCCCATCCACACACAAGTGAATTCACATATGACCACAGAAGATGTAGATACTTGCTTTTTCCACATCTGGTTTGCCGTGAGAACACAAGTACCATGAAAAATACACTTAAGCCAAGGCCAAAATGGAAAAGGGAAAGACCCATATTAACATTGTCATAATTGGACAAGTCGATTCCAGCAAGTCTACCCTTACTGGACATCTGATCTACAAATAAGGTGGCATCTACAAGAAAACCATTGATAACTCTGAGGAGGCTGCTGAGATGGGAAAGGGCTCCTTCAAGTATTCCTGGATCTTGGATAAACTGAAGGTTGAAAGTGAGCATGGTATCAACATTGACATTTCACTGTGGAAATTTGACACCAGCAAGTATTTTGACTATAACCGATGCCCCAGGACACTTCATCAAGAACATGAATTCAGGAACATCACAGGCTGACTGTGCTGTCTTTATTGTTGCTGCTGGTATTGGTGAATTTGAAGCCGGTATCTCCAAGAATAGGCAGGCCCATGAGCATACTCTTCTGGCTTACACACTGGGTGTGAAACAGCTCGTTGTTGGTGTTAACAAGATGGATTCCACTAAGCCACCCTAATGCTAGAAGAGACAGGAGAAAATCCTTAAAGAAGTCTACACCTACATTAAGAATTTGGCTACAAACATGACATAGTAGCATTTGTGCCAATTTCTGGCTGGAATGGTGACAACATGCTAGAACCAAGTGCCAATATGCCTTGGTTCAAGAGATGGAAAGTCAACCATAAAGATGGTAGTGCCAGTGGAACCACCTTGCTTGAGGCTTTGGATTGTATTTTGCCACCAACTTTGTGCCAGCCTCTTGAGTATGTGTACAAAATTGATGCTATTAAAGCCGTCCCTGTGGGACAAGTGGTGACTGGTGTTCTCAAACCTGATTTGTTGGTCACCTTTGCTCCTGTCAATATCACAACTGAAGTGATGTCCGTTGAAATGTATCACCAAGCTTTGAGTGCAGTTCTTCCTGGAGACAATGTGGGATTAAACATCAAGAACATGTCAAAGATGTTCGCCATAGCAACATTGCTGGTGACAGCAAGAATGATCCACCCATGGAAGTAGCTGGCTTCACTGCTCAGATGATCATCCTGAACCATCCCAAATCAGTGTTGGCTATGGCCCTGTGTTGGATTTGTCACACAGCTCACATTGCTTGTGAATTTGCTGAGCTGAAAGAGAAGATTGATGGCCATTCTGTTAAGAAGATGGAAGATAGCCCTAAATTCCTGAAGCCTGGTGATGGTTCCACCATTGATATGGTTCTAAGCAAGTCCATTTGTGTCGAGATCTTCTCTGGGTTGTTTGGCTATTCTTGATATGAGGCACACAGTTGCTGTGTCTGCTGGAGCTGGCAAGGTCATCAAGTCTGCTCAAAAAGCTCAGAAGGCTAAATGAATATTTATTACCCCTAACACCATCCACTTCAGTCATAACCAGTGGTGGATAAACAGTCTCAGAACTAAACAGAGAGTCCGGGACAAAGGAGCCAGATGCAGCAGGCGAGCGGATTCTACTCAACACCAGCAAGAACCGACAAGGAGCAGACATCTTCATCCAGCAGTTCGCAGACCAGAGACGACCCAGGAACTAAGACTGGGGGTGAGTAGAAGCCTGACATCCTCACTCCTTCTCAGGGAGCAGAGGAGGGAAGGCCACCCCTCCAAACCCCCCAGTACCGGAGATCTCCATCTTGGATACCGACAAAGCTCCGAGGAGCTGCTAGCTCCAGCTCAGGCCTTGGAATAAAACGAGTCATTTAGCAGGTCACAAGAACTTAAAGGCGGTGTGACCTGCCAGACTCAGCTCCACCCAGGGAAAAGTCACCCAGCTCGGGTGCCAGCCCTAGGAGTGGCTTTCTTCATTGGGTAATCAGAGCCAGAGGCTGCCCCTCCCTCTAACAGCCTCGACAAGCAATTGAAAATCAGTAAACAGAAACCCTGAGAATGGCTCCAGGCTGGGCTCTGTGAGGTTTTCACAAACCAGCCCCGGAAAAGCTACTAGAACCTAGCCTCATCACTGCACCCCCCTCTTTTGTGATACTCAAAGCAGATCTGTATCCCAATGAACTATCCTGGGAGGAGGATTGCCAAATCCTGGGTAAAGCAGAGCATTTTACTGCCTGTTCGAACAAACTGACTTAAGAAACCAACCAAACCACAGGACCACAAGCAGACCAGAGACTCCAACAAGAGGCTGGTTAAGGACACAAGGGAGATACAGGATTTTTCCCACTCCTCCCAAAAGAAATCAAAGAAGTTTTTTGGTTTTGTTTGTTTGTTTGTTTGTTTGTTTTTTCTTTTTTCTCTTCTTCGTCTTCTTTTTTTTTTTAGTTTTTATTTTTGGTACCTTATATAATTTTTTTTTTCTTTTCTAAAACTTTTTTCAATCTTTAATCTTTGCCTTTTTTTGATAAAAAAAATTGTTTTCCAGAAACTTTCTTTTCCTCTTAAAATTTTTATTTTGGGGATACGGGAGTGTGCGTTTTTGCTTTCTTTTTTGGTCTTCTTTCTCTCTCTTTTTGTTTAATTATCTTTTTGTTTTTTGTTTAGATCTACTGAACTTCTCATCTTTTTGTTCTTCCTTTCTTATCCTTTTCACCTTCTCCTCTCTTTCGTTCTTCTTTGTGTGACTTAATTCTTGTCCTACACATCCTCAGATAAACCCATAGTTGACTATTAGACCCTATCCCCCATTGTGTACACACTTAATCCACAAATTTATTACTCAAGTCAAAACCTCTAAGACTTAAATTCCTTAATAGCAGTACTACCCCTTTATACCTACATAATATTTTAAGCATTTTTATTTTTAAATTTTTCACATCTCCTTTAGATCCCTCCCCTTCTCTCAATAAATTCACGTTCTTATCTAAATAGATTGTTATCGTTCTACATAGTTTTATTAATTTCTACCTTTCTATTTTTTCTGGTCACTTTTCTTTTCCCATTCCTTTTCTTATTTTTTTTTCTTTTTTCTCTCTTTCTACTTTCATCCTACCCAACCTATTTCCTGCTTTGAGATTAAGATTTAGTTAACTCTCTCTGAGCCTCCCCACATAAATCTAACCATATTTTTTTACCCACATCTCTCCCTAACCCTAATAATTTCTGGTCTTCCAAATTCTTCTTTGGGGTTCGTAGCCCTTTAACGTATAGTTGTTTGATGCTGAATAGATGTATCTGTTGAACTAGATTGTATCTGTAGACTATTGACTATGCAAATTCAGACTGGGGTTGATCCTTGCCTTAAGATAGTGTTCTAGCACAAAACTGGTGCTATTTTCATCTCAAATGGGCAGAGTAAGCAGGAAAAACACAAGAAAAATGGCAAATCCGGGTATCTCAATTCCCAATCCCAATAATCAGGGGACAGAACAGATAATGAATAATCCAGAGGAGAATTCCCAAATAGCTTTACAAACACTGCTGGCAAACATGATAAATCAAAAGATTGAAAGCATACAAAGGTCTCTGTATGAGAGTGATAGGGAGAGAGAGGAGGCATTCCGAAAGTTTATACAGGAATATCATAAGCATGAGAAAGCTACTCAAAAGCTGATACAGGATTTGCATGAGCAGCTTGAGAATACTCAAAGAGAAAGGCAAGAATGGCGTGAACAGGCTGAGAACACTCAAAGAGAACTACAGGAATCCCACGAACGGGAGGAAGATAATCAAATAATAATACAGGAATTGAGAGAGCAAGAAGAGAATACACAAAGATCACTAAAGGCATTCATGGAATCAATGCTGAATGGAACCCAACAGAAGGAACGGGAGTCCAAGGAAACCATAACCAATCAACTAAGTGATCTGAGAATAAACACTGTACATCAAATTAAGGAAGTAAAGAAGTTCATAGAAGATATAAACCAAAGCTTCAACAAAGAACTTGAAGCCATCAAAGCTGACCAATTAGAAGGAAAAGAGATAAAAAACAAAGTAGAAAGTCTTGACAGAAGTTTAGACCATGCAGAAGACCGAAACTCAGGGATTGAAGACAGCCTAGATATTATAGAGAAAGAACATACAACCATCCAAGACAAGTCCAAGAAATATGATAGATCTATCCAACACCTGGAAGACACCATCACAAGGCCTAATCTAAGGATAATGAGTGTAGAGGAGCACCTAGAAACAGAAGTTAATGGTCTAGGAAATTTGTTTAACAAGATCCTAGAAGAGAACTTCCCAAACATGCAAAAAGATAGCCCTATTCAGGTACAAGAAGCTTTTAGAACTCCAAACAGACTAGACCAGAATAGGACATCCCACCATCACATTATAATCCACACAGGATCAACTCAGACCAAGGAAAAGATCCTTAAAGCTGTCAAGGAGAAAAGGGTAATCACCTATAAAGGGAAACCAATTAGAATCACCTCAGATTTCTCAGCAGAGACAATCAAAGCAAGAAGAGCCTGGAATGATGTATGCCATGCCCTAAAAACAAACAACTATCAACCAAGAATACTGTACCCAGCTAAACTCTCCTTCATAACTGAAGTCCAAATAAAAACCTTCCATAGCAAAGAAAAATTGAAACAATACATCTCCACCAAAGGAGCACTACAAAAGTTTCTTAAAGATGTCCTACACATAGAAAACCAACAAGACCACAATAAAGGTCAAGAAACTGCACCCAAACTGAGAATCCAAGAACCATAGGAAGAACCCAGTTTTCACAGTCCTCAAGAAGGTGGATAACATGGCAGGAACTCCCAAATACCTCTCAGTCCTTTCTCTTAACGTTAACGGACTTAACTCTCCAATTAAGCAACATAGACTGTCTAGTTGGATTAAAAAACAAGACCCTTCTCTCTGCTGCCTTCAGAAGTCACATCTTGCCAGTAAAAACAAAGACATTTTCAATGTTAAAGGTTGGAACAAAATCTACTAAGCAAACGGCCCCCATAAACAGGCGGGAGTTGCAATCCTAATATCAGATAAAATAGACTTCAAATTAAAATTTGTGAGAAGAGATAAAGAAGGTCGCTACATACTTATTAAGGGATCTCTCTTTCAGGAGGATATTACAATTCTAAATATCTATTCGCCAAACAATGGAGCACCCAAATTTATCAAAGAAACACTACTTTCCCTCATATCCCATATAACTCCAAAGACATTAATTGTTGGGGATTTTAACACACCACTCTCCCCACTAGATAGATCAAATCGGCAAAAACTCAACAGAGAAACTGCAGATCTAAACAGCTGCATAGATCAACTAGATTTAACAGATATCTACCGAACATTTCACTCAGCAGCATCAGAATACACGTTTTTCTCAACAGCACATGGAACATTTTCTAAAATAGAACACACTTTAGGCCACAAAGCAAACTTGTCTAAATTCAGAAACATTGAAGTTATACCTTGCATTCTCTCTGACCACAAGGGAATAAAATTAGAACTCAACACCAAAAGCCACCAAAGAAAGTCCGGTATCACATGCAGGCTGAACAACACACTGCTGAATCATGAGTGGGTCATGGAAGAGATTAGAAAGGAAATTAAAATATTCATGGTATTCAACAAAAATGAACACACAAATTACCAGCTCCTCTGGGACACAGCAAAAGCAGTACTCAGAGGCAAGATTATAGGTCTGAGCTCCTACATCAACAAATTGGAGATATCTGAAACCAACAATTTAATGAGACATCTGAACATCCTTGAAAAAGAACAGCAAGATGAACCCCAATCCAGTAGACGGAAAGAAATAATTAAAATTAAATCAGAATTAAATGAATTAGAATCCAAAAGAACTATAGAAAGAATCAACAAAACAAAGAGTTGGTTCTTCGAAAAACTTAACAAAATTGACAGACAGATAGTAAATCTTATCAGAAAAAGAAGAGAACACACCCAAATAAATAAACTCAGAGACGAGAATGGAAACATCACCAAGGAACAACCGAGATTCAAACCATTATAAGGGAATACTTCCCAAAACTTTATGCGAATAAGTTTGAGAACTTGACAGAAATGGACCTTTTCCTAGCAAATATTGACATGCCATAACTAAACCAAGATGAGTTAAACTATCTTAACAGGCCCATATCAAGCATTGAAATAGAAACAGCAAGAAGAGACCTTCCAGCTAAGAAAAATCCAGGACCAGATGGTTTTACAGCGGAATTCTACAAGGCCTTCAAAGCAGAGCTCACACCAATACTCCTCCAACTCTTCAATGAAATTGAAAGAGAAAGTTCACTACCGAACACATTCTATGAAGCCATCATAACCCTTATCCAAAAACCAACCTGGGACTCGTCAAAGAAAGAGAACTATAGACCCATTTCTTTGATGAACATTGATGCAAAACTTCTCAACAAAATATTGGCCAACCGACTTCAACAATTCATCCAAAAAATCATACACCATGATCAAACAGGATTCATTTCAGGGATGCAAAGCTGGTTCAATATACACAAATCAAATAATATTATTCATCATATCAACAGAAGCAAGGGTAAGAACGACATGGTTATCTCAATAGATGCAGAAAAAGCATTCGACATGATCCAACACCCCTTTTTGATGAAGGTTTTGGAAAAATTAGGAATCCATGGAACATTCCTCAATACAATAAAGGCTGTATATGACAAACCTACAGTCAGCATTATACTTAATGGTGAAAAACTAAAGCCATTTCCTCTTAACTCACGAACAAAAGAAGAATGTCCACTCTCTCCACTTCTCTTCAATCTAGTATTAGAATGCCTAGCTACAGCAATAAGACAAGATGCAGACATAAAGGGGATCCAAATAGGGAAAGAAGAAATAAAACTCTCCTTCTTTGCAGACGACATGATCTTGTACTTAAAGATTCCCATAGACTCCACTCCCAAATTACTCAAGCTGATTCAAAACTTTGGCAAAGTAGCAGGGTATAAAATTAACCCCCGAAAAATCAATGGCTTTTCTGTATGCCAACAATGAGAAAGTGTGGATGAAATTAGGAAAGCAACTCCATTTGCAATAGCCCCACAAAAAATAAAATACCTAGGAATTAACTTAAGCAAAGAAGTGAAGGATCTCTATGATGAAAACTTTAAAATCTTGAAAAAGGAAATCAACACAGAACTAAAAAAATGGCAAAACATACCATGTTCCTGGATTGGAAAGATTAACATCGTGAAAATGGCAATACTTCCCAAGGCTATCTACAAATTCAACGCGATACCTGTCAAAATTCCAACCTCATTCTTCAAGGAAATAGAAGAGGCAATCCAAAAATTCATATGGAAAAATAAAAGACCCCAAATAGCAAAAACACTCCTCAACGGAAAGAACACTGCTGGAGGAATATCAATACCAAATTTCAAACTCTACTATAAAGCCATAGTAATGAAATCAGCTTGGTATTGGCATAAGAACAGACCTCAGAACCAATGGAATAGAATTGAAAACCCAGAAATGAACCTACAGACCTATAGCCATCTAATCTTCGATAAGGGAGCTAAAACAATAGAATGGAAGACAGACAGCCTCTTCAGTAAATGGTGCTGGCAAAATTGGTTAACTACATGTAGAAAACTAAAGCTAGATCCTTATATATCACCCTGAACCAGAATCAACTCCAAATGGATCGAAGACCTCGAAGTCAAAGCAGACACTCTGAAAACATTACAGGATGGAGTAGGAGAAACCCTAGGTCTCCTTGGCTCAGGCCGAAATTTTCTGAATAGAGACCCGGAAACACAAGAAATCAAAGAAAGGTTGGACAAATGGGATTGCATAAAGTTGCAGAGCTTCTGCAGGGCAAATGACATAGCTAGCAAGATCAATAGATAGCCCACGGATTGGGAGAAGATCTTTACTATCCATACAACGGACAAGGGTCTCATATCTAAAATATACTTGGAACTCAAATAATTATATCCCCCAACAATAAATCCTCAAAGAAACAACTGCCCAATGAACAAGTGGGCGAAAGACTTAAGGAGAAACTTCTCTGAAGAAGAAAGAAGGATGGGCAATAGACACATGAAGAAATGCTCAACATCCCTATCCATAAAAGAAATGCAAATCAAAACAACATTGAGATACCACCTCACTCCAGTTAGAATGGCAAAAATCAAGAACTCTAACATCAACAGATGCTGAGGGGATGTGGACAGAAAGGAACCTTACTTCATTGTTGGTGGGAATGTAAACTTGTTCAACCACTTTGGAAAGCAGTATGGAGGTTCCTCAAAAGACTTCACATAGAACTCCCCTATGACCCGGCAATCCCACTTTTGGGCATTTACCCAAATGTTTACAAATAAGAGCACACTAAAGCTACCAGCCCAACTATGTTTATTGCAGCATTATTTACCATAGCTAAGATCTGGAACCAACCCAGATGCCCCTCACTCGATGAATGGATCAAGAAAATGTGGTATATATACACAATGGAATTCTATGCCTCCATCAGAAAGAATGACAGTGCCCCATTTTTTAGGAAATGGAAAGACTTGGAAAAAATTATATTTAGTGAAGTAAGCCAGGCCCAAAGAAACATAGGCCTCATGGTTTCCCTTGTTTGCAATATCTAGTATATGTACGAGTCAAGCGGAAAAGGTCAGGTAATGTGATGTTAGGAAAATGAACCCTTAGATATGTATTTTAATGTTTTTTTCTTTCATGCATGTGTTTCTAACGCATTTATAAGATTATTTCTCCCCCACAGTAGAACCCCTGCTTTCACTATATTTGATGTCACTATAACTTGTGGAGGAGATCGGGAAAAACAAGTCGTTTAAGGATACAGGTGGACCTGTTGCAACAATGAGAAGTACAAGTTGTCATGTCCAAAACGAGCTTTACAACGTCGGTGCGGGGTGGGGGGGAGGATTGGGACTGGGCGTGGGGAGGGGGGAGGCTGGGAAGGGATGTGAAGGTTAAACAAAGGAGGAGGCTGCAATGCATGGTAAGAAATGTACGCATTATCCTGCCCATGTAATTGTAACTCCTCTGTACAGTATGTTCACAAATAAAATAAAATAAATAAATAAATAAAAAGAAAACAAGAATAAAAAAAAACAGTCTCAGAACTGTTTATCACAATTGAGCATTTAAGTTTAATAGTAAAAGACTGGTTAATGATAACAATGCATCGTAAACCTTCAGAAGGAAGGGAAAATGTTTTGTGGACTTTTTTGGGGTGTGTGGTAGTTTTAAGTTATTAGTTTTTAAAAATGAGTTCTATTTAATAGAAATAACATGACCAAAAATGTGTCACAGAATTTTGAGATCCATTAAAAAAGTTTAATGAGAAAAAAATGTGGTATTCACCGCTGGAACACATACTGAATTCAGCACTATGGTTATAAAAGTTATTAAGACTAACTACATATTTTCATTGTCAAATAATGATAGGGCATTACTCTGTAGCTAAACCACGGTAGTCTCCTATCAACTGCTTCTCTTCCTTCCAACTTGTTATAAAAGCAAGCAGATAACATGCACTTCTGCAATCTCCTTGAAAAGTGTTTTATTTTCAGGAATCAGTTGTGGGGGAAATGGTTTCCCATCAAAGCTCATACTGTCAAGTTTTTCTTATATATTCCTCCTCATATACCGAACTACTACAAAATGATGTGTGTTTTTCCTTTTAACTCAGCAATTTAAAACTGATAATTTAATTTTCCAATATGTATAACCTAGATTAAAGTATTTATGTTATAAAAAGTAGAAAGTATGGCATCATTGTCACATGCTTGTATTCCCTGCTATTTTGGGAATGAGGAATACATTAGTTCAAGATCAGCATAGGCAATTTATCAAGACCTTATTTCAAACAAATAGACAAAAATGAGAAAGATGTAATAAATGAGCAAGTCATTTAACCTATAAGACATTATTTTACTGAAGAATGAAGTGCAATAAAATTTGGGGGCAATAGATTTTGAGCTTTAGTTTACAAATGTACTAAGTAAATGAAACCCTTTTTTTAATTCTGTGAGGTTTTATCATGTTTTTCTTTGCCATCAGTTCTAAACCCCCAAATAAATCATTGCATTTTCCTTAGTCAATTATAATCATAAAGGTAAAAGGAATTATTTTCTTATATTTCCCATTTTTATCAATCTGATTTATTTGCACTAATCTTAGTGTCTATCAGCTATCATTTTCATTTGAAGACATACTTAAATACTTGTTTTAATTACGTCCTCTATGTAGTTACCTTACATTTTGTTTGCCTAAAAAGTTGATGTTCTTTTCAATGATAGGTAGACACCTGTATGAGTCTACAGATATATTCAAAACCTTATAGATACCATGATGTTTTATTTATCTTACCTTCTGTGTATTATTAGCTTAAATGATTGTGTCTTCCCAAATCCATATGCTGAAATTTTAAATCTCAATATTGGGGATTCTGAAATGGGGTTTTGGGACATAATTTAGTTTAAAGGATGACATAGGGTGGTGATCCCTTGATGGGCTTTATTTTCTTTTAAGAATAGAAAAAGAGTGGGCTGAGAGGGTGGCTCACTAGTGGACTGCTTGCCTTGCATGCATGAGGCCCTGGGTTCAATTCCTCAGCACACATAAGCAGAAAAAGCTGGAAGTGGTGCTGTGGCTCAAGTGGTAGAGCACCAGCCATGAGGATAAAAGCTCAGAGACTACCTCTCAGGCCCTGAGTTCAAGCCCCAGGACTGGTTCCAAATAAATAAATAAATAAATATGTAAAGGACCTTGTACACTACAATGCATAACTAAATCTATCCAAGACCATATTAGTCCTGTAAAACTCATAGTCCTGTGTTCCCAATATATGCCCCTAGCTAAGGATACTCAGGGGTCAAGGATTTGACCCCTGACAAAACAAAAGGGGGAAAGATATGGTGGAGGACATAAAGATGCAATATGACATTTGACTTGGATTTTGTAAAATGAATAATGAATGACTTTAACATATAAATATATGTGTGCTGTGGATAAGACTTCCCTAGTAAATCGTTAGTTTAGCTAGTAACTGTAATTGTAACTCTAACTCTGTAAACCTGTAATTCTGTAACTCTCTTTCTGCTGTTTTCTGAACAATGCAATCCCTATCCCAGCAGAACCATCACTACCCTTTGTTCTATTCCCCTGTTTCCCACAAGCAAAACCTTGGTGGGAAATTTAAACTTAAGGTGCACATTTCTTGTAACAATCATTGGCTAAAACCAACACCCAGTCTCCCCCTTTCCGCACCCTAGCCCAAAATGCTTAAAAGCCCATGTGTGCTGGCACTCAGGGCTGTTTCCTGGCTTGTCAGCACTTTTCGCTCAATAAAATCTTACATTTTCCCTGCTGACTGAGTGGTCTCATTGCCTCTTCCCACTACACAGAGGGGTTATAGTTACATAAGTTAAATAATTAGTGCATTTCTTTTTAAACAGTGGTACCCCCTCCCTGACTTTTTCCCACTTCCCTGCTCCACGAACTTAAATCATCTTCTGAACTGTGCTTTAATGAGTAGAAGTTGCTCTAGACACTACACTAGGAGTTATTTACCATCTCATTTTATTAGTTGACCTAGAAGTGTATCTCCTATTATTATCATACCTATTGTTATATTTGCTTTGAATTTTATTTCTGATTCTTAAGTAGAAAGTAAGCTATCAAGAATAAACACCATATTTTTCTGTTTTATGAATGGAATATACATGCCTAGCCTCAGAAGATAGGCTTGAAGATCAGTTTTTGAGGTATGTGTGAGAAAACTGTTCAGGAGTTCAATACTGAGCTAATTGCAGGAGGCAGGGAGAGAAGGGAGGCTATGGTATATGATAAATAAATATACGTCAAACACTTAGTTATGAAAAGCCAGGAAAGTTTAAATGATCCTGTATTACCTGAAGTTGGTAAAAAAACAAAAAATCACAGTTATGTGTACAGAGGCTCTATGCACGGAATTCTGGGTAATAAGGAAAAGAAGGTAGTCATTGGAGGATAAGCAGGAGTGTATTTATTTCTCTTTCTCTTGTTCTTGGTCCTCCAAGAAAATGTGATCTTTTTTAAATATATCATTCTCTTTATTAAAGCTAGGATCTCAGTAAACTATGCCATAGTTTTTGTATTAATCCCTGAAGAATAAGCAAAGTCATTAAAGTAGTGAATTTGTATGTCTGATGGACAAAGTGATAGTATCAGCTCTGAGAGCAGAAAAGATCATCAGTATGGCACAGATCATTGGTGTCTTGGATCTGGCTTGCTTGGTGGCAGAGAAATTCAGGATATCATGAGGAGGAACTACTGTCACAAAGGGAAATAAGCAAACGACAGAATAATGAGTTCAGGAAACCACAAGTTCAATAGAAAAGCGCATCGGAAATGTGACTCAAAAACCATCATTTTGGAAGCTTAGAAGGAGAGAATTTATGGATTCTGATTAAATGTAACATGTGTTTTTATTCCCTTTTCAACACTAAGAAAGATGAACCAATAGAACAACTCTGGAGATTTTTTTTTCAAATTAATATCTCATTTAGCTTTTTTTATTAATAACCTTTAAAAGATTTCATTTCTCACTTTTAACCTTTCATTTTACAGACATTTTAAATTGATTTATTCATTCCAAAATGGGAACCACACCAGAAAAAGCCTAGGATTAATAGCTCAGTATCTTCATTGATAGAACTAGGTATTGGCTGCTATCATTTCTATAAAAGCTGCTTTTCCACTAGCTGGGCATCCTTCTTTATGCTCTGGTTTTGCAGTTGCTCTTCATGATATCTCTGTAAGCCAGAAACATGGCTATGTTGAGTTTACTAGGTTAACAATTGATATTAGGTTCATTACACAGATTTGGGGTAAGTAAGTCGGTGGGTAGTGAACAAAAAATGATATTAGGTGTGTCTCTCTGCCTTAATATGAGGGACTCAGTATCATCTGCACATTCTTCTGTAGCTCACAGAAATAAATCAGTCCCAGAGAAGTTTCTAAACAGAAATGTTCATTGAACACCAAAAATTAGTTATGTATTAAAAGGCCCAAAGAAAAAGTACACTAAAATAAGAAAGAGACAAAGCTGGAGGAAAAAAAGATTTCTTATTAAGCAGAATGAAGTGAGATAATTGTGCTAATAATTGTTGGATGTGGAATAGATATCAACTTTCTAAGTAAACAATTATCTTGGAAAAGCTCTGCTTTCTGTATAAAATTATATATTTACTTTATTTGGTATTGCCATAGCACATATTTCTTTTTTGGTAAATATTAATATCAAATAACTTAGGCAAACATTTTTGTATAAGGATATATTATATGGCAGATATAATTAAGTAAGGTGATCTGAGTTTATGTATGATTATATTTATTAAGTAGGGTTATCTGAGTTTATGCTAAATGAAGTATATTTAGACCAAACTATTCAAGCTTGAGAAATAGAGGGACTTAAACAATATTTTTAAATGATTTCTCTAATATTTATGAAAAAATACAGGAACACTACAAGACAGTATATGATTTAATTAACCAGGTAGTTAGATTTACATATCAGGTTTACAACTTTTCCAACAGAGTCAGTCAGACCATAATAAATTAAATAAGAGCATAAGATTGCTTCTATCAGTGATGTAATAAGTTGAATGAGAGGTGTCCTTTGATGCTACACAAAGAGAGAACTGGCAAAAATATATACAAGAAAGTTATTCTGAGATATTAGACAACAGACTGATCAGGACTTTCTGTCTGAAAGAAAAGGAGAAGATTCAAATAAAATGAATGTATAATTTCTAGATTGCTACTTAGATGTATTACTTAGGCTTTAAAAGCATGAAATTCTAGGAGGCTGGGTAAAACCTCAAAACAGCTATAAACAATTCCCAAAATACAGCTAAAAAGTGGAGAGGGTTGAATTTCTACCAGCAGAAGTGGAGTGATCTTGTTGCTGAGGAGGTCAGAGAGGTTCCAAATGGTAATATCATACTAAAATACAGGTGAAATAATTCAAGAATAATGGCTAGTCTAAGTCTGCCTCACAGACTGAAGAGATCAAGGTAATCTGAAAATAATTGAATTGACTATTAAGGCATTCTGCACCATTCCTTAAATAAAGACAAATACTGCATGATCTCTTTCATATGTAGAGATTTTAAAAAGTGGACCTAGATGTAGGGTACTAAGTACAGAGATTGAGAAGGAAAAAGTCATAACAGGAGTCGGAATATGGTCCACAATGACTGTGCCTAGTGAAATATTGTATTGAACCCCACTAGTATGTAGAATTAATGCATACCAAACAAACAAATGATAAATTCAAAATTCAAATATTAACTGACTTACTAATAATTGAGATTAACTCACACTAAAAATTATTAATCATTCTATAAAGAATCTTCTGTATGTTCTTTACTTGGAGAAAAAGTGAAACTGTATATAGACCCAAATGATTATGTGTGTGTGTGTGTGTGTGTGTGTGTGTATCTGCCCCCTCACACACACACACACACATATATATATATATATATATATATATATATATATATATATATATAGAGAGAGAGAGAGAGAGAGAGAGAGAGAGAGAGAGAGTACACATAACTTGTGAAGTCTTAAAATGCTTTTTGAAAATTCTATTAAAAATATACTAAAGCAATAAGGCAAGAGGCAAACATGAAGATGATCCAAATAGGCAAAGAAGTAAAGCTCTCCATCTTTGCAGATGACATGATTCTCGTGCTCGTAGCTCACGCCTGTAATCCTAGCTACTCAGGAGGCTGAGATCTGAGGACCATGGTTCAAAGGCAGCCCCAGCAGGAAAGTTCGTGAGACTCTTATCTCCAATAAACCACTAGAAAACCGGAAGTGGCACTGTGGCTCAAGTGGTAGAGTGCTGGCCTTAGCTGAAGAGCTGAGGGAAAACGTCCAGGCCCAGAGTTCAAGCCCCACAACCGCCCCCCAAAAAAAAAAAAGATTCTGTATTTAAATAACCCATAGACTCCTCTCCCAAGTTACTTGAGCTGATCCAAAACGTTGGAAAGTAATAAGGTATAAAATTAACCCACAAAACTTAATAGCTTATCCATATGTCAATGAGAAGAGCAAGGCTGAAATCAGAAAAGCAACTCCTTTTGTAAGAGCCTCAAAAGAATACCTTGGAATTACCCACACATGTGAAGGACCTCTATGATGAAAACTTTAAAAACTTGACAAAGGAAATTGAAGTAGATTTAAGGAAATGGAAAAACCTCCCATGTTCCTGGATTGGAAAGATTAACATCGTGAAAATGGCAATACTTCCCAAGGCTATCTACAAATTCAACGCAATACCTATCAAAATTCCACCCTCATTCTTCAAGGAAATAGAAGAGGCAATCCAAAAATTCATATGGAACAATAAAAGACCTCGAATTGCAAAAACGCTCCTCAACGGAAAGAACACGGCTGGAGGAATATCAATACCAAATTTCAAACTCTACTATAAAGCCATAGTAATCAAAACAGCTTGGTATTGGCATAAGAACAGACCTCAGGACCAATGGAATAGAATTGAAAACCCAGAAATGAACCTACAGACCTATAGCCATCTAATCTTCGATAAGGGAGCTAAAACAATAGAATGGAAGACAGACAGCCTCTTCAGTAAATGGTGCTGGCAAAACTGGTTAACTACATGTAGAAAACTAAAGCTAGATCCTTATATATCACCCTGCACCAGAATCAACTCCAAATGGATCAAAGACCTTGAACTCAAAGCAGACACTCTGAAAACATTACAGGATGGAATAGGAGAAACCCTGGGTCTCCTTGGCTCAGGCCGAAATTTTCTGAATAGAGACCCGGAAACACAACAAATCAAAGAAAGGTTGGACAAATGGGATTGCATAAGGTTGCAGAGCTTCTGCAGGGCAAATGACATAGCTAGCAAGATCAATAGAAAGCCCACGGATTGGGAGAAGATCTTTACTAGCCATACAACGGACAAGGGTCTCATATCTAAAATATACTTGGAACTCAAAAAATTAAACCACCCAACAACAAATCCTCAAAGAAACAACTGCCCAATAAGTAAGTGGGTGAAAGACTTAAAGAGAAACTTCTCTGAAGAAGAAAGAAGGATGGGCAATAGACACATGAAGAAATGTTCAACATCCCTAGCCATGAAAGAAATGCAAATCAAAACAACATTGAGATATCACCTCACTCCAGTTAGAACAGCAAAAATCAAGAACTCTAACAACAACAGATGCTGGAGGGGATGTGGACAGAAAGGAACCTTACTTCATTGTTGATGGGAATGTAAACTTGTTCAACCACTTTGCAAAGCAGTATGGAGGTTCCTCAGAAGACTTCACATAGAACTCCCCTATGACCCAGCAATCCCACTTTTAGGCATTTACCCTAATGTTTACAAAAAAGACCACACTAAAGCTACCAGCACAACTATGTTTATTGCAGCATTATTTACCATAACTAAGATATGGAACCAACCCTGATGCCCCTCACTCGATGAATGGATGAAGAAAATGTGGTATATATACACAATGGAATTCTATGCCTCCATCAGAAAGAATGACATTTCCCCATTTGTTAGGAAATGGAAAGGCTTGGAAAAAATTATATTAAGTGAAGTAAGCCAGGCCCAAAGAAACATAGGTCCCATGGTTTCCCTTATTTGCAATATCTAGTATATGTATGAGTCAAGCGGAAAAAGTCAGAGAATGTGATGTTAGGAAAACGAACCCTCAAATATGTATTTTAATGTTTTTGTTTCTTTCATGCATGTGTTTCTAACGCATTTATAAGATTATTTCTTTGTTGCTTTGTATGTCCCTCCCCCACAGTGTAACCCCCGCTTTCACTATATTTGATGTCAGTATAACATGTGGAGGAGACGGGGACAAACAAGTCTTTTAAGGATTCAGGTGGACCTGTTGCAACAATGAGAAGTACAAAATGTCATGTCAAAACCAGTTTTACAATGTCGGGGGGGGTATGACTGGGTGGGGGGGAGGGGGGAGGCTGGGAAGGGAGGTGAAGGGTAAACAAAGGAGGAGGCTGCAATGCTTGGTAAGAAATGTATGCATTATCCTGCCCATGTAATTGTAACCCCTCTGTACAGTATGTTCTCAAATAAAATAAAATTAAATTAAAAAAAAAAAAAAGAAAACTGAAGTTAGATCCTTATTTATTACCCTGCAACCAGATACTCTGAAAATATCACAGGAAGGGACAGGGGAAGCACTAGTGCTTCTTGGCAAAGGTTGAAAGTTCCTAAATAAAGATCCAGCAACACAACAAATCAAAGAAAGGCTGGATGAATGAGATTGCATGGCAAAGGACATAGTTAATAAGATAAATAGACAACCCACAGAATGGGAGAAGATGTTTAGTAGCTATACATCAGTCAAGGATCTCATATCTAAAATATACTTAGAGCTCATACCATTGCCCCACACCCCAAAAAAGTCCTCAAAGAAATAGCAACACCATTAATAAATGGCTAAAGACTTAAAGAGAAACTTCTCAGACAAAGAAACTAGAATGGTTAATAGACATATGAAGAAGTTTTCAATATCTCTGGCCATAAAAGAAATGCAAATCAAAACTACAACAAGATTCCATTTCATCCCAGTTAGTATGGCCATTATCAAAAAAGAATAGTAACAGGTACTGGCAGGGATGTGGCCAAATGGGAATGCTACTACATTGTTGGTGGAAATATAAACTTGTTCAACCACTCTGGAAAGCAGCATGGAGGTTCCTCAAGAGACTAAACTAAATATAGAGTTCCCCTTCGGCCCAGCAATCACATTCCTGGGCCAAATGACCACAAACAAGGCTGCAGTAAAGTCACTGGCACAACCATATTTATTGCAGCATTATTTACCAAAGCTGGGATATTGAGTCAATCCAGATGCCCCTCAGTAGATTAATGGATCAAGAAAATGTGATGTGATGTGTGTGTGTGTGTGTGTGTGTGTGTGTGTGTGTGTGTTTATGTGTGTTCTATGGAGTTCTATGCTTCCATCAGAAAGAATGGCATTGCCATATTAGTAAGGAAATAAAAAGACTTGGAAAAAATTACATTCAGCGAAGTAAGCCAGACCCAAAGAAAAAGACTTCAAGGTCTCCCTCATTTGTTATAACCAGAATATGTATAGGATAATCCCATCAGAGGAGCACAATCGTTCAATAGCTATGTGCATATGACTATATAAAATGATGTTCATTGAAATGAATTTCAAGAAATGAAAACAGGAGGGGTTTTTTTGGTTTATTTTTAGTGTTCTGTTTGCAATTCTTTCTTTTTTTTCTTTTCCCTTTGGTTTATTCCATGTCATCACTGCTGTTGATTTCTGCATCTTTTGTTTTCTATATAAGTTAATTTGATTTGGGGAAGGGAAAGGGAACCACAGAAGCAGTAGGACAAAGGGTGAACCAATGCAACAGTGATACTCACTAGACACTAAGTTGGAAATGAACTTTAGAACTTATATGGGAGAGTAGTTGGGGGGTATGTGGGAGAAATGATTGAAGAGATAATGCTGTTCAAAATGAAATATACTCATTACCTTATTTATGTAACTGTAACCTCTCAATATATCACCTTTACAATCAAATCAAACATAATCTAATAAAAACATACTCAAGGGGCTTGGAAGGTATCTTAGCGGTAGAGTGCTTGCCTTGCATGCATGAGACCCTGGGTTCGATTCCTCAGCACCACATAAGCAGAAAAGCCAGAAGTGATACTGTGGCTCAAGTGGTAGAGCATTAGCCTTTAGCTGAAGGGCTGAGGAGCAGAGTTCAGGCCACATGATTGGCCAAAAACAAAAACAAAAACAAAAAACAAAAAAACATGCTCAAGAATCTAAAGAGAAGCATTAGTATAATAATACAAAACATAAAAAGCATTTTAAGTAACCAGATGAAAGATCTACAAATGAAAATACAATAATAAAAATATCATTTGAGAAACTAGAAAACAGAAACTGAATAAGAAATTATGACTGGACTTCCTGACATAATTGTTTTTAGTTGAAGTACATTGGATGAAAAGGGAGATGAAACAATAATGATGCTCCACTGACCATATCACATGCTGAAACCATAGACTTGGAATTTGCGGAAGAAATAGGAGAAAGGGCAGAAAAATACTTGTAGAAATAATGGCTTAAAATTTTCTAATATAAAATTATAAACACCTGGGTCCTTGGAAGTTCAAAAGAAGAATGAAAATAATATCATAACCAAAATTCTGGTAAAATGAAAATGAGACAACTTTCAGGCACAGTACAACCAACACTGATGTCAACATCAGAAAGGTCAAAATGAAAATGAAAGAAGAATGTTATATAACTGAGAGAAACATCACTGCACCTCCTTCTAGAAGTCTAAAGACATGAAGAAAGGTTGACAGTTCTATAAGTGAGTTATTATTTTTAATAATAGATAAAAACGAATTAAGTGGAATTTATTTTCTGTAACTGAATATGTTAAATGTTAAATTTTTCAGGTTAAAGAGAAATATCATTGAATGGAAATTGCATTTACACAAAGGAGTGAAGAATTCAATGAAGAGTAAAACTGAAAATATGGAATACTGTTCCAGATTTTTCTTAACTTTAGAAAGTAAAAATGACTGGAGTTTTATTTATAAAACACAGAACCAACTTTTTTGTCAAAAAACAGCACAAGCATTAAGAACAACAAAATAGATACACATGGTTTGTAAAGCTATCACATGTATATCAAGCAAATTTTTACACAAACTTACTATATATACACATGTTTATATTCAGTACTTTACATATATATGTACAAACTATAATTTTACCAAATGTTTGTTAATAGATTATGTAAATATTTTAATGAATCAGTGAAATATGAAAACAAATAGACTAGAAAAGAATGAAAATGTTAAAACTGTCTAAACCTACAGTTAAGAAGTTGAATAGTGGGCTAGGAAGGTGGCTCAGTGGCAGAGTGCTTGCCTTGCATGCATGAGGCCCTGGGTTTGATTCCTCAGCACCACATAAGCAAAAAGAAAAAAGCTGAAAGTGGCACTGTGTCTCAAGTGGTAGAGAGCTAGCCTTGAGCTGAAGAGCTGAGGGACAGCGCCCAGGCCCAGAGTTCAGGCCCCACGACCAGACCACCCCCCCCCCAAAAAAAAAGTTGAATAGTGAAGTCCCAGCTAGTGTTCTGTATAATTCTCTTACATGGATAAACATGTTCTCTCCTGATGGCACATTGGTTACATGCATGAACTGCATATATAATTTCTTGATCTTTCTAACATATATTTATTAAGTAAAGGAATTCTTTAGATCTAGTTAAGATTTAGTTATATACATGAATTGACTAAATCATACCTTGTACTTATTCCAGCAAGGCAACAGTATGCTAAAAAAAATAATATGTCAAAATTTAGAACCTATACATTAAATCTATGCATATAAATCTATAAGTTTAGAATCTTACATCAAATTGTCTTTTTATAAACCTATTATTTCTCCAATATCAAATGTTATATCATTATTTTATCAATAATGATAGTTACATTACTTAAACATGACCAACATTATCTAAATGATTAGATACTAATCATATATAAAATATCATGTATGATATTTCATTTGTTAAATTATATATTTTTTTAAAATTTATTGAGAAATTCTCTGTCTACTGGCAATGCATATTGTAAAGAAGATGTGGTAAATCTTTCATTTTGAACCTTATCTACTATTGTTTTCCTACTTCTTTTGATTCAGTTTTTACCTTGAGATCTTTTTCAAATTTAAGAACAGAACCTGTGAAGTTATGTATGGAATAAACCACTCAGATTGGAAGCCAGCACACCTATTCACCTGTTCCTTTAAACACAGTTTTATTCAGGTGTGCTATCATTTTTGATACTCATTTTTTTGTATTTGGATTGTTAATTTATTATTTTTTAGCTGTCAGTTTCTTAAAACTGGAGAGTTTTTAAAGAGAGTATAAGAGATAAGACTCACATTATTAACATAATAAGCAAAACATCAGTTTAAATGTACAAGCCCTGCTTAATTTCTGTTAAATAAAGTACTTAAATTCATTTTCCTATTTTTTCTAGGGCAATTTAATAAGGGCTTACACTCAAATTTTCATACAAGAATAATTATATTACCTTTACTATCTAGTGATAAAAGTTCAAATAACAGTCAAAGTTCTCTTTTATTTTGTCTTGTTTCTGTGGCTTGAACTCAGGGCTTCATATTCTTGCTTGACTTTTTTACTCATGGCTAGTGCTCTCCACTTGAGCCACAGCTACACTTCTGGCTAAATAGTGGTTAATAGGAGAGATGAGTACCTCAGTGTTTTTTTTACCAGTGCTGGCTTTGATCCAAAATCCTGAAGTCTTGCCTCCTAAGTAGCTGGGATGACAGATATGAGCTACCAGTACTCAGTTGTTAGTCAAACATCTCTTAAAAAAACATGCAGTTTTCCCTGAGCCAAAAGAAAGTCATTTTCGGAGGAATAATTCATTCACTAGTACTCACAATGACTAGTGTAGTCTTTTCTGAAGGCCATGGTTCCAATCTGAAGACTTTGGGAGATCCTGTGTGAATATGGATCTAATGAACTACTTTAGAGAAGGAGGCAGAGTCTTTGTTCCTATCATGTGATAACAATGAGTCCTGATTCAAAAAATTCTAAAATTATTAATTTGAGTCACTGTAACAATTGATCTACTGAAGCATATTGTGCAATTTTAAGTGTAATTAGATAATTAATAGGGATGTAATAAAAGAGCCAAATGCTGATTGAATACCAAACCAAATATCTGAGCAAACATTAAGATTTGAACACTGTTTCTTTGGTTTTTACCAATCTCATTTGACCTGAAGGCAGTATTATTCATCTTAGGGACAGCCATGAGATATGCTATGTGATCACATGCAGATGTGTATCCATGTATGTGTTTGATGAACAAGTATTCAAACAGCTTAGAAAAGAAACAACATTTCACTAACAATATGTAAGTACTGGCAAAACCAGCTACAAACACCAAATATAAATGAACTGAAATTCCAAGTGGTTCAAAGCAGAAGAAAAAAAATAAAAGCAAGAAAATCATTATGTATCACTATGTTTTTTTAGAGGAAATTCTAGCTATACACAGATTCTATCTATACACAGATACAAAACACTCACATAAACACACTGACATAGGTAAGTGGTACAATAAG
This sequence comes from Dipodomys spectabilis, assembly GCF_019054845.1. Classification (NCBI taxonomy): domain Eukaryota; kingdom Metazoa; phylum Chordata; class Mammalia; order Rodentia; family Heteromyidae; genus Dipodomys; species Dipodomys spectabilis. The sequence continues at coordinate 10,937,355 of NW_024871113.1, read as the reverse complement.
AATATGAATATCAAAACAACTTCATTAGTATGGGACCACTTATAAGACATTTTTATTTATACTCAGCAATATGTTTATTAAACTTCATTTCAAAAGTGTGTCCTTGGTTTTCCAAACTTAACTTTACCTTTTCTACAAAGATAAATGCCAAAGGAATGAGGAAATTGGGTTTGAATAAGCAGATCTATATGTTTGAAATAGTCTATCTTTATTATACACATTTTGGAAAAATAAGAGCTCTTTTTCCTTTCAGTCTAATACTATAATTGAAGATAGAATTAATGAAACAAACTCATACCAGTATTTGAATCAAGAAAGCATATTGAGGTGAATTTTCACATTAAGAAATTCCTGAATGAGACATGGTAATTTTTCTGCATGTAAAGCTAACCTATCTTGGTACTATAAACACTATAAAATTGTATCAAATTTAAAGTTCCTTTCTCTTAACAGGTACTATCCTATGTATGTAACATCTCAAAGCATGACATTTGGTCTTGTCAATTTCTCACTCAATGTCAACCAGTTTTATGTCCTACAAGCTTCAACCCCCTGGTCATTTCCTAATTTCTGGCCTGTGGCTCTTAAACTTGGGGCCTGGGCACTGTCCCTGAGTTTTTTTACCCAAAGCTAACATTCTACCACTTTGAGCCACTGCACCACTTCCAGTTTTCGGGTGGTAAATTGGAGATAAAAGTCTCACAGACTTTTCTGCCTGTGATGGCTTTGAACCCCAATCTTCCAATCTCATCCTCCTGAGTAGTTAGGTGTGAACCACCAGAGCCTAGTTCATTTCCTAAATTTTACTGCCAAAATCTTTCAGTTAGTACATTGTTGGCCTCCAACTTAAGACTTTCTGGCATCTAGTGATATGATGGAGAATTAGAGATAAATTATAGTATTTGACTTGTACTATATCAGGTGAAAAATGAATGCATTTAATGATATGTGGGGGGATTAGAAATGAACTGTAGTATTTGACTTAAACTGTACAGTAAATGATGAATGGATTTAAAATATGAATGTACCTAAGCTTCCTTTGGATAAGACTTTCTTGGTACCTAACTGGTTATTTTAGCTTTTATAACCCTACCCCTGCCTTTTCCTGAACCATGTGTGCCCCAACTAAGCTGAGCCACTAACATCCTTTGTTTTGTTCCTTAATCTTCTCACTGAATCCCAGGTACTCCCAGCTCCAATGAAGCGAATGAGAGCCTTGGGTGGGTAGCTCATACTTAAAACTGGCTGTCATCAGTTGAAATGTGAAAAACAGATTTATTGCTATGATTCTACTTCCCCTTCTCCTCCCCTTCCCCCACCCTTGCCAAGTAATGTTTAAAAAGCCAATGTGGGCTGAACGCCAATGTCTCACACCTGTAATCCTAGCTACTCAGGAGGCTGAGATCTGAGCATCACGGTTTAAAGTCAGCTAGTGCAGGAAAGTCCGTGAGAATCTTACCTCTAATAAATCACTTGAAAACCAGAAGTGGCGCTGTGGCTCAAGTGGTAGAGCACTCGCCTTGAACTGAAGAGCTCAGGGACATCGCCCAAGCCCAGGGTTCAAGCCCCACACGACCGACCAAAAAAAAAAAAAAAAGCCAACGTGGGTCAGCACCCAAAGCCATCTCCTGAGACCCCCTACCTCAGGTGCCATCCTGCTGCATCAATACTCCATCTCTCAATAATCTTCTAAGTTTTAATTGCAAATTGTGTGGTCTTGCTGTTGCCATTCCCCCACTACACTAGGGAGTCTTCACATCAGAAGAGAATGTTCATTTTTAATCTCACCTATTGAATTAACAATTTGTCAATAGCTACATGAAACTAACAAAAACATTTCAAAACTGTAAAATCATCTCAATTCCTTAAAATCTTATCTACCACTTTAGCCTCACCTCATTGACTTCTTCTATTTCTCTTACATCTTTTTCTTTTCCACTCAATTGTCTAAATTACTCAATAATTGTTTCTTTTTGCCACTAGTATTTAGATATCTTCAACCTGTTTCCTGAATAAAGCTACTGAGAGGTGGTTTGAATCCATTGTCTAACAATTCACCCATTACATTATTAAATGTTAATAATGTTCCTTTCCTTCTAAAATTTTTAAGCACTATACTATGTATTGCTCATTGTTAAAACAATGTCTTTATAGACATTAAACACTATGAAACCTGAATTTGTGTCTTGTTTATGTGGACATTTACACATTTGATAGTTCATACACAATATAAGATACATTATAAATTAAATATATAAGTTAAATGTTTATTTTTGTACTTAAGGATATTTTTTTTACATAAAAATTTTAAAAAGTTAAGAATTATAACAAAAACAAAGGCAAAGTAATGTTTATCAAAATGAAGTTCTAGTAAACAGATTATATATTGGGAAAATGCTGAATTCTTTAATATTTGTGAATTTTGTCTTGTAAATAGTGCAAATACTGTATAATCACCAACATCAGGCTACTAACATGACATTCTTCAGGCCAACCTAGAAAGAATATGCAAATATTTTGCTCTCACTGTGCATTATTAAACAGATTTTCCTCACTACTGCCTATATATATATATATATATATATATATATATATATATATATATATATATATATTTGGTTTTGGGGCTTGAACTCTGGGCCTGGGAGCTGTCCCTCAGCTCTTCAGCTCAAGGCTATCACTCTACCACTTGAGCCACAGCACCGCTTCCAGTTTTCTAGTGGTTTATTGAAGATAAGGGTCTCATGGATATTCCTGCCTGGGCTGGCTTTGAACCGCAATCCTCAGATCTCACCCTCTAGAGTAGCTAGGATTACAGGCATGAGCCACCAACGCCAGGCTGGCCTATAATTTTATATCACTATTTACCTCTTCCTTGGTGCCAGTAGTTCATACTTATCCTATCTACTCAGGAGGATGAGAGCCAAGATTGCAGTTAGAATGTCACCCCGGATGGAGGTGAGATTTAGTGAAACTTCCCTTTAAAATAGGAACTCTTTACTTAGGGTCCTTGACTTGATTGTAGAATAAGAATTTCTGGACAAGTCACAATGGTGAGAAACCAGATAAAGCTTTATTGGATAAGTAAACCAGCAGGCAAGCAGACAGACAGACAAAACAGACAAATAGAAGGACAGAGGCACACTCTAGCAGTGTGGATACTCTCATAAGGAGATAGAGACAAAGAGAGACAAACACAAACAGACCCAAACCCAGACCCAGACCCAGACCCCACCCCACACACACACAAGGAAACACCCAGAGAGACACACTGCTCCTTGGGCTGTTGGGATATTTGTATCCTAAAGATAGGGGGTCTGACAATAAGTTATTCAAAGCTAGGTGCTTTGTCTTTGCTCTAATCACACTGTTGTTAATTCTTGGGGTGAGGAATGCATCCTTCAGGAAGGAATGTATCCTTTTGTCTCTGCAAAGATAGCATTTCCAAGTTTCTAAATATATTCCTCAGTTGCTTGCACCATGCCTCAGTTACCTTAAGTTATCCTATTTCATTTCCCCTAAAATGACTTTTGTTTCTGTTAGGTTTTTAAAAAGAGGTATCCGAGTAAGAACAGCACTAGCATGCACGTGGTATTCAGGTAAGGGGTGGGTTTATTCAGTAGACCTGCTGGGACCAGGCAAGATTGGCACTCCACGTGGCTAGGAAAGGCCTGGGAATGAGAGAGAGCTGGGAAAGAGAGGAAAGAGAGAGGAAAGAGCTAGAAAAGAGCAGAGAGAGCAGAGAGAGAGCAGAGAGAGCTAGAAAAGAGCAGTGAGAGAGATAGAGAGAGCTAGAAAAGAGCAGCAAGAGCAGCAAGAGAGATAGAGCTACAAAAGAGCAGGAAGAGAGAGGGGTAAGAACAGTAGCACTCACGTGGTATTCAGGTAAGGGGTAGGTTTATTCAGTACACCTGCTGGGACCAGGCAAGGTTGGCACTCCACGTGGCTGGGAAAGGCCTGGGAATGAGAGAGAGCTGGGAAAGAGAGAGGAAAGAGCTAGAGAGAAAGCAGAGAGAGCTAGAAAGGAACAGAGAGAGAACTAGAATAGAACAGAGCAGAGAGCTAGAAATGAACAGAGAGAGCAGAGAGCTAGAAACGAACAGAGAGAGCAGAGGTAAGAACAGAGAGAGAGAGCTAGAATAGAACAGAGAGAGCGCGTCTGGGCCTGCGCTAGGCCTTATCTAGGGTATGGGCGGGGAAAGGTGTGGCCACATCAAATTCAGATGTGACCTCAGCGGATGCAGATGTGACCTCTTCCAGGTGTCCCAGTTGTCTAGGTAACGCAGGTACTGGGTGGAGACTTTGCTGCGAGGAGAGTGGAGTCTGGTAGCCATCCAGGAGAGGACCTTACATTCCAGCCTTTTAATAATCATGAAATAGGGCGAGGATTCTCTCTGGCTACTTCCTGCTGACAATGGGTGTCGACAATAGGGGTAAAAGGCTGGAATTTGGTGCCCTCCCAGAGAAGGCACGTAGCAGCAGGTGTCCCTTGGTGGCGTGAGTCCTTAGATGAAATCTGGAGAAGTCTCCTGAGCATTGAGGAGCTGGAAAAAAAAATACTAGAGAGCAAATAAATGGCAAAAGGAAGGACTTGGGGCTGAAAATGTTGGTAGAAATGTCCCTAGCTACTTCTGACATCTGGCAACTAGGTAGAGAAGTCAGGTGACAAAGGCAAGAATATAAATTCCTGTTCAGTTAACAGGTAGACAGGTATAGACATTGGATGGGCAGGCTTCTTACTTCTACTGACCTCCCGGTTCAGGTTAATTTTGAAAGGGCAGGCACAAAGTTGCTCATTTGACATCATCTCTTACTCCTCTCCATGGTCCCTTGTTCCCCAGACGGGCTGAGTCTAGGTGCTCATTGCTGGGATGGCTTGTCCCAGTTAGTATTCAAGGAGGTTTGAACTCAAGGCCTGGGTACTGTCCCTGAGCACTTCTGCTCAAGGCTAGCACTGAACCACTTTGAGTTATAGTACCACTAGTATTCAAGGAGGTTTGAACTCAAGGCCTGGGCACTGTCCCCAAGCACTTCTGCTCAAGGCTACTGCTCTACCACTTTGAGTAATATTACCACTACTATTCAAGGAGGTTTGAACTCAAGGCCTGGGCACTGTCCCTGAGCACTTCTGCTCAAGGCTAGCACTGAACCACGTTGAGTTATAGTACCACTTGCAGAGTTTAGCTGGGAGATGGAGTCTTAGGGATTTTTCAGCCCGGGGTTGGCTTTGAACTGAAATCTTTGCCACAAAAGCCCTTTATTATTTCCAATTAAGGCAACAAGGAGATCAAGTAGAACAAGTAGAGCTTACCTGCTCCTATCAAGAACTGACCAACAAATATTGTGCAATGACAAAACTCATTAGATATGATGAGAATTTTAGCATAGATATGCCCAGTATTTTAGAACCATGTAGTCAGTAGTAGAATACACAATACAGAACAAAAAAGGCAAAACTCAAAACCTAAAATTTTGGCAACATTTAGACATCTTTGCTAACAAAGCACATCAGATGGTTGGGCCTCAGTTACCAGGGCCTGTGAAAAGAGCAACTTGTTAGCAAGGCACCTTAGAATATATGGAGTAGTAAACTTAGTGGAAGGTTAAGGGTCAGACGAGGCCAAATCCTTAACCCACCACGTGGCCAAGATGGCGAATTCAAGATGGCGAATTTCTGAAAGAATGCAAAGAAAGCCTGAACAAACAGATCAAGCCTACATTGGCTAGCCTTTGAGAGGGAACCTAGAGGGGAGTCCCTGGGACCCAGCCTGCATTGCACTCTTCAGGGCACAAGCCCAAAATGTTGTAGAAAAAAGGGCAGAAAGTTGGACATGAATGGCAGAGAGAGAGCAAAGAGAGCCTGAAATTAAACAGACTTCTGACCATTTACCATTGCAGTAGCAAAAACTGTGTACTTCTGAGAATGGCATAAAATTAGGCTCTCTGGCTTTCCAGGGATCGCAGGAGGCATTTCAAAGGGGTTTCACGGCTCAGGCGTGATTCGCAGCACCCCATTAAATGAGTAGAGTCAGTCTGGTGAGTGAAGGAGAGCTGACCAGGCAGAAGCAGCGTCCTGACTTCCCCCAGCAGGAAGTAGCCAGAGAGAGTCTTCGCCCTTTTTCATAATTATCAAAAGGCTGGAATGTAAGGTCCATTCCTGGACGGCAAACAGACCTCGCCCAGTACCTGCATTACCTAGGCAACTGGGACACCTGGAAGAGGTCACATCCACATCTGCTGAGGTCACATCTTAACCTGATGTGGCCACACCTTTCTCCCACCTGACCCCACTTCCCTTTACCTGGACACACCCTTCCCCACCCCCTACCCTATATAAGGCCTAAACCGGGGCCAGACGTTCCTTTTCCTTTGCCAGCCGCGTGGAGTGCCAACCTTGCCTGGTCCCAGCAGGTCTACTGAATAAACCTACCCCTTACCTGAATACCACGTGTGTGGTGCAGTTCTTACTCGGTTACCTCTTTTAAAAACCTAACAGTTTCCTTAATCTTAAGGGAAGTACAGGAAGGAATATCTCCTGTATTTACTGTAAGCTGATCATACCTCCTTTTCCTTTATTCTATCTGGCTTCATTTCTCCTACAATGACTGTGTTCCCTTAATCTTAAGGTAAGAAGATGGACAAGCTTTAAGCTTGAGTCTTTGAATCCCTGACAGCCAGTTGTCATACTTCATTTTCCTTAGGTTATCATGCTTCAAGAAGTCATCCCAGGCAGGAAAACGCTTATCTCCAATTAACAAAACAATAACAAAAAAAAAAGGGAAAAAAATGTCAGTAGTAGTGGTGTGGTTCAAGTGATAGAGTACAAACCTTGAGCAAAACATTTCAAGGACAGTGTCCGGGCTCCAAGTTCAAGGCAAAAATTCAAGGACCAGCTTTTAAATGAATTAACCAAAAACAAAAAAAACAAAAAACAAAACAAAGCAAAAAAACACGACCACCACCAACAAAAACAGTCCTATTTATTTGGTGTATGTTGAAAGTGAGAAAGTTATAGTGTCTTCAAACTTAATAAGCCACTAAATATGTTTCCTCTGTTTATTCTAAAGTGAGGAAACTGAGTCTAAATAATGGCATAGCCTTCGCTATCCTGGCTAGGTGATGGGGCTGTTGCTATCACAGCCATTCTGGTGCCTAGTCAAGAGTTGGGAGCTGTGCACTAGCTCTAAGGCCTAGAAGTGAGTGAGGCAGGCCATCCTTTGAATTGCAGTTGCCTCCAGCAATGGGCAGAGTTAGGAGGGTCCTGCTTTGAGGAATATGTAGATTCATTGTGTTGTTTAGCTCCAGGGGAGCCCTGATCCTGGTGCTGTGTTTACCTATAATGCTTTGCTGAGGCTTAGTCTCCACCCAACATGTGGCTGTTGTCTTTAAAAGTTTGGTTCCAGCTTTGTTTGGGGCTGCAGTTCTCTGCGATAATTGCCTGCCTGCAGTCTGCTAGCACTCCAATAAAGACTCCAAATTAGAATTCTCAAAATGTGGCTTTTCTGTTTCCTCGTGAATGGATTTGTATCTAATTTATGGTAAAACAATTCTCGTTTGATTTTTCTGACCTCTTAGAATGCATATTTTTTTTAAATAAAATGTTTTTTTTCCCCCCACAAACCTAGACAGATAATACATTGACATCATTAAATGCTTTAACATGAGTGAAGTCGTCTCTGATAAACTAAAAGGGATTTATTTTGCATGGATTTTTTATTAGAATTAAAGCATGTATTAAATTTTTAAAAATTTTGTGGTATCAGGGCTGGGAAGGTGGCTCAGTGGTAGAGCACTTGCCTTGCATGCATGAGGCCCTGGGTTCGATTCCTCAGCACCACATAAGCAAAAAAAGAAAAAAGCTGGAAGTGGTGCTGTGGCTCAAGTGGTAGAGTGCTAGCCTTGAGCTGAAGAGCTGAGGGACAGCTCCCAGGCCCAGAGTTCAAACTCCACAACTAAAAAAAAAAAAAAAATGAGGTATCTTCAAAGGACTCTAAATATAAGCTTTGGTATTTATCCAGATGAAATGGACTATTATGGAAAGTAGGAAAGTCACCAAAAAGTTAACACACAAATAAACACATACTTCAGACTGCCTCTGCTAAGCACCTTTTGGTAAATTAGGCAGACACATTTAGCAGTCATTTGTTCTGGTAACTTGCTTACAGCAGTAACTTCATTTTAGCCCTGTGTCATCCACCCTTGGATATTCCAGATATAAGTGCTCTCAAACTAGCTTTGAAAGAAAGGAAATTCATGGCTTATGGTCAAGCTTTGCTTCACCTTTGAATGGTGGTTGCTAAATCTAGAGGAAGCTAGGTCCAAAGAAGTGTAAATGTTACATCTTCAAAATCACTAAGATTTTCTGGCATATTTCATTCTCCTTTTCAGAACTTTCATCTAAAGTCCTTTTCTCTCCTTGATAATTTAATCATTGACTTTCTGTATCACTTGTAAAATTTCTTGTAATTTATTGAAACATATTAGAAATTCCCAGCACTGATAATGAACAGCCTCAACCTTACCTTAGGCAGCAAACAAATGGATGGGATAAAGGTTACATTTTAGTGGCATAATAAAATAGATCTTTGTCAACATAAAACTAAAAGAATGAGTCATCTATTAACTTAAAGCAAAGTAAAATCTTAAAAATAAAACTGATCATTATGCACATATGCCACATAATGTAAGTGAAAAATGACTTTTTGGTTTTAACTGAATGAAACAGCAAGCCAGTGATATTTGCCAATCGGCAGAAGTTTTGCTTGCACTTTTATGTTTCAGTAATCTAAAAGTGTCAATGTGGACTTCAAATGGCTAATTGTATAGTTAGCAAATCATTTCTGCCAAAATATTTTTGGCCAAAATATTTTTAGTAAATTTTAGCTTATGCTATGTTCTATTATTTTGTTCTCTTACATAATTGAGCCTAATTTTAAATGGTATTACAGTTAGATTGTATTAGTAATTATAGTACAGTTGGTAAGGCCTCAGACTATTGATCCTAGGGATATTTGTACTTACCTTTTATTCAGTGTACTGTTTTCAAAATGATTTATTATTGCCTGAGGTTAGTGTTGATAAAATGAATGCGCTGAACTTAGAAGGTCCATTAACAGCCTTTTGGGACCAGCCTGAAAAGCTGTTTTGATCTTTGTATTAAGATCCTTGTAAACACAGTAATGAAGGAAATAGATTCTTGTTTCCTATCATTTCAAATGTGAATGGTTTTGTTTTAAATAACTAGCAGGAAAAATCAGAAGACAAAGGACAGAAGAGAAAAAAAGGTAGTAGAGAGAGAAGAAAGAAATAAAAACAGTAAAGGAGGGAGCTGAAGACAGAGGAAGAAGAATATAAATTTATGACATAGATGAAGGCAAAAAGAAGCAATAGAAAAGAAGAAGGGGCAACAGGTGGTGGTAGAATTTTATAGTTATTTTAATTGATGTTAGGCACTATAACTTTCTAACTAAATCCATATAAATGGACAGTTAATTTTTTCCCCTGTAAGACCTATTTCCAAATAAAGATAAAATCAGATTTTAGGTATGATAAATTATAATAGACTTATCTCTTTATTTTTGAGGCTTACATTTATTTGTTGATTACCATTGACTGATTGCAAAATATTTAACTATTAAAAACTTTGAAAACTTGTATTCTCTAAAGATATTCACAAATACTAGATTGTTATAATTTTAATCCTATAACTGTCTCCTGGATGCCTTAACTACATTCCAATTACAGAAAAAAGATGATATTGAACACAGAAAGGAGTGGCCAATATTTTATGCTATAAAGCAGTTAAATAAATAGGTATATGAAAGGATCCATCACATCCATCCCACAGGACCACGCAGAGGCAGGCAGGCACAGGAGAAAGATTATTACAAGGTTTATTAGAGAAGCCATATTTGCCCTGGAGAGAGAACACATGGCAGCCTCCACTATCAAGGTAGCAGCAGTGTCTGGGGGGGGGTAGGAATTGAGGTAGATGGGAGTTCAGGTTGGTCTGGGTGGAGAGAGGGAGGGGCCAGCTGTATGGTTGGAACTTAAGGGCAGGGAGAAGCTCAGGTCTGGGTGGAGCCGAGGACCAAAGGTGGGCATAATGCTTACATTCCCTGCTCTGTTGTTTAATAAAAATAGGGGGTACCAGGCCAGGGGGTATGGGAAGAGGTTATTTCTTCTGGAGCTACTTCCTGCTGTAAAGGGGCAAAGTAGACAGGGTCTCTGCTCATTGCTTGTCTGGGTAACATCTAAGAAGCATCTGCTTGACAGTTTGGTTGGTAAAGTTCTTTTCCATGACAATAATTATCTAACATCTAAGACAATTAACAAAAGACATAATTGCTGTTAAGGCAAAAATTGCTGTTAGCAGCCTAAGAGAGGAATATGCCATGGAAGGACTGATTCCTAGAAGGAACTATCAAAGACTTGAAATTGCTTTTATTGTCTTGGTTTGGAGACATAGCATGGTATCTGATTCCTGGTCTCCTGGAGAAGGGGGGGAAAGACTTTTCCTGCTTTAGGTTCACAGTAACCTAAGGAGGAGATAGCAGAGATATTTAAAGGTACCAGAGCCAGCGTGTGTCATGGGCTCTTTTGGCTCCTTCCTGCTGGCCTTGGAGCATCAAGGAATCCCTGGAACTTGAGTTTTTAGGGTCCAGGTCTTTGCTAGGCAAGGCAGGGCAGTGTAAGTGATGTCTCCAGTTGTCTGTAGGAACAGGATGGCCTTGACTTGTACCCAAGTGGTATCCTGGGCGGGGGATGTTATCCTGTTGAAAGAGACTTTTGGAAAGATCAGGCAAAAAGCTGACAAGATCAGTTAACATAAATGACATAGGAGAACATACATTGGCATGGACCAGAAAAGTTCCATTTGGAGTATAAGCACAATTGCAGCCGATTACAGGGAAGGAAGAATAACCAGACTTGGGGCAAAGAAGGCAGAAAGAGTATCTCTGGCCTTTTGGGCAATTGAGTAGGGGAGAGCATAATGGACTGGGTGGAAGTACTAGTCAGAGGCTACTATAAATTCAAATAGCAGGTAACAAAAATTTTCTGTCCAGTTAGATGGTAGTCAGGTATGGACATTAGGTGGGCAAGCAACTATTTCTCTCTATCTCCCGGCTCTGATTAATTTGAAAGGGCGAGTATAAGGTGACTCCATTTAGGATATCATCTCCTCTTACTCCTCTCCATTGTTTTCCATTGTCAGGGCTGACTGACTTTGTCCTGACAGGTGTCTCAGTGTCCCATTGCTGGGATAGATTGTCCCAGTTGGTATTTAACGGGTTTGGACTCAAGGCCTGGTCACTGTCCCTGAGCACTTCCGCTCAAGGCTAGTGCTTTTCCATTTACAGTCACAAAGCCACTTTTAGCTTTCAGCTGGATACTTTGTGGTGAGTCTGGAGCGATTCCGCCAGCCTGGCTCTGTGCTGATTAGCTGGGAGATAGAGTTTTAGAGGGATTCTTTGTACCTGTGTTGGCTTTTTTTAAAACTTTTTTTTATTGTGAAAATACTGTACAGAGGAGTTGCAGTTACATGAGAAAGGTAATGAATATATTTCTTTTTTTTAATAAGTTTTTTATAGTGAAAATACCATACAGAGGGGTTACAATTACATGAGAAAGGTAATAAGTACATTTCTTATCAAGCACTGTTCCCTCCTCCTTTGTTCTTCCCCTACCATCCCTTCCCTCCCATCTCCACAACTACACTCCCCACCCCACCCCGGCCTAAATTGTAGAGTTTGTTTTTCAACATAGCATCTTGTACATATCATTGTTGCAATGAGGTAAACTGTATCCCTATTTAAAAATTTGTTTTTTTTCCCTTCCCCTCCCGAAATTATACCAACATCAAATACAGTGAAAATAGGGATTATACTGTGGGGGAGGGACATACAAAGCAAAAAAAAAAAAAAAAATCACGTGATACCTTATAAATACATTAGAAACAATAACAAGAAAGAGAAAACCACTTGTGTCCTTATCTTGGGGCTTATTTCACTTAACATCATCTTTTTTCTTCTTCTTCTTCTTTTTTTTTTTTTTTTTGTCTGTCTTGGGGCTTGAACTCTGGGTTTGGGTGCTGTCCCTGTGCTCTTCAACTCAAGGGGAATGATCTACCACTTGAGCCACAGTACCATTTCCAGTTTTCTAGTGGTTTTTATTGGGGCTAAGACTCTCCTGGACTTTCCTGCCCTGCTGGCTTTGAACCATGAACCTCAGATTTCAGTCTCCTGAGTATCTAGGATTAGAGGCATGAGCCACTGGCTCTGAGCTTCGCTTAACATCATCTTATCTGTCCTTTTCTGCTTGTCTCAGATATATACTAGTTATTGCAAATAAGGGAAACCATGGGACCGATGTTTCTTTGGGCCTGGCTTACTTCACTTAATATAATTTTTTCCAAGCCTTTCCATTTTCTAACAAATGGGGCAATGCCATTCTTTCTGATGGAGGCATAGAATTCCATTGTGCATATATACCACATTTTCTTGATCCATTCATCTACTGAGAGGCATCTAGCTTGGTTCTATGTCTTAGCTATGGTAAAAAATGCTGCAATAAACATAGTTGTGCTGGTAGCTTTAGTATGGTCTTGTTTGTGATCATTGGGGTAAATGCCCCAAAGTGGGATTGCTGGGTCATAGGGGAGCTCTTGTGGAGTCTTTTAAGGAACCTCTATACTCTTTCCAAAGTGGTTGAACAAGTTTATACTCCCACCAACAATGCAGTAGGGTTCCCTTTGGTCCACACACACACACACACACACCGCATCTGTTGTTAGATTTCTTGATTATAGCCATTCTAACTGGGGTGAGGTGGTATCTCAATGTTGTTTTGATTTGCATTTCTTTTATGGCTAAAGAAGTTGAGCATTTCTTCATGTGTCTATTGGCCATTCTTATTTCTTCAGAGTTTATTTCCCTTTAAGTGTTTAGCCCACTTATTTATTGAGCAGTTGTTTCTTTGAGGATTAGTTATTGGAGGATTTAGGGGGTTTTTTTGAGTTCCAGGTGTATTTTAGATATGAGACCCTTGTCTGTTGTATGGCTAGTGAAGATCTTCTCCCAATCCGTGGTCTTTCTATTCATCTTGTTAGCTATGTCCTTTGCCATGCAGAAGCTCTGCAACTTCATGCAATCCCATTTGTCCAGCCTTTCTTTGATTTGTTGTGTTTCTGGGTCTCTATTAGGAAAATTTCGACCTGTGCCAAGGAGACCAATCATTTCTCCTATTCCTTCTTGTAATATTTTCAGAGTGTCTGCTTTGACTCCGAGGTCTTTGATCTATTTGGAGTAGATTCTGGTGCAGGGTGAAATATGAGGATCTAGCTTTAGTTTTCTGCAAGTGATTAACCAATTTTGCCAGCACCATTTTCTGAAGAGACTGTCTTAATTCTATTTTTTAGCTTCCTTATCAAATATTAGATGGCTATAGGTCTGTGGGTTCATTTCTGGGTTTTCAATTGTATTCCCTTGGTCCTGAGGTCTCTTCTTATGCCAGTACCAAGTTGTTTTGATTACTATGCTTTGTAGTAGAGTTTGAAATTTGGTATTGATATTCCTCCAGCACTAGTATTTCTGTTAAGGGTCATTTTTACTATTCAGGGTCTTTTATTGTTCCATATGAATTTTGGATTGACTCTTCTATTTCCTTGAAGAATGAGGTTGGAATATTGATAGGTATCACATTGAATTTGTAGATAGCCTTGGGAAGTATTGCTGAGATGCCTTTTAACTATGGACAAAGAAGTCTTTTTTTTAATTTCCAATTAAATCAACAAGTAGATCAATGAGATAGAGCTTGCCTATAACTTGTTAACAATTGACTAACAATTACTTGCCAGAGTTTTTAATAAACCCCAGTAGATGTTTTTTAAACTGGGACTGGTTGGCACTCTAAGTACCATCCATTGCATCTGGAAAGCCTGTTTAATGTGGTTTATATCTTGGGCTACAGCAGGGTAGCCTGTTTAAAACTCTGGTTTATAAAAGCCTTTTTCTGGCTGGCTGAGGAACCTGATTCAGGCAGATCTTAATAGAGACATAATCACAGGTCTACAAACTTTTTACTTAATACTTTAAAGAAACCTTTAAGAGAATTTTTTTTGGGTCAAGTCATAGGGCCTGAACTGTGGGTCTGGGCACTGTCCCTCAGCTCTTCAGCTCAAGGCTAGCGCTCTACCACTTGAACCACAGTGCCACTTCCGGCTTTTTTCTTTTTGCTTATGTGGTGCTGAGGAATCAAACCGAGGGCCTCATGCATGCAAGGCAAGCGCTCTACCACTGAGCCACCTTCCCAGCCCCCCTTTAAGAGAATTTTAACTTTAAAATTGGGAGGTCCAGCCACTCCTTACAACTTCCCAAATTTTCACAAAGGGGACACAATTTTTAATCCCTTTTCCTAAATTTACTTTTAATTTGCAGTTAAATGCTTCATTGAAACACTTGGGCTACACTCTCTACCTCTATGCCAAAGATTACACTGACTGCAGGAAATTAGCAGTTTTTCTTACTAGCACTGTAGTATCTCTTTTCCTTTAGAAATACATCCAATTGTAAAATACCATAGAAGTCAACTTATACCCCCCCCCCTTTATGGTCTAACTTGTGGAGATTAACATTACAGAAACAAATATCTGAGGTGGCTTGTGTTTTACCCCAAATTAGCAGGCTTTTAGTCATGTGTAATGGAGCAAGGCCAGAACTTGGTCAAGGCTGTGGCATCTGTCTCACCTCCTGCTGGTTACCTGCAAAAATTTCTAAAGAACTGGTTTGTACTTGCTTTTGCAGGCTGGTGCCACTAGTTTCACTCTGGTCCCTTGATCTTAAAGGGAGTTGATAGCCACAGGGGAGATAATGGAGAATTAAAACCTTAACCTTAGTTTACTAGCCATGATCAAAAGAACAATATTTAACTCTTAGCATAGATGTACATAGGATTGACATAAATCACAGCCAACTTATTACCATTTTCACTTACTTTGTAAAGGAAACCATCTTTTCTAACTCCTTTCCCAAGGCCTTTTAAAAAATTCTCTATTTTTTCTTAGTCTTATAGTCAGTTCACAAAGTTTTAAAGCAATTTAGATTAAATCACAGCTTCCATTGACAAAGATTTTTAGTAATCAGAATACTTGGTAACCTTGAAAACACAACCATTTACATATAGACCAATAGACAGACAGATATGTTTGTGCACAGATTATAGAGTATGCTTAGATTTTAAAATCGGCTGTTTAACGTTTTATGGAATTACTTTGCCTAATTATGGTGGAACTACGTGGTCAGTTTAAAACACAAAACTTTGCCAACAACAAGAAACTTTAGTGAACAGGAGACAAGACACGAACAGACATGAACATGACATGATATAGTGGTGACAGTGGTAAGTTGAGACAGCATGAAATCAACTTGGCACAAAATCAAGTTGGTGTGAAATAGCAGCTGAGCTCCCATGATGCCAAGATGGCACACCCACCACATGGTCAATGCTAGAGACAGCTAAAGATTCTGACAGTGAGGGTGCATTGCTTCTGGCACAACTGGAGCTTCAGGTTCCAACCCCAAATACAAAGGTAGAGGAGGAATCCCATAGGGGAGGGATTCTGCAGGGGCGGGGCCTCACAGAGGGAGGAGCCCTTCAGAGGGGGCCACAGATGAGGGGGTCCTGCAAAAGACTCTGCAAAGGTGAGGGACCTCATAGGGGAAGCTGCAAAAGAAGGGGTACATTGAAGGAAGGCCACAAAAGAGGGGCTACCTCACAGTGGAGGCTAAAAATAGGGCGGGCCTCACAGAGGAGGCTGCAAAAAAGGGGGTACCTCATGGAGGAGGCTTCAAAGGGGGTGCCTTGTTGGAGAGGCTGCAAAAGAGAGGGTGCCTCCCAGGGGAGACCACCTTACAGGGGAGGCCACAAAGGTGGTGGCTTGTGGAGGAAAGGGGCTCACAGGAGAAGGGGTCTGCAGAGGAGGAGTTTAAACTTAAACTCATCCATACTTTTTTACCTTCAGTTGGAAGGGAGAGGTTAAGAGAGAGAGAGAGAATTCTACCTGTTCGAGCTCACGTAAGTGGAGTTTTAAATTTGGGGCCAAATTTGATTGTAAGGAAATTTAGTTCTGTTCTTTCCTATGGTAAGTGATGGTGAACCAAAATCTGACTGTGAGCATCTCTGGCAGTGAATTTGGCTCAAAACGTGAGAAACAAACAGTGGGAAATGTCATCATATTTCTCCGCAGAGCCCCTCAGCCACAGAGGCCATCAGCTAGGTACTTGGCCAAGTTCTTTGGGGGGGGGGCTGAGGCCCCCCGACAGAGGCTAGGAGCCTGAAGAGTGATCACTTACCTGGAGGAAGGAGTTAATTAGCCGGTGTTGGGCAGCAGGTAGAGTGCTTGGTCAGGAGAAAGTTACCTAGTTGGTCCTCTGGCAATTGGAGTGTAGATCTCAAGCTAGGTCTTGGGGAAGCTGGTCGGACCCTCATCCAAAGTGGAGGGGGGTCGGGGAGCAAATCCACTGGGGAACCTATCCCCTTAGAGCTGCCAATGAAAGGATACATCACAGGATCCCTCATATCCATCCAAGGGGACCATGCAGAGGCAGCCAGGCACAGGAGAAAGATTATTACAAGGTTTATTAGAGGAGCCATATTTGCCCTGGAGAGAGAACACACGGTGGCCTCTACTATCTAGATAGCAGCAGGGTCTGGAGGGTAGGAAGTGAGATAGATGGGAGTTCAGGTGGGTCTGGGTGGAGAGAAGGAGGGGTGAACTGTACCGTGGGAACTCCAGGGCAAGGAAGGGCTCAGGTCTGGGTGGAACTGAGTGCCACAGGTGGGCATAATGCTTACACTATAAAGTAATGGGAAATTTGAGTTTTGTGTTTTTGTAATCTGGCATAAGTAGTAATCTGTAATCTCCCATTTATTGTTCATGTTATTTAATTTTAAGTGTCAGATAAATAGAATGTAGAAATAAAATATTCCATTAGTAAATTAAAATTATGTACCTCAGTACAATTGTAAAAACCTAGTAGATTTAGTTTAATAAAATTAAATCTTTCAAAAAGAACCTAGTAGATTATGAAAATAATCTGAAAAATTCAGTATTGTCATAAACATCTTAGTTTTTATTTAAACATCATTTCTGTTATTATCCCCACCTTTCCTCCTCCACCTAGACCTGAGCTCCTCCTTGCCCTGAACTTCCCGCCCTACAGCTGGCCAGTCCCTCTCTCTGTCCAGACCCACCCACCCACGAATTTATCTCACATCCACCCTTGCTTCCCGCAGACGGACCCACTTGGATGGGGGCAGACATGATATCTCACCTCCTGGACCCAGCTCGCTCCCCCCCTCCCCCCACGGAAGATATGGCCCCTCTAATGAACCTTACAATAATGTTTCTCCTGTGCCTGCCTGCCTCTGTGTAGTCCCCTGAGAGGGTCCTGAAGGATCATTTCAAGTACAAAATTACATTTCATTTTAGTTTTTTAAAAAAATTATTTCATTGTAAAAGTGATGTACAGAGGGCTTACAGTTACATAAGTTAACAGTGTTATTCTGTTTTAAACAGTGTTACATTTTTCTCCTTTTCTTGCACTTTTCCTCCCTCCTGACTCCTGCAAGTTGTTTCATTGACCACTTAGTTCATCATTTGTCCTACCATTTCTGTGATTCACCTTCCCTTCATCAAATCAGATAAACTATATATAAAACAAAGAGTACCCAAATCAGAAACAATGAGCACAGGGAATAAACCAGAGGTGAAAAAAATGAAAGATAAAATAACTACAAGAGTACATGAGCAAGAAAGATAAATAAAACAAAAGAACTCTCTTGCTTCCATATCATGGAATATGGTTATATATATGTAGCTATAGAGCTATTGTGATCCTCTGCTAGGACTACTCTATGGATATATTAATGATTAAAAATGAGGGAAATCATGGAACCTGTGCTTCTTTGAGTCTGTCTTACTTCAATTAATATGATTTTTTCCCGTCTTTGCATTTTCTTATGAATGGAGCAATGCCATTTCTTCTGATGAAAGAGTAGAATTCAATTGTGTTCATATGCCACATTTTTTGATCCGTTTATCTACTGAGAGGCATCTGGGTTGATTCCATATCTTAGCTATGGGAAATATGCTTCAATGAACATGGCTGTGCCAGTGACTTTACTGCAGCCTATTTGTGGTCGTTTGGGTAAATGCCCAGAAGTGGGATTGCTGGGTCAAATGGATTCTGTATGTTTAGTATTTTGAGGAACTTCCATACTGCTTTCCAGAGTGGTTGAACAAGTTCACATTCCCACAAACAGGGTAGTAGCATTTCCCTTTGGCCACATCCCTACCAGCATCTGTTATTATTTGTTTTCTTGGTAATGATCATTCTAACTAGGGTGATGTGGAATCTCAATGTAGTTTTGATTTGCATATCTTTTATGGCCAGAGATATTGAACATTTCTTCATGTATCAATTGGCTATTCTTATTTCCTCTCCACAAGTCTCTTTCTAATTCTTTAGCCCACAAATTAGTGGGGTTGTTTGTTTGAGGATTTGCTTTTGGGGGTTTTAATTTTTTTGAGCTCTAAGTGGATTTTGGATATAAGGACCTTGTCTATTGTATAGTTAATGATGATTTTTCCCAATGTTTGGGCTTTCTATTTATCTTGCTAGGTATGTCCTTTGTCATGCAGAAGCTCTGAAGTTTAATGCAATCCCATTTATCTAGTCTTTCTTTGATTTGTTGTGTTTCTGGATCTTTATTTAGGACATTTTCATCTGTGCCAAGGAGCCCCTAGTGTTTCCTCTAACCCTTCCTGTAATATTTTCAGGGTATCTGCTCTTACCTAGAGGTCTTTGATCAATTTGGAATTGATTCTTGTGCAGGATGATATATCAGAATGTAATTTCAAGGTTCTACACTTCCATAGCAAAAAATTACATTTTAACTCAACATTTTTTTAATCATTATTACATATGATTTTGTTCCCAAATCAAATGTCATTGAATGACAATTTTTTTATTATACTTTCCCTGAAAACCAGGGAGTGAGCTGTTCTTCTTATTAGACAGTACCCACAGAAATGGTGGGACAAAAGGTCAACAAATGCAGCAGTGACATTTATTAGACATTATGTTGAAAATGAAGTACACAACTTGTGTAGGAGGGGATTCAGGAGGTATAAATTGGAAGAAAACAAGAGAAAAGATGGTACACTTCAAAAAAGTAATGTACTCATTAGCTGACTTATGTAACTATAACTCCTGTAGACATTACCTTTTCAAGTAACAATTTTAAAAATTGAAAGTTCTAGAGTTAATTAAACGTCCAATTTTTTAAATGACACCAACTCTTTCACCAGAATTATACAAAAAGAGAGAATCCTATCACTGAAGCACAATGGCACACAGTGACCTGAAATCAGACCATTGTTTGTTGTGGTATGTTGTATGCATCAAGGATCCACAGGTGAATCTCGAGGATTCAGCTCAGCTGTATTCCTGTGTAGACTAAACTCTGGGCCCAAATTGGCTCTGTATCCTTAACTGGAACTGATTCTGCATTTTATCATCTACACATTTATATTCTCTGAGTTCACAACCTACCTGACTCTCTCTCTTTCAGTCTCCCCCTTCTGTTTTTCCAAGGCCTCTTTGATCCTTGTAGCTGCTTTGACTCTTTTGTAGCTATCCAACAACCTTTATATTATTGTGAAATGCTCTGTGTGATGTGAGAATCTTATAATAGTATTAGTAATTAAGATTGGCATAAACCTAGGCTATCAAATGACTTTAGTAGTAATTAATGCCAACAAAATTTACATGGCTTATGAATTTGTTGTTATTCAATAACTTCTGACATTGCAGAAAGACACAAGCATACTTGTCTGTTTGTAGTATTTCTTTCTTATGAAAATGAGATACAGCACATAGATAAAGCACTGAGAAATAGTTCCATGCTTCACAGGCTTTCCCTGGTGCATGTCCTTGTATTTAGGATTTTGTTCTTTCTCATGGTTCCTTTTCTAGACATAAAGAGAACCACATATTCCCTTTTGCTAAAACCTCTTCAGAAAATATGGATGTGGTTGATTTGGAAACTACATTTGCTCCTAGTGCAACAGAACTTTTGAGGGTAAAATCATACTTTCTAGAATTAGAGTGAAGGATACTATAAAACCCCTTTCTACAACTAGCATGCACTTCAACAACAACAAAAACAAAACAAATTTTAGGAAATTGAAGGGAAAACAAATGTAAAGAAAAGAGTCCCATGAAAGGATTCAGAGAACAGGCATGCAAAATAAAATCTTTCATTTGGCCCATCTTTGAGTTTTAGGAATAAGGGTAATTATCTGTTAGTATTGATTTAGGTCTATGAAGATAGTTACTTGCAAATGAGTCCTGGGACTTTTATCTCCTCCCATGGTAATTAGCAAGAAGATTTTTTAAGGTGGCTGTTTTGTTGTAGATCAAAGCTACAGAACTAGGTCATTTCTGTAAGGAATTGACTTGAGTTTTTGATTAAAAAGCATGCCTGTCATTATTTGAAGAGGAGGAGAAACTAAAATCCTTTGCCTTCAATGAGAACATGTTCATCTTGGAACTTAAAAGAAAAGCCAGAGGGGTCTTAATTTATGTGGCAAATGGTATTTCTAGATGGGAAACCACTACCCCATTATCCAAGAAATGAAACACCAAAGGACCATGAAATTATACTAATGAATTGAATATAAGAGAGGCTAGAGTAGCTTTCAATCGCATTTGAAAGCAAAGACAATTTACTAGTTGAAATATGGCAAGCATATATTTCAGAGCAGGAAAAACAATTATCTAAGGCAGAGATGCTAGATATAGAAAAAGGCAAAAGCTTTCTAAATGTAAGTTTTATTTAACTTGTTTTTGAAACATATAAAGGAATTATAAGTGAAAATTGACATTAAATTTTAATGAAAAAGCAACTAGAACACTTCAAACACTTCAGTGCTTTTATATTACCTAACATGGCACAGATAACAATGAATGCTCCCATTTGTAAGAAAGCTTATTTACTTTCTTCATATTTCCCAATTCCTGTTTGTATACCTTTGTCTATTCTTTTAATTATTTTTTTCTTCTACCCTTTAAAGTCTTAGAAAAGCAGATTCCTAATTAAAAAAACATACTTATTTTCATAATAAAGTTTTTCAAATTATTTGTTACTATTCACAGTATTTGATATTGATTTGTATTTTTCATTTTAATAAATATTTCTCATGCATAACAATATTTCCTGAAATTGTAATTAGCAAAAATGTGTTGTGCTTCGGGACAAACAAGAATTTTAACTACAAGCAGGATTATTTTCTGCTATCAAAAGGAAAAACAGGTAGTGATCAATCATTTGGCATTGGATTTGAAATTTCAGAGTACCCTGAGCCCAAAGAAGGTTAATTAAAAGCATTTTAGCTTTGGCTTAAATACTGCAGCATTCACAAGTTTCTCAGAGCCATGTTTATCTAATTATTTTTCACAGTACTTTTTTCTCCAATCACTTGCTTTCTTTCAAAACATTTTTTTTTCTATTAGTGAGGCTTCTACAGATAATTTTGAAAATTGGTGTAGAATGTTAACCCTACTCTGAAAACTATTCATAAGGCTTACTCATGCATTGAAATATATTCCTTGCCTGCACTCTTCAGATAGTTTGGCAAGATTTCTTCCTTTTCTGTATTTAAGTCTATTCACTTTTCTTTTTAGGAAATCCAAGATTAATTTGAAGTGCTGTGTTGGGTCTTTGTCTGTCCCACGAAAGACAGACAAGGTAGGTATGCCCCTTGCCCGTTCCCCAGCCTCCTTTAGCCCGGGAGACAAGCAGACACAGCAGGGAGTTAAGTCAAGCAGGAAATCATTTATTACCACACAGCAAGCACTTTTTAAAGCAAAAGACCACGTGGAAGGGGAGGAGAAGGAACCAACCAATCACTGTAAAGGTCACATCCTATCATGCATCTAAGCTTCCATGAGCTGTTTATGCACTGAACATAAACAAATTGGGCTCTGCCCACTCAACTTCCTCTCAGGGCATCTTTGCTGCCTGTGTGCCCTACATATTCCACCTTTTTGTTTTAATGGCAGACCCACCTCCCAGTTAGTTATCCTTTTCCCCTCCTCTGTAAAGGTTATTTTAACAGGATTACATTGGTAAGAATAGCATTGGCCACATAGGGGGTTTGAGGCAAGTCGAGGGAGAGATTCGCCAGACAAGAATAGGGAGGGCCCTTGTGCATGATCCAAGAACCTGTCTCAGTTACCTCACATCTCCACCTAACACAGTAATAAACATCAGTCCCATCAGTTAGAAATGTCCAAAGCAGTTCGATTAATTCTGGGGCATATATAAAGTCAGTATCTCATAAGGTCGTCCTCTTCAGAACACGGGAGCAGCCTGGGTATTGGGAGTTCCACACATGTGGCACAGTGCATCCTCGTGGGTCCACTCAGGTCATTCTACTATAGTCCAGAAAAGCAAAATTTCAGTAGAAAGAGAGTGCAGTAAAAACAAGACAAGATCAACTGGTTGAAAGTAAAACAAACTCTGCAGACATAACAAAGCAATCTTGGGCACCTGGTGTCTTTTAAGTAAGCCAGTTTCTTGTACGTGTCTTCAAGCAAGCACAGGGGTCAAGATGACCTTTGAACTTTACTGTCGGCTCCTAACACCACGTCTTTGTTAAAAGAAGCAAACCCTCCTGTCTTAGGTTGGGTGGGTCACCTTGTCTGCTTTACCCGTCATCGGGAACTTCTTCAGAGTGAAGCTGAAGGCCTTGTCTTAGGTGGGTCAGACTGGCGCTCCCTCTTACCCATCTCTGGCTGAGGTTCCTCTCAGGGCAAATGTATTCACTTGGAGCTTGATCTTATGTAACTGGCTGGCTAAACTCATAAGAGTTTTGCAGTGCACGTATAATGCAAGGAAGGCATAGAAAAACTATCAGCAAAAGCATTCCCAGGCCAAGCAATGTCATTAGCAGTCCTTTAACATTAGTCAGGGATAGGATATCTGTCTTTGCCACTTCAAAGTCCAGAGGTGGGGCTTATTCTAGAGCAGGTTTTAGACATGTTTACAGGAAGCATAACAAAAGGTGGTTGCTTAACAATATGTATAGATTCAGTAATGCCGCTATACAAGCAATTAGTAAAAGGACAATTAGAGCAGGTAACATTAAAATAATTAGCTCCTACAGAAATATTAAATGGTCCATACATAATGACATAGGGTGGTGATCAAAATGAAGATCAGGCCACCAGGTCGAAGGGACAGCTTCTTTTGTGGTGCTATTGAAGATTTCTGCATTGCCAGCGCTGATCACTGCCCAGATTGGCCAGCCAACAGCTGGAGTATCACCATCTGCAATTGTTAGAGAACACAAGAGCTTCTCAAGGGCTGTTTGCCCTTGGGGATGGTTAGTAGTTATTTTTTTAGTTTTCCTTCCTTTAAACACAAGCCTCAGCTACCATAGCCATTTTCTTTTCTTGTTGCTTAGTTTATCCTTGGGCATCCTCCTGTATAGAGGAAATGGGTAAAAACTTAAGGTTCCTGGCAGGGATCCAAATGGGGGCTGTCTCACCTATGTGAAAAACACATCCAAATCCCCTGCCCGTGGTAACTAGGGGGTCAGGTCCTCTCCATTGTTGTGTCAGGGGGTCCTTCCACCTGACTTTCACTTGGAGCTTAGGGTTTTGTTGTCCCCAGTGCTTCTGAAATCTGGATTCATTTTTCCCTTTTGAAAAATTTAAAATGTTAACTGTATATGGGGGCTAACTCCCCCTTTTTGTTCCTTAAGACAATGGTGATTTCTTTCTATAATTGCTTGGCCTTGGGGATTATAGGGAATTCGTGTAGTACGATTAATATGCCATTTGTCAAAAAACTCTGACATTGCTTTACTAACATTATCAGTTTTAACTTGTGCTGGTAGACCCAAGATGGCAAAGCATTGAAGAAAATGTGCTTGTGAATATTTAGTTTTTTCTCCTGTATGTGCTGTGGCCCAGCATGCTCCTGAGTAAGTATCTATAGAGACAAAGATATATTTAAGCTTACTAAAGGCTGGGAAATGAATAACATCCGTTTGCCTCTGAGATTTACCCCTGGTTGTTGTAACGGGGGTAATTCTTGTAGGGCAGTAGCTAACTGGTCCATCCAATTATTGCCTAGGGATAAAAACCCAGGAAGTTTTGAATGCCTTCTCAAATGTTGAAAATGAATAGGGGCTCCCCGCCCTTCTAATAGGCCCTTAAGGGTAACCGTAAGAGGGAAAATAGGATTTTACAAATTAAACAGTTTTTGAATGTCCTGAAGGGCCTTAATTATGGCCAGCATTTCTTTATATTGTGCTGACCCTTGATAAGGTTGAAATCTTTGTTGGCTCAGGGTCTTTTGTTGTTTCTCAAAGTCTGCATATGCAAAGCCTGCTTTACCACCATCAGTAAAAACATGGAGGGTGCCAGCATCAGCAAGTTGGTCTACCTGAGGTGTGCTCCCCAGGGGAGTGTTAACCCACTCTAATGGCTCCCCCCTTTGAGTTAAAACTGCAGAAATTAATGTGATACTCACAAACAACCAAAGGGAAATGGGCTCAAAAATAGCTTTAGGGACACACGGGTGATAAGCAATGTCCTGTAATAGGGTCTGGGCCCAAGGAGAGTTTGGGCCATCCTCTGCCACTGCCTTATGGAGCTCTCTAAGATCCTTAGCTTCCCATGGATATCATTCCAGGGGTCTGTTAGTTCCTGGTGCCAGATTGACTGGATACACTTGGGAAAGCAAATCCTATGGTCCAGGGTCTAGGCTCCCAGGTGGCGCTTTCTTTACAGGGTAGGCCTCCGTGTAGGTTACTTCCCCAGCACTCAGCCCCTCCATGGAAGGTCGGTAGGGGTCAGGGTCTCACAGGGTCTCACAGGGTCTCTCGCAGGTAGCATAGGGCACCGTACTTCCCCCCCCCAATTGAGGGAATAGGGTGGGGGCCTAGGACCATTAGGGGCACCTGAGTCAGAGTGGGTAAACTTCACCCTTGTTTTGATTTTGACTGTGCATGTTTCAGTGCGTTCTCGAATTTGACCCATTCCTTTTCCTTCTCACTTTCCAAGTCCTCCTTTACACCTTCTAGGCCTAATGTTGCCTTCTCCTCTTTCTTCTGTGAAATAGCATTACCCATACTAAGGGTTTCACTTATCCTGAGAGACCACTTAGCCTCAGCTGGTATGTTTTCCTTTCATGCCCCACATTGGGAGCCAGGTGTTGGGTCTTCGTCCATCCCATGAAAGACAGATGGGGTCCAAGGAAGTGTGCTGCTCGCCCATTCCCCAGCCTCACTTACCCTGGGAGATAATCAGATGCATTGGGGAGTCAAGTCAAGCAGGAACTTGTTTATTACTACACCGCAAGAACTTTTTTAAAGCAAAAGACCACGTGGGAGGGGAGGAAAAGGAACCAACCAATCACTGCAAAGGTCATACCCTATCATGCACCTAAGCTTCCATGAGCTGTTTACGCACTGAACATAAACAAATCGGGCTCTGCCCACTCAACTTCCTCTCAGGGCCATCTTTGTTGCCTGTGTGCCATACAGTGCTGTAAGTAGAAGACTTCTGAAAATCTTCAAATCAAGTTGACAAAAGCACATAGTGACACAAACCTAATTACAACGATATATAATCTTTCTTTATGAAGATCACATTTCTTAGATGTAGTATGAAAAAAGAGATCTTTTTATTTGTTTAATGCAACCCTATGTTACTGAAATTCAGTCTTTTGTGTGTGTGGGGGGGGGGTTCAGTCATGGGTCCTGAACTCTGGGCCTGGGCACTGTCCCTCAGCTCTTCAGTTCAAGGCTAGTGCTCTACCACTTGAGCCATAGCGCCATTTCTGGCTTTTTTTCTTTTTGCTTATGTGGTGCTGAGGAATTGAACCCAGGGCCTCATGCATGCAAGGCAAGCACTCTACCACTGAGCCAGCTTCCCAGCCCAATTCAGTCATTTTTGCTAGGAATACAAAAATTTATGTGTCTTTTCTTATTTGTTGGTGTTGTATGGAAATAGCTGTTACAGCTATTAATTTCAGCTTACTGTTCTCCTGGTATCTAGTTTATGTGTTCATGATGGTTGGATAAAGATGAGAATTATAGCCCTTGAGCTATGTTGGTAGCCAGTATTCCATTTGGAAAATAATAAAACATTGCTCCATTAATTGCCTTGATCAGATTCTCTTGTACTTTAGGAATATTTTTATCTTGCAAACTTATTGAAACAGAGATGTTTAATTCTGTAAAATGTGTTCAATGTACCCCAACTTTTAATGTTTACCCAGATGTGGATGACTCTCAGAGGGAGAAAGGGTGACCAAATGCAGCAGTGATAACACTAAACACTATGCTAAAAACGAACTACATAACTTGTAGGAGGGTGGGAAGGGGAAAAACTGGGAGAATAAAAAAGGAAGAGGTGAAATTGTTCAAAAAGAAGCCTACTCATTACCTGACTTGTGTAACTGTAACTGTTCTGTACACCCCCTTTACAATAACAATTGAAGAAGGAAATAAAATAAGAGAAGGGGTGAGGTAGGGAGAGATGCAGAAGAATAATGAATGGGAAGCCATGAACCAACATTCGTTATATTTATATACCACTTAATTGAATGGCAACGTCTTTGTACAACTAGTTAAATATAAAAATAAATTTTAGTAAGTATATAAAAATAAATAGAAATAAATAAATAAAACAATGAAGTAGATGATAGTAGAGACAACATGTGAATTAAGTGTACTTAAAAGTCAAACATTTATAACCACTTGCATACCACCCAGTGCTTACTTATAGATTTATAGACACATTCTAGCTAACATGATGAAAGAAGTCATACAACTTGTGTTTTCTGAGTCTAACATACATCATTTAATATAATTTTCTTCAAGTCTTTCCATTTCCTTATGAATGGTATAATATCAGTTTTCTGCTGCATGAGTAGAATTCCATTGTGTACATGTAACATATTTTTTGATCCATTCATCGAAGGAGGGACATCAGGGCTGATTCCATATCTTAACTATTGTAAATAATGCTACAATGAACATGGTTTTGTTGGTAGCTTTATTGTAGTCTTGTTTGTGCTCTGTTGGATAAATGCTCAGAAGTGCAATTGCTGTCTTTGAGTAGTTCTCTATGGAAAACCCAAATAATGTAATTTAGAAAGACTAAGTCAAAAGGGAGGTGTATGGGAAGGGATGGGAAGGAGAAACAACGAGGAGGCAACAATCTTGATAAGATATGTACATATCTTGCCCATGTAATTGTAACTACTCTATATGGTATTCTCACAATTTAAAAAAAAACTGTTAAAAAAAAAGAAAGACTAAGTCAAAGTACAACAAAATCAATACTCGGAAATAGGTACATGTAAGAGGGGATGGTAGGGTAAAGGGAAGGGGTAGAAGAATGAAGGTGGGAAGGTAGAGAATGCAGGCCAGAAATCCTTATTTACAACACAGAATTGAGAAAAATAAGGAAAGGGGTAGGCTGAAGGAGGGTAAAGATGAAGAGATGACATAGATCAATATGCATTATGTACATAAACTTCTTTGTTAAACAAAAAAAATAATGCACAACCTAATAATTAAAATAAAAATGAGGAAGGGGTGGGTTGGAAGAGGTGGGTGAGAATGTTGCAAGGTGCAACATTGATCAAGATGAATTGTTTTCATAAACTGTTTGTTGAATGAGAAATACTTTGTACCACTATTTAAAGAAAATTTTAAAAACAAAAATAAATTTAAAAACCAAACATGTAAAGAATGGAGAGATAATGAAGACAGAGAGAAAGAGGAGGAAGTAGGGAAAGAAGGAGTAAAGAAGAAGAGGAGGAGGAGGATGTGCAGGAATGAGGAAAAGCAGAGAATGAGACATGCTTGGAGGGAGGGAAGGCTGGCAGACAGGCAGATATGCAGGCAGCCAGAAAGTCAGGAAGATGGGAAGTCAGGAAGGGAGGAAAAGAGGAAGATAAACTTACCTGTTAAAATTATAGGAAATTGGGACTGGGAAGGTGGCTCAGTGGTAGAGCGCTTGCCTTGCATGCCTGAGGCCCTGGGTTCGATTCCTCCGCACCATATTAGCAAAAAGAAAAAAAGCCGGAAGTGGCACTGTGGCTCAAGTGGTAGAGCGCTAGCCTTGAGCTGAAGAGCTGAGGGACAACGCCCAGGCCCAGAGTTCAGGCCCCATGACTGGACCCCCCCAAAAAAAATTATAGGAAATTGCTTTGTTTTTAACTAACTTTACATTAATTATAGCTCCCAAATAATGAAAATAATAAAGCACAACTGCAACTATAAAATATATCTCAAATAAATGAAAATTATTATCATTTATCAGAGTATCAAATGAATATCACCAATCTCTAAATTTTTTATTATTTTGAACAATTTTACTTCTTCCAAAACGCTTACTATGGACCCAATGTATTTCTCCAAACCATATATGACGGGATTTAGAGGCTGAGCCATGCAGGATACTCAAGTGTGGGTCTCTGTGACTGGTGGCTTTGTAAAAGGAGGAGAGACATATGCTGACACGTAGATCTTGGCATATAATACCCTCTAGCATGCATTATAATGCAACATGAAGGACTGAGAAGGCAAGCTAGACTTCCCAACCTTTACTCTTCTCCTTTCCATCCTCTAGAAATATGAACTAGAATTTTATTATTGACTGACTGAGTGATTGATTGATTGATTAAATGTTCAATATTTAGGCTTGAATTCAAAGCCTGGGTGCTCTCCCTTAACTTTTTGCTCAAGGCTGGAAGTTTAACATTTTGTTCCACTTTTAGCTTTTTGATGGCTAATTGAAAAGTCTCATGAGCTTTCCCGCTAGTGATGCCTTCAAACTCTGATCCTCAGATCTTAGCTTTCTGAGTACTTAGGATTATAGGAGTGAGCCACCAATGCCCAACTAAGTTATATTTTATTCTTTATAAATTACTTTATCTTAGATATTTTTATAGTAACAAAAAAAGACTAAGTTAATACTTATCCTGAAAGTTTATTGAAAAACAGGAACAAAAACTATATCCAGGATGAAATTTAAAATGTTTCATCTGTCAATGTGTTTGAAGGCTTGAACTCCATCCTATTGTTCCAGGCCTATACACACAACAGGCACAATTCCACGGATGTGTGAACTTGTTTGATGTGCTGACAGGACAATCCACTAAGCCCAGCTGTAAACATCCCATTGTAGGTCTAACTGTAAAGCCCCCACCTCCCTTGACTAGTGGCTTTTTCATTAACCTCTGCCTCCTTGCCCAGACCTCATATGAAAACCCAGCTCCTTTCCCAACTCTTTGGCACAACCTCCAAACCCTCAGAAATGTCTGTGACCCTCCCTGTTCCTCAATAAACAGTCCTCTCCTGTTGATGATTGAGTCTGGCCTATTCCTTTTCTGTTCCCCTTCATTTTCCTAACAGTGTTTACATTTCTCTTATATTCCACTACTTATACTTTTAAATTGTGTATCTTTCCCTTTCTTAATGTAGAGGTAATGTACAGAAGGATTACAGTTACATAAGTAAGATACTAAGTATATTTCCCTTGTTTTCTCCTGCTTTCTCCCCTCCCCACTCCCCTCCAAGTTATAAAGTTCATTTCTAACAGTGTTTAGTGAGTGTCACTGTTGCATTGATGCACTCCTTTTTACTTTTAAATTGTTAATGTTTTATTTGAGTAAAAAACATCATTTATATCTCATGAACTGGTTTTGTAGGCCACCTTCCTTTTAAGCACAAATCAGGAGAATAACTTTACTGAGCACAAATCAGTCCATTAAAAACTGTCCATAAAGATCAAAACTAGTTGTCAGATCAAACCCAGGGGTGGTCTGAGAGGGTTGAGTGAGAATGTTGAAAGGGGTGATAGTAAACAAGTGCATTGTGCTCATAAACTTTTTTTTTTTTGGAATGGCAATTACTTAAAGATAATAAAAAAAAAACCTTGCTTCTTTAAAATAGTTCTTACAAATTCATGTATTATGATTTAAATTTCATTTGTAATGTCAAAGAGAAAGATAATATGAATATTATACCAGAAATAAATGAAATAGTTTTTTCTAAAAAACACTTGTTGCTATAGAAATATCATTCAATGGTTAAAACGTAATTGAAAATTTAGTTAATGTTCAAGCAACCCCATAGAAAGAAAATATTTGAAACAATCTAATGTACAATATATTGCCTAACTAAAGGTAGTAGAAGTAGAGATAAAATTGGACAATTATTTGTATAATTAAACATTAATGTTTTTTATTCTTCTAACTGTATGTGTCTGTGTATGTATGTGTGTGTGTGTATACATGGAAGATGTATTGGAATAATATTTATATGATAATTAAATAGAACAAACATATTTGAAGAATCTTACTAGAATTGATTATGTAAATCACAGATGTACAAAAGGGTCTTCATTATGGTAATCTTTATGACTTGAAAGTAAAACAATAAATTACAGTTTATAATTACATAAAGTTCAAAATGTTCTGAGATATTTGCTATACTGAAAACTATGAAAGGTGAATTTTACATTACTAAGTTGTATACTATTTTAATCAATGTGTTTCTGTAGGTAAATAAACGTCTTGACATTTTATCAACAGTACATAATATTTACTACTTGCTGAATAACTCAACCATCTTTAATACTATTCTTAGATGTCAAGCATTTATCCTGTTCTAATGGATAAAATCAGACTTGATACAGGACATTAGTTGCTGTCTTTTAGTAGGTCATGCCCCAAAGGAGGAAATATGCATGAGAGAAGAACTGTGAGGTACTTTTTAATTTATAAAATAATCTCTTCTATACTTTCATATTTAATGCAGTGTGTATACTGATGACTTATCAGGATATGTCATGTCTAAGATCACACATAACATCACTTTGAAGTCCCTCTAATGTTTCCCTTTTCTCCTATTGGTGATTTTAAGGCTTCACATGTAAACTGATGACTGGTCTCTGTGAGTATACCTGGATTAAGAATTTCTCATTTTAGGGGCTGGGAAGATGGCTCAGTGGTAGAGCGCTTGCCTTGCATGCAGCACCACATAAGCAAAAAAAAAAAAAAAAGCTGGAAGTGGCACTGTGGCTCAAGTGGTAGAGCGCTAGCCTTGAGCTGAAGAGCTGAAGGACAGCGCCCGGGCTCAGAGTTCAGGCTCCACGACCAGACCCCCCTCCCAAAAAAAAAAAAAGTATTTCTCATTTTATAGATATTGTTTTACCTCTGCTTTGCAACCAGAATAACAACCACTGAAAATCTTATATACTCCTACTTCCTTTTAGATAGTGATTTTTTTTCAAGAAATGTCAAACTGTACATCATTTTAGGTACAGGCTTATATTTAAAAATTCTTTTTGGTAAAAATAAATGTCATCTATAACCAGAAAAGAAATATTATCTTCATGACAAGAAAATGAAATTATCCCAAAGGAACAGCAAAGCCTTGAGGACAGACCACCCTCAAATGAGGACAATTACTTCTAATGACCAGACTGCACTCTGGGGCAGAAGGACCATCTCATGGGAATCAGATTGTTCACCTCAAGTGATAACAATGATAATTAATTACTTACTCTAAATCCCCAAATGCTAGTAGGAGCTAATGAACAACCAGGCTGTAAGCCAGGCCCAAAGAAACATATCTGCAATAACTAGTATATGTCTAGGACAAGCAGAAAATTTCACAAGCTATGTACTTATGACCATATAAGATGATGTTAAGCAAAATGAACCCAGATAGGGACACAAAAGGTTTTATGTTTGTTGCTGTTGTTTATAATGTACTTACAATGTTCTATGTGATTTTTTTGTTTCTCTTGTATGTTCTTCCCCCATGGTACATTCCTGTTGTAATTGATTCTGGTGCCTGCATCTGTATATACATTTTTCTAATTTGTGGAGGGGAAAGGAAATAACAAAAAGCTGAAATGAGGATATTGGTTGACCCATTGTAACAATGAGATGTACAAGACATTATGTTGAAAACTTCACAACTTTAGGGGGGAAGGGAGGAGTTGGGGAAGTGGGG
Organism: Dipodomys spectabilis; assembly: GCF_019054845.1. Classification (NCBI taxonomy): domain Eukaryota; kingdom Metazoa; phylum Chordata; class Mammalia; order Rodentia; family Heteromyidae; genus Dipodomys; species Dipodomys spectabilis. Next base: position 10,905,242 of record NW_024871113.1, on the reverse strand, counting down.
AGGGAAGGGATAGTAGGGGAAAGACAAAGGAGGGGTGAAAATGCTCAACAGGAAATGTACTCATTAACTTACTCATGTAACTGCAACCCCTCTGTACAATGTTTTTACAATAATATATATACATATATTTAAAAAAAAATCAAACATTTAAAAGTAAAAAAAAAAAAATGACTAACCAGCCTACAGGACTGTTTAACTGGGTATACTTTTGCTCTAACTCCTAATTCTTTACCTATTTAACCTAGCATTCTTGACTGTATTGGGAAGATGGCTGAAAATGAGCTGAAGTGATGACAATTTTATGACATGTTCCTGTTATGACTAACTGTCCTTTATCCAGTCTTTACTGCATCTCGTTTTTTAAAAATAGAAGACAAAAGCCCAAAACAGTAAGCAGCAGGACCAGGAAACCTGCTAATTTTTAATTACAAAATTAGAATATGGAAATGAATATAAATTTTCTACCTTTCTCCTAAATCCGACTCATTTCAGACACAACTACTTAAAATATCCCTTCTGTTATTTTATGTTGTAAGTTTTAAAGTTTGTTTATATGAATGAATTAATTAAATTTAACTAATAAATAATTATTTAATACTAATTAATTAATATATAGTAATTAATTAGCTGTATTAGGAAGGAATTTTTCCCATAAATACATGTAATATAATTTGACCATACTTAATACCTCTATTGCATTTTTTAATCTTATTCCTCTTAAGTGGTCCCTTTTAAACTTTCCTTCAGAATATTTTAAAATGAGTTATATTGTGTGAAGGGTTACAACACCTATGGTCTTTTCCTTAGCTATAGTTAAGTGTTATGTGATATAATTTTGTGTGTATATAAGCATTGGAAACACAGTTATAGTAAGGCATTCAACACCATAAACAAGTATCTTAAGTGGTTCAGCAAAGGTCTAGTGTTTACTAGAGACTTTTCTCACACATCCATTCCCATGAATTTATTTTTAATTTCTTTTCTTCTTTTAGGATGTTTCAACTTTCTAGTCCATCTCCTTTCAATTTTATCTTCTTTTTAGGGGAAATTTTTTCTTCTTTCTAGGGTGCTTGGATTGTTAAAGTTTTTATTCATGAACTACTACAGATATTCAAATTTACTTTGTGTGAGGATGGTAAATTTCAACTCTTGTAATTAGGAGTTCAGATTGTTATTTTATTGTAACTTGCAAAGTTTGAATCATGGTATCTACTCTCCAGTGCTGGTGGTCAGATAACAGATTTTTGTTTAATTGTTCTCACATCTTGGTGCAGTTCACTTTTTTCCTGGTATCTTAGAAGATCTCTCTTCATTTTCAGGTCAGGTCACTGATATTTAGGCATTGTCTGTGAGTCTCCCTTCAGCAGTCAGTGGGTCCCATAAACATAAAAACTTATACCTTCTCCAGCTCATAGTGGACATCTTATTAAAATGTTTTATCAAATCTAATGTACTGTTAACTCTGCATCATGCCAAATGGGGGTACTATTATGAAAAAGAAATTGCTGTCAGATAACGTGAAATTTCCCAGTGCTTGCACAATCAGAGAGAGCAAAACTGTAAAACAGAAAATCCATTCTAGAATGAAGAAATACGATGTTACTCTTCACTGTTGTCCATATTCTCTGTCTGTGTATTGTCAGTTATGGAAAATACTCGATAATTCTGTTCTACATAGCCACCTTTTTCATTACTCAACCTTTTTTCCTCATTAGTACTATCAAATAACATGCTTTAAATTGTTAGCAATTCATTATGTGGTGTCTCTTTTGTGGTAAACTTTATGAAATGTTTTATTTTTTTACCTCACAGGAAGTCTATTGTGCCTCACAAAATAAATCCTATGTTTACTTAAGATGTAAATGTTAAAAGATTCTAGAAGAAAAAAATATATGGAAGATTCTATAAATTCATGTCAGTTAAAGTACTTTTAAAAGCACTGGTAGCCACAAATAATCAAAAAGGGTTACAAAAATATATACAAATGGCTACTAGGCATATGGAAAAATGCAATATTGCTAATCATCCAGGAAATGTAAGCCAAAAAGCATAATGAGTTTTTACCTCATATTTTTCAGAGAAGAACAAGTGTTGGGACAAATGGCCAGAGATGTTGTGCATTTCTTCATGTGTTTATTGGACATTCTTTTTTTTTCTTTGTCAGTTATGGTTCTTGAACACTGGGCCTGGGCACTGTCTCTGAGCTCTTTAGCTCAAGGGAAGCACACAACTATTTGAGCCACAGCGCACAGCACCACTTCCAGTTTTGTAGTGGTTAATTTGCAGATAAGAGTCTCATGGACTTTCTTGCCCAGGCTGGCTTTAAACTGTGATTCCCAGATCTCAGCCTCCTAAGTAGCTAGGATTACAGGTGTGAGCCACTGGCGCCTGGATAATTAGCCATTCTTATTTCCTCTTCAGAAAAGTCTCTCTTTAAGTCTTTAGCCCACTTATTAATGGGGTGGTTATTTCTCTGAGGATTTGCTTTTGTGGGATTTAATATTTTCAGCTCTAAGTATATTTTAGATATGAGGCCTGTTGTATGGTTAGTGAACATCTTCTAATCAATGGGTTTTCCATAGATCTTGCTAGCTATGTATGTCCTTTGCCATGCAGAAAGCTCTGCAGATTCATGCAATCACATTTGTCCAAACTTTTTTTTGATTTGTTGTGTTTTTTGGTCTTTATTAAGAAAATTTTGGCCCCTGTCAAGGAGACCTAGAGTGTCTCTTATTCCCTCCTGTAATGTTTTCAGGGTGTCTGTATTCCCTCAAGGTCTTTGATCCATTTGGAGTTGATTCTGGTGCAGGGTGATATATAAGGTTCTAAATTCAGTTTTCTACAAGGAGCAATTTTTATTACATTCAATTATAAAATAGTCTAAAGCTCAGATGTAAAACATTTGTTGTCTGATCCCATAATTATTACTTCAGTCAAGTTGTACTTGTTTCTTAGAATATATGTTATTTCATTCATATGAATTCTCTTATAAGTGCTTTGACACATATTGGAAAGAATTCTGGAAGTGTATCTTTTGAGTCACAGTTAATTCTTCCGAAGAATTAGCTAGTTGAGGGAATACAAGGATTCTGAGTATCTCCAGATTATGTGATTTTTAAGTGTTTTATATAAGCAGTGCATACTAGCAATGGTGTACAGTACATTTACTTACATTGTTTTAGCTTGTATGTGGAATCCAGAAGTGGTTTAATTTGTCAGGTGTAGGAGGATAGACTGTATACAAATACACTGGTTCTCATGAGTGATCTGAATATCCATGGATTTTGTTAATCATAGGATACTGGAAAGAATTTTACATGGAGAATCCAAGACAACTGGGTTATAAATTTTGCAATCTGAGGCTGGTTGTTCTTTTTTATTTTATTATTATTGTTCAAGCTCTTCATAATTATTCATTCTCTCCTGATTTAGAAATTACATTTAATTTGTGCACATTTGAAAAGAAAAAGCTAATATTGTATACTTTATATATGCAAACATGTTTCTTACAAATTCAGAATAAATATTTAACACCATTTTGAATGTGAGACAGTGTTGATGTTTTCCTTCAAAATAGGCATGTGGTTATTAAACATGCAGTGCTATTTTTCAGAGAAAAGAAATTCAGAGGTTTCATTGTTGGGTGGCCTGGGCCTATTAGCTGAGAAAGTTTGTTCTATTTATTTTGCATCTGTAGTAGAGTAGTTAGAACACATCCGCATTCAAACTCACATGACCATTCTCTGGTAGACCAAATAGAGTGGAATCAAGAAGATGCAGATGTCTGGGCTGGGAAGTTAGCTCAGTGGTAGAGCGCTTGCCTTGCATGCCTGAGGCCCTGGATTCGATTCCTCAGCACCACATAAGCAAAAAGAAAAAAGCCAGAAGTGGTGCTGTGGCTCAAGTGGTAGAGCGCTAGCCTTGAGCTGAAGAGCTGAGGGACAGCTCCCAGGCCCAGAGTTCAGGCCCCTCGACCAGAACCTCCCAAAAAATAAATAAATAAAAAAGGAAGATGCAGCTGTGATGCTCTTGGAGTCACACAGCCTTTACTTGGGCACACCTGTTCCTAAGCCCTTTGTTTTTTCTTGTATTCACAGCTACATACTAAAAGACTTTGTGAAGTCTCTCGCACTACTTATCAATTCAATATCCATTATAGCCTTCTTCTGTAGTAATGGAAACTACAAAACTTTAGTTAGGCCACAAAATGCATACAGCTAAACAAAGAAAAATGAAACTGTTTCAAAGGCATTCTTCTGAGAATTATTGCTATAGTACAAACTTTAGGCTGAAGAGCTGTATAATAATGGAAATCATTTGAAAATAAGCCACCTAACAAAGGCTACTACATTGTCCATTTTATTATCTCTTCCTTACTGCTACTTGTAGTATAGTCTTCATCTCTGCAGAAAGAGGCATAGTACTACTTAGAGAATGAGGTCCTTGAAAAAGTTCCAGGAAGATGGCAGAGGAGAAGCTGGAGGGTAAACAAGCTCTCGCATAGAAAGCAATTTTAATGTTCCAGTGAATAGTCCTAGGCCAAAGAATCATACCAAGTGTGCCATCACAGTATAGAGAGTTTGGCCAAAGAAGGAAAATCCAGGCAAGGAGACAGATCTGAGCACTTGCCAGTAGCCTGGGCTGCAGCAGCTGTGGTGGCTGTGGTGTTGGCCATAGCCACCATACCTACAATACAGAGAGTCTAGGACAAAGGCACCAGACACAACAGGTAAGTGGATTCTATTCAATACCAGCAAGAACTGATAAGGAGCAGAGATCTTCATCCCACAGATTTCAGACGAGAGACGACCCAGGAACCAACACTCTGGCATGAGTAGAACCCTGACAACTTCAACTCTTTCTAAGTGGGCAGAGGAGGGAAGGCCACCTCTCCCTCTCCCCCATCCCACTAAAGGAGATCTCCATCTTTGATACTGACGAAGCCCCGGCTGAGCAGCTAGCTCTAACTCAAGCCTTGGAAGAAAACAAAAGAGTCATTTAGCAAGTCACAGGAACCTGACCTGACCTGCCAGGCTAAGCTCCACACAGAGGAAAGTAACCCAGCCCAGGCAGAGAAGCTCCTCTCCAGGAGGAGGGGCTTTCTTTTTGGGGTTAACATGCCAGAGGCTGCCCCTCCCTACAGCAGCCTAGACAATCAATTGAAATTCAGTAAACATAAACACTGAGAATGGCTCCAGGCTGGGCTCTGTGAGTGTCTTAGAAGCTACTCCCTCAGAGAAATACTACTGTTTGCTGATAGGCCTCACCTCTACCCAGAACCTAGCCTCATCACAGCATCTCCAAACTAGAGGAAACAGCCATCTCCCTCTTTTGTGATGCTCAAAGCAGATCTCCCTTCCACTGAACTAGCCTGGGAGGAGGATCACAAAATCCTGGGTAAAGCAGAGCATTTATCTGCCTGCCCAAACAAAGAAACCAATCTAGCCACAGGAAAACAAAACACCACAAGCAGACCAGAGACTCCATAAAGAGACTGGTTACTGACACAAGGGAGATACAGGATTTTCTCATCCTTTCCCCTAAAAATCAAAGAATTTTTTTTGTACCTATTTTTAAATTTTTAATTTTTTTAAAAAATTGTTTTCTATTAATCTTTTTTTTCCTCTTATAGCTTTTATTTTAGGTGTATATTTGTGTGTGTGCTTTTTTAAAAATCTCTATTGACATTTTGGTCCTTTTTTTTCTTTCTAGCTTCTCATTCTTGTTACTTTTTCTTCTCTTTCGTTCTTTTCTGTGTAACTTAATTTCTGTTCTGCTCATCCTCAGATATACTCGTCATCGATTATTATACCTATCCCCCATTGTGTACACACTAAATCCAGAAAATTATTACTCAATTCAAAACCTCTTAGGCATAATTCTTTAATAGCAGTATTATCACTTTATACTTATACAATACTTTAAGTATTTTTATTTTTTATTTTTCCATGTCTCCTTGCCATCCCTCCCCTCCTCTGTTCCTATCTCTGTTTTTCTCTCAATATTACTTCTTTAAACTTGCATAAATTTTGTGTTTCACTTTTAAACTTCAATTTTTGTTTTTCCAATTTTTCTTGTTTCTTTTTTTTCTTTTTCTTCTCTTCCTCCTATCATTCTATCCAATCACATTTCCCGCTTTGAGATTAGGACTTGGTAAATTTCACTCTCCTTTTACCCTTCCACATCCTTCTAACAATAATTTTGTCCACATTTCGCCTAAACCTAATAATTTGTGGTTTTCTAACTTCTTCTTTGCTGTTCATAGTTAATACATAGTTATTTGATGTTGAATAGACTGTATCTGTTGAACTAGGTTTTATCTGCAGACTTTTGACTATGCAATTACAGGACTTTGGTTGACACGCCTTAAAATAGTGTTCTAGCACAAAATTGGTGTTATTTTCATACCAATTGGGCAGAACAAGCCAGAAAAACACAGGAAAAATGGCAAGTCCGGATATATCAACTCCCAGTCATGATAATCAGGAGACAGAACAGATAATGAATAATCCAGAGGACAGTTCCCAAAAGCTCTACAAACACTACTGGCAAAAACGGTGACTGAGAAGATTGAACCTGCAAAGGATTCAGTGGGACCATGATAGAGAGAGAGAGGAAGCAAACCAAAGATCAACACAGGAAGCTCATGAGCATGAGGAAGCTACTCAAAGATTGATACAGGAATCTCATGAGCAGTTTGAGAACACTCAAAGAGAAATAAAGGAATTGCATGAGCAGGCTGAGAACAGTCAAAGAGATAGACAGGAATTGAGGGAGCAGGCTGAGAACAGACAAAGAGATAGACAGGAATTGCATGAGCAGGCTGAGAATATTCAAAGAGAACTACAGGAATTGCAAGAACATGAGGAAACTAATCAAAGAGTAATATAGGAATTGCAAGAGCAGGATGAGACTAGACATAGATCAATAGAAGCATTCATGGAATCCAAAAAGAGACAGCTGAAAGAAGTCAGAGAGACCAGAAAGGAAATGCTGAATGGAGCCACACAGAAGGAATGGGAGTCCAAGAAAACCATAATGAATGAAATAGGTGATTTGAGAATAAACACTGAACACCAAATTAAGGAAGTAAAGAAGTTCATACAAGATCTAAAACAAAGCTCCAACAAAGAATTTGAAGCCATCAAAGGTGACCAAGTAGAAGAAAAAGAAATAAAAAAAAAGTAGAAAGTCTTGACAGTAGGTTAGACCATGCAGAAGAACGAATCTTGGGGATTGAAGACAGCCTAGATATTATAGAGAAAGAAAATACAACTATCCAAGACAAATCCAGGAAATGGAAGACACCATTAGAAGGCCTAATCTGAGGATAATGGGTATAGAGGAGCACCTAGAGACAGAAGTTAATGGTCTTGGAAACTTGTTTAGCAGGAACCTAGCAGAAAACTTCCCAAACATGCAAAAAGACAGGCCTATTCAAATACAAGAAGCTTTTAGAACTCCAAATAGACCAGACCAGAGCAGGAAATCCCACTGTCACATTATAATCCACACAGGGTCAATTCAGACCAAGGAAAAGATACTTAATGCTGTCAAGGAGGAATGATCAATCACTTATAAAAGGAAACCAATTAGAATCCCCTCAGCAGAGCCGATCAAAGAAAGAAGAGCCTGGAATTATATAGGCCATGCCCTAAAGACAAACAACTATCAACCAAGAATATTGTACTCAGCTAAATTCTCCTTCATAACCGAAGGTCAAATAAAAACCTTCCATAGCAAAGAAAAAATTGAAACAATATGTATCCACCAAACCAGCCCTACAAAACATAATTAAAGATGTCCTACACATAGAAAACCAACAAGACCACAATAAAGGCCAAGAAACTGCATCCAAACTGAGAATCCAAGAACCATAGGAAGAACCCAGTTTTCATAGCCCCCAAGAAGGTGGGTTAAATGGCAGGAAGTCCCAAATACCTCTCAGTCCTATCTCTCAACATTAATGGAATTAACTCTCCAATTAAGCTACATAGACTATCTAGTTGGATTAAAAAGCAAGCTCCATCTATCTGCTGCCTCCAGGAGTCACACCTTGCCCATAAAAACAAACACATTTTGAAAGTGAAAGGCTGAAACAAAATCTACAAGCAAATGGGCCCCATAAACAGGTGGGAGTTGCAATCCTAATATCAGATAAAATAGACTTCAAAGTAAAATTTATCCAAGAAACACTACTTTCACTCAAATCTCACATACATCCAAAGACATAAAATTGTTGAGGACTTTAAAACACCATTATTCCCACTAGATATATCAACTCGGTAAAAACACAACAGAGAAACCACAGATCTAAACAACTGTATAGATCAACCAGATTTAACAGATATCTACCGAATATTTCACCCAGCAGCATCAGAATATACGTTTCTATCAGCAGCACATGGAACATATTCCAAAATAGACCACATTTTAGGTCACAAAGAAACCTTGTCCAAATTCAGAAAAATTGAATTTATACCTTGCATTCTCTCTGACCACTAGGGAATAAAATTAGAACTCACACAAAAAGCCACCAAAGAATGTCCTGTAACACATAAAGGCTGAGCAACATTCTGTTTAATCCCCAGTGGGTCATGGAAGAGATTAGAAAGGAAATTCAAATATTCATGATATTCAACAAAAATGAGCATACAAATTACTGGCTCCTCTGAGACACAGCAAAGGCAGTACTCAGAGGCAAGTTTATATTCTGAGTTCCTACATCAACAAATTAGAGAGATCTAAAACCAACAATTTAATGAGATATCTGAACCTCCTTGAAAAAGAGCAGCAGGATAAACCCCAATCCAGTAGACAGAAAGAAATAATTAAAATTAAATCAGAATTAAACGAATTAGAATAAAAAAAAAAAACACAGAAAGGATCAACAAAACAAAGAGTTGGTTCTTCGACAAAATTAACAAAATTGACTGACCCTAAGCAAATCTTAGAAAAAGAAGTGAACACACCCAAATAAACAAACTTAGACATGACAATGGAAATATCACCACAGAAACAACCAAGATTCAGAACATTATAAGGGAATACTTCTCAAACCTTTATGCTAATAAGTTTGAGAACTTGGCAGAAATGGAACTTTTCTTAGCAAATATCGACATGCTGAAACTAAACCAAGATGAGTTTAAAACCATCTTAACAGGCCCATATCAAGCATTGAAATAGAAACAGCTATAAGAGATCTACCATCTAAAAAAAGCCCAGGACCAGATGGATTTACAGCAGAATTCTACAAGGCCTTCAAAGCAGAGCTCACACCAATACTCCTCCAACTCTTCAATGAAGTTGAAAGAGAAAGTTTACTACCTCATGAGTTCACTAACCGTCATCCCACAATCAGGCAGGGACTCATCAAAGAAAGAGATGAACATTGATGAACATGGATGCAAAACTTCTCAACAAAATTTTGGCCAATCGACTTCAAAAATTCATCCAAAAAATCATACACCATGATCAAACAAGATTCATTTCAGGGACACAAAGCTGGTTCAATATACGCAAATCAATTAATATAATTCATCACATCAACAAAGCAAGGATAAGAACAACATGGTTATCTCAATAGATGCAGAAAAAGCATTTGACAAGATCCAACACCCCTTTATGATGAAGGTTCTGGAAAAACTAGGAATCCAGGGAGCATTCCTCAATACAATAAAGGCTGTATATGACAAACCTACTACAGCCAGCATTATACTAAATGGTGAATAAATAAAGCCATTTCCTCTTAACTCAGGAATGAGACAAGGATGTCCACCCTCTCCACTTCTCTTCAATCTAGTATTAGAATGCCTCGCTATAGCAATAAGAGTAGATGCAAACATAAAAGGAATCCAAATAGGGAAAAAAGAAGTAAAACTCTCCCTCTATGCAGATGATATGATTTTGTATTTAAAGAATCCCATGGACTTCACTCCCAAATTACTCAAGCTGATTCAAAACTTTGGCAAAGTAGAATTGTATAAAATAAACCCTAAAAATTCAATGGCTTTTCTGCATGCCAACAATGAGAAAAACATGGTTGAAATCAGGAAAGCATTTCCATGTGTAATATCCTACAAAAAACAAAATACTTAGGAATTAATTAACCAAAGAAGTGAAGGACCTTTAAAAACCTGAAAAAGGAAATCAAAACAGAACTTAGAAAGTGGCAAACCCTCCCATGCTCCTGGATTGCAAGGATCAACATCGTGAAAATAAATGGCAATACTTCCCAAGGCTATCTAAAAATTCAATGTGATACCTATCAATATTCCAACCTCATTCTTCAAGGAAATAGAAGAGGCAACCCAAATATTCACGTGAACAATAAAAGACCCAGAATAAAGGGAAAAAGATCCTTAACAGAAAGAACAGTGCTGGAGGAATATCAACACCAAATTTCAAACTCTACTACAAAGCCATAGTAACCAAAACATCTTGATAGTGGCACCAGAACAGACCTCAGGACCAATGGAATAGAATTGAAAACCCAGAAATGAACCTACAGATCTATAGCTATCTAATCTTCGATAAGGGAGCTAAAAAAATAGAATGGAAGAAAGACAGCATCTTCAGTAAATGGTGCTGGAAAAATTGGTTAACTAATTGTAGAAAACTTAAAAAAAGAAAAGAAAAAGGTACCAAAGAAAGGGTTATTTGATTTTTTTGGGGGGTGGTGGTAGATGGGAAGATCCTGTATCTCCCTTGTGTCAGCAACCAGTCTCTTTATGGAGTCTCTGGTCTGCTTGTGGTGTTTGTTTTCCTGTGGCTAGATTGGTTTCTTTGTTTGGGCAGGCAGATAAATGCTCTGCTTTACCCAGGATTTTGTGATCCTCCTCCCAGGCTAGTTCAGTGGGAGGGAGATCTGCTTTGAGCATCACAAAAGAGGGAGATGGCTGTTTCCTCTAGTTTGGAGATGCTGTGATGAGGCTAGGTTCTGGGTAGAGGTGAGGCCTATCAGCAAACAGTAGTATTTCCCTGAGGGAGTAGCTTCTGAGACACTCACAGAGCCCAGCCTGGATCCATTCTCAGTGTTTATGTTTACTGAATTTCAATTGATTGTCTAGGCTGCTGTAGGGAGGGGCTCTGTTAACCCCAAAAAGAAAGCCCCTCCTCCTGGAGCGGAGCTTCTCTGCCTGGGCTGGGTTAATTTCCCCTCGGTGGAGCTTAGCCTGGCAGGTCAGGTCAGGTTCCTGTGACTTGCTAAATGACTCTTTTGTTTTCTTTCAAGGCTTGAGTTAGAGCTAGCTGCTCAGCTGGGGCTTTGTCAGTATCAAAGATGGAGATCTCCTTTAGTGGGATGGGCGAGAGGGAGGGGTGGCCTTCCCTCCTCTGCCCCCTTAGAAAGAGTTGAAGTTGTCAGGGTTCTACTCATGCCAGAGTGTTGGTTCCTGGGTCGTCTCTGTTCTGAGATCTGTGGGATGAAGATCTCTGCTCCTTATCAGTTCTTGATGCTGTTGAATAGAATCCTCTCACCTGTTGCATCTGGCACATTTGTCCTGGACTCTCTGAGTTGTAGATATGGCTGCTACTGCCATAGCCGCAGCTGCTGGCAAGTGCTCAGATCTGTCTCCTTGCCTGGATTTTCCCTCTGTGGCCAAACTCCCTTTACTGTGATGGCACACTTGGTGTGATTCTCTGGCCTAGGACTGTTCACTGGAGCACTAAAACTGCTTTCTATGCGAGAGCTTGTTTAGCCTCCAGCTTCTCCTCTGCCATCTTCCCCTAACCTCCTAGAAATGTTATTTAATGTATGTTTTACATTTAGGGCCACATTAATCTCTAATATATACACATACACAATCTCAAATACACAGTGAAAGTTCCACTTTAGAAATATTGATATGCAATTAGTGTCACTCACAATGTCTATTTAAAAAGATAGGCCTTATTATGAGAAATTTCTCTTTAGTTCTATTGCTGTTATTTTGTTAGTCTAGTTGTGTGTGTGTGTGTGTGTGTGTATATGTGTGTGTGCGTGTCTATTAGTGCTGTATCTTGAGCTGTGCCTCCACTTCTGGTTTTTGCTTGTGTTTTTGTTTTTGTTTTAATCACTTTTGTTTTTGAGATGGATGTCTGGCTTGTTCTCCCCTGATTTGGCTCAGGTTTTCATTCCTTCATCCTGTGCAATGTCATGGGTCACACAAGTTTTTTTTTTTTCTGTTTGTTTGTTTGTTTTCTCACATATAGCAGGACAGTGTCTAGGATCCACATTCTGTTATATTGGTTTCTTTAGTGTGAGAAAACAGCATTTAATAAATCAAGCTATAGCCATGGTCTTCATAGACAGTAAATTCTCCCTCAGTATTTTTCTCTGCAAAAGTACATGGTTTATTTGGCTCTATGTCTTCCATTTAGCCTTTTATTTTTAAAGAACAAGTAAGAACCAGCCTATCAAACAAAACAAACGTAAGTAAACAAGAACTGTCTGGCCTTGGACTCTGATTATATCATATCAGTTAGAGATGTATTCCACTATTGCAGTCTTACCAACAATTAGTAGCAATTTACATATCAATCTGCAGTTATAACTCATTCCAAATTTAAAGATACCAGTACATTATTTTATTAGCTTGTAGATGCATTCAGAAAATCTGACTTCAACCTTTGCCTGAATTATTACCCAGAATTACCTTTTTCTTACCCATATTTAAGAGTTATTGAAAATATTTGGATAATCTTTCATCTTCATTTATGTAGTGTAATAAACTCCTATTTGATTCTTATTTTATAATGTAATGTCAGTTATCTTTATTGTGATATGGTATTTTAGTGTTAAGCAAATTTAATTTATAACCCTTTTCTGTCAATAGTTCATGTTTTATTTTTAATTTTTATTAGTGTACATTAATGGTAAAAGGGGAGTTTTACTGTCAAATTTCCACAAATGTAAACAATGATCCTAAATCAACTTTACTCCCTCTATTACATTCCCCCATTCTATTTTCTTTCTCAAAAAAAATTAAACAGATTTTATTGCACTACATGCATACATGCAAAATAAACTATAGTAACCAAAATATTTGTCCTTATTTATCTGCTTCATTCTTCTAGGGCCTCCCTCCACATCTGACTCTTTTTCACTTCTTTGTCATTCACTGCTTTTTTATAATGTATGCATTAATTACACCAGGGGATTTCATTATTATATTTCAAATGTTCCTACCTGGCAGTATATGTAGCTGGGATTGCAGACATAAACTATGGCACCTACTTTGTTAATTGAGATGAGATTTCACTAATTTTGTGTCTGGGGTAGATTCTTCTTGTGATCTCTACTTCTTGATTGGTAGGATTACAGGTATATTCCACCACAGTTTTCATATGTATTCTAATTTGGGTTTTCTCTTTTCTGCAAAATTATTTGTAATTTTTATTAGAACACATTGAATGTGTATGTCAGGTTAGAAAGTTAATATCTTAATAGCCTTAGTCATTCAAACCACTAAACTATATGTTCATATTCTTCATTATCTTATCTTATTTATTTGATCAATGTTTTTTATTTTTCAGGCTAGAGATATTATACTTACCATAACACATACATTTTTAATACTTTCCATTTGATATTGTCTGTATTTTGTGCATTTGTTAGGTATTTGGGGTAGCATAACTGGATATTCAGATTAACTTTTGTGAACTATATAATGGATTATAAATTGAATAATTTGCTAATGATTTGGTAATAATTTACTACTAATACAAAGCAAATCTAAAGTAGTTATGAGATTTTTTTCTTTATAAAAATTTTCTGGATGTTGTTCATATATCCTGGTTATAGTCAAATAATTCTTTTTTTAACTTAATTTTACTGTCAAGGTGATGTACAGAGGGGTTACAGTTGTATACATAAGGTAATAAATATATTACTTGTCGAACACTGTTATCCCTCTCTCGTTTTGTTAGCTTCCTGATTTATGTGTAGCTTTTCCCCAAACACTTAGAGGCTTCTTTGGATTTATTTCAATGAAACATATTTGTTAAAAGAGTTTGGAAAGTCAGGCTTGTCTGTGGCTCACACCAGTAATGATAGCTGCTCAGGAGTTGTATATATGAAAATTTCAGTTCAAAGGTAGCCCTAGTGGGAAAGCCTCTGAGATTTTTACCTACAATTAATCACCAAACAGTGAGAAGTGGAGGTATGACTCAAGTGATACAGCTCCAGCCTTGAGTGAAAAAGCTAAGATTTGCCATTTGTCCTTGGCCTCACCATTTTATGTTCCCTTTCCCTTCTCCAATTCCAGAGACAGTAGGGGATAACAATGGGGGGGGGGGGGGAAATGAAAGAAACAAATAACTTCACACAGTACAATAAAAATAACAGCAATACTTAACAAGAATATATGTTTGAATTGAACTTTACAACTTTAGAGGGGATTAGAAGATAGGGAAGTGGAAGAAAAACAAGGGAGAGGATAACAATGTTTGCCAAGAAATGTACTTATTACGTAGGTAACCCCCTCTGTACACTATTTTTACAATAAAAAGTATTTTTAAAAAAATTAAATGGGATTTTTTTCCTTTTGTTGCAAATGCATCATTTACAGGTAAAAACAACCCTTTACACTTCAGAAAGAATTCATTCTTAGTAATTTTTATCTATTAATTTAATTTTACATTTTTATATGATTAGACTTGCTGGAAAGTAAACTTCCAAAATTTTTGTGAAATACATACCTTTAAGTTTTAGATTTCAAATATTAACAAAACAAAAAGGCCATTATTTCTAAAATTAGTGAAGATTCTTATTTCTTATAAAAATTTTATCTTACTCTGTTTCAAATTTAAATAGTTCTATAATTTATAAAATTAGCTATTTGTATTTTATATTTCTACATTAAATAGTAGCTGCTGAGTGTAATGTGAAACAACCTCTGAATAGCCAGTCTTGGTACCATGGAAGGTGGAGGAAGCTTGAGGAGACAAAGCCTATGAGAGGGAAATGAATTCATTGGAGGTGCACTACTGAAAGAGATTTTAGAACTCCAGCCTCCTCCAGTCTCTCTGTTTGCCTCTTGGCTCCCATGATTTGAGTTACTTCTTTTGCAATCCTGCACTGAATTGTTTCGCTCTGTTATGCCTTCCTGTGCCACTAAATGAGCTTTCTTCATGACTATTCGTAGTGACAATAAACTAAAATCTATAAAGTTGCAGACCAAAATTAATTCTTTCTCTATTTAAATTTACTTTCTTAGGTATTTTTTCACCATGAAGGAAAGATGATCACAACAACAATCAACTCTATCTATATAAAAATATTTGAGCAAAAACCTCACAATACAATAATTAAAAAACATGGTGAATATTAAGAAAATTATACACAATGAGTACAACAAACATTTAATGATATCAATTTTAATATGTTGGTTAGATACTTTCAGCATACCTGTACAGTATCATTAGGTCTTTTGTTGAGTAACATCTTTTCTTGGCTATCACAAACTTTTTGTTTTAGGTGTTTGTATCTCCTGGTCAGAGCTGAGAAACCAAGGTAGCTGAGAGGCATGACAGGATGAAGTGACAGTGGCAGCACATTGGTAGAGTCAATGCATTTGTGAAGCAGTGAGATGGACTTAATTGGCCAAGTATCATCCTTAATTAACTTCATGCTAAAGTCAATGAGAAGTCCTTTATCTTAGGTCAATATTCAGTGCTGTGTATATTGATATTCCCTGTTCATTGCAGCCCTAACACCAACCAGTTCTTGAGAGGACAAGACAGATTTTTTTTTTTCAGATCCTGCATCTATCATTATGCTGAGGGAGAGGGCAAAGCACAAAACCCCGTCCTTCATAAGCACAGGTGTCCCAACTGCCACAACCTGTTTTCTTCACGTAAAAGAATGCCTGCCTTATTCTTCTACATGCATCGATCACTTGGGTATCAGCATTTACCTACCAATAAATATTTCAGCTTTTTATAAAATTACTTAAAGTTATTCCTTTTTGAAACTCACTTTTTCTCCGAAGCATTGTTTATTCCTATATTTTAGGCTAGAGTGTGAAGCATTGGGCAGTTTCATGTCTCTTCTTTTATAGGATATTCTTTGAGACTTTCTTGTCACCTCCTCCACCTTTTTTATTGACATCTTACCCCTATTTGCTACTCTAGGCTATTTATCAGGGGATGAAAAACAGTGTATAGGTTATTCTCTGTTGTTCTACTGGGCTACAGTCCAGATGGTTCCCCTTAGTATCCTTTCTAGACTCTGCTCTTGAACTCCCAGCATTTTTTTTCTCTTCCTTCACTTGCCTTTAATCTCCACAAACTAAGGACTACAGTGTTTCTGCCTTTCTCTGACTAGATTTAGGCTTTGCTTCATTAATACATGGGGAAGAAGGATGGATGGGCCTCCTTGTCTCTCACTCATGGGCTGCTGTTCCTCTCTCTCTCAAATCACAAAACATTCTTTTAAAAGGGGTAATTTGGATTAAGAATTTTAGAAAGTTACTTTCACTTTGTGTTGGAAGGAGCCATTAGACAACCAGTAAAGTCAATGATCAAATGAAAACCAGGAAGATATCACAGATCAACAGAGAACATAGAAATGATAAATATCTAGAAGAAAACACATTTAGATAATTATCAAAGAAGTAAAATTGTTTGAGGAATTAATACATATTGTTACCTAAAAATATCTATATTTTTAATAATACCATGAAAAAAATTTTAAATGTAATAATCACACCATGGATTTGGGCCTTCTCAGAAAACATATGTTAAGGAAGATATTTTCTATAGACATATAAATATGTTGGTTCATTCCCAATGAAGGCTTTTTACTGGTCTTTCAGAACCCTATGTTATACAATGAACAGGTGTGTCTCTGACATTTCCTATGATATTAAAATAAGCAGGTGTGTCTTTGACATTTCTTTCCTATTCAGCACATACTAACCCACAATTTAGTGAGAAGTATCTCCAAGTCACAAATTTTCTAGATATAGGAATTTTATGGAGTGATTAAATACAACAAAGCAATATGTCAACTACTATAATCTTATTTAAAAAGAGACAAGACAGGAGTTCCGGGAAGATGGCGGAGGAGAAGCTGGAATCTGAACAAGCTCTTGCATAGAAAACAGTTTCAGAGTTCCAGTGAACAGTCCCAAGCCAGAGAATCACACCAAGTGTGCCATCACAGGACAGAGAGTTAGTCAAGAGAGGGGAAGCCAAGCAGACACATCTGAGCAGCTGCCGCTGCGGCGGCAGGGTCGCAGCGGCGACCACCGCCGCGGAGGCATACCTGAGACGCAGTCCGGGACGAAGGAGCCAGACGTAGCGGACAAGCGGATTCTACTCAACACCAGCAAGAACCGACAAGGAGCGGACAACTTCATCCTGCACTTTGCAGACCAGAGACGACCCGGTATCCAAGACTCCGCGTGAGTAGAGGCCCCACTTCCTCACTCCTTCTCTGCGAGCAGAGGAGGGAAGGCCACCCCTCCCCCCCCAGCACCGGTGATCTCCATCTTGGATACCGACAAAGCTCAGAGGAGCGGCTAGCTCCAGCTCAGGCCTTGGAATAAAACGAGTCATTTAGCAGGTCACAAGAACTTAACGGCGAAGTGACCTCACAGACTCAGTTCCATCCAGGGAAAAGTCACCCAGCTCAGGCGCCAGCCATTGGAGTGGCTCTCCTCACCTGGTAACCAGAGCCAGAGGCTGCCCCGCCCTCTAGCAGACACCACAATCAATTGAAAAACAGAAACCCTGAGAATGGCTCCAGGCTGGGTGCTGTGAGTTTTTTTTCACAAAATAGCCCCAGGGAAAAGCTGGGCCTTTCCTTGAAAGGCCTCAACTCTACCCAGAACCTAGCCTCATCACTGCATCCCCCTCTTTTGTGATTCTCAAAGCAGATCACCCTCCCAGTAAACTAACCTGGGAGGGGGATCTCAAAATCTTGGGTAAAGCAGAGCATTTTCCTGCCTGTTCCAACAAACTGACTTAAGAAACCAATCAAGCCACAGGACCTCAAGCTGACCAGAGACTCCAACCAGACTCTGGTTACAGACAAAAGGGAGATACAGGACACTTCCCACCCCTCCCAAAAAAAAAAAAAAAAAAAAATCAAAGAACTTTTTTTTTCTTCTTCTTCTTTTCTTTTTTTCTTTTTCTTGTTTTGTTTTTTTTCGTTTTTTGTTACCTTATATATATATAAAAAATTTTTTTTGCTTTTCTAAAACTTTTATTAATCTTTAATTTTTGCCTCTTCTGAAAAAATAATTGTTTTCCATTAACTTTTTTTTTTTCTCCTCTTATAATTTTTATTTTAGGAATACGTGAATGTGTGTTTTCTTTTCTTTTCTTGTCTTCTTTCTCTTTTTCTTTCATTCTTAATTATCTTTTTGTTTTTTTTTCTAGCTCTACTGAACTTCTGATCTTTTCTTCTCACTTTCCTATCCTTTCCATCTTTTCCTCTTTGTTCATCTTTATGTGACTTAACTCTTGTCCTGCACATCCTCAGATAAACCCGTAGTTAACCAGTAGACCCTATCCCCCATTGTGTACACACTTAATC
The DNA here is from genome assembly GCF_019054845.1 of Dipodomys spectabilis. Lineage (NCBI taxonomy): Eukaryota > Metazoa > Chordata > Mammalia > Rodentia > Heteromyidae > Dipodomys > Dipodomys spectabilis. Next base: position 10,886,719 of record NW_024871113.1, on the reverse strand, counting down.
CACAAACTTATTACTCAATTCAAAACCTCTGAGACTTAAATTCACTAATAGCAGTACTTTATACCTATACAATATTTTAAGCATTTTTTTAAAGTTTTTCTCATCTCCTCTATGTCCCTCCCTTTCTCTCAACATATTCATATTCCTCTATAAATAGATGGTCTTTTAATCTCTAAAATAACATTAATTTTTACGTTTGTATTTTTTTTCTGGTCTCTTTTCATTCCCCTTTCCCTTTCTTCTTTTTCTCTCTCTCTCTACTTACATCCTACCCAACCTATTTCCTGCATTGTGATTAGGACATAGTTAACTCTCCCTGTGCCTCCCCACACCAATCTATTCCTATTTTTTACCCACATCTCTTCCTAACCCTAATAATTTCTGGCTTTCCAAATTCTTCTCTGCGGTTCGAAGTTCTTTAACATATAGTTGTTTGATGTCGAATAGATGTATCTGTTGAACTAGATTGTATCTGTAGACTATTGACTGTACAAATGCAAACTTTGGTTGATGGTTGCCTTAAGATAGTGTTCTAGCACAAAACTGGTGCTATCTTCATCTCAAATGGGCAGAGTAAGCCGGAAAAACACAAGAAAAATGGCAAATTCGGGTATCTCAATTCCCAATCCTGATAATCAGGGGTTAGAACAGATAATGAATAATCCAGAGGAGAGTTCCCAAACAGCTCTACAAACACTGGTGGCAAACATGATAAATGAAAAGTTTGACAACGTACAAAGGACTCTGTATGAGCGTGATAGGGAGAGAGAGGAGGCATCCCAGAAGTTTATACAGGAATATCATAAGCGTGAGGAAGCTACTCAAAAACTGATACAGGATTTGCGTGAACAACTTGAGAATACTCAAAGAGAAAGGGAGGAATGGCGTGAGCAGGCTGAGAACACTCAAAGAGATCTGCAGGAATCCCACGAACGGGAGGAAGCTAATCAAAGAGTAATACAGGAATTGAGAGACCAGGTAGAGAACACACAAAGATCACTAAAGGCATTCATGGAATCCATTAACAAAGAGCTGAAGGAAGTCAGGGAGACCACAAAGGGAATGCTGAATGGAACCCAACAGAAGGAATGGGAGCCCAAAGAAACCATAACCAATCAACTAAGTGATTTGAGGACAAACACTGAACACCAAATTAAGGAAGTAAAGAAATTCATACAAGACCTAAAACAGAGCTTCAACAAAGAACTTGAAGCCATCAAAGCTGACCAACTAGAAGGAAAAGAGATAAAAAACAAAGTAGAGAGTCTTGACAGCAGGTTAGACCATGCAGAAGATCGAATCTCAGGGATTGAAGACAGCCTAGATATTATAGAGAAAGAACATACAACCATCCAAGACAAGTCCAAGAAATATGATAGATCTATCCAACACCTGGAAGACACCATCAGAAGGCCTAATCTAAGGATAATGGGTGTAGAGGAGCACGTAGAAACAGAAGTTAATGGTCTAGGAAATCTGTTTAACAGGATCCTAGCAGAGAACTTCCCAAACATGCAAAAAGATAGGCCTGTCCAGATACAAGAAGCCTTTAGAACCCCAAATAGACCAGACCAGAATAGGACATCCCACCGTCACATTATAATCCACACAGGATCAACTCAGAACAAGGAAAAGATCCTTAAAGCTGTCAGGGAGAAAAGGGTAATCACTTATAAAGGGAAACCAATTAGAATCACCTCAGATTTCTCAGCAGAGACAATCAAAGCAAGAAGAGCCTGGAATGATGTATGCCATGCCCTAAAAACAAACAACTATCAACCAAGAATACTGTACCCAGCAAAACTCTCCTAAATAACTGAAGGCCAAATTAAAACCTTCCATAGCAAAGAAAAATTGAAACAATACATCTCCACCAAACCAGCCCTACAAAAGATTCTTAAAGATGTCCTACACATAGAAAACCAACAAGACTGCAATAAAGGCCAAGAAACTGCACCCAAACTGAGAATCCAAGAACCATAGGAAGAACCCAGTTTTCGCAGCCCCCAAGAAGGTAGATAACATGGCAGGAACTCCCAAATACCTCTCAGTCCTATCTCTTAATGTTAACGGACTGAACTCTCCAATTAAGCGACATAGACTGTCTAGTTGGATTAAAAAACAAGACCCTTCTATCTGCTGCCTGCAGGAGTCACATCTTGCCCATAAAAACAAACACATTTTCAATGTTAAAGGCTGGAACAAAATCTACCAAGCAAACGGACCGCATAAACAGGCGGGAGTTGCAATCCTAATATCAGATAAAATAGACTTCAAATTAAAATTCATGAAAAGAGATAAAGAAGGTCGCTACATACTAATTAAAGGATCTCTCCTTCAGGAGGATATTACAATTCTAAATATCTATTCGCCAAACAATGGAGCACCCAAATTTATCAAAGAAACACTACTTTCCCTCAAATCCCATATAGATCCAAAGACATTAATCGTTGGGGATTTTAACACACCACTCTCCCCACTAGATAGATCAACTCGGCAAAAACTCAACAGAGAAACCGCAGATCTAAACAGCTGCATAGATCAACTAGACTTAACAGACATTTACCGAACATTCCACCCAGCAGCATCAGAATACACGTTTTTCTCAGCAGCACATGGAACGTTTTCTAAAATAGACCACATTTTAGGCCACAAAGCAAACTTGTCTAAATTCAGAAACATTGAAGTTATACCTTGCATTCTCTCTGACCACAAGGGAATAAAGTTAGAACTCAACACCAAAAGCCACCAAAGAAAGTCCGGTATCACATGGAGGCTGAACAACGCACTGCTGAATCATGAGTGGGTCATCGAAGAGATTAGAAAGGAAATTCAAATGTTCATGCTATTCAACAAAAATGAACACACAAAATACCAGCTCCTCTGGGACACAGCAAAGGCAGTACTCAGAGGCAAGTTTATAGCTCTGAGCTCCTACATCAACAAATTGGAGAGATCTGAAACTAACAATTTAATGACACATCTAAACCTCCTTGAAAAAGAGCAGCAAGATAAACCGCAATCCAGTAGACGGAAAGAAATAATCAAAATTAAATCAGAATTAAATGAATTAGAATCCAAAAAAACTATAGAAAGAATCAACAAAACAAAGAGTTGGTTCTTCGAAAAACTTAACAAAATTGACAGACCCTTAGCAAATCTTATCAGAAAAAGAAGAGAACACACCCAAATTAATAAACTCAGAGATGAGAATGGAAACATCACCACGGAAACAAGCAAGATTCAGAACATTATAAGGGAATACGTCTCAAAACTTTATGCTAATAAGTTTGAGAACTTGACAGAAATGGACCTCTTCCTAGCAAATATTGACATGCCAAAACTAAACCAAGATGAGGTAAACTATCTTAACAGGCCCATATCAAGCATTGAAATAGAAACAGCAATAAGAGACCTCCCAGCTAAGAAAAGTCCAGGACCAGATGGTTTTACAGAGGAATTTTACAAGGCTTTAAAAGCAGAGCTCACACCAATTCTCCTCCAACTCTTCAATGAAATTGAAAGAGAAATCTCACTACTGAACACATTCTATGAAGCCATCATAACCCTCATCCCAAAACCAGGTAGGGACTCATCAAAGAAAGAGAACTATAGACCCATTTCTTTGATGAACATTGATGCGAAACTTCTCAACAAAATTTTGGCCAATCGACTTCAACAATTCATCCAAAAAATCATACACCACGATCAAACAGGATTCATTTCAGGGATGCAAAGCTGGTTCAATATACGCAAATCAATTAATATTATTCATCACATCAACAGGAGCAAGAATAAGAACCACATGGTTATCTCAATAGACGCAGAAAAAGCATTTGACAAGATCCAACACCCCTTTATGATGAAGGTTTTGGAAAAATTAGGAATCCATGGAACATTCCTCAATACAATAAAGGCTGTATATGACAAACCTACAGCCAGCATTATACTCAATGGTGAAAAACTAAAGCCATTTCCTCTTAACTCAGGAACAAGACAAGGATGCCCACTCTCTCCACTTCTCTTCAATCTAGTATTAGAATGCCTAGCTACAGCAATAAGACAAGATGCAGACATAAAGGGGATCCAAATAGGGAAAGAAGAAATAAAACTCTCCCTCTTTGCAGATGACATGATCTTGTATTTAAAGAATCCCATAGACTCCACTCCCAAATTACTCAAGCTGATTCAAAACTTTGGCAAAGTAGCAGGTTATAAAATTAACCCCCAAAAATCAATGGCTTTTCTGTATGCCAACAATGAGAAAAGTGTGGCTGAAATTAGGAAAGCAACTCCATTTGTAATAGCCTCACAAAAAATAAAATACCTAGGAATTAACTTAACTAAAGAAGTGAAGGACCTCTATGATGAAAACTTTAAAATCTTGAAAAAGGAAATCAACACAGAACTTAAAAAATGGCAAAACCTCCCATGCTCCTGGATTGGAAAGATTAACATCGTGAAAATGGCAATACTGCCCAAGGCTATCTACAAATTCAACGCAATACGTATCAAAATTCCACCCTCATTCTTCAAGGAAATAGAAGAGGCAATCCAAAAATTCATATGGAACAATAAAAGACCCCGAATAGCAAAAACGCTCCTCAACGGAAAGAACACGGCTGGAGGAATATCAATACCAAATTTCAAACTCTACTATAAAGCCATAGTAATCAAAACAGCTTGGTATTGGCATAAGAACAGACCTCAGGACCAATGGAATAGAATTGAAAACCCAGAAATGAACCTACAGACCTATAGCCATCTAATCTTCGATAAGGGAGCTAAAACAATAGAATGGAAGACAGACAGCCTCTTCAGTAAATGGTGCTGGCAAAACTGGTTAACTACATGTAGAAAACTAAAGCTAGATCCTTTTATATCACCCTGCACCAGAATCAACTCCAAATGGATCAAAGACCTTGAACTCAAAGCAGACACTCTGAAAACATTACAGGATGGAATAGGAGAAACCCTGGGTCTCCTTGGCTCAGGCCGAAATTTTCTGAATAGAGACCCGGAAACACAACAAATCAAAGAAAGGCTGGACAAATGGGATTGTATAAGGTTGCAGAGCTTCTGCAGGGCAAATGACATAGCTAGCAAGATCAATAGAAAGCCCACGGACTGGGAGAAGATCTTTACTAGCCATACAACGGACAAGGGTCTCATATCTAAAATATACTTGGAACTCAAAAAATTAAACCACCCAACAACAAATCCTCAAAGAAACAACTGCCCAATAAGTAAGTGGGCGAAAGACTTAAAGAGAAGCTTCTCTGAAGAAGAAAGAAGGATGGCCAATAGACACATGAAGAAATGTTCAACATCCCTAGCCATAAAAGAAATGCAAATCAAAACAACATTGAGATATCACCTCACTCCAGTTAGAACAGCAAAAATCAAGAACTCTAACAACAACAGATGCTGGAGGGGATGTGGACAGAAAGGAACCTTACTTCATTGTTGGTGGGAATGTAAACTTGTTCAACCACTTTGGAAAGCAGTATGGAGGTTCCTCAAAAGACTCCACATAGAGCTCCCCAACGACCCAGCAATCCCACTTTTGTGCATTTACCCAAATGATCACAAACAAGGCCACACTAAAGCTACCAGCACAACTATGTTTATTGCAGCATTATTTACCATAGCTAAGACATGGAACCAACCCAGATGCCCCTCAGTAGATGAATGGATCAAGAAGATGTGGTATATATACACAATGGAATTCTATGCCTCCATCAGAAAGAATGACATTGCCCCATTTGTTAGGAAATGGAAAGGCTTGGAAAAAATTATATTAAGTGAAGTAAGCCAGGCCCAAAGAAACATAGGTCCCATGGTTTCCCTTATTTGCAATATCTAGTATAGGTATGAGTCAAGCGGAAAAAGTCAGATAATGTGATGTTAGGAAAACAAAACCTCAAATATGTATTTTAATGTTTTTGTTTCTTTCATGCATGTGTTTCTAATGCATTTATAAGATTATTTCTTTGTTGCTTTGTGTGTCCCTCCCCCACAGTGTAACCCCTGCTTTCACTATATTTGATGTCAGTATAACATGTGGAGGAGACGGGGACAAACAAGTCGTTTAAGGATTCAGGTGGACCTGTTGCAACAATGAGAAGTACAAAATGTCATGTCAAAACCAGCTTTACAATGTCGGTGGGGGGGGGGGTATGATTGGGTGGGAGGGAGGGGGGAGGCTGGGAAGGGAGGTGAAGGGTAAACAAAGGAGGAGGATGCAATGCTTGGTAAGAAATGTATGCATTATCCTGCCCATGTAATTGTAACCCCTCTGTACAGTATGTTCTCAAATAAAATAAAATAAAATTTAAAAAAAAAAAAAAGAGAAAAAAAAAAAAAAAAGAGACAAGACAAGCAACTAAATAGAGACTATGACATTATGTATTGATAAGAACAATGAACAAGTAGGATAAATTCTAATTCAGAAGTAGGAATGATGGAGCATGTCCTGAGATTTGGTACTGGAATATATAAAGTGAAATATAAATATATAAAATGAAATAAAGGAACAGATGAAGATACATTGAAAAAAGTGTGTCCCAAAATAGAGAATCCAAATATCCAAGAAAAAAGTAAACAGAGCAAGGCAAGAATTGCAGGAAAAAAATGTAATAGAAAAAATGTAAACACCTTTAATAACACTACAAGGTAAAACTGTTACTTATTTACAGATGAGAAAAGAAAAACTTGTTAGTAACTCACCCAGGTCACACATTACATAAATCCCTGAATTTCAGTTCCAATCTAACCTGCTTCTAGAAGCATTGGCATTAGTTCCAATGTTCTGAACTGCTTCACCAAGTTCACTCTTTCCTTCTCTAATCAATCAGCGTGCTTTTAGAACCTTGTTTCATCAGGGTCTTAAATTATTCTTCACACTTATCACACCTATGCAATCTCTAAAAGCCTTTACAGATAGCTCTGAGGGCCTTGTGACACTTCTGCAACACCTTAAAATTACCTATTTTTTGATATTTATTTGTTTATTTTCTTGCTTGTATTTATTTCAAGGAAAAAATGAGTTTTTCTGCTATAGCTAGTTAAAGCATATTTTCACACATAAATATTTGAATTTAATGTGAGAATGAAAGTATTTGTACAGTATATATAGTTCTTAAGATTAAAACAAATTTAAAAGTTGCAAGGTACATTTGGATGGTGGTGAGTATAGCCTGAGCAATGTATGGAGAAGGGAGGTGGTACATGTGAATCTGTGTGGTGTCTTGCAGGAATTGTGAGAGCATACTATAAAACATGCCCTGAGAGATGCAAGTTTTAAAAATATTTCAGGGCGAAATTCATTATGGGTGAAACTTGTCTTGGAACGATGGAGGCTTCATTCAGAAGACACATTGTATATGTTCTGCTACTGAGAGTGAAACCCTGACTCACAAGGCCAAGGGGAAAAAGAAGACAAAATTTGAAAGTTCAAGCACCTGCTAGTGAGGAAATGTATGACTTCAAACAAATACTATATTCCCAACTCAGGTAATAAAATATGGAGTTAAATTGAATGTTTTTATCTGATTATTTTTCCTGTTATACACTAAGCTTTATTCTGCAAGTTTTATTCTCTGCCTAGACTTATTCTGTTACTACAAACTATGAATTATCAAAACAATTAATGTGCAATCTATAAAAGTAGCTATATAAGGATCACAGATGTGTAATTGCAGAAAGAGTTTTCCAATGATAACCAGGACAAAAATTAAAATCCTACACTGTATTAACAAAGGAATTTTCATCATGTCTTCTCAACCTAGTAAGATTAACATTACAAACCATGTCAAACAATATACTTAGTTGGCTGGAGTCCGTGTTACTGTAGGTGTGGTCCTTCTCAGAGGATTCCCTTTCAGAACTACTAGTATAGTGGTGAACTGTGCTCAGGGTCTGATGTGTCTTAGTCACTCAGAGCTTCTCTGAATTTTGTTACTGCTTTGGAGCCTTGGCTGAGATAAAGCAGTGGCCTTTACTGAGAGAAAACAGAGGACCAACATTGTTCTGATTAGTTTCTTACCTCCCAGGAGGCTGGCCTGTGGTAATTGCCATCAACAATGTAAGTGAAAGCAGCAGGGGCCGGTCAAGACCTCTTAGAATGAAGCCAAACTAAGAATTCATAAGGAAATGGAAGACTTGGAAAAAATCATATTAAGTGAAGTGAGCCAACCCAAAGAAACTTAGCCTCCATGTTTTTCATTTGTAACAATTAGTATATGCCTAGGATAGTCTTAGCAGAGGATCACAATAGCCCAATAACTATGTATATATGATATAAAATGATGCTAATCAAAATGAACTCCAAGAGATGGAAACAAAGGGTTTATTCTTTTCTTTTCTTTTTAGTGTACTGTTTGCCTCATTATTTCTACCCCTCCTCCCTTCACTCTCTGGTTTATTCCCTGTGGTCACTATTTATGATTTTGGTACCATTTCTCTTGTACATACGTTTATCTGATTTGGGGCAGGAAAAGGGAGTCACAGAAACAGTGGGACAAAGGTTAAACCCATGCAACAGCGATACCCACTAGACATTTGTTGGAAATGAACTTTACAACTTGGTGAAGTGGGGGAGGGAAAGTGGGAGAAAATGAGGGAGCGGGTAACACTGTTCGAAAAGAAATGTACTCATGATCTTGTGTAATTGTAACCCCTCTGTACATCACCATTACAATAAAATAAAACTAAGGTAAAACCACTTATTCCATATTGGTCAAAGCAAATCATCAGAACATTCCAGACTTAGAAAAGAAAAAAAAAATCAACTCTTTAAAATACATCTACAGATTTCTCAACAAAGAGCATGCCCCAAAAATGTATATCACCTGATCTTCCAATCTATCATAAATGGACTTATATTTTTATGCATTTGCACAAAACCTACTAGCAACATCCCTAGACTAAATGCTCTGAAGTTTTTCTTTAAAATCAAAGGTATTTTATTTATAATACCATTGCATTGAAATAGTTTATCACATGCAATTTCAAGTTATTTGCATATCATCGCTTTTCTGCTATCTCTGTGCAATATTAACAATGTGCACCTGTGGGATTTGTCTCTTCTGGACATTCCTAACCAGTAGTAAAGTGTTTTCATCTTTCTTTTGTTGTTATTGAATTGTGTTACTTGTCACCCTCAGTGAAGGTCATCCTACCTCTGCTTCTATCTTGGCAGGAATCTAATAGTATTTTAAAAAAAAAAAACAAAACAAGTACTCAATCGCTATATTTGGTTTTCTTGTTTTCTATTTTTCTCTCCTTACATTTTAATAAACAGAGACACACATCAGACCTTATAGTAACAAATTAGAATGTCTTCCCTTGTAAATAAGTTATTGATAGTGAAGTCATTAACCTTTCATTAAGACTTGGTATAAAAATTCTTCCCTCCATATATCTATGTTTATTACTCAAACCTCAAAGGAAAAATATATCAAACACAGGATAGTTTGTTTTTAAAAACCTTTTGCAAATCAGAGACTCATAAAATTTGGAATTACAGAGCTGGGAAGGTGGCTCAGTGGTAGAGGGCTTGCCTCACATCCATGAGGCACTGGGTTTGATTCCTCAGCACCATATAAGGAGAAAAAAGCCAGAAGTGGTGGTGTGGATCAAGTGGTAGATTGCTAGCCTTGAGCTGAAAAGCTGAGGGACAGCGCCCAGGCCCAGAGTTCAGGCCACATGACCAACAACAACAATAAAAATCTGGAATTATCTCACTTTCCTTCATGCTTTTCTATATCACATTGAAAGAGACAAAGTGACATCTACTGTGACTCACCTATCTTCAGGTAGAATAATCTAAGGTACAGTTATATAATATGCAAATACAAGCTGTGAATAAATCTTACATACCATTAAAATGTAACTTTTTTTTGCCTTTTAAATCAATGTCATGCCTAACTTTACACATGTCTTATCACTACTGCTCTATAACAGCATCAACACATACTGCTGAAGAAACTCAGTGATTTTAGAACAGAGTAGCCTACATTTAAGATAGTGCCATGATCTTTGTAAGCCAGAAAGGCATATGCCTTTTCAGAGGAGTCTTTCAAAGCTTTTGTCCCGTTACATTATTTGGAGTATTAATGTTCCTGTGATCAGCATACAGCAGTTGACCAACACACAGGCATAATGTTTTACTCTGCCTTCTGTTTTGACTCTACTTCTCTTTGACAGAATTCAACTTCCTGCGACTGCAAAGAGCAGCAGATTCTTTTGATGATTATCAAGTGGGCTATGTTGCCACTCATGTTATTGCCAGATCAGAGTCAGTGGCATCTATCAATCTCTTCTAAAGTCAAAAAGGATCAAGACCAAGATGACTAGGATCTATTTCATTAGCATGAAAATGACCACATTTTCTACACCAAAATGTGCTCATTCATTAAACATAATAGTGATGAAGGCCACAGCAAACACTCAGCTCATCTCTGTTCTAACTCCTTCACATTATTTATTTGTTATATTGAAGTTGGTTTGGGGAGGTAAGGCTGGTACTGGAGTTTGAATTCAGGATCTTGCACTTCCTCAGCTAGCTTTCTCAGCTGTTGCTCTGCCACTTATGTCACATTTTACAAGCTGGCTTTTTGATGATTATTTTAGAAATGGAGTTTACAGACTTCCAGCCTGAACTGATTTTGAACTACATCCATTGCATTTTCCCTGAGGAGATAAGATTGCAGGCATGAGCCACCAGTACTTAACTTCCTCCTGCACATTCATAACAGGAATAACGTAAATCTGGAGCAATCTAAATTTGAACACTATGTTATTCTTACAGGCTGATGATTGATGATCATTCTTAAATACAGAAATATAGGTTTCTTTCCTGGGTGATTTATCAGGCTTTGCTATTTGTAAATGGTAAAATTTTATGATACTTTCTGTTCAGGTTTATTGATAGTGAGAGTTGAACATTGCAGCATCCATTGAGATAATATTCATTAATAGTGCATGCTGTTGCCACCTAGGATGAGAAATACCCCTGCGCTTTAAGGAGAATTATGAGGCAGAAGACACTAAGTTCTCTTTGGAAGGACAGAAACAGTAGAGTAGTGAAGTGAAACTTAATTGAGGTGTGTTGCAATTCCTGGCTATGACATTCATATTGAATACCACATGGGATCTGAAGTTTGACTGTGAAAGGCAGAAAGACAGACAGTATGTGAAGATAAATGATGAACTTGGCAACACGTGTACAATGGCAAGGTGATGAGGGACTACTGGATGCAGTGCCTGCCTTTGGAATGTGTACAAAGAAAGGAGCAGAACAGATATTAATTAATTGACATGATGGTGCTCTATACAAATGAAAAAAGTTTACAACAAAGATAAAATACAGTGAATGAGACTGGGGAAAGTATGGTATAAATCTGTTGAAGTATCCACTACTAGATTTTACACCAACCCTAGGGAATGATTACATAATTAGAAATGATATTTGAAGTTGACCAATTATTCATTTAAATGATTCAACTAAAATTTGATGCTATCTCTTATTTTCCCTCTTACAAAGGGAAAGAAACACAAAAAATAACATAACCCAGAAAACACTAAAATTGATATTTGAAGTAATAAGAATTGTCAATTGATGTAAGCTTATCTACCAAACTATATATTTTTGAGTTGACTACTTCTTATTGTAAGAATTAAAGTAATCTTCTGTTATCAAAGCAATTTCTACTTAGCACAGAAACTGATAACTACAATAATTATAAGTAACTATGAAGTGTGACAGCACTTGGGAAAAGTGAAAATCTACACATACTATATTTAAAATGGTAGGAGAAGCTGGCTGCGCATAGTGGCTTTATGTCTATAATCCCTACTATGCAGGATGATTGTTATTTGAGACCAGCCTGGACAAAATGTTAGTAAGACTCCATTGAAACAAATAAGAACAACATGAGAGTATATACTTGTGATCCTAGATATCAAAAGAATAAGTAGGTGGATTTTTGCCTGCAGCCAGCATAGCAAAAAATTGAAGATTCTATCTGAAAAAACAAAGCAAAAATGGTTGGGGCATTGGCTCAAGTAATAGAGCAACATCCTGACACATGAAAGCCCTAATTTTAAAACCTAGGACTTCCTTTCCTCAACCAAAAAAAAAAAATAGTATGAAGAGCTGTTGATTTTCACTTTGTTATAAGAAAGCAGGTTATGTATTTGCGTATATATATGTATATTTATTTATTGTATATATTGTATATACTCATTTGTACATGTGTGTGCACATGCACATGTGTGTTGTGTACATATTAGGAATGGACTAGGCCTTGGCTTCAATCTCCAAGGGAGATAAAATAATTGATACAAGCAGCAGCTATGAACAATGATTTGTAAATTTGAGACAATCTTCTTCCTTATATGGAAACCAATGTTTAATTCCTGTACTAGACAACTGTCTTTTTCCACTTCTCATTTAGAAAAAAAATACAGAACAAATAAGGAGCAATGCCTGAAGAACTCACTCCTCTGCAAGGTTAAAATGTCTTTTGAACCCTAATGACCTGAATTGTAGCGTTGTTAGGAAACAGAAACTAAGAGAGATCTTCTTAACAAGTATTCATTTTTTCCCTACTCTCTCCACAGTTTTATAGGTACTTTAAGAACAAACACTTTATCTTTGATCTGTAGACGTAGGTACAATAAAGATTCACATGAACCCAGTGAAGAAAATAGTACATGGCAAGGAAAAAGGTTCTAAATGACAACAGGAAAGGGGGGAAATATGCTTGAAGAGATCATTCCCATGAACTGTACATGCACCAGACTGCACATAGAATTGAGTAAGAACTCCACATAAAATTGCATGTGTATATCTCTACAAATGTATGTTTTGTTTTTTTTTTTTATTTCAAGGACACATAAGCGCCTGTCTAGGAACTATAATTTGATTATTTCCACCTATAGAAGTTAAAATATTTTCTGTCAGAGTGATTCTTGACAGAAGCACTGACATTTTTAAGATTAGTCACCATCTTAGAAGAAGCTATTTTAATTAAGCCACCTCCCTTGTTTCCCTAACAAGTTCCTACTTTGGGCAAATGTCCTGGTTTTGAGCGATCACTTAAATAAACTTCAAAACTCTTTTAATGTAGCCAGCCATACAGGAATGTGAACTTAAGTTTGGACCAATCGAAACAAGGGGCAGTAATGCATGAGGGATAAAACCTGGGCAGACTCTCCCTTCCAGCACACTTGTTTACTTGGCTTCCAAATGTCAGTAATGTTAGGTTTTTAAAAAGAGGTAGCCGAGTAAGAACAGCACCACACACATGGTATTCAGGTAAGGGATAGTTTATTTAGTAGACCTGCTGGGACCAGGCAAGGTTAGCACTCTACGCCGCTGGCAAAAGAGGGTGTCTGGCCCTGGGTTAGGCCTTATAGAGGGTAGAGGTGGGGAAAGGTATGTCCAGGTAAAGGGAAGTGGTACAAAGTAAGAATTGGGACCAGGTAGGAGAAAGGTGTGGCCACATCAGATTCAGATGTGACCTCAGCGGATGCAGCTGTAACCTCTTCCAGGAGTCCCAGTTGCCTAGGTAATGCAGGTACTGGGTGGGGTCTGCTAGCCATCCAGGAACCGACCCTACAAGTGGCACACCCTTTTGCAGAACTAAAAGTAAAATTCAGGCTTGCTGAATTCCTCTTGACCTCAGAACTTCACGTCTATGTAGTACCCCAAAATCCTGAGACATTTTCAACATACTTCATTTCTAGAATGCATAGGCAACTGCTTTCTACAAAATTCCATTTTAGTTCTCAAAAGGAAATGGCTGTTTTTGAAGATCAATTTCATTTAGCAGCTTGAAAGATGATTTTTGAATGAAATTAACTTTAAAATAGCTATGAACTCTGAGCATTCTAGTTGCTTTCCTCAGTGTAGTTGGGCCTGACCCAAACAGCTGAAGACTGAGCAAGAGAGAATCTCTAGTCACTCTAGTTGTATGATTGCATATCTGTCTCTCTGTCTTTCTCTGTGTGTCTTTCTCCCTATGTCCCTGTCTCTGTTTCTCTCTGTGCCTTATGGATTGAAAGCACATCCATTATATGGTCTTGAACCTGCCATCTACACTGCAGATTTACATGTAATATTGTCCATAATCAAGCCATAGTCAATTCTTACAATAATTGCCTTAAGCTGTTTATTCAAACCCGTGTTCAGTTTCTTCCAAGGACCCTGACTAATAGGCTTTCCTGACCATTTTTTATCAATCTTTAGTGCACATGTATGCACAATTCTGCACAAAGATGTTGAGGATAATGTTTTAGGGTGCAAGAGCATTTCATAAAGTAGGGAAGCCTTAGTAATAAGCAGAGCTGCTTTTATTACTGTGAAATAAATTATTTACCTTGATTGTTTATTGTGTTTGTGGCTAACAATGTAGCATAATTTTATTTTTTATTTTATCTTCAGATTGCCTAGATTGTGTCAACAACTAATTATTAAGAATAATATAAATTGTTCTATATTTTTCCTGAGTCATTGTTTACATGAGAATTTTTCAGTCATATTCCCTCAAAAGAAAAATAAAACTAGCAGTATTTAAATGTGTAAGGCATAATTTTGTTTTCCTTAATAATTGATTTCCACAAAGGGCAGGAGTTGGATGCTGGTGAGCACTGTAGCACCACAAAGGAACCACTTAGAAAGTTTGCAAAAGAATAGAAGCCCAGAATCAACAAAGTCGATGTTGGCTTGTTGTTTCAGCAACTGCTATTAAGCAGTTGGCCAGTCTCACTAATATTAGTTTTAAATAATATTTATTTTCCAGATATTTGTATAAAATTTTGAGGCCTGGGGAGTTCCGGGAAGATGGCAGAAGAGAAGATGGAATCTAAACAAGATCTCACATAGAAAGCAGTTTTAGAGTTCCAGTGAACAGTCCTAAGCCAGAGAATCACACCAAGTGTGCCATCACAGAACAGAGAGACAGGCCAGAGAGGGAAAATCCAGGCAAGGAGACACATCTGAGCCCTTGCCGGCAGCCGCTGCGGCGGCAGCAGCGGTGGCGGTGGGGAGCGCAGGGCAACATACTTGAGCCACAGAGAGTCCGGGATGAAGGAGCCAGACACAGCGGGCGAGCGGAAAGAGCCAGACACAGCGGGCAAGCAGATTCTACTCAACACCAGCAAGAACCGACAAGGAGCAGACATCTTCATCCTGCAGTTCGCAGACCAGAGACGACCCAGGAACCAAGAATCGGCGTGAGAAGAAGCCCGACGTCCTCACTCCTTCTCAGGGAGCAAAGGAGGGAAGGCCACCCCTCCAAACCCCCCAGTACCGGAGATCTCCATCTTGGATACCGACAAAGCTCGGAGGAGCTGCTAGCTCCAGCTCAGGCCTTGGAATAAAACGAGTCATTTAGCAGGTCACAAGAACTTAACGGCGGCGTGACCTGCCAGACTCAACTCCACCCAGGGAAAAGTCACCCAGCTGGGGCGCCAGCCCTAGGATTGGCTTTCTTCACTGGGTAATCAGAACCAGAGGCTGCCCCTCCCTCTAGCAGCCTCAACAATCAATTGAAATTCAGTAAACAGAAACCCTGAGAATGGCTCCAGGCTGGGCTCTGTGAGTTTTTCACAAACTAGCCCCAGAGAAAAGCTGCTGTTTGTTGAAAGGCCTCAACTCTACCCAGAACCTAGCCTCATCATTGCATCCCTCTCTTTTGTGATTCTCAAAGCAGAGCAGCCTCCCATTAAACTAACCTAGGAGGAGGATCTCAAAATCCTGGGTAAAGTAGAGCATTTTTCTGCCTGTTCGAACAGATTTAAGAAACCAACCAAGCCACAGGACCACAAGCAGACCAGAGACTCCAACAAGAGGCTGGTTACAGGAATTTTTCCGACCCTCCTAAAAAATTCAAAGAATTTTTTTTTTGGTACCTTATATAAAAAAAATTTTTTTTCTTCTATAAAACTTTTTTTAATCTTTAATTTTTGCCTTTTTTTAAAAAAAATTTTTTTCCAGTAACTTTTTTTTCCTCTTATAATTTTTATTTTAGGGATATGTGAGTATGTGTTTTTCTTTCTTTTTTTGTTTTCTTTCTCTTTTTTTTCCTTTTTTAATTATCTTTTTGTTTTTTGTTTAGCTCTACTGAACTTCTCATCTTTTCTTCTTCCTTTCTTATCCTTTTCACCTTTTCCTCTCTTTTGTTCCTCTTTATGTGACTTAACTCTTGTCCTGCACATCCTCACATAAACCCGTAGTTGACTATTAGACCCTATCCCCCATTGTGTACACACTTAATCCACAAATTCATTATTCAATTCAAAACCTCTGAGACTTAAATTCCTTAATAGCAGTACTACCTTTTTATACCTATATAATATTTTAAGCATTTTTATTTTTAAGTTTTTCACATCTCCTCTATGTCCCTCCCCTTCTCTCAATATATTCATCTTCTTCTCTAAATAGATTGTTTTCGCAATTCCATAATATAATTAATTTTTACTTTTCTATTTTTTCTGGTCTCTTTTCTTTTCCCTTTCTCTTTCTTCTTTTTTTCTCTCTCTCTACTTTCATCCTACTCAACTTATTTCCTGCATTGAGATTAGGACTTAGTTAACTCTCCCTGTGACTCCCCACATCAATCTATTCCTATTTTTTACCCACATCTCTCCCTAAACCTAATAATTTCTGGTTTTCCAAATTCTTCTCTGTGGTTCGAAGCCCATTAACATTGTATCTGTAGACTATTGACTATACAAATTCAGACTTTGGTTGATGGTTGCCTTAAGATAGTGTTCGAGCTATTTTCATCTCAAATGGGCAGAGAAAACCGGAAAAACACAAGAAAAATGGCAAATCCGGGTATCTCAATTCCCAATCTTGATAATCAAGGAACAGAACAGATAATGAATAATCCAGAGGAGAGTTCCCAAATAGCTCTAAAAACACTGCTGGCAAACATGACAAATGAAAAGATAGAAAACATACAAAGGACTCTGTATGAGCATGATAGGGAGAGAGAGGAGACAATCCAAAAGTTTATATAGGAATATCAAAAGCGTGAGGAAGCTACTCAAAAACTGATACAGGATTTGTGTGAGCAGCTTGAGAATACTCAAAGAGAAAGGCAGGAATGGCCTGAGCAGGCTGAGAACACTCAAAGAGAACTACAGGAATCTCACAAACGGGAGGAAGCTAATCAAAGAGTGATACAGGAATTGAGAGAGCAGGATGAGAATACACAAAGATCACTAAAGGCATTCATAGAATCCATTAACAAAGAGCTGAAGGAAGTCAGGGAGACCACAAAGGGAATGCCGAATGGAACCCAACAGAAGGAATGGAAGTACAAAGAAACCATAACCAATCAACTAAGTGATTTGAGAATAAAAACTGAACACCAAATTAAGGAAGTAAAGAAATTCATACAAGATCTAAAACAGAGCTTCAACAAAGAATTTAAAGCCATCAAAGCTGAAAAATTAGAAGGAAAAGAGATAATAAACAAAGTAGAGAGTCTTGACAGCAGGTTAGACCATGCAGAAGATCGAATCTCAGGGATTGAAGACAGCCTAGATATTATAGAGAAAGAACATACAACCATCCAAGACAAGTCCAAGAAATATGATAGATCTATTCAACACTTGGAAGACACCATCAGAATGCCTAATCTAAGGATAATGGGTGTAGAAGAGCACCTAGAAACAGAAGTTAATGGTCTAGGAAAATTGTTTCAGAAGATCCTAGCAGAGAACTTCCCAAACATGCAAAAAGATAGACCTATTCAGATACAAGAAGCTTTTAGAACCCCAAATAGACCAGACCAGAATAGGATATCCCACCGTCACACTAGAATCCACACAGGATCAACTCAGAACAAGGAAAAGATCCTTAAAGCTGTCAAGGAGAAAAGATTAATCACCTATAAAGGAAAACCAATTAGAATCACCTCAGCTTTCTTAGCAGAGACAATCAAAGCAAGAAGAGCCTTGAATGATGTATGCCATGCCCTAAAAACAAACAACTATCAACCAAGAATACTGTACCCAGCTAAACTTTCCTTCATAACTGAAGGCCAAATAAAAACCTTCCATAGCAAAGAAAAATTGAAACAATACATCTCCACCAAACCAGCCCTACATAGAAAACCAACAAGACCACAATAAAGGCCAAGAAACTTCACCCAAACTAAGAATCCAAGCACCATAGGAAGAACCCAGTTTTCGCAGCCACCAAGAAAGTGGATAACATGGCAGGAACTCCCAAATACCTCTCAGTCCTTTCTCTTAACTTTAACGGACTTAACTCTCCAATTAAGCAAAATAGACTGTCTAGTTGGATTAAAAAACAAGACCCTTCTATCTGCTGCCTTCAGGAGTCACATCTTGCCCATAAAAACAAACACATTTTCAATGTTAAAGGCTGGAACAAAATCTACCAAGCAAACGGCCCCCATAAACAGGCGAGAGTTGCAATCCTAACACCAGATAAAATAGAATTCAAATTAAAATCCGTGAGAAGAGATAAAGAAGGTCGCTACATACAAATTAAGGGATCTCTCCTTCAGGAGGATATTACAATTCTAAATATCTATTTGCCAAACAGTGGAGCACCCAAATTTATCCAAGAAACACTACTTTCCCTCAAATCCCATATAGATCCAAAGACATTAATTGTTGGGGATTTTAACACACCACTCTCCCCACTAGATAGATCAACTCGGCAAAAACTCAACAGAGAAACCGCAGATCTAAAAAGTTGCATAGATCAAATAGATTTAACAGACATCTATTGAACATTTTACCCAGCAGCATCAGAATACACATTTTTCTCAGCAGCACATGGAACATTTCCTAAAATAGACCACATTTTAGGCCACAAAGCAAACGTGTCCTAATTAAGAAACATTGAAATTATACCTTGCATTCCCTCTGACCACAAGGGAATAAAATTAGAACTCAACACCGAAAGCCAACAAAGAAAGTCCGGTAACACATGGAGGCTGAAAAACACACTGCTGAACACGAGTGGGTCATGGAAGGGAATAGAAAGTAAAATCAAATATTCATGCTATTTAACAAAAATGAACACACGAATTACCAGCTCCTCTGGGACACAGCAAAGGCAGTACTCAGAGGCAAGTTTATAGCTCTGAGCTCCTACATCAACAAATTGGAGAGATCTGAAACAAAAATTTAATGACACATCTAAACCTCCTTGAAAAAGAGCAGCAAGATTAACCCCAATCCAGTAGACGGAAAGAAATAATTAAAATAAATCAGAATTAATGAATTAGAATCCAAAAGAACTATAGAAAGAATCAACAAAACAAAGAGTTGGTTCTTCGAAAAACTTAACAAAATTGACAGACCCTTAGCAAATCTTATCAGAAAAAGAAGAGAACACACCCAAATTAATAAACTCAGAGATGAGAATGGAAACATCACCACGGAAACAACCAAGATTTAGAACATTATAAGGGAATACTTCTGAAAACTTTATGCTAATAAGTTTGAGAACTTGATAGAAATGGACCTTTTCCGAGCAAAACTAAACCAAGATGAGTTAAACAAGCTTAACAGGCCCATATCAAGTATTGAAATAGAAACAGCAATAAGAGACCTCCCAGCTAAGAAAAGTCCAGGACCAGATGGTTTTACAGAGGAATTTTACAAGGCTTTCAAAGCAGAGCTCATACCAATACTCCTCCAACTCTTCAATGAAATTGAAAGAGAAAGTTCACTACCGAACACATTCTATGAAGTCTTCATATCAGACATCCCAAAACCAGGCAGGGACTCATCAAAGAAAGAGAACTATAGACCCATTTATTTGATGAACATTGATGCAAATCTTCTCAACAAAATTTTGGCCAATCGACTTCAACAATTCATCCAAAAAATCATACACCACGATCAAACAGGATTCATTTCAGGGATGCAAAGCTGGTTCAATATACGCAAATCAATTAATATCATTCATCACATCAACAGGAGCAAGAATAAGAATCACATGGTTATCTCAATAGATGCAGAAAAAGCATTCGACAAGATCCAACACCCCTTTATGATGAAGGTTTTGGAAAAATTAAGAATCCATGGAACATTCCTCAATACAATAAAGGCTGTATATGACAAACCTACAGCCATCATTATACTTAATGGTGAAAAACTACAGCTATTTCCTCTTAACTCAGGAATGAGACAAGGATGCCCACTCTCTCCACTTCTCTTCAATCTAGTATTAGAATGCCTAGCTACTGCAATAAGACAAGATGCAGACATAAAGGGGATCCAAATAGGGAAAGAAGAAATAAAACTCTCCTTCTTTGCAGACGACATGATCTTGTATTTAAAGAATCCCATAGACTCCGCTCCCAAATTACTCAAGCTGATTCAAAACTTTGGCAAAGTAGCAGGGTATAAAATTAACTCCCCCAAATCAATGGCTTTTCTGTATTCCAACAATGAGAAAAGTGTGGCTGAATTTAGGAAAGCAACTCCATTTGTAATAGCCCCACAAAAAATAAAATACCTACGAATTAACTTAACCAAAGAAGTGAAGGACCTCTATGATGAAAACTTTAAAAACTTGAAAAAGGAAATCAAAACAGAACTGAGAAAATGGCAAAACCTCCCATGCTCCTGGATTGGAAAGATTAACTTCATGAAAATGGCAATACTTCCCAAGGCTATCTACAAATTCAATGCGATACCCATCAAAATTCCAACCTCATTCTTCAAGGAGATAGAAGAGGCAATCCAAAATTTCATATGGAACAATAAAAGACCCCGAATAGCAAAAACGCTCCTCAACGGAAAGAACACTGCTGGAGGAATATCAATACCAAATTTCAAACTCTACTATAAAGCCATAGTAATCAAAACAGCTTGGTATTGGCATAAGAGCAGACCTCAAGACCAATGGAATAGAATTGAAAACCCAGAAATGAACCTACAGACCTATAGCCATCTAATCTTTGATAAGGGATCTAAAACAATAGAATGGAAGAAAGACAGCCTCTTCAGTAAATGTTGCTGGCAAAATTGGTTAATTACTTGTAGAAAACTAAAGCTATATCCTTATATATCACCCTGCACTAGAATCAACTCCAAATGGATCAAAGACCTCGGAGTCCAACCAGACACTCTGAAAACTTTACAGGATGGAATAGGAGAAACCCTAGGTCTCCTTGGCTCAGGCTGAAATTTTCTGAATAGGGACCCGGAAACACAACAAATCAAAGAAAGGCTGGACAAATGGGATTGCATGAAGTTGCAGAGCTTCTGCATGGCAAAGGACATAGCTAGCAAGATCAATAGAAAGCCCACGGATTGGGAGAAGATCTTTACTAGCCATACAACGGACAAGGGTCTCATATCTAAAATATACTTGGAACTCAAAAAATTAAATCTCCCAACAACAAATCCTCAAAGAAACAACTGCACAATAAATAAGTGTGCTAAAGACTTAAAGAGAAGCTTCTCTGAAGAAGAAAGAAGGATGGCCAATAGACACATGAAGAAATGCTCAACCTCCCTAGCCATAAAAGAACTGCAAATCAAAACAACACTGAAATACCACCTCACTCCAGTTAGAATGACAAAAATCAAGAACTCTAACAACAAAAGGTGCTGGAGGGGATGTGGACAGATGGGAAACTTCATTGTTGGTGGGAATGTAAACTTGTTCAACCACTTTGGAAAGCAGTATGGAGGTTCCTCAAAAGACTTCACATAGAACTCCCCTATGACCCAGCAATCCCACTTTTAGGCATTTACCCACATGTTTACAAACAAGACCACACTAAAGCTACCAGCACAACTATGTTTATTGCAGCTTTATTTACCATAGCTAAGATATGGAACCAACTCAAATGCCCCTCAGTAGATGAATGGATCAAGAAAATATGGTATATATACACAATGGAATTCTATGCCTCCATCAGAAAGAATGATATTGCCCCATTTGTTAGGAAATGGAAAAACTTGGAAAAAAATTATATTTAGTGAAGTAAGCCAGGCCCAAAGAAACATAGGTCCCATGGATTCCCTTATTTGCAATATCTAGTATATGTATGAGTCAAGTGGAAAAGGTCAGATAATGTTATGTGAAGAAAATGAACCATTAGATATGTATTTTTTATTTCATGCACGTTCTTCTAAAGCATTTATAAGATTATATCTTTTCTGCTTTGTATGTCCCTCCCCCACAGTATAACCCCTGCTTTCACTATATTTGATGTCAGTATAACTTGTGGAGGAGATGGGGGAAAACAAGTCGTTTAAGGATACAGGTGGACTGATTGCAACAATGAGAAGTATAAGTTTTCATGTTGAAAATGAACTTTACGAGGTCTGTGTGGGGGGGGGGGAGGATTGGGTGGGAGAGAAGGGGGGAGCCTGGAAGGGATGTGAAGGGTAAACAAAGGAGGAGGCTGCAATGCTTGGTAAGAAATGTATGCATTATCCTGCCCATGTAATTGTAACCCCTCTGTACATTATGTTCACAAATAAAATATAATAAGAAAAAAAAATGTTGAGGCCTGGTTTTTGTTGGTACTTGTGACCGTGAGAGTAAACTTGTGATGATCCCCCAAAAGAAAGAATGTAAAATGTGAAATTTTTATGGCCAGGTCAAAACAAAGCAGATAGGGTATTGATTAGACCAAGGAAGAAGGAAATTTAACTGAGACAAACAAGTCCTAGGTTGAAGTAGGCCCTGAGAGGAGACTTGAGCTGGTACAGCTTCTTTCCTGGCTTTGCCTTTGTTTTCGCGATTTTAGAAAAAAAAAAAAAAAAAGAAAGAAAAACCTTTAAAAAAGGTTAACTAGACCTTGGCTCCAACCAGCCCAATTCCTGGCATGGATAGAATGCCTCTAGGTCCCCCTTCTCTTAACAACCTAACCCACTTTGATTGTTCAGTTAAGGACTGACTGATAAAACAGATAGGTTGTAATCTGGCTCAAACTTGCAACACCAGGAGCTTACAGTAAACTCTGCCTTTTTCGCATGCTTTCAGTAAACTCCACTAAATTCCTCCTTTTGTGCATGTTTACCATAAGTTCTGCCTTACCCACTGAATTTGTGAGTCATTTAAACCAAAAGTGATAGGGTGGTTTAAATAGCCATTATGTGACCAATTGTAACCTCATGGCCACCTGCATTTGGTCTGGTATGACTGCAATCTTTTGTATGTGTGACAACTCGTCAGTCACCTGTGTATGACCAGGCTCGACCTCGTGAATTAAAAACCAAAGTATGTGGGCATCTAGGGGTGGCAGTATCAGCTCCTGAGCCTGTGCTGCGGTCCTGACCGGTCAGTGTAGGAATCTTCTCAATAAAGTTGCTTCTTTGTTAACAACTTTGTTGCGGTGGGCTCTGTCACTCCAGACAACCAGGTGGGCTTGCCTGCCTGAGTAGAGGTCTTCCTACTACACAGGTAACCAGAGAAACATAGGTACAGACCCTGGGAATAGAACAAGACTGCAGTCTGACAGTTACTGAAACTTGACCATTTGTATTGATTAAGAATAGAGCCAAATGTTAAGTTTCAAAGATAAAGGATGGAATACAGTAGAGAGTTAAGCTCAGTGATGGCTTAGGTAGGCATCTCTATTTCTAAGGATAGCTTATCTTACCTCTAGGCCAATTGGGAAGATAATGTTTTCCTGAGGCTAAAACAGATCCTTCCTAGATCACACTCCACTGAGGCAGGTATCTGAACTTCAAAGGAAGGCTTGCCTCAGCTCCAGGCCTTGGAGCTGGATGCACAGCCCCCATCTCTTCCCTAGGCACTAAGATGTCTGCAGGAAATTGTTTGGGCTCAGCTACCTTATTTTGCTTTGATGTCATCTGTAATCACTAACTGCTAGTTATGTTTTGTAACTTGCTTCTTTATCAATTATGAAACTGTCACTGACCACTTGCAAGTTCCCCCCGCCCCAGCACACAAACACAATGGATCTTGCCTTTAAATACCCTGAGCAATTTGACTTAACTGTCTGGTATAGTGGAGGTCAGACACCATCGCTAAAAAATGATTCTTGGTCCTACTGCAGTAGGAAGACCCCTACTCAGGCAGGCAAGCCCACCTAGTCATCCCAAGTGACAGAGCCCACTGCAACAAAGTTGTTAACAAAGAAGCAACTTTATTGAGAAAGTTCCTACACTGACTGGTCAAGGCCGCAGCACAGGCTCAGGAACTGGTACTACAACCCCAAGTGGCCCACATACTCTGGTTTTTAAAGGCAAAATTCATGAGGTTGAGCCCGGTCACACTCAGGTAACCAATGGGATTGTAACACACACAAAGGATTGTACAGTCATGCCAGACCAAATGCAGGTGGCCAATGAGGTTACAGTTTGTCTGTAATGGCTGTTTAAACCAGCCTATCACTTTGGTTTAAAGTGGTATGTAAATTTAGCTGGAAAGGCAGGGTTTACCTCTTGGTGAGCAAAAGGCAGAGTTTACCATAAGCACGTGGTGTGGCCAGTTTGAGCAAGATTACAACCTATCTGTTTTATCTGTCAGCCTTTAACTAAACAATCAAGGGTGGTTAGGTTGTTAAAGGGAAGGGGACCAGATACATTATTTTCATTCTGGGAACTAGGCTTATTGAGTCCAAAATCCCTAAAACAAAGGCAAAGCTCAAAATTGAATCATACCAGCTTGCGCCCCATCTCAGGGTCCACTTCATTATTGACTGAGTACTGGCATTCGTGGGTTCAAGTCCCACTGGCCCTGGGAAGCTGGGATATTGCAAACTCAAAAGCTTTCTCATTTAACTCCACGAAGTTTTTTTGTTTGTTTGTTCTTTCTGTATTTCATTACTTCAGAGTGTTTCTGAAACACCCTGTATTGAAGCTAAGAGTTGTGGCTCATGCATATAATCCTAGTAACCCAGGAAGCAGATTCAGAAAATCATGAGTGGAACCTAGCCTGGTCATAAAAGTCTATTAGATTTTGTCCCTAAAAGTAATCACCAAAAGAGCAATGCTGGAGGCCTGGCTCAAATGGTAGAAGTATGACTTAAGTGGCAGAACTGAAGTGGTAGAACTATGGCTCAACTAGTAAGCATAATAAGTAAACCCGGTATATAAATCGCAGTACCAATGCCAATGATAATAATAATAAATAATACTCTGTAGTGATCACAAGTCTGAAGTGTTGTGATGCTACATCAAGGCCTCAAGTTTTTTAAGTAAGCACTAATGAGTGTACTGCTGGGAGCATATGCTGTGTGATTAGTCAGGGATACATAGGATAATGTGCTCTTTGCTGTTTATATGAAAACAGCTAACAGTAAAAATTTAAATGTTTTTGCCACAAACAATGTTGGAAGACATAGATATGCTCTCCTGATTTGACCATTATTTAATGTATAAATGTGTGAAGACTATATGGTACATCACAAGTGTGTACAATTTTATGTTAATAAATCATTTAAAAGAGAAAAATGCTATCATAACAATTGAACTAATCCCAGACTGACTTGTTATATTTTGCCTCAGTACTATAAGAAACGCTCTTTACATATTTTGTTGTTGCCTATGCAACTACAGAATCAATTTACTTCATTTAATTTAGACATTTTGCCTGACATTTCAGAGCTTTATTATTGACTTGTGGCATTGCAGATTTGGTGCAGATAATTCTTTCTAATATAAATATTAGCCAAAAATTTTGTGATTTAACAGAAATGTACATCTCATAAAGAAAATACATTGATAAAATCATAGTCTCCTTAAATTAAATACAAGAATCCCATAAAACAATGTAAAGATTTCTTGTTTAAATCAGAAGAATTGAGATTTACTTCTAACGCAATGATCATCTAACCATAGTAGTTAGGTTCTAACTTTGTGTTGTGTTATACTGTGTATGCATGTGTGTATGTGTGTGTGTGTATGTGTGCACATGCAGGCATGCACAGGTATTGTGCCAGTACTAGGTCTAGAACTCAAGGCCTGACCACTGTCCCTTAGCTTTATTGATCAAGGCTGGTGCTGTACCACTTCAATCAGTGTTCTACTTCCAACTTTTGGTGGCTAATTGGAAATAGGACTCTCATGGACTTTAGTGCTCAGAGTGGCTTCAAACTTCAATCCTCAGATCTCAGGATTGCAGGTGTGAATCACTGGTACTAGACTTTACGGTCTAACTTTTGATGTACTAGGTTTCAAGCTATGAAAATTATAATCTACATTTTTGATAGGTACATTCCATCAATACATTTAAGAGTGTATTAAAAATACACTTAGAATGCGCTGATGAAAAAATTTAAAAACTCTAAGGTAGAAATGAGAACTATGTCTTGACTATTACTCTGTACGTCTCTATTCATTTAGTTTACCGATTTCTATAAATTTGTACAAATAAAATAATTAATAGAAAGTATACATACTTTATAGTGTTAACATTTAGGTTCTTAGTCTTTCTAAGCATGGCAATGAATTTTCAGGGAAATGAAATTTGAAGTCAGATCCACCTGTTTTGGATCCAGATATAAGTAAATTATTATTTGTCCCATTTTTCCTCACCATTATTTATTTTTGAACAAAATGTTGATTAGCAAATGAAATATTTGAAGTTTATATCTATATATCATTTGGTATTTATAAATGTTATGAAATAAAATTTTATGTGTATTTTTAAATTATTTATAGAACTTGAAGTTATATTGCTTCTCACAGATGTTGTGGGAGGATATTACAAAAGTAAGTCTAGGATTATGATGGATAAACTTTCATGTGTACACTTAGATCACTTACACTGTATGTTTTGTTATAAAATAATTCATCTTATAATATAAAAGGAGAGCTGTAGTTGTTTCGAAATACAAAGGAGAAAGAAGTATGTATATATTTTAAGTTCTGTAAAAAAGTGATTAAAATTTGACAAGGATTTTTGTCCCCATTTTATATCAAAATGCAAAGCTTTTAAACACAGAATGATAACACAGTTAATATTCTTATCTCATTAAAAATAAAATAAAAACTGTAATAAGGCCAATGCATGGTGCTTCTATTAGGTACTTTTTGCCTTTTGTATGTATGTAGAATGTTCAGGCTCTTAACTCTCCCTGTGACTTTCTACTACCAACATTATTCTTGGTTAGTAGGTGTCAGACCCAGAGTATTTATGATAAGACAACCCCTGTGTCATGACAAAAACAAAACATCAGTCTTTCTGTTGGCCATAACTTTAGTGCAAGCAAAATTTTTACTCCGCATCAAAGAAATACCTAATGTAGTTTTAACATCAATCTTGTGGTGCAAGGAAATAAATGTTGCAAATCAATGATGGAAGAAGAATCTTGACAGATAAAGTGGTTCCAAGAGTACACCAATGTCCTTACTAGCTTTCTCAGAGAGAAAAAGACAGACACAGAGAGAGACAGAGACAAGGACAGACAGGGAAAGACAAGTAGATTTTTTGTAAATACTAAGCTTTAGAAATTACTTCTCTGAAATGGTTATCACTTGTTCATCTATTCTCTCTTTTTTAACACTTTATTTTTTAATTGAAATACATATACAGTTTAGAGGAATTTTACCTAGCTTACATTGTATAGTCCTCACTTTTTAAAATTTTTCTCCTTAATCATCTCTCAGTAGTTACTGTTTGAGCTGCTAATCAAAATAAATTGCTAACAGTAATCTAATTCTGCCTAAAGTCCAACACAAATAATTTAAAATAGATTAAAGGATTTCTTTACAGGTAAAGTAGATTTTACATTAAATGAAATGTACAATTTTCTTCTTGTTGTTGTTGTTGTTGGTCATGGGTTTTGAACTCTGGGCCTAGTGTCTGTCCCTGTCCTTGAGCTCTTCACCTCAAGGCCAGCGCTCTACCACTTGCACACAGCGATACTTCTGGTTTTCTGGTTGTTTATTGGAGATAAGAATCTCATGGACTGTCCTGCCCAGGCTGGTTTTGAACTGCGACCCTCAGATCTCAACCTCCTGATTAGACAGGATTACAGGTGTGAGCCACAACTGCCCCACAAAATGCAAATATCTTGATTATACAGTAGCTCATTTTAGGCAAATACGTATGTCTGTGTAATGTGAATTCTTGTGGTGCTAAAGAATACAAATAACTCTTTTGTCCAGTCTTCAATTTTCAGTCTGTCCCACCCAAGAGACAACCACTGTTACAACTTTTTCTCAGTGCATATTAGTTTTACCTCTTTTGAAGTTTCATATTGACAGAATAATATTTTCAATAGCCATAAAATCCAAAATTCTGTTTGTTGGTAACCCTGTGGTTTGAAATTCTTATTCCATTAGGTAAAGGAGGATTCAGTTGCAATTTGGTTCCACAGTTTGTTAATCAGTTTTTTGTTTGTCTGTTTTTGTTTTTGTTATACTACAGCTGGATAGGTTCCAGATTTTGCAGATGCTAAGTAATTATGCTGTGGTATTATTGTTTAATATTTTTATCTCTTTGACATAAATGAACTAAATTCTGTTTTTTTGTAAGAAGCATCCAAAACTTGTCCAATATTGAATCATTTTACATTAATGCTAACAATGTATAACATGCCATTTCCCCCAAAGCATCATCAAGGTAATTTTGTTATTGTAATCATTCTAGATATATGATGTGATCATACTTTATTTTAAACATACAAATTACTATCTCTGTGTTTTAATTAAAATTTGTATGATTGTTTTCTATTATATGTAAGTTTGAAACAAATTTTAAATTAAAGCTTCATTTCTGTATTTTTCTCTCTATGATTTGTATTTCCTTATGCTATTGTTTTCTAAATACATATTCATGTGTTTTCAAAAATTTGATGAAATATTTCTTCTTTAGTTCCTGAATTTTTGTCTGAAATCATTATGCTTTTCCTTCAAATATGCTTTCTAATAATGTCCTTTCATGAGTTTAATGGCTTCTGTATGTTATTCTCTTCTTTTCTTTATTCTTCCATAATGATAATAGGATAGTTAACAGAGTAAAAATGATATGAAATACAGAAATTACAATGTTACTTGGAGATTGTAACAGCTATTTTTCAGTAATTGATAGAACAGTTAGAAGAAAACAGTTCATAGATTTTAACGCTGACAACCAAACTGACTTGCTAATTTGCAAAATTTGCTTAATTCAACATTTTCAAAATGCATTCTTTTGTTGTGGGCCAGAGGCTCAGATCTAAGGATCATGGTTTAAATCTAGTTTAGGAAGGACAGTATGTGAGACTCTTTTTCTTTTTTTTTCTTCTTCTTTTTCATTGTAAAGGTGATGTACAGAGGGGTTACAATAAGGTACTGTGTACATTTCTTGTTGAAATGTTACCCCTCCCCCATTTTCTGTCACTTTCTTTTCCCCCAATTCCCCTCCCTCTCAAATTGTAAAGCTCATTTCCAACATAGTGTCTAGTGAGTATCACTGTTGCTGTTGTGTTGTAAGACTCTCCATTTAATCATTAAAAAGCTACAACAGGAGCTGTGGTTCCTGTTTGCCTTGAGCACAGAAGCTCAGGGACAGTATACAGAACTGAATTCTAGTCCTAGGACTGATACAAAGTCCTAGGACTGATACATTTAGTTGTATGTGAAAAAAGATTAATGCATCAAGTTTAATAAATTCCTAAGCTAGAAATCTAACAGAGTATGTGTTTATCTTTCCTCCATGGAAAGAAATTAGAAATTAAAGACAAACAGATGTTTAGAAAACCCTCCAAATTTAACATCGAAATTGTATGTTTTAAATGAAACTAGGGATTGAAGTAGATTTAAAAATGATCTATAAAATATACTGAAACATGGGAAATACACAAAAGGAACATGGAAAGATTTGAAATGCATCTAATCTATTATTTCAAAGCATATTTATCATTTTACATTATTGCATTAGAAAGAAACTTTTTAAAAAGTAATATTTATTTAATTTTCATGAAGACAGAAATGTAGTAACAAAGTTCAATGAATAAATTAAGAATAAAATTATTATCATGGAATAAAATTAAGAAAACTGAGGAAAGGGGCAAGATTGGGAGAGATGGAGAGAATGATGAAAGGTGGGGTATTGATCAAGATTCATCACATTTATAAACTACTTTGTTGAATAGTAATTCCTTTACAAACTTTAAGATAAAAAAATTAAAAATGTACAACAGCAAGTTAACCCAAAACGAGAAGAACAAAACATTGAAATCATCTGTGGTAAAGAAACAGAATGAACAAAACTGATATTTCAAAAAGATTGGTTAGCATGAGAATACCCAAAAGGTCATTAATCATGAAAAAAAATGAATAAAATAAAAAATACATGTTTGTGTATGTGTCATTAAGCTGTCGTGGGAGTAGAATTTAAGAGTTTTCAGCTTTGTAAACAAACTACCATTTGACCTATGCTCCTCAAATTGAATTTGTACTGTAAATAATTTGCATAAAAATTAATACCAAAATATCTCACTCATGAATGTCATCAAATATTTTAAAATAATATTATTTGATTAGTATGAAATAGCTGGAAAGAAAAGATGTCAAGAGGAACATCCTCTAAGATCTTAGAGGTCAAAATCAAACAGAAAACACTCCTTAGAATTAATCAGCGTATTTTTGACAAATGGCAAATATAATTTCCAAAGATGAAACATTGATCAATTACTTCCAATTCACACTCCCCCCAAACAAATGTGACTAGCATAACAAAGGTGACTGTTCATATAAACAGTTTAAGAAAATGCACGTGACCAAATGTAACACCCTCCCATGGTCAACAGCCTCAGAAAATTAGAGGTGGAAGATCAGTAGCTCAAGTTGGTATTAACATGAAACTTCAGCTGATAGTGAACTTACTGGAATTTACACAAATACTGGAAACAAGACAATGATCTTCTCTCATATACTTGTGATCAGTAGTCTGTGGAACTACAGTCATTCATAATAAAATAAACAATAAAGTATAAGGAAGAAAGATTGGGAAATATTAAACCTTTATGTAACTGGATTTGATATGTAATTAATATTAACAATAAGGCTATGATTAACATAGCATATAATCCATGGTGTTTTGTCATATAATATAATAACATTAAAAAATTCTTCTGTTATTTAACTATGTAAAATTTATATATATAAAATATGTGCTACATTAGTTACTGGTTACTGAACTTGTGCAGTTAGTTTAGCCCAAACACCGATTAATCTTCCCATCATGTATTATGTATTATGGACTCGTTCGTAACACCACTATGTGTGTTGTACAACTGCAAAGAGCAAAAAATAATTAGAGCAAAATTAAATGCCATACACTGTATTGGGAAGTACATGCAAGAAGTCTGTTTTTATGGAAATTTTTTAAATATTATGTGTATTTAGCAGATTTAACAGTATGTGTTAATGGTTTCCTGATATTTGTATTTTATAATGCCAATCATAATGAGAAATTTGATAACAGGAGACAAATTAGCACCTTTGCCTATATTCAAATTGAGTCAATATTGAAATACATTAATTTTGAGTGAGGCATGGGAGTACACACTGGTAATTCCAGCACTCAAATGACAGAGAGAGTATGATCATAATTTGAATTTGATGTCACCCTGGAGTACATTACAAGTTCTAGACCAGACTAGTTCACTTCTTTCACCTGTATTTACAGTTTAAAACAAAGTAATATTAAGGTACTGTTGGGAAAAAAAGTGATTTATGTTGATAAATATTAAGAAAGGCTTTGGGTATGGTCTCATTGTCTGGTACTTTGATAAAAAGTAGAAAAGAAAGATTAATAGCATTGTAAAATCCACCCACATGGAGAGAGCAGTGTCAGCAGCCAGTTCAAAGGTTCTGCTGTGAATTTGATCGACAGTGGTCACTCAATTCTACTGAAATTCTCCAGACCAACACTTTTCCAGTTTGGATTTTATTCTTAATGTGCACGGTGTTTAGTAGGTTAGATACAGTTTTCTGCCGAGAATTTTTCCTATTTTTCTTTTTCACAAACAATTCAGCAATGCTCATTGTTCCTTCTAATCAACCACTGAATATCTGATCTTGCAAATGTTTTCAGTTGGAGAACTGTTTCTTATGAATATATTTTATTTTCACTTGCATATATATTTAATCTATTCCCTAAGATTCCAACTCCACCTTAACTACATCCTTACTTCCTAGAAGAAAATGACCGATCATTTTTAATTTAATATTAGGTTAATTTAGTGATAACATATTTAAACATAAGTACACACAAACTTAAACATCAAGTAACATAACATTTATTTCAGAAGTTTCTTTTCATGAATAATATCATTATCTCAGAGAATAGCCATACCTAAGATTTTATTTAGGACAGAGGCTTTAAATTAGCAATAAAATATTACAAAACTTTCTGGGTATTAGTGGCTTAAGAATGTAATCATATTTACTCAGGCAGCTATGATTTGGGGGGGTCATTATTCAGAGCTCCATGTGAAATTAACTGGCAAATAGCTAGACTAGAGATATGGCTCAAAATGTAGAGCACCAACCATGTGTAAACAAGCTAAGTAAGAGCGCAGGTCCTGAGTTTAAGCCCAGGTGCCTCCTACACATACACACACACCAACAGAAGCATGTGGGTGCAAACACACACACAAACACACAAATTTACTAATGTATACAGGGACTCATGTGTTGAGCCACACTACAATAATTTATAACATATGAAAAACTTTTAAGCCTAAATTACTATATGAAGATCAAATTTTTCTGTTTTCCTTCTGGATTAAGAGTGGAGGAAAAAGCATGGCTTTTAGCTTCTGCTTACTAACCCCTACAACTATTTAATCATATTAAAATTTCAGACAACTATGCCCTTATTTTACAATAACTACTTGAAAATATAACGCTGCCTTTGTGAGAGCAGGGAACTAGAAACTAAGTTCCTTTGTGGTATTCATATATTTGATACTTGTATCACATGAGTTCAGCTTTTGGATGTATGTAAATTTGAACACACAAAATTCTTCTCTACCTTCAGACCTAGCACTGCAAAATTGTTTCTCATTTTTTACAAGCTAAAGATATTTACATCTATGATTTTTCAACCTATGCTTACACATTTTGAAAGGTTATTTCAAATGAGAGTTGAAAAGCTTTAAATGTTCACATTTTTCAGATTCTTTAAACAAAAGGAAAACTTGATTTAAAAACATTCTGATTCACATTTAAAAATATATCTGAAATGTCCAAGTTGTTATTAATCAAAAAAGTATAAAATGTTCTCTGTGTATTCTATAGTTACTGCATTTATTACAATATACAGACACACAATACTCAGATTATAATCTTTAAAAGGAAGTTTTATAATTTTCTTTGACTCTTATATTTTTCATAGTATCTTATCAACTTGGAAGTAATTAAAGCAATTGTTTACTAATACTTATGAAAAATAGGACCAGAAATTTTGTTTGTTTACTAAATTTTCTTACAATGAAATTTGTTTAGACCATTATTCATAAGGACCTAAAATTACATTTCATTTTAGTTTTTGGTGATCACTTATATTTTTAAATTAATCTTATTGTCAAAGTGATGTATAGAGAGGTTACAGTTATATATGGAGATAGTGCACACATTTCTAATCAAACTTGTTATCTCATTTCTCTCCCATTGGTCAATAAATATCTTTATGACAAGAGACTAGAACAACCCTCAAGCAGCAACGGGTCCAAACATCCCAGAGCAGATGGTGTCTGCTCAAGTGGTAATAGTGGTAACAAATTCTCCAGTGCCCCTCACTAAACCAGGAACTGAGATAACAGTCAGGCAGTCCACCAGCTTGAGCAGGATTGCCTGTGCTGTGCACTTGCCAACACCTACTTTACTTTTTTTTTCTTTTTCTATGAAATTCTCACGTTCCTGTCATCCCCTTGAAGATAGACTTGAGGTCACAGAGTCTCCATATTTGTTCTACACAATTTCTCTTTACCACTACTCATTTCATTAATCAGAATGTGAATAGATAATTAAGTCCAGTCTTTTGGTAGTGCCAGAGATGGAACATTACTGTTCCAACTATGCCATGCAATCATCTTTTTTGTTGTTGTTGTTGGTTGTGGGGCTTGAATTTTGGGCCTGAGTGCTGTCCCTCAGCTTTTCAGCTCAAGGCTAGCGCTCTACCATTTGAGCTACAGTGCCACTTCCAGTTTTCTGGTGGTTTATTGGAGAGAAGAGTCTCACGGACATTCCTTTATGGGCTGGCTTTAAACTGCGATCCTCAGATCTCAGCCTCCTGAGTAGCTAGGATTACAGACGTGAGCCACCGGTGCCATGTACAATCATGATTTTAAAAACATTAAAATTTATTTTAAAACCTTGGAGCACATTTCAAGACTAATAACTGTATGACATGGTCACAAAACATTTTTCTTTGATGTTGTTTTTAAAGTAATATGTGATTTTTTTTGTTATTTCTATTTGTTTTGTTTTGTTTGTTTGTTTAATGTTCTTACCTCTATGGTATATTACTTATTCTCACTGTATTTGATTTTGGTACCCTGATATGGTATATATGTTTATCTGAATTAGGGAAGGAAAGGGGAACAGAATGATGAGACAGAGGACAAGGGGGGAACCAATGAAACAGTGATATTTACAAGACAATATGGTGGAGATAATCTGTACAACTCGGGATAGGGATAGGAGCGAGGGAAAGTGGCAGAAAAATGAGTGAAGGGATAACAAGTTTAACAAGAAATATATTTATTACCTTACTTTTGTAACTGTAACAACTCTGTACATTAGCTTGACAAGAAAAAAATTAAAATAAAAATCTTAAAAATTATTTTCAAACCTTGGAACACATTTTAAGATTACTAAAATTATTTTCTTTTTCCCAAATTGCAATTATAATTACTCTTAAATGAATGTGACTTTCTGTTTCTTTTTTTTTGGTTTTTTGTTTTTTGTTTTTGTTTTTGTTTTCAATGAGGATAGTATTCATTTTGGTAGACAACTGATAAGGAAACCTTTACCTTAAAGATATTTGATAACAGAGTTATTGAGCTTTCCTCAGAAAACTTCCTGGCCCCATTCTTCCCTGACTATAAGAAGAATATACTGATTCCCAAATTGTATCACATATATGAAGAAAAGACTGAAGTTCCCAGCTATAGCTATATTATAGTACGTTCTATAATAAGTAAATCGTAACCTCCACATAGGAGGCAAAATAGACTCTATATTTTATCTGTGAGAAATTCATTAACTAGAGATATAAATTGTGAGGAGGGGGAGACAAGATGGTGACAGAACAGTAGGAAACACCACAGCTGTCTCCAACAAAATAGAGAGTTTGAGTTCCACTGCTCAATTTCCTCAAGAGACCAAAGACAGCAAAAAGGAGACACCCAGAGAAAAACAGGAATTGTAAAAAAGAAAAGGAAAAAATAAACTTCAGAACCTACACAAAAACGGAAAAGTGTGAAGACCCTCCTCCCATCCCTTGCTGGCCATACTGCTTTGTGCCAAACCTCAGCCAGCCCGGCCCAGGGCTGCTGAAGACCCCAGAACCACAATGGGCTGTCTGCAGAACACCAGCGCAGAAGATTCCCTAGATGCTTGTGCTGGACCCAGTGATTGTAAACAGAGAAACCTGAGCTCAGAACCAGCACAAAGACCCATTCCCCACCCCTCACCAGTGGAGCTGCCCCACACCATCCCACCAAAGCCAACCAGCCTCCCAATTACAGGGTGAACCGCAGAACTACAGGGGTCCATCTGCAGAATGTCACTGCAGAAGACTCCCAAGGTGCTGGTGCTGAACCAGAGAGTGCAAAAAGAGACAGAAACCATGGTACTCAGAATTTACATGAAGACCCTCTCCACACCCCTCATCATTGGAGCAGTTCTGCGCCATCCTGCCAAAGCCAGTGGTCCTTAGGCCAGCACACAAAAAAATGCCTGCATCACCGACCTGGACAGCATAAACAGAGGCAGTGAAGGTGTGAAACACAGACTTGGAGTCACCACCATCACCAGACCCAGCCCACAATCATCTCAAGGGAACATGGAACATGGTGGCAGTGACCTGTGATGCACAGAAACAGCGATCTGCTGCAGCACTGCGAGACAGCTCCCAACCAGTTCCAGGATAAGTGAGTACTCCACAGGGGGCAGCCTTCCTCCCCCCAAGGGAGGCCAGTGCTGGTGGTAAGCCCCAGAGCTTGACACAGATTCCTCCCCTTACCATCTGAACTACAGGTATCATTGAAACTGAGAACTGTGCAAGTGACCCACCAGGCTTGACCAAGAGCACCCCTGGGATGGAGCTTAAACACTCAAGCTGGGATCAGCCCCTAAAGGCCACAGCAGCCAGGGGCAGAAGAAACTGCATGCCCCAGGCAGGAAACCCGACAGCACAGGTCCCACCAGAGCCCAGCCAGCATATCCTGGGCTGGGGACCAGGAGCCGGCTGTGCCTGGGATTGAGTGCTTGAGCTGCATAACGCACTTGTCCTGACTGAAGTCAGAAGCTGAGCGCATACCTTAGCATGTGGAAAGCAGGGTACTGCACCCACTAGGAACCTCACCCATAATGGCAAAAGACCTGTGTGTTCCAGACAAGAAACCCAGAACACAAATCACCCCAGAGCCTGACCTGTGTATCCTGGGCTGGGGATTGCTCAGCTCAGGCAACCAGCCTTGATTATAATCAGGAACTCCTAGCAGACTCCAGTAACTGGGGGAATACACCCAGCCCACCATGTTTCGCCAAGACCACCCATGGGAGGGAGCATGAGCAGTCTAGGCTGCTAGTCCTTTGCTGAAGGCAGGAACTGATCTCTAGCAGACAACTGAGAGCCCTATGTGGATCAGACTAGCAGCTGGAGGTTGGCCTGTCCCCCAACAGAACCAAGACCAGGTAGACTCAGCCAACCCAGAAGACCAATCTTTATCAATTGATCCAGAAGCCAACCCAGAACAAAGCAAAGACAGCCACCTATTCACCAAAACAGTCAGTTTGGAATTGGTCTCCAATAATCCCGGAATGCTCATGAAAAAATCAGAACAAAAATTTAGAATATTCATCGGTAGCCATGATAGCAAAGCAAACAACAACAACAAAAATCCAAAAGCCAGCAGCCACCCAGAGAACTCTAGTGAAAATGAAAAAGAAATGGAATACAAACACTACATCCAAGAGAGGTTAGAGGCAATGACTCAAGAATTAAAGTGAGAAGGGATCAGAAATTTAGAGAACAAAGAAATGAATAATCAAAAGAGATAGAGGATTTCAAACAAGAGATGCATTAAAAAATAGATGCAGTACACACCTCGCTAAGAGATGAGATTAATACTCAATTTCCTTCATGCAAGTCATAATGCAAGCCATATTTAACAGAGTGAACGAAATGGAAAATAGAATATCAGGTATGGAAGACAAAATGCAGCAACTCGAAAAAAAGTCACAGATATGGAAAAACAAAAAAAAAACACTTAAACTATGCCAAAAGGAAGTCCAAGAACAAGCAGACAGTGCCAACAAATTTAACCTTCATATAATTGGGGTGGATGAGAGTGAGAAATACCACAATAAAGGAATGCAACAATTATTAAATAAGATTATCAGCAAAAATTTCCCCAATCCTAAAAGATAAAATCCTACCT
The DNA here is from genome assembly GCF_019054845.1 of Dipodomys spectabilis. Classification (NCBI taxonomy): domain Eukaryota; kingdom Metazoa; phylum Chordata; class Mammalia; order Rodentia; family Heteromyidae; genus Dipodomys; species Dipodomys spectabilis. The sequence continues at coordinate 10,849,121 of NW_024871113.1, read as the reverse complement.
ACATAACAGAAGCATACAGAACACCAAATAAACAGGATCCCAAGAGGAATACTTCTAAGCACATTATAGTAAAAATAATAGATCAGAACAATAAAGTAACAATCTTGCATGCAACGAAAACCAAGAAAGAGCTATACTATAATGGGGGGAAAAATCAGAGTCACTACAGATCTCTCCACACATACACAGAATGAAAGGAAAGCCTGTAAAAGTACTATCTGAGCACTGAGAACCAGTATCTGCCAACCCAGACCGGTATACCCAACAAAACTGGTATTCGATGGAGAAATGAAAATTTTTAATAATAAAGAAAAACTAAATGAATTCATAAACAATATGCCAGCACTACAAAAAATATCAAGAAGGGGAATACAACATGAAGAAAACAATCAAGAGATTCACATCAGACATATATCACTAGAAGTACAACTTAGTAAGCACAGGAGGAAAGGAAAGAAGAAAGACTTAGGAAAGCAGGAAAATTACAGGAAACACAGTGCATCTCTCCATAATAATCATAAATATTAACAGGCTCAATTCACCAATCAAAAGAAAAAGAACTGCAGATTGGATCAGAAAATAATATCCATCCATTTGTTGCTTTCAAGAGACCCACAAACTCCAAGTTAAGTGATGGAGGAAGATCTACCATGCAAATACTACCAAAAGGAAGGCGGGAATTGCCATCCTGATATTTGACAAAATAAACTTTTCATTAAAATCACTACAAAAAGACAAATAAGGACAGTACATATTAATATAGGGAACAATCCAAGAAGAGTGTATCTCCATTATCAATTTATACTCCCCAAACATTAGTGCACCCAATGTTAAGCAAATACTCTCAGACTTACAAAATTTTACAGATTCAAAAACAATACTAGGAGACTTTATTACTCCATCTCAACGAAGGACAAGTCTACCAACCAGAGAATTGGCAAAGAAGCCTCCAAATTAAATGATGCCATATCTCGCCTGGCGCCGGTAGCTCACGCCTGTAATCCTAGCTACTCAGGAGGCTGAGATCTGAGAATCGAGGTTCAAAGCCAGCCAGGGCAGGAAAGACCGTAGACTCCTCTCTCCAATAAACCACTAAAACCGGAAGTGGCGTTGTATTTCAAGTGGTAGAGCGCTAGCCTTGAGCTGAAGAGCTGAGGGACAGCGCCCAGGCCCAGAGTTCAAGCCCCATGACCGACAAAAAAAAAATGATGATGCCATATCTCAAGAGGAATTATTTGATATATATCGAGTTTTCCATCCTACAACCCAGTACACATTCTTCTCAACAGCCCATTGGAACTTTCTCCAAAATAGATGATGTCATAGTTCATACAAGGAATTTATGCAAATACAAGAGGACCGACACCATCCCCTTTATTCTTTGCAACCTAAGTGGAATCAAGATAGTTCTCAATAACAAAATATACTGTAGAAATTACTCAAATACTTGGAAATTGAACAGCACACTTCTGAGCAACACCTGGGTCACAGAAGAAATTTAAGAAGAAATTAAAAAGTTCCTACACTTCAATAAAAATGAAATACATCACAATGAAACCTATGGGACATGCCAAAAGCAGATCTGAGGGGCAAATTTATTGAGATCAGTGCACACATCAAAAAAATAGAGACAAGGCAAGTAAATAATCTCATGTTGCAACTAGAATTGCTAGAAAAGCATGAAAAAAAAAAATGAACCTGGATTTACTAGATGGAGCAAGATAACCAAAATAAGAGCTGAAATGAATAAGCTAGAGACTAAGAAAACTATAGATAAAATTAGTAGAAAAGAAGGCTGTTTTTTTTTTTAAATCAATAAAATCTATGGACCTCTGGCAAGATTAACTAAAAAAAGAAGAGAGGAAACCCAAATCAATAAGATCAGTCATGCCACAGGAAAAATTACAAAAATATCCAAGACATCCAAAGAATTATAAAGATTATTTCCAGAATAAAGAATTATAAAGATTATTTCCAGGAGGAAAACCTAGCAGAAATGGATGAATTTTTAGAGAAATGGAAATTGTCTAACCTGAACCAAGAAAAATAAATCAACTAAATAAGCCAATGACTTACAATGAGATAGAGGAAGTGATTGGAAGCCTTCCAACAAGGAAAATCCCAGGACCAGATGGATTCACAATGTAATTCTATACAACCTTCAAAGGGTAACTAATACTCATAATCCTTAAACTTTTCTCAGAATTAGAAAGAGGGAGCAATCCCAAACTCATTTGATGAAGCCAATATCACACTCATATCCAAACCAGGAAAAGACCCAACAAAAAAGAGAACTACAGACCAATATCCTAGATGAACACAGATGAGAAGCTCCTCAATAAAATTTTAGCCAATAGAATCTAGAAACATATTTTTTTTTAAAAAAATTACTGTGAAAATACTGTACAGAAGGGTTACAATTACATGAGCAAGATAATGAGTGCATTTCTTATCAAGCATTGTAGCCTCCTCCTTTGTTTCGCCTTCCCATCCCTTCCCATCCTTTCTCCGCTCCCCCACCAAATCCTCCTCCTTCCTATCCCCCCTCACCCCGCCCTGCACCAAAGTTGTAAAGTTCGTTTTCGACATAACGACTTGTACATCTCATTGCTGCAATGAGTCCACCTGTATCCCTATTTAAACCATTTGTTTTTCCCCTTCCCCTCCACAAATTATACCAACATCAAATACAGTGAAAGCAGGGGTTATACTGTGGGGGAGGGACATACAAAGCAACAAAGAAATAATCTTATAAATGTGTTAGAAACAATTGCATGAAAGAAAAAAAAAAACATTTGAATACATATCTTAGGGTTAATTTCCCTAACATCAACTTATCTGACCTTTTCTGCATGACTCAGACATGTACTAGATATTGCAAATAAGGGACACCATGGGACCTATGTTTCTTTTGGCCTGGCTTACTTCACTTAATATAATTTTTTCCAAGCCTTTCCATTTCTTAACAAATGGGGAAATGTCATTCTTTCTGATGGAAGCACAATTAAAAAAAAAAGAATGTAAAAAATCCAAAAAAAAGAAAAATAAAAAAAATCCATTAATAACAATTAAAAAAAAAAGTACACTATGATCAAGCAATCAAGTAGTCTTCACCCCAAAGATGCAGGGATGGTTTAACATGCATAAATCAATAAATGTAATCCATCACATCAATTTTGGATCTTCGTCCATCCCACAAAAGACGGATGGGGTCCCAGGAAAAGTAAGTGTGGCCGCTTGCCCTTTCCCCAGCCTCCCTCAGCCCGAGAGACAATCATACGCAGCAGGAGTCAAGTCAAGCAGGAAGAAACTTGTTAGTTAACAGAGCAAGCCCTTTTTAAAGCAAAAAAGAGAGGGTGGCATGGCAGGAGCGGAAGAGGAACCAATCACTGTCAAGGTCACACCCTATCATGCACCTAAGCTTCCATGGGCTGGTTATGCACTGAACGTAAAGCAAATTGGGCTCTGCCCACTCAACTCCCTCTCAGCACCATCTTTGCTGTCCATGTGCTCTACACATAAACAGATCCAAGGTCAAGATCCACATGATTATCTCCATTAACTCAGAAAAGGCTTTTGATAAAATACAACATTCATTCATGTTAAAAGCTCTGGAGAAAATAAGAATAGAAGGAACATTTCTTAAAACAATAAAAGCCACATACAACAGATCAATAGCCAAAATTATACTTACTGGGGAAAAACTAAAAAACTAAGACCAATTCTCCTAAAACCGGGAGCAAGGCAAGGATACCCATTCTCTCCATTCTTCTTCAATATAGTTCTGGAATCCTTAGCCATAAGAGCAATAAGGCAAGACAAAGATATTAAAGGGATCTGCATATAGGGAAGGAAGAAGTTAAACTATTCCTTTTTGCAGATGACATATTATCGCTCAATGATCCCAAGAATTCCACCCCCAAACTCTTAGAACTTATAAACCAATTTGGCAAAGTAGCAGGATACAAAATTAGCCCACAAAATCATTTGCCTTTCTGTACACCAACAACATACAAGTAGAAAGGGAAATCAAAGAAACAACCCCATTCACAATAACCTCAAAAAAATAAAACATTTAGGAATTAACATAACCAAATATGTAAAGGAACTATTTAACTAAAATAAACCTATTTAACTATAAAATCCTAAAGAAAAAAATCATAGAGGACACCAGGAAATGGAAACACCTTCCATGTTTTGGATAGGCAGATTTAATATAGAGAAAAATGGATATACTGCCAAAATTGATACAAAATTCAATGCAATTCCCATTAAAATCCTAATGATATACTTTACTGAAATGGAGAAAACAGTCCAAAATTCATATGGAACAACAAAAGACCTAGAATAGCCAAAGCAATTCTAGCCAACAACAACAATGACAACAACAACATTTTGAGTGAGTTAAGCCAAGGGCAAAGAGACAAATGACACATAGTCTCCCTGATATGTGCATATTAAATATAAATGTAAGGAGATACAACAAAGTAAACAGAATTTGAGAAACAAAGGATCTCCACTCATCTTCTCATATGATTATTAAATGACCCCATGCTTTTGACTTTATATATATATATATATATATATATATATGTATGTATGTATGTATATGTGCACATCTGCGGGAAGCTAGGAGGAGGACACAGAATCAGAGGGAAACGGGAAAACATACAACAGAGAGGCCCATTAGCTGCTGGACATTAATGAGTATGATTTTACCATCTCAAGGGCAGTGATGGGAGAGAGAATGACAGGGATAGAGTGAACAGCTAACACTAAGCAAAATGAAAGAAATGTCCATATCACCCAAGGTGGAAGAAATAGCTATATTGTCAAAGCTCATATAATTCACATACTTTGTAGATCACAATACAGACAATTTGCTTCATGAAGGTTAGAATGTATTTGTGACTAAGTATCATTATCTCACAATACTGTGAAATTTGTGTAATCACTCAATCACAAGAAAAAATATTAAAAAAAAATAAACGTAGGAAAGCTGGGCACTGGTGACTCACTCCTGTAATCCTAGCTACTCAGGAGGCTGAGATCTGAGGATCATGGTTCAAAGCCAGCTCGAGCAGGAATGTCCGTGAGACTCTTATCTCCAATAAACCACTAGAAAACCAGAAGTGACATTGTAGCTCAAGAGGTAGTGCGCTCACCGTGAGTTGAAGAGAGCAGGGACAGTGCCCAAGCCCAAAGTTCAAGCCCCACGACTGACAAAAATTAAAAAAAAAAAATTAAAAAAAAATTAACGTGGGATGTTGGGTCTTTGTCCATGCCACTAAAGACAGACGGGGTCTGAGGAAAGGTAAGTGCGGTGCTCACTGGTTCCCCAGCCTCCCTCAGCCCGGGAGACAATCAGACACAGCAGAGAGCCAAATCAAGCAGGAAGAAAACTCGTTTATTAACAGAGAGCAGCCCTTTTTAAAGTAAAAAACAACGGGTGGCATGGCAGGGAGGAAGAGGAACCAATCACTGTCAAGGTCACACCCTATCATGCACCTAAGCTTTTACGGGCTGGTTATGCACTGAACATAAGGTAAATTGGGCTCAGCCCACTCTACTCCCTCTCAGTGCCATCTTTGCTGACCATGTGCCCTACAGATTCTCCCCCCCCCCCTTTTTTTTAAACAGGATTACATTGGTAATAATAGCATTGGCCACGCAGGGTGTTCGAGGCAACTCTGGGGGTGGAGATTTGCCATACAAGGATAGGGAGGGCCCTTGTGCATGATCCAAGAGCCCAGTTACTTCACATCCACACCTAGCACAATAATAAACATCAGTCCCACCACAGTTAGAAATGTCTGAAGCAGTTCAATTAATTCCTGGGCATATATAAAATTCAGTATCAGTGTCTCGTAAGATCTTCCTTTTCAGAACATGGGAGCAGCCTGGGTATTGGGAGTTCCACACATGGAGCACCGTGCATCCTCGTGGGCCCCCACACTTAGGCCATTCTACTATAGTCCAGAAAAACAAGTAAAATTTAAAACAAACTGCAGACACAGCAAAAAAATGCTGGGTACCTGGTGTCTTTTTTTTTTTAATTTAATTTAATTTTATTTGTGAACATACTGTACAGAGGGGTTACAATTACATGGGCAGGATAATGCGTACATTTCTTACCAAGCATTGTAGCCTCCTCCTTTGTTTACCCTTCACCTCCCTTCCCAGCCTCCCCCCTCCCCCCACCAATCCCAATACTTCTCCTTCCCCCCCTACCCCCCCCCCCCCCCCCCCCCGGGCACCGACATTATAAAGCTCGTTTTGGACATGACAACTTGTACTTCTCACTGTTGCAACAGGTCCAGCTATATCCTTAAACGACTGGTTTTTCCCCATCTCCCCCACAAGTTATACTGACATCAAATATAGTGAAAGCAGGGGTTACACTGTGGGGGAGGGACATACAAAGCAACAAAGAGATAATCTTATAAATGCTTTAGAAACACGTGCATGAAAGAAAAAACCATTAAAATAAGGGTTCATTTTCCTGACATCACATTATCTGACCTTTTCCGCTTGACTCATACATATACTAGATATTGCAAATAAGGGAAAACATGGGACTTATGTTTCTTTGGGCCTGGCTTACTTCACTTAATATAATTTTTTCCAAGTTTTTCCATTTCCTAACAAATGGGGCAATGTCATTCTTTCTGATGGAGGCAAAGAATTCCATTCTTTATATATACCACATTTTCTTGATCCATTCATCTACTGAGGGGCATCTGGGTTGGTTCCATATCTTAGCTATGGTAAATAATGCTGCAATAAACATAGTTGTGCTGGTAGCTTTAGTGTGGTCTTGTTTGTAAACATTTGGGTAAATGCCCAAAAGTGGGATTGCTGGGTCACAGGGGAGTTCTATGTGAAGTCTTTTGAGGAACCTCCATACTGCTTTCCAAAGTGGTTGAACAAGTTTACATTCCCACCAACAATGAAGTAAGGTTCCTTTCTGTCCACATCCCCTCCAGCATCTGTTGTTGTTAGAGTTCTTGATTTTTGCCGTTCTAACTGGAGTGAGGTGATATCTCAATGTTGTTTTGACTTGCATTTCTTTTATGGCTAGGGATGTTGAACATTTCTTCATGTGTCTATTGGCCATCCTTCTTTCTTCTTCAGAGAAGTTTCTCTTTAAGTCTTTTGCCCACTTATTTATTGGGCCGTTGTTTCTTTGAGGATTTGTTGTTGGGGGGTTTAATTTTTTGAGTTCCAAGTATATTTTAGATATGAGACCCTTGTCCGTTGTATGGCTAGTAAAGATCTTCTCCCAATCCGTGGGCTTTCTATTGATCTTGCTAGCTATGTCCTTTGCCCTGCAGAAGCTCTGCAATGTTATTCAATCCCAATTGTCCAACCTTTCTTTGATTTGTTGTGTTTCCGGGTCTCTATTCAGAAAATTTCGGCCTGAGCCAAGGAAACCTAGGGTTTCTCCTATTCCATCCTGTGATGTTTTCAGAGTGTCTGCTTTGACTTCAAGGACTTTGATCCATTTGGAGTTGATTCTGGTGCAGGGTGAAATATAAGGATCTAGCTTTAGTTTTCTACATGTAGTTAACCAATTTTCCCAGCACCATTTAATGAAAAGGTTGTCTTTCTTCCATTCTATTGTTTTAGCTCCCTTATCAAAGATTAGATGGCTGTAGGTCTGTAGGTTCATTTCTGGCAAGCATTGAAATAGAAACAGCAATAAGAGACCTCCCAGCTCAGAAAAGTCCAGGACCAGATGGTTTTACAGAGGAATTTTACAAGGCCTTCAAAGTACAGCTCACACCAATACTCCTCTAACTCTTCAATGAAATTGAAAGAGAAAGCTCACTACCGAACACATTCTATGAAGCCATCATAACCCTCATCCCAAAACCAGGCAGGGACTCATCAAAGAAAGAGAACTATAGACCCATTTCTTTGATGAACATTGATGCAAAACTTCTCAACAAAATTTTGGCCAATCGACTTCAACAATTCATCCAAAAAATCATACACCATGATCAAACAGGATTCATTTCAGGGATGCAAAGCTGGTTCAATATACGCAAATCAATTAATATCATTCATCACATCAACAGGAGCAAGAATAAGAATCACATGGTTATCTCAATAGATGCAGAAAAAGCATTCGACAAGATCCAACACCCCTTTATGATGGTTTTGGAAAAATTAGGAATCCATGGAACGTTCCTCAATACAATAAAGGCTGTATATGACAAACCTACAGCCAGCATTATACTCAATGGTGAAAAACTAAAGCCATTTCCTCTTAACTCAGGAACAAGACAAGGATGTCCACTCTCTCCACTTCTCTTCAATCTAGTATTGGAATGCCTAGCTACAGCAATAAGACAAGATGCAGACATAAAGGGGATCCAAATAGGGAAAGAAGAAATAAAACTCTCCCTCTTTGCAGATGACATGATCTTGTATTTAAAGAATCCCATAGACTCCACTCCCAAATTACTCAAGCTGATTCAAAACTTTGGCAAAGTAGCAGGTTATAAAATTAACCCCCCAAAATCAATGGCTTTTCTGTATGCCAACAATGAGAAAAGTGTGGCTGAAATTAGGAAAGCAACTCCATTTGTAATAGCCCCACAAAAAATAAAATACCTGGGAATTAACTTAACCAAAGAAGTGAAGGACCTCTATGATGAAAACTTTAAAATCTTGAAAAAGGAAATCAACACAGAACTTAAAAAATGGCAAAACCTCCCATGCTCCTGGATTGGAAAGATTAACATCGTGAAAATGGCAATACTTCCCAAGGCTATCTACAAATTCAACGCAATGCCTATCAAAATTCCAACCTCATTCTTCAAGGAAATAGAAGAGGCAATCCAAAAATTCATATGGAACAATAAAAGACCCCGAATAGCAAAAATGCTCCTCAATGGAAAGAACACTGCTGGTGGAATATCAATACCAAATTTCAAACTCTACTATAAAGCCATAGTAATCAAAACAGCTTGGTATTGGCATAAGAACAGTCCTGGTGTCTTTTAAGTAAGCCAGTTCCTTGTACATGCCTTTAAGCTAGCAGAGGGGTCTAAAGGACCTTTGAGCTTTACTGTCAGCTCCCAATGGCAAGCGAACCCGCCTGTCTTAGGTTGGGTGGATCACCTTGTCTGCTTACTTGTCATTGGGAACTTCTTCAGAGCGAAGCTGAAGGCCCTGTCTTAGGTTGGTCAGACTGACACCTCTTCTTACCCTTCTCTGGCTGCGATTCCTTTGGGGGCGTGGGGGAATTCATTCACTTGGAGCTTGATCTTATCTAACTGGCAGGTTAAGCTCATAAGAGTTTTTCAGTGCACGTATAATGCAAGAAAGGCATAGAAAAACAGGCTAGGAAATATCATTACCAGTCCTTTAACATTAGTCAAGGATGGGATAGCAGTCTTTGCCCCTTTAGAGTCCAGAGGTGGGGATTATTCTAATCCAGCTATTTGCCTGTCTGGTTGGAAAAGATCTAAGCATAACAAAAGGTGGTTGTTTAACAATAAGTATGGATTCAATGCCACTATACAAGCAATTAGTAAAAGAACAATTAAAGCAGGTAACATTAAAATAATTATTAACCAGTCCGTATATAATGACATAGGGTGGTGATCAAAATGAATGTCAGGCCACCAGGTCGAAGGGAAAGCTTCTCTTGTGATGTTATTGATGATTTCTGCATTGCCAGTGCTGATCGCTGCCCAGGTCACCTGTTGACGTTGATGCAGATTTCGTAGGGCCATTGCCAGGATTGGGAGGGTCAGGACAGCCAACAGCTGGATATATGGCCATCTGCAATTGTTAGAGAACACAAGAGCTTCTCAAGGGCTGGTTGCCCTTGGGGATGGTTAGTAGTTATCTTTCTGGCTTTTCTCTTTTAAACACAAGCCTCTGCCACCATAGCCATTTTTATTTCCTTGTTGGTTAGCTTATCCTTGGGCATCCTCCTGTATAGAGGAGATGGGTAGAAACTTAAGGTCACTGGCAGGGATCCAAATGGGGGCTGTCTCCCCTATGGGAAAAATGCATCCAAATTCCCTGCCCATAGTAACTAGGGGGTCAGGTCCTCTCCATTGATGTGTCAGGGGATCCTTCCATCTGAGATTCACTTGGGGTTTAGGATTTAGCTGTCCCCAGTGCTTCTGAAATCTGGATTCAGTTGCCCCTTTTGAAAAATTTAAAATGTTAGAAAAAAAAAAAACCAATCTTTAATATCATCACAAATAAGGTATATCCAGGGCATGCCTCTTAGTGGCATTCCTACTAGCTCCATCCTTTCATTTACCTTAGGTAGGTCATGGAGCATCCGCCAAGCCCCGGAGGCTTTTTGAATAACAAATATAGGTGTGTTCCAAGGACTTATAGAAGGGCTAATATGCCCGAGGTTTATCTGTTCCTCCACCAGAAGGTGGAGGGCTACAAGTTTAGGTTTGGTCAATGGCCACTGCTCCACCCAGATTGGGCTTCCCGGCTTCCACCTAATGGGAGGTACTCAGGGGGCAGTGGCCTTTAGGATTGGGGGCGAACCTGAGTGAGTCCCCTATATTCTTCTCTGTAAAAAAATCCTTTTCCTTAACTCCTTCTGGATCCCATTTAAGCCTTTGCTCTTCTTCCCCATCCAGGATATCATCATAGGCTGCTCGATGGTCTGTAGTGACCATGGCATCCATTTGTCTTAGCATGTGTTGCCCTAGTAAATTGGCAGTGAGGTATCAGGGGCCCAGGTGGAAGCTTCCAGTCCAAGGGCACTTCCTCCTCCCTGAGTTTGGTTTGATCTGCCCCAGTGTCAATTAAGCAGTGAAACCTCTTTCTGCCTATGAGAATACTCGTTTTACGGCGGAGACCTTCCACCAGAGGGACTGTCCAATGGGCCTGGGTCGCCCTGCCATGAGGCTGCCTGGGCCTCACAGCAGAGGGAGTTCCTGCTTGAGTTAGCAGGCCTGGAGGATGCCCCTCCCTAGTTTAAAGGCTTCCCCTCTAAATCAAACTTGTATTCCTCCCTGCCCCTGGGGAAAGGTGTAGGGGGTGGTTTGCTCCCAGGCTGGTTGGCAGGGGATTATTGTAAACAGCCCCTCCTAAAGTGATCCTCCTGCCTGCATTTAAAACAAATTCCTCTCCCTGATGGTCTTGGGGTTCCTTGGCCCTGGGCTGCCAGTGCCTGAGTAATAGCCTCAGTCATTGCAGATGTCTGAGCCTGTAAAGCTAAAGCTAATGACTGGGACTGGTACTGTTGCGTTCCCATATCCTGTGAGGCCACCACCTATCTGTCCAAGGAACTCTCCCTCAATCCCATGCAAGCCATGTGGTGGTCTGCATTCATCCCTTCCCAGACCAGCAGCTTTACAAACTGATCTCAGAGGTTCCCTGCTGGCAGCTTGTGGTGAACGCTCTGTTGGACTCGGTCTATGAAATCAGGTAGAGGCTCACCTGGCTTTTGTCTCACTCCTGCTATGGGGGACTCAGTAGGCCCATCATCCAGTTTGTATCATGCGCCAAGTCCTGCCTGCCTCACCTGGTCATGGTACTGGCCAGGTATGGCAACCTGTTGGATGCCAGTGGAGCACCCTTCCCCCATCCCTGTTAACATGGCATAAGTAATAGGTATCATGGGATGAGCCTGCCGGTTATTCTCCGCCTGCACCCTGCATTCCTCCTTGAAGAAAGCACACCATTTAATAAACTGAGAACTAATAAGGACGGCTTTGGCAACATCCAGCCAGTCCTTAGGGACACATGGGTGATAAGCAATGTCCCTAATAGGGTCTGGGCCCAAGGAGAGTTTGGGCCATCCTCTGACACCACCTTGAGGAGCTCTTTAAGATCCTTTGCTTCCCATGGATACCATTCCAAGGGCCTGTTAGTCCCTTGTGCCAGATTGACCAGATATGCTTGGGGAAGCAAATCCTGTGGCCTAGGGTCCAGGCTCTCAGGTGGCCCTTCCCTTCCAGGGTAGGTCTCCGAGGAGGTTACTTCCCCATCCCTTGGCCCCTCCATGGGTTAGGGGTCTGGGTCTTGCAAGTCCCTCTCGCAGGTTTCGTAGGGCGCCCTACCTTCCCTCCAATTGGGGGAATAGGGAGGGGGCCTAGGACTGTCAGGATCACCTGAGTCAGAGGGGGTAACTTTCACCCTCTTTTTGACTTTCACTGTGCATGTTTCAGTGCGTTCTTGGTCGAATTTGACCCTTTCCTTTTCCTTCTCACTTTCCCAAGTCCTCCTGTACTCTTTCTAGGCCTAATGTTGCCTCCTCCTCCTTCTTCTGTGATATAGCATTACCCATACTAAGGGTTTCACTTACCCTGAGAGACTGCTTAGCTTTGGCCTGTATCTTTTCCTTTCGTGCCCCAGGTTGGGCACCAGATGTTGGATCTTCGTCAGTCCCACGAAAGACGGACAGGGTCTGAGGAAAGGTCAGTGCGGCCCTCGTCCGTTCCCCAACCAACCTCAGCCCGGGAGACAGTCAGACACAGTGGGGAGCCAAATCAAGCAGGAGAAAACTCATTTATTAACAGAGAGCAGCCCTTTTTAAAGCAAAAAAGAGTGGGTGGCCTGGCAGGGAAGGAAGAAGAACCAATCACTGTCCAGGTCACACCCTATCATGAACCTAAGCTTTCACAGGCTGGTTATGCACTGAACGTAAGGTAAATTGGGCTCAGCTCACTTTACTCCCTCTCAGCGCCATCTTTGCTGCCCATGTGCCCTACAGTGGGAAAGTGAAAAAGAAATAAAGAAATAAAACTGTCCTTCCAAAGACACAAAGCTTTTTTAGGGAAGAAAGAATGGATAGATCCTGTGAGAGGGACAGATGTTAATATGTAACTTCTAGCCGTATCATCAAGTTAAGAGAAAAAAAATCACTTAAGAAATAGACTACATTTTACAAAAGTAGAACTTTTAGTACTCATAAGTGGGGTGGCACCAGGGATGTTTAATAAAATATGAAGAAGATTGATAGGAAAATCCATGTCTGAGCCTGAAAATGGGAGAAAATTTGAAAAATGCCAGCAAAATAGACTCATCTTAAAGCTGAATTAACATGTTAGTTACCTAAAATTTGCCTTTATAGATATAGGTGAAAAGTAAATAGGGATTGGGAAAAAAAGGGATATGCTATTGAATAAAAATAAAGAGTAGAAATGAATAGCTCTGGTGTGACTGAAGTGGCACAAGTTGATTGATGTCTGTCAAATCCAACAGTGAGTAAGGCAATTTCTTATGAATAGCTCTTGGCAAAACCATAGAACTCCTAGGCATCAGCTCTAGGAATGTTCCAAACACTTTCAGTTTGAAATTAGCCAAAGGCAGATGTGAACACAAAAGAAACAAAACACTTTTTGTTGAAGAAAAGGTCACAGATTACAGAGACAATAGAGACACAAGAGAAGAATACATGAAAGCACTTTAGAAAATTTCCTGCAGAAAAATAAGATGCTTCAGTACATAGAGAAGCTATGTTCTTGTTTGTATGATTCTTATTCAGTGCTGGTTTGCAAAATAAATACACAATAAATGATATATATACACAGTGAATACATTTAGAATGATTAAACAATTGCAAAGTATATTTTTCTTATTTTTTCCTCCCTCTCTCCCTCCCATAGTTTCTACCTCTTCTTCTGTTTTCTGTATCTTTTTGATCTCCTAAAATTATTAATTTCAAAGGTCAATCATTCATTTCTTTTCTTTTCTTTGCTGCAAGTCCAGGAGCTTGGAATTGGTGCCTGTATGCTGTCCATGAGCTTTTGTGCTCACGGCTAGCACTCTACCATTTGGGCCACAGCTCTACTGGCTTTTTTTGGTGAGAGTAGATAATTGGAGATTAGTGTCTCACAAAGTTTCATGCCTGGGCTGGTTTCTAACCTCAATCCTCAGATCTCAGTCTCTTAGCTAATATTATTAGATGTGTGCTATCAGTGCCCAGCTTGTACAATTATTTTTGTCAGCCAACCATTTTGAGCCATTCTAAGCCTGTTCTAACCTTCTGACAATAACTATAGTGTCTCATAGCTGTCAAACATGAATATCCAATAAAACATTATCTTTTCCTACTAAGATTAACTTCTGTAAAAAAAAAATGATCCTTTCACAAAACAAGTTTTACCTTTCTCCCAAAATTTCCAACAACTGATGACACTTTCTTAATGAGATTGTCATCATTTCACAAATGGAACCAATTGCTACTTCCAACAGGGATGGTTATTAATGTACATTGGAAGTCTGTTATATGTTAATTGTTTTCTATTTATTTCTAATGCATTTCTCTCATTTAACCTATATCTGCTTTTGGCCACTTCCTGAAACTTGCATTTGATATACTTCAGAATATTATTCCTTTCTGAACAAAGAAAAAAAAGTCAAGTAGCCTGAATTTAAGGATAAAATAGATTTAGAAATATTTAAAAAATTGATTAGGAAAATACATTTTGTCATATTTTGAGATGTGAACTGAAAATTGATCTTCATTTTATTTATATTTTTAAGGTGATTAAACATCTGAAATTGTCAGCTCTTTATTTTTGCTGAGAAAAAAATAAGAGAAAATTAGAGTGATTTTTTTCACAATGCCCATAACAAAGAAAAGACCTTCCTAATCCAAAGAATTTTTGACATACCTTCAAAAATGGCACAAATCAAAACTACTTTGAGGTCTTTGCTACTGATGAAGGGGAGACAAGTTTACGTTTAATAGAGCAGCAAAATGGTAAAGATAGGATATCAGATCTGCAGTACTCTCCTTCTGGATTTTTGACCAGATCTGAACTTCTATCCACAGTATAAAAACCCACAGAGCATTCCTAGAATCCAATAATGCATCCAATCCCTGGAATTACAGTTGCCCCACATTAGGGAATTTACCCCATATTTGGTCTTCACTATTTAAACACATTGTTGTTTCTCTCAATGTTAGTTAGTTCTTCCTTTCCTATTTGGTCTATTTGAGGTAGAGATTTGTATTTGGATAGAAGATAGTTGTTATACTAGGAAGATCTTTAATAGTACTGGATCCTTCAGCATCTTATATGGAAAATATGAGAGTAGTCAGTCAGAACACAGGAAGATTAGATTTGAACACTCAGGAGAGAGTGGAGCCTTCAGCTGATGATTGTCTATTGTTGCAGGACTTACTTTTCTTACTCTTATTATCTTATATCGAGAAGAAGTCTAGGTGAAATTTATAGACTAAAATCGGTGTAAACTGAGCACATTTTTTGAACAGAATGTTACTTTTGTACATATTTTTTTTTTTTTTTTGGTCAGTTGTGGGGCTTGAACTTTGGGCTTGGGCACTGTCCCTGCAATCTTCAGCTCAAGGCGAGTGCTCTACCGCTTGAGCCACAGCACTACTTCTGGTTTTCTAATGGTTTATTGGAGATAAAAGTCTCACGGACATTCCTGCTCGGGCTGGCTTTGAACTGTGATCCTCAGATCTCAGCCTCCTAAGTAGCTAGGATTATAGGCACCCCCAGGTTTTTGTACATATTCTTTTGAATCTGTTTCCATAAGTCTTTCTCCTTAGTAGTGATAATAGAATTTCCTTTACTATGAGCAGATGAGATGCTTTTTGGGGGGCGGGGGTGGTTCGGTCATGGGGCCTGAACTCTGAGCATGGGAGTTGTCCCTCAACTCTTCATCTCAAGGCTAGCACTCTACCACTTGAGCCACAGCACCACTTCCAGCTTTTTTCTTTTTGCTTATGTGGTGCTGAGGAATCGAACCCAGGACCTCATGCATGCAAGGCAAGCGCTCTACCACTGAGCCACCTTCCCAGCCCTAGCAGATGCTTTGCCAATGGTTTCATTTAATTTTAAGAACCTCAAATTGCTACAGATGACAAAGAAAGAATATTGATACTTAAGGTGGCAAAAACCAGAAACTTCTTTGTTATTGTTGGTTTTGTTAAATTTTTCTTTCTCATTAGATACAGTAACTGAGATAACAATCAAAGATTGAAATTCAAAAAAATGGAAGATCAGAAGTTTTTTTCTCTGTGATTATATGAATGAAAAGTAATGACATCAAAGAAGAGACTACATTCCAAGAAGACGAATTGACCCAGGAATCAAAGTGAGCTGAAAACAAAAACAAAAACATCTGACTACTAGGCAAAAATAGAAAAGCAATATAGAGAAAAGTAGGAAAGAGTCTGTAGCTCTAACCTTGGCATTCCACAGAGAGCAGGCTGAATCCATGAACACAAGGTAAGCCAAGGAACCAACCACAGGATAACTACACACACTAGTTAAGTCCACAAAGTTTTATTGTGACAGTGACCACTCTTGTATAGCAGGCCAATTCTGGAGAAGAAAAATATTTTGTTGTTCACCATAACTTGAATAACAGCAGGGCATACTTTGAGAGTGTGATTATTTCTTTGAGACTGAGAAACTGTGAGGAACTGAAAATAAGATATAATCAAGCTCTAGTAACCTAAGGTCACTGTGCCACAATATTCAGGTAAGAAATAGGCATGAGAAATAATCATGGAGAAGGTGTAGGGTATAAATTAGAGCCACTTAGAAGTTTAAGCAGCAGAAAGCTCACTCAGTGTTAGCACAATGTTTGATGGACGTATATCCTGTTACCCTGATTAGGCCCATAACCTGAGGAACACTACAGAAAAAGAGCACTGTGCATTTGGTCACCATAATTCTTATCTTCAAGGAGCTGCTTCTCAGGTGTGTGTGGTTAACTGCTGGGCTGATCAAAATCATTGAGCACAACTTCACTGCATTCCTACAACCATGTGATGGTTGACTACTGAGCTGAGTGTGAAACTACCAAGAACACCAGGTAGGCAGAGATCGTAACTCAAATGTTCTCCTCTTTCAGTGCAGAACTTAGTGCTGTTTCCTTCCCATGATCTGATGCATTTAGGAAACATTTGCTGTCACTGGGGATACAAAATGGCAGGCAGAGGAGAGGGTATGAAATGGATGAGAATCTGCCGAACTACATTTTGAGAAACCAGACCAATGACTCCTAGTCTAAAATGTCTGTACATTAGGAATTATAAGAGGCTTCTGATACTCTAGGTTATCTGTGAGTGAGTGGCCCTGAACATTGGGTCTGCTGCCCTGAGCATATCAGTGAATATTTGGCTAATCAAATATTCCATTCCAGTAGTGATGCATTCCAATGGATGATCCATTCCAGTGGATGTATTTCAATGTATCCATTGCCCTTCCTGATCTTTGATAATAATTCATCTGAATGCAGGTTAGTAAAATTTTCAACATTTCCTGGACTCAGATGAGCAAATTAGATTGCAGAAACACAAAGAATATGAAATGACAAGGCAACATAGCCCTTCCAAAAGTCAACAGTTAAGAAAATGGTAGAAAAGTAGACAAGATCTTAGACAAAGAATTCAAAAGAAATATTTGTGGCATGATCAACAAAAACAAAAATAAACTCCTGAGAAAATGTAAAGGAGAATTTTAAAAAGTATCTGAAATAAAGAAGACAGTTTTGAATATGAAAGAGGAATTGAAGGAAGATAGAGAAATCTGGAGTTGGTAGGTGTGGAAATCAAGTTAAAATCATGAAGAAGGAAAAGTTCAGGCATATCAAATAAAAAGGCTCAGTTCTAAACCTCTGTAATAGATTAGATAGATAAATTTAAAGCTATAATCCTAGGACTTGAAAGGAAGGTAAATGACTTGAAACATTAAATAATAATAAAATGAGAAATTATGTACAAAGCATACAAAGACTCTGGAAAATACCAAAACATCATATCTAAGAAACATGTCCATAGAATATCAGAGGAGGGAAAAACCAAAGGAATGGAAAATATAATCAACAAAATAACAGGAGGAATTTTCCCAAATAATGGGAAAGAGTTAGTCATGTGGGTAAAGGAATATTTTACAACACGAAACATAAGATTAGAATGAAAGCTCAACACAGGCCCAGCTTGGTAATTCTGATGTGGCATGACTTAACTTTTTTTTTTAAACTACTACTTTTAAACTTCTATCCTCAAAATCTCTTCTTAGAACATAAATAAAATTGTAGACAACAATATTCAGTGAAAGAGGCATGTCTCATAAAGAGCTACCATATATTCTCTCTCATTTTTGGAAGTTAAAAGAGAACAAAACAAGAAAACCAGACTAACATCAATGGCTCATGTCTGTAATCCTAGTTACTCAGGATGTTCAGCTCAGAGGACCTAATTTCAAAGTCATCCTGGACAGACAGATTGAGACTTTTTTTTCTCAAAACAAAAAACAAAATGCTGGAAGTAAAGATGTTGGCTCAAGTGGTAGAATGCTAGCCTTGAGTAAAAAAGGTAAAACATGAGGCTAAGTTCAAACCCCAGTACCAGCACAAAAACAAAATCAGGAAAATCAAAGTTGTGGAAGAATAATGGAGGATGAATATGATCAGTCCATTACAAACATGTATGGAAATGTGATAATATTCCTTACTAAATATGCCTTAATCCATCTTAAGTTGGGATAGTAACTTTAAGATGAATGCATTTTAATAAAACTAAAATTTTTACTTGATTATTAATTTTTAAGAACCAGATATGCAAATCTGTTGCATATACTGTAAAATTTTTCTAATCTTCGATTTAGGTAAATACTATCCTCAGATTCGACTTTGTTGTGATTTTCCCATATTTCTTTTTATCTGTCATAGCATCTACTTGAACTGAGATTTGAAAAGTCTGGCTGGCATAAAAGAAATGCAAATCAAAACAACATTGAGATACCACCTCACTCCAGTTAGAATGGCAAAAATCAAGAACTCTAACAACAACAGATGCTGGAGGGGATGTGGACAGAAGGGAACCTTACTTCATTGTTGGTGGGAATGTAAACTTGTTCAACCACTTTGGAAAGCAGTATGGAGGTTCCTCAAAAGACTCCACATAGAACTCCCCTATGACCCAGCAATCCCACTTTTGGGCATTTACCCTAATGTTTACAAACAAGACCACACTAAAGCTACCAGCACAACTATGTTTATTGCAGCATTATTTACCATAACTAAGATATGGAACCAACCCTGATGCCCCTCAGTAGATGAATGGATCAAGAAAATGTGGTATATATACACAATGGAATTCTATGCCTCCATCAGAAAGAATGACATTGTCCCATTTGTTAGGAAATGGAAAGACTTGGACAAAATTATATTAAGCGAAGTAAGCCAGGCCCAAAGAAACATAGGTCCCATGGTTTCCCTTATTTGCAATATCTAGTATATGTATGAGTCAAGCGGAAAAGGTCAGATAAAGTGATGTTAGGAAAATGAACCCTTAGATATGTATTTTAATGTTTTTTTCTTTCATGCATGTGTTTCTAATGCATTTATAAGATTATTTCTTTGTTGCTTTGTATGTCCCTCCCCCACAGTGTAACCCCTGCTTTCACTATATTTGATGTCAGTATAACTTGTGGAGGAGATGGGGAAAAACAAGTCGTTCAAGGATTCAGGTGGACCTGTTGCAACAATGAGAAGTACAAGTTGTCATGTCCAAAACGAGCTTTCCAATGTCGGTGGGGGGGGGGAGGGGGGAGAAGGATTGGGACTGGGGGGGAGAGGGGGGAGGCTGGGAAGGGATGTGAAGAGTAAACAAAGGAGGAGGCTGCAATGCTTGGTAAGAAATGTATGCATTATCCTGCCCATGTAATTGTAACCCCTCTGTACAGTATGTTCACAAATAAAACAAAATAAATAAATAAATATTTTTTGAAAGTAAAGAGATGATTTACTCAAAGACAGTTTTATAATTTTCTTATGATATGAGGAAATATTTTTAAAAGCCACCCACTTCTATTTTTGTCAATTGTTTTAGTTTGTCTTTGGTATGCTTTGCTAGTAGAAGCAGTTTGTTAAATTCCTTCTTTATTCTGAAAAACATGATTATTTTTTAATTAAAAAAAAAGTCTGACTGGCATTGAAAAATGTGTGATATATACTCATATTATCTGTGAGGAAGTGTGATATGTGAGGTGGAACAGTGCTATAAAGGATTTCTATTTCTCTTGAAAATATAAAATGCCCCATGTGCTCACTGTACTGCAGAACACATTGAAAAATATAGACATTGCTGTCATCACAACTGGGATCGATCACACCTGCTATGAAAAGTCCATCTCTATGTAGCTTTACTCCTGTTAGACTAGTGGTTGATAGTTTGGATGACAGAAAAGGAAACTGGATGGAATCCAGGCTCTGTCATTACTAACTGCATGAGCTATTTATTTTGTTGAAACTTATTCTCCTCATCCATGCCATTCAGATAATGAAAATAAATAGTATCTGTCTCACAGAGTTGTTATATATATTAATGTGATAAAGAATGTCAGAGTGTGAAATAAAACTTGGACCAGGTTGCATACATTTTCCTTACTTGACATTTTTAGCTACATAATCTGTACTTGGAGTATAACATTGAATTTTAACAAATAATCTGAAGACAAAAACCACATCAAATACTAAAAAAGGCCCATTTTTTATATTTGTTTTAGATGTTTAAAATAATTGCAATGGCTTAAAAATGATGATTTAAAATGGTGCTTGTAATACAGTTTTGCCTGATAAATTCTCCATATTTTGTAACCTGTTTTATTTCTCTGGGTGTAAAGGGTTTTGCTTAGTTTTGTGATCTTGTATATGTTTTGTCCCAGTTGTATAGTAATGTTTCAGTCCATCATCCAGCTTTGTCTGCTGAATCATACAGCAGGGATGACTTGCCTTTGTTTCTGTTAGACTGCTTTTTGGTTCTGTATTGAGTATCTTCAGTACTGTAGAAAAGATGTCATTTCTTCCTTTAAGGCTATTTTGTAATATATATAAGGACTGGGATTGTGTTTTTAAAGACAAGCATTCACGTAGGACAATATACTATCTGTGTTTTCACCATTCAAAGTGCTTTTTAGTAGTTGAAACTTAATCTATTTAATGTCATTTAATAAAGTGACCAAAATGTGTTGTGCTCTTTATTGCATTTCTCCAGCTTGGAAAATCTGTGCCCATACTGTTTCATAGAAGATATATTGCTTTTGATGTCCTGTATAAAGATGGTGGTGCTTTTGCACACTGAGTTAATTGAATACTGGGACATTAAGGAGCTTGGCTTTTGAATATACTGAACTCTGTAAAAGGAAATCTCTAACCTCAAAAAGAATTTACATACCAGGAAAAAAAAAAGAATGTTAGCACTTAAGCATGTGTCAGATTTTTAAGAAATTACACATGGTATTATTATCGAGTCTTTGTGCAGAAGTTTTTCCTTCGTATTTTTATCTTGATGTAGTTGTGCAAAGCAGTTTCCATTTAAAAAAGCAGTTTATATGTACAATGTATTTTGATCAATGTGCCACCCCTTTCAACATTCTCAACCATCCGTCCCCACCCACCCCTTACCTCACATTTATTAATTTTATACAATACACATTGGATCTTAATGGCTTTCTTCCCCTCTTCCCCTCTTAATTCAACCACCATGTTTCCCCTTGTCCCCAATCCACCCCTTACTGATGTTCAATTTTGCTTAACTTTGATATTGCCTTTCTAAGAAATTACATTATTTGAGATGTCCTTTGAATCTACAATATTTCACTTAATATATTAATATACAATTACATCTGACCCAATGATTTTACTTAAAATTTAGAAGCTAAATCTAACTTCCACATATAAGGGAAAACATTATTTGTCTCTCTGGGCCTGACTTAAATTCACTTAACATAATTTTTCTAGGTCTTACAATTTCTTTACAAATGCTACAATATCATTCTCTGTAATGGATGAGTAAAATTCAATTGTGTATATGTGTATATATACTATGTATGTGTTCATATATACATATGTATTTTTTTTTCTTGATTCTTTAGTCCATTGAGAGGCATATGGGCTGATTCCTTGCCTTGATATCTTAGGAACTGGTCAGGCCTTACCAATTTTAGGCCAAGGAAATACAATTTAAACTCATTAGAAAGACTGATCCAGTCTATGAAGAATTGAGTCATCTGACTGAGGTTAGAGAACAGATGACTTGGAATCATTATGATGCCCAAACAGGGGAATAGGAGTAGGATAAGGAGGACAAATGTCCTTTTGGAAGGAATAACATAGAAATATGGCATGGTGTGTGATTTGAAGGTAATGTTGAAGTAGAGGATTTGGCATAAGATTGTGATTCTCTAAAAATATTTCAGTTATTATTAATAACAGCATTGTAGGCAGGATCTAGTGCTGAGCAAGAATATTTAAAGAGCTTAATTCTATTTTCTGTAAAGGTTATTGATAAGTAAACTGAAATAGACAAGAACTAACATTAGAACTGAAGATAGTGCTTTGAAGAGGGAAGTTCTATTTATTTAGAAATTTCAGTTGATGACCAGATGTTCACACAGAATGATAAATTAAGGCAGCAAATTATATATTTTGATGGAAGGAGACCCCAGATTGGATTTTTATGAAGGCAAGAATTCTGCAAATGACGTTAAAGGATAGATTTGAAGTAAAGTGAATCAGTGAATATCAAAACAGTAGCAAAAATATTTAGATTAAAAAAAGCCCGCTACCATTCTACTCTTTATGGATTACACAAATATCTCCCAAAGCTGGAAATGAAAGCATGAAGGTAGTTCTCTAAATGCTCAGAATATAACCATTTGCTGTGGGGACCCAATGCCAGAATTGATATAGCAGGTGAAGAGTACTGTTGATACTCTGTTTCTTGAGTTATTTGATAACACCAAAGATAAGTCCCTGATAGTTACATTTAAAAGGTTTTGGTGAACTTTTATACATATATGACTTACCACAAGAAAATCAAAATTATACTAAAGTTTGGAGACTAATATTTTCAGAGTCATAGATTCTTTTGCATCTCACCTAGATAGTAGTATTTCAAAGCTCTGATCCACTCTACAACTCATTTTCTTTCCTGAAAATATCTATATTTCAAGTTGAGATTTCCTGTTGGTCTATTAGTAACATTCATGTTGGTTATGATTTCAATTTTATTATTCTTTTTAAAAATTTTATTGTAAAGATGATGTACAGATGTTACAGTTACATAAGGAAGGAAATGAGTAAAATTGTTGTTAATTCAAAATATGTTCTAGATTTATTCCACTGCAATATAAAGGAGTAAATGCTAGATAAAGTACATTAATAGGGTATGGAAGTGACAACATTTAAAATGTTTTCACAAACAAAAATCTATCTATCTATCTATGTATCTATCTATCAATCAATCTATTATATTAATTAATAAGTTTTTTATTGTGAAAATACTGTATAGAGGGGTTACAATTACATGAGCAAGGTAATGAGTACATTTCTTATCAAACATTGTTGCCTCTTCCTTTGTTTCCACATGCCATCCCTGCCCTCCCATTTCCCATCTCCCACCTCCGCAAAAGTTGTACAGCTCGTTTTTGGACCTAGCATCTTGTACATTGCAATGGGTCCACCTGTATCCCTATTTAACAATGTTTTTTCCCTTCCCCTCCCCAAATGATACCAATATCATATACAGTGAAAACAGGGGCTATACCGTGGGGGAGGGACATACAAAGCAACAAAATATCACCATATAAATACGTTAGAAACAATAGCAAGAAAGAAAAACCAGTTGAGTACTTATCTTGAGGTCTATTTCGCCGAACATTAACTTATCTGAGCTTTTCTGCTGACTCAAACATATACTAATTATTGCAAATAAGGGAAACCATGGGACCTATGTTTCTTTGAGCCTGGCTTACTTCACTTAATATAATTTTTTCCAAGTCTTTCCATTTCCTAACAAATGGGGCAATGTCATTCTTTCTGATGGAGGCTTAGAATTCCGTTTTGTATATATACCACATTTTCTTGATCTATTCATTTACTGAGGGGCATCTGGGTTGGTTCCATATCTTAGCTATGGTAAATAATACTGCAATAAACATAGTTGTGCTGGTAGCTTTAGTATGGTCTTGTTTGTGATCATTTGGGTAAATGCCCAACAGTGAATTGCTGGGTCATAGGGGAGCTCTGTGTGGAGTCTTTTGAGGAACCTCCATACTACTTTCCAAAGTGGTTGAACAAGTTTACACTCCCACCACCAATACAGTAGGGTTCCCTTCTGGCCACATCCTCTCCAGCATCTGTTGTTAATTAGAGTTCTTGTTTATAGCCAGTCTAACTGGGTTGAGGTGGAATCTAAGTGTTGTTTTTATTTGCATTTCTTCATGTGTCTATTGGCCATTCTTATTTCCTCTTCAGAGAAGTTTCTCTTTAAGTCTCTAGCCCACTAATTTATTGGGCTGTTGTTTCTTTTCTTTTTTTACCCATCTTCACAAGTTTATTCTACCTGACCATGTGAGTCTACTTTCCCAAATCAAAGTAACTACCATTCACCCAGCCCTGGTGGGTCACACCAGCCATCCTGCAAACTTTGGAGGCTGAGATCTGGGGGGGTTCATTGTTCAAAGCCTGGGCTGTTGTTTCTTTGAGGAATTGTTGTTGGGGATTTAATTTTTTGAGTTCCAGGTACATTTTAGATATGAGATCCTTGTCCATTGTATGGCTAGTGAAGATCTTCTCCCAATTTGTGGGCTTTCTGTAGATCTTGCTAGCTATGTCTTTTGCCATGCAGAAGCTCTGCAATTTCATACAATGCCATTTCTCCAACCTTTCTTTGATTTGTTGTGTTTCTGGGTTTCTATTAGGAAAATTTCGGCCTGTGCCAAGGAGACCTAGGGTTTCTCCTATTCCCTCCTGTAATGTTTTCAGGGTGTCTGCTTTGACTCCGAGGACTTTGATCCATTTGGAGTTGGTTCTGGTGCAGTGTGATATATAAGTATCTAGCTTTGGTTTTCTACAAGTGATTAACCAAATTTGCCAGCAGCAATTACTGTAGAGGCTGTCTTCTTCCATATATATATATATAAAATTTGTGTGTGTATACATATATGTGTGTGTATATATATATATATATATGCATATACATGATTCCTGATTGAAGATTAGATGGCTATAGATCTGTTTGTTCATTTCTGGGTTTTCAATTCTATTCCATTGGTCCTAGGAGTCTTCTTGTGCCAGTACCAAGCTGTTTTGATTACTATGGCTATATAGTAGAGTTTGAAATTTGGTATTGATATTCCTCCAGCACTGTTCTTTCTGTTAAAGATCGTTTTTCTATTCGGGGTCTTTTATTGTTCCATGCAAACTTTTGGATTACCTCTTCTATTTCCTTGAAGAATGAGGTTGGGATATTGGTAGGTACCACATTGAATTTGTAGATAGCCTTGGGAATCATAGCCATTTTCACGATGATGATCCTTGCAATCCAGGAGCATGGGAGGTTTTGCCTTTCTAAGTTCTGTTTTGATTTCCTTTTTCAGGTTTTTAAAGTTGTCGTCATAGAGGTCCTTCACTTCTTTGGTTAAGTTAATTCCTAGATATTTTATATTTCGTGGGGCAATTACAAATGGAGTTGCTTTCCTGATTTTAGCCGAGTTCTTCTCATTGTTAGCATACAGAAAAGCCGTTGATTTTTGAGGGTTAATTTTAGACCCTGCTACTTTGCCAAAGTTTTGAATCAGCTTGAGTAATTTGGGAGTGGAGTCTGTGGGGTTTTTTTAATACAAGATCATGTCATCTGCAGAGATGGAGAGGTTTACTTCATCTTTCCCTATTTGGATCCCTTTTATGTTTGCATCTTTTCTTATTGCTATAGCTAGGCATTCTAACACTAAATTGAAGAGAAGTGAAGAGAGTGGACGTCCTTGTGTTGTTCCTGAGTTAAGAGGAAATTGCTTTAGTGTTTCACCATTAAGTATAATGCTGGCTGTAGGTTTGTCATATACAGCCTTTATTGTATTGAGGAATGTTCCATGGATTCCTAGTTTAACCAGAGCCTTCATCATAAAGGGGTGATGGATCTTGTCAAATGCTTTTTCTGCATTTATTGAGATAACCATGTGGTTCTTATTCTTGCTCCTGTTGATATGATGAATTATATTAATTGATTTGCGTGTATTGAACCAGCTTTGCATCCTGAATTGAATCCTATTTGATGGTGGTGTATGATTTTTTGGATGAATTGTTGAAGTCAATTGCCAAGATTATGTTGAGAAGTTTTGCATCAATGTTCATCAAAGAAATGGGTGTATGGTTCTCTTTTTTTTGATGAGTCTCTGCCTCGTTTTGGGATGAGAGTTATGATGGCCTCATAGAATGAGTTCGGTAGTCTACTTTCTCTTTCAATTTCATTGAAGAGTTGGAGGAGTATTGGTGTGAGCTCTGCTTTGAAGGCCCTGTAGAATTCTGCTGTAAATCCATCTGGTCCTGGGCTTTTCTTAGATGGGAGGTCTCTTATTGCTGTTTCTATTTCAATGCTTGATATGGGCCTGTTAAGATGGCTTCACTCATCTTGGTTTAGTTTCAACATGTTGATATTTGCTAGGAAATCGTCCATTTCTTCCAAGTTCTCTGACTTGTAATTTTTTTTTGTCAGTCATGGGGCTTGAACTCTGGGCCTGGGCACTGTCCCTCAGATTTTCAGCTCAAGGCTAGCACTCTACCACGTGAGCCACAGCTCCACTTCCTCTTCCAGTTTCTCAATCTTATTAGTATAAAAGATTGAGAAGTATTGCCTTATAATGTTCTGAATCTTGGTTGTTTCTGTGGTGATGTTTCCATTCTCATCTCTGAGTTTGTTTATTTGGGTATGTTGTCTTCTTTTTCTGATTAGATTTGCTAAAGGTCTGCCAATTTTGTTAATTTTTTCAAAGAACCAACTCTTTGTTTTGTTGATTCTTTTTATTTTGGGGGAGGATTCTAATTCATTTAATTCTGATTTAAATTTAATTATTTCTTTCTGTCTACTGGATTGGAGTTAAGCTTGCTGCTCTTTTTCAAGGAGGCTCAGATGTCTCATTAAAGTGTTGGTTTCAGATCTCTCCAATTTGTTGATGTAGGAACTCAGAACTATAAACTTGCCTCTGAGTATTGCCTTTGCTATGTCCCAGCGGAGCTGCTAATTTGTGTGTTCATTTTCTGTTGAATATCATGAATATTTTAATTTCGTTTCTAATCTCTTTCATGACCCACTGGTGATTAAACAGTATGTTGTTCAGCCTTTATGTGTTACAAGGTTTTCTTTGGTGGCTTTTGGTGTTGAGTTCTAATTTTATTCCCTTGTAGTCTGAAAGAATGCAGAGCATAAGTTCAATGTTTTTGAATTTGGACAAGTTTGCTTTGTGACCTGAAATGTGGTCTATTTTGGAAGATGTTCCATGTGCTGTTGAGAAAAATGTGTACTCTGATGCAGCTGGGTGAAATATTTGGTAGATGTCTATTAAATCAATTGATGTATGCAGTTGTTTAGATCTGCAGTTTCTCTGTTGAGTTTTTGCCAAGTTGATATATCTAGTGGGAATAGTGGTGTTTTAAAGTCCTCAACAATTAATGTCTTTGGATCTATGTGAGATTTGAGGGAAAGTAGTGTTTCTTAGATAATTTTTGGGTGCTCCATTGTTTGGAATAGGTATTTAGAATTCTAATATTCTCCTGAAGGAAGGAACCCTTAATTAGTATATAATGACCTTTATTTCTTCTCACTATTTTTAATTTGAAGTTTATTTTATCTGATATTAGGATTGCAACTCCTGCCTGTTTATGGAGGCTGTTTGCTTCGTAGATTTTGTTCCAGCCTTTCACTTTCAAAATATGTTGTTTTTATTGCAAGGTGTAACTCCTGAAGGAAGCAGATAGAAGGATCTAGTTTTTTATTCCATCTCGACAGTCTATGTCACTTAATTGGAGAGTTAAGTTCGTTAATGTTGAAAGTTATGACTGAGAGGTGTTTGGTAGTTCCTGCCATTTTATCCACCTTTTTGAAGGCTGTGACAACTGGGTTCTTCCTATGG
Organism: Dipodomys spectabilis; assembly: GCF_019054845.1. Taxonomy (NCBI): domain Eukaryota; kingdom Metazoa; phylum Chordata; class Mammalia; order Rodentia; family Heteromyidae; genus Dipodomys; species Dipodomys spectabilis. Next base: position 10,821,228 of record NW_024871113.1, on the reverse strand, counting down.
TTCTTGGATTCTCAGTTTAGGTGCGGTTTCTGGCCTTTATTGTTGTCTTGTTGGTTTTCTATGTGTAGGACATCTTTAAGTATCTTTTGTAGTGCTGGTTTGGTGGAGATATATTGTTTCAGTTTTTCTTTGCTATGGAAGGATCTTATTTGACCTTCATTTATGAAGGAGAGTTAGCTGGGTACAGTATTCTTGGTTGACAGTTGTTTGTCTTTAGGGCATGGCATACATCATTCCAGGTTCTTCTTGCTTTAATTGTCTCTGCTGAGAAATCTAAGGTGATTCTAATTGGTTTCCCTTTATAAGTGGTCTTTTCTCCTGGACAGCTTTAAGGATCTGTTCCTTGATCTGAATTGACAATGTGTGGATTATAATGTGATGGTGGGATGTCCTGTTCTGATATGGTGTATTTGGGTTCTAGAAGCTTCTGAATAGGCCTATCTTTTTGCATGTTTGGGAAGTTCTCTGCTAGGATCCTGTTAAATAAATTTCCTAGACCATTAAGTTCTGTCTCTAAGCTCCTTTACACCTATTATCCTCTGATTAGTCCTTATGATGATGTCTTCTAAATGTGGATTGATCTATCATACTTCTTGGATTTGTCTTGAATAGTTACATATTCTTTGTCTATAATATCTAGGCTGCATTCTATCTATCTCATCTATCTATATATCTATGGTTTCTTTTGGCTAGGTAACTCCAGTAATCAGAGCTTAATTGCTGAGTATGAATTTCATAAATAGAAGATCCTGCCATATTTGAGACCTAGATAACCAGAAATCTCTTATGCTTTTTCCTTCCAGAGAATGTGAGGGTATCAAAACTTGGAACATGAATATTCTTCTAAGACTCTTGAGTTGAAGGCTTGATCCTTAGCTGGTGGCATAATTGAGAGGGAGTGGAACTAGTTGAGGGAGGACCTAGTGTGAGGTCCTCAGGACCTTGGGAGTATGCCATTGAAGGGGATTTGGGATCATCATCTTATCTTCTTTCCTTATTTTTGCTTCTTGATGGCAACAACCAGAGCAATCTCCTCTGTGTTGCCAGCATGATATCTGTCTTACAATGATACCCCAAACAATTGGCCATACCATGGATGGAAGGAAACCTCACCAGTTGTGAGTCAACATAAATCTTTCTTCTTCATAAGTTGATTTTCTCCAACATTTCTCAATACCAATAAGAAGCTAAGATGGGGCATTATTTCAAGAAATAAAATCCTCTGGTATTTATTTTTAAATAATTTGAAAATTTCAATAATAACAATATGAAATGAAATTTAGAAACCATAAAATATCATTCTATCATATAGATGTGGAAACCAAGACTTGGAAACTTTATTTCATTTGTTTAGATTTTAACCTACTACATTTCAGGAATGCCAATGGGAGAGGAGGAAGAGAATACTAAACGTATTGAATAATTTCCAAACAGTTTAGCTCTACTTAGTTGCATACAAATAGTGTGATAATTACATGATTTATATTTATTTATTAGGTTAAGTCCAGAAAGAATTAGTTTAGGCAAGATTCTGTTAACCTACTTTCAGGCTGAAAAAAAAATCTTCTTCAATTATTTAAATTAATGAGGTTTCAATATGTTTACAAATGATCTTCAAAACGAATTTATGAATTGCTTTGCTTTATAAATGGCTTTGAATTTCTATATTTTTAGATGAAATTACATCATGAAATCATTCAAACATAAAGAAGTAAATTGCTAGCTTTATTTCACAGCAGGTGAATATTAGTCAGTGAAACAGGATGCTGATTTATGGAGAGTTGAAGGCACTCAAGATAATAGAAGCTCAGCTCACTACTTCCTTTCCTCTGTCTTAATCTTAGAGAGATCACTTTCTTTCCTATTTTGTGTCCCTTACATTCCTTCTTTCTTCTTTCTCCCTCTTCTTTCTTCATCTTCTTTCCATAACTACATATAGGTAATTGTATCCTTGTTTTATTTGTTTTGTTTTTCAAATAACTAGTATAAAATGAATATTGTTCATTTTCTTTGTTTTCCTATGAAGTAGGATGTGAGATCAAAAAATCAAAATTTAAATAGAGGAAGTGAAGTATGAATAATATTTTCAAAAACAAGAATGTAATGATGGATAAAAGTAGCTAATGAAGGGCTGGGAAGGTGGCTTAGTGGTAGAGCGCTTGCCTTGCAATGCATGAGGCCCTGGGTTCGATTCCTCAGCACCACATAAGCAAAAAGAAAAAAGGTGGAAGTGGCGCTGTGGCTCAAGTGGTAGAGCACTAGCCTTGAACTGAAGAGCTGAGGGACAGTGCCCAGGCCCAGAATTCAGGCCCCACGACCGGACCGCCCCCCCCCCCCCAAAAAAAGTAGCTAATGAAATAAAGTGAGCATTTTGGTATTTGTTTAAATCAATGAACAACACAATTTGTATTATCACAGATATTGATAATAGATCTCTGTGTCCATATCTCTGTGATTCTCTTAGCTTTCTCTTCAGGTTTAAGTACAACTTTTACTAGCTATTCAAGGTTATTTTCCACAACAATGCTCAAGGAAAACAAGACAAGCTAAAGACTTCTTGAAAGCTGTTTTCTTCTACTGTAAATTTCCTCTGAGGACAGTGCTTTGTGTGAAATTCTAGCTCTAAAGGTGTGCATCCAGCATTTGCTATCACAACACACTGACCGAATTTCAGTAAAACTGGAGATGCAAAGTATAAAAAAAGGTAGGTTTATACTAGAGGATGTTAATTCATATACCTTTTAACAAGGATGCATTGATGTACATAGGCAAATTCTGTAGGCTCATTTTACAACTGTTATTTCTAAGTGCACTGCAGGATTATTGGCCAGTTGTTAGAAATGCTTTTCATACTGATACTGTGAATACCAGGAAAAGGAAAATAACTCTACCACCAATCTATGTCTGTCTTTAATTTATTCATGATCCTTGCAATAGTTTATAACCATTATATTATCAATTAACCCAACAAAATATGATCTATTATTGTTTCTATTTACAGATGAGAAATGTTGGTTAAACAGGTAATAAATATTAGCTAAGGCCAAGAATGGTAACCGCAATCCAACCACTCCATCAAGAATGTGAGAAAGAATCTCAGTGGCCATGTAAATACTGGTTATGAACTGGCTGCTACATTTTGGACTTTACATATAGGCATGTTTATATATTTTTTATGTCAAGGTAACTTTTTTATGTAAGGGACTTCAATAGTTTGTAAAAGTGTCATTCACTTTTATATATTCATTATATTGTAGAGGATATAAGATTTAGTATATTTTTGATAGGACTGAATAGACACCACTCTTTTATTGTCTATATTTTCAGCACTGTTTTGAACATTTTCTAAGACTACTTCATCTAGTGGACATGACATCCCATTGTATAGGTGTGAGCATAGCCTCCATCTCAAAGGTATGAATATCACAGTACTGGAGTTACCATTGTGAGTTGAGACTACAATATTCCACAGGCAAGCCAGCCAGTCCTCTCTATCCTTAACCATAATTTCATTTTTAAATTTTACTTGAACTCTAGGCCTAGGTGCTGTCCAATGGCTCCTTTTGCTCAAGTCTAGCCTTCCACCATTTGAGCCACAGCACCACTTCCAGGTTTTTCTCTGATTAATTGGAAATAAGAGTCTCATGGACTTTTGTGCCAAGGCTGACTCCAAATGGCGAGCCTCAGATCTCAGCTTCCTGGATAGCTAGGATTACAAAGCATAAACTAACAGTGCCTGGCTGTACTATTATTTTATGTAGCTTCTTTTATGTTGAATGTGATTTTAGCAGCATTGCTTTGCTGGTCAATGCTTGAATTATCTGGTCCATGCTGGCTGGACCAACTGGTGGTACACACTGACTGCTCATTTCAGAATGTAATACTCATATACTAATGCAAGCTATTCATTGCATTTAAATTGTAGTCCATAGTTATTTTCCAGACACCAAAATATTTTGAACAATATGAAAGTCATATATTAGAAGCCCTGTAATGGTGAGGAGGAGTAAAAACATATTTGTTGTCTTGCCTCCTTACAAATTGTAAATTTTATTTTGTCTATGATCCATTTGGTGTACTTTAGAATTAATGGAAACATTTGAATCATTATATAACGTGTGTGTTTTGGGATATTAACATGAATATATTAGTGATTATTGGAGGAAAACCAAAAATGCTACATAAATTTCTACAACATAAAAATTAGGACTTTCGGGCTGGGGCAGTGGCTCAGTGATAGAGCGCTTGCCTTGCATGCATGAGGCCCTGGGGTCGATTGCTCAGCACCACATAAGCAAAAAGAAAAAAGCCAGAAGTGGCGCTGTGGCTGAAGTGGTAGAGCGCTACCCTTGAGCTGAAAAGCTGAGGGACAGTGCCCAGGCCCAAAGTTCAGGCCCCATGACCGCCCCCCCCCAAAAAAAAAATTAGGACTTTCATCCCTAAATGAACATCAGTACTTCTGCTTATCCCTTTCTACTGCTTTTAGCTATTTTAGCCAATTATTTTTCTGAAGTTTTTGTAGTTACTGCTGTATTGTTTAGTTCTCCAAGCCTGAGCTACTTTGAAATGCCTGGGTGGAACAAGCACCTGATTACACATTCTAGATACAACAATGCAATATTGAAGAAATCCAATTACTTACTTTCTTTATTCTGAGTACAGAAGATTGAAAATGCTTTCTTTTAGAAATATTTTCATAGTCCTTAATTATAGAATCCTTTCAGAAACACCAAACTACAAGTTTATCACATAAATATCTGCAGAAAACATCATGATTACTTTCTTCCTGTAAAATTTTTATTCACTCACAGTGTTTAACAGTCATTTCCACTACTCCTTAGTCAGCCCTTCTTGACTTTCCCTGGCAGGATGCTATACCTCTATCTTCCTACAGCTTATAAAAACATATCACTGGTATTCAGGCATTGTATGCCTAAAATGAAGCCAGGGTTTGTTTATGGTTTTTATTTTGGAGGCTTGCTAGTAACTAAACAACATTAAATCTTTGTAAGATCAAGATTGGCAACTGTTACTGAACTACAGTACAAAAAATGTGAAAGACAACCCCAATAACAATGGAAATGTGACCTGTAAACTAATTGCTTCATATTTCCTAAAATAGTTCAAGGAACAAAATTGTTGAGGTAGATTTTGTTCAATTTTATTCTCATGTATTATTTGCTACTGTATGTACCTTCTAGAAGGTTATTTAAATGAATCACTTCAATTAGTCCCACCCTACATATCCATTAAAGTAATTTCATAACATATGGGTTTTTCTTGAGAGTTTTAAATTTTCCCTTTCCAGTTCTGGAACTTAAACACAGGGTTTTATGCTTTTCCATTGCTTTTCTGCTCAAGGCTGACTCCCTAGCACTTCTGACTGTACTGCTATTTCTGGCTTTTGCCAAACTTTTCTAAAGAGTCTGGCTTTGTACCACGACCTTCAGATCTCAGCCACCTGAGTAATTAGGCTGAAAGGCAAGAGCCATCAGTGCTCAGCTTTACTGAGAGTTATTGTAGATTTCAGGATATTTTCATATTCATATATTCTAACCCTATCTTACTGCAGGCCCATGACATGACTACCGTTTTACTAAACAAGAACACTACAATTAGGCTACATATTGCCATTGCAAGTAATTCTCATGATGATTTTGTTTTTTTGTCTATTCTGCTTGTTTTAAAGATAATTTTATTAATCAAGAAATAAAGAGGAATAGATACACAAGGATGTATATAGATTCATGTAGGAGTCCTCATTTGCTGAGTGTAAATGTGCTGCAGAGAATGCATAATATCACAATGAGATGAGATATTTTAGCCAGTAGATAATTCATAGCTAATCTAACAGCCCAGACTGACTCAATAAACTCCTTGTGTGACCAGACAAGAATCAATCCTTTCAAACACAAAAAAATATTTCTTTTTGTTTGCTATGATATTTCTTTATGTTTCATGGGAATAAATGTGTGTTTCTTACATAAATAAGAAGCTGCACAGTGCAAACTCATAAGCAGTGGACAGGTAGGATGGAGTTTTTGTCTTTTTGAATTTGTACAATATTTGTACTCAAATACAAAAGTAGGAAAGGCATACAATTATTTAATGCTGCTATCAATTTTTGGCCTATGATAACCTAAGTATGTTGTTGGCATTATCATTATTGTATCTCTACACATATTAATATTAAATGGGAAGAAATATTAAATGCTCTGTTTCTGTGTTTGTGGTTAGTAATGCTGTAGTATCAATAATATAGGATACATTAATATGAAAGAGAAGTAATATGACATGTGTTTATTCACTAACTGGAGGGACTTTTATATTCCCTTTTAAATAAAACAAAGTTCAGATAATGCTTTGTTGTACTGAGCACATGTCCTTATTCCGGGGTGAAGAGAGCCACAGTATGCTGCCTACAATATGCAATCAGTTGTTCAGCTGCTATCTAGGTCTCTTTTGAAGTATGTCTAAGACTGATTGGAAGAAAGACCAAATTAATTGAACAGAGATACATTCTCTTTAGATGGTTTGAGGCAAAAATTGGTCATTTAAAAGTTTAATATCTAAGTCTGATTTGAAAACAGAGACTAAGTTTGAGTCACTTGTATCTACAAATGGTTTTTCCAATATAAATTTCTCAAAATGCAACTATATATTCAACTTTCTTCTACTCTTAATCAACAGTGCATAAATCACTATAATACAAAGTGATTTCTAATTAAAAAATTCAAAAGGGCTTTATCTTGAATGGTTGACTTTATAAATATAAATATAACAATTTTCAGAATGCAGTCCTAAATATTATATTGGTCAGCTAGCTGCCTGATGTTATAACAAAATCTGAGGTAATAAATTTAGTAAGTTGAAAGGTATTTTGAGTCACTCTTTCTGAGTTTTTGGTTCATGACAGGTTAGCCCCTTCCTTTTGGATTAATGGTGAGGCAGCATATCTTAGCAGGAATGAATGGTGGAGCAAGCTGCTCACTTCATAGCCAGAAAACTAACAAAAAGAGGTAGAAAAAGGTGGAATTGGAGAATTCTTTTCAAGTGTATGCTCCAAATAACCTCACACCAGTTACCAGATTCAATTTCTTTTTCATTTCATTTCTTTTCTTTTCTTTTGTACCAGTCACAGGGTTTGAACTTAGAGATTTTTTTTCAAAGCTACTGCTCCACCATTTGAGCCACAGAGTGACTTCCAGCCTTTTCTGAGTAGTTTATGGGAGATAAGAGTATCACAGAATTTCCTGTAAAGGCTGGCTTTGAACTGAGATCCTTAGAGCTCAGCTTTCTGAGTGACAAGGATTACAGGTGTAAGCCACCAGCACCAGGTGGGCCCACTTTCTTCATAGGTCTACCTCCTAATCTCTGTAGCCCGAGGAACCCAGTCTTTTACATATGTATCTTTTGGGGGACATTTTATAAATCATAGTGGCAATAATTTTATGCAGCATTTTTCATATTCTAGTATTCAGAAAATCCTTTTTTCACTATTTAAGTCCAGCTGTTTTTATGATCATGATTCAAGCTCATGTTCCTATATGCTTGAGTTTTATTGGAAAACATATATTATGTTTTGAGGGGCTCCTTTTTTTAATCTATAACGTGAGAAATTTCTCTATTCTATTTTCTTGCACTTGGCAACATGTATTTTGGAAGTATGGACCACCTCACCAAATGCTCTACAGGAAGCACTTAATGGAAGAGATCAACATATATACTTGGAACAAAAAATTTGTAATGACATTAAGATTAATTGTCTGACCATAACTTAGGTTTGGCTAAGGAAAAGGAGTTATTTCTTGCTTTGATTAAGTATATTTTCCTTTGACTATGTCAGGATAAACCTGATATTCTTGAATGAGATAGATAGAGATAGATAGATAAATAGATAGATAGATAGATAGATAGATAGATAGATAGATAGATAGATAGATAGATAGATAGATAGATAGATAGATAGATAGATAGATATAATGGACAGTTCTAATCTCTATCTCTACATATACACACATTTGTTTATTTAGAGAAATGCCTCATTTAATATGCATTCATGGTGATAGATTATATTGTTTAAAAAGTCATTATCCATGTATATTTCAAAATGAAAATGTTCAAGAACTCAATATATCCAAAATACATTTTGCTTATAGATCTATCAGTATTGCTATTTAAATTTGGTATTAGTGATTAATTCAATCAAATGGAGAAAAGATGCTTAAAATGTCTTCTAGAAAGTAGTAAGATAATGTTTGAAATATGCATTTAACATTAAAAGAGCAGAAAGATTTCTCAGAGTTTAGCAGTGACCAAGGGGAGACATCTGTTTTTTATTACATGTCTACATTATTTTACTTACTAAAATTTTGTAGTTATATGTATTATTGTTTTTGACATAATGTTAAAATTTATTAAAATCCAACCTAAATCTTATAACTATTTATTATTTTAATGTGCATATTCGAAGAATGGCAGGATAACCAATGTTGTATATGTTTTTATACAAAAAAATTATGAAATATTTTATTATATTTTATTATGTTGGAGCAGAAAGAGCCTAGATATAATTTTACTTCAGACAATTAATCCTTGTGAAATACAACATTTTTTAAGACAGACATTTTTAGGAGAGAAAGGATATTTTTCTTTTAAAAATTGTTAATAGGTTCTGAAACTAATGACTCTTGTTCTGTACTGAAAACGTCATCTGCCTGAGGAATTCCTTCCTGTCTGCTGGGAAGACTAACAAGTGATGATGAGAAACAAGTTATTCAACTAACTTCATTATCAAATTGATGTATTAATAAATTTTACAATATCAGTAATGTAGACATTCTGATTTTGAACTTCCAAGAAAAAAATGCAAGGTGTTATGTTCATGGGTTTTATGTAACCCAGAGAATCTAAATCATTTTCTGAAGCCTATGAGCATATACATTCTTAGTCACACCTGTAGGCCATGTGCGCAAAAAACCTTCATGCTTTAGAACAATTCTAGACATAGAGTAGACTAAATTAATATGTGTTCCCAATGTCCTTCCCTCTCCTCTTTTTGTTTTTTTTTTAAATATTTCCTATTGTTAACATCCTTCAATAGTGTGATATATTCATTGCAGTTTATAAACGAGTACTCATACTATTTTCAGAGTTAAGGTCTACAGTTTGCCTTTGGCTTCAAGTCTTTATGTCATTGAGATGGAACCCAGGGTCTCATCCATATTTGCTCCATCACCAAGCCTTGTATTATTGAAACAAGGCATCCTATGCTGACTTCAAACTCATGAGCTTTTAAAAGCCTTCCAAATGGTGGGATAACTGTTGTCTGTTCACCAAACCTGCCTTGCCTTTAGAACCAATTCTTATGAAATTTTATTAATCTTGACAACTGAGTGACATGAAGGTACACCCCAACACTTTACAGTTTTATTGCTGCTCCCTTGTCTTCAAACTCTCACAACTTTCTATCGCTACTTTTCCCACCATTTCTAGAACATTTAATAAATGGCATCGTGCAAGCATGAATAAATTCTAGTGATTATGATGAATGCACACAAGAGTCCTTGTGGAGCACATGGGCAGCAAAGATGGCGCTGGGAGGGGGTTGAGTGGGCAGAGCCTAATTTACTGGAGAGCACATGGCCAGCCAAGATGGCTCTGGGAGGGGTTGAGTGGGCAGACCCCAATTGATCTTCTGATCAGTGCCTAACCAGCCCGTGAGGGCTCAGGTGAATGATAGGGTGTGACCTTGACAGTGATTGGTTCCTCTTCCTCCCTTACCATACCACCCACCCTTGTTGTCTTTAAAAGGGGCTGCTCTCTGTTAATAAATGAGTTTTTCTACCTGCTGGATTTGGCTCCCCGCTGTGTCTGATTGTCTTCTGGGCTAAGGGAGGCTAGGGAACGGGCGAGCGCCGCACTTACCTTTCCTCGGACCCCGTCTGTCTTTCGTGGGACGGACGAAGACCCAACAAGTCCTGAGAACCAAAGCTCACTGTTGAATTAATGTAGTGAAGGCTGATGATGTTAGATCTAAGAAGACTGAATGCTTGCGAAATAAATACAAACATAAGTCCATTAGTGGAAGAAAATACCTAAATCATAGTTTTAAAATATTTGATTAATCAACTTGGAGCTTCATTCAAATAAGACCTTCTAAATTCTATAGGTTTCAGAATGGAAGGGCAGATGATTGATCAAGGCATATAAATGTAGAGTAGTTTACTATGAGAAAGAAGGAAGAGAAAACTTTCTTTAGTTTGCCTTTGTAAAAATGTTATTTAATTGGAATGGGTTTGAGTCATTTATGTAAATTGCAGCAGTTACTCAGTAGCTCTGGTAACTATAAGGTGACCATAACTGGCAATACTATGGGTTTCCCCTTCATAAGATTCATGATTGTAATTGCATAATCACACTTGCCTATCAGATTTAGTTTCATGGCTGTGACTATAATTTCATTATAATTCCTAGGTTTGATTACTAGAACTCAAAATGGCAAAGCCGAAGAAAACACAAACATAAATCAGGGCAGGGTAGAAGGTAGGGCAGGAAAATAAACCCTAGTATAGACAAATGAGAAAATGTAATTTCCCAAATTAAATTATGGAAAATCTTAATATGAAAATAAGAAATAACATAAGAAAGTAACTAGCCTGAGATTACAAGTCTGACTTATTTTTCCACAGATTTTTATTTGTTTATATTCTTATTAATTAATTAATGTTTTACATTTGACAGATTTCCTCTATGCTTCGGAATCTGCTCTAAACTCTAGAGCTCAAATCATATCCTGCCTCATCCTCCTCATTAGCTCAGATTACAAATGTTGCTATTATGCTTGGTTATAGCAGAACAAGTTAAATTGTGTTATATGAGAAAATAAAAAGGTATATACATAAATAAAAGGCATTTATAATATGCATTTAACTAAAATAATGAAGAATAAGCATATTTACCTGGAGAAAAATTGATGCATTAAGGTTCCATTGCTTCACTCCACCGAGATCCAATTAAGATCGAGACAAGCTTTTTAATAGAGCAGGGAAACCTGTAATAAACTATGACTTCAATGATGTCTTAATCAAGCATTTGTATTTAATTTTATGCAACACACTTAGGTTAAGGCAACCAAGGGGAGTAGTACAATAGTTTGTAAAAGTGCATTCAGTATAATACAGTGAAACTTCATTTATAACAATTCCTAGTCCCTCTTTCTATCATATATCAGCAGCCTATGTTTATTTTGAGAATTGGAACATTGTGAAATTGCAATTATAATGTTGTAATGCTGTTTCTCTGTGTCTCTGTCAAACACACGTACACACAGAGACACACACAGACACATACACAAAGGTTTCTTAGATACTGTTTCATTGATAGTGGATTTGCAACTGATCTTGAGAAGAGGGTAAACATTTTGTTTCCAGTAGCAATGGCTTTCTTAGAGATTTCTTGCCTGTCTATTTTTCCTTCTAGGATATCTCAATTTCATCTAATTTCTAAATTTGATGTCTCAGCATTATCACTGGCTTTCTGAGTTTTAATTACCTCCAGTAGCATCCATCTTGTTACGTTAGTCTGATCTTAATTTCCCTTGCTTGCAAACAAATCACAATTGATACACCTGTCTCATAGCTCTCTGCCCATATGCTATGGTAAATTCTGCCTGAGAGTGTACTATAGTTACTGATGCATAGCAGCAAAAAGGCTAAATTTGCTTATAATACTGCAAAATCAATATTTTCGGGGGCAAAATATTTGTGTTTGTTGATAAGAAATACTTTCTATAATTTTGCATAGCTAGAAACAAATGGAGTATTTATTGAAGTTAACATTTAAATATCAATATGTCTGTTATCCTGGTGCCATCTCTATTAATACTTTATTATGGCATTTGGTAACAACTACTATTACTGTTAACTGCTGCTGCTACTAGTGATGTCACTGATGCTGATAAAAGGAGAATTAGATACAATTAGAATTGTATCTAATTTGCATGTGAATCATATATATCAAAGGGAACTACATTTTTCTAATTTGGGAAGGGGAAGGGAAATAACAAAATGCTGAAACAAGGACACAGGATGATCCACTGTAACAATGAGATGTACAAGACACTATGTTAAAAACAAACTTTACAACTTTGAGGGGGCAAGGGAGGACTTGGGGAGGTGCGAAGGGAAGGGATGATAGGGGAAAAAACAAAGGAGGAGGTAACAATGCTCCATAGGAAATGGACTCATTACCTTGCTCATGTAACTGTAACCCCTCTGTACAATGTCTTTACAATAAAAATATATATTAAAAAACAGAAAAAGTAACACTTGCTGCTAAAATATCAACACTCAGCTAGCGATTTAAACTTTATAGATTTGCATAAGCCTTATTTTTTGCAATGTAAGTGAAGATGACTAATTCATGAATAAGATCTATTATTTTAAATTCCAACTGTTAACAATGTTCATTGTACCAATAACCATTACCAATTACACAACCCGTGTAACCTCTATCTTTTAGTAATAGGTATAAACATATTGTGCAAAGCATAGGACTTAAATATCAACTAACAAGCTGGTGCCAGTGATTCATACCTGTAATTCTATCTGAGAATCATGATTTGAAGCCAGCTTCAGCAGGAAATTCCATTACAATCTTATTTCCAATTAACTATCAAAAAGCCAGAAGTAGAGGTGTGGCTCAAATGGTAGAGTATCAGCCTTGCCTGAAAAAGCTAAGGGACAGTAACCAAGCCCTGAGTTCAACCTTCCATATCAGAATGCACACACAGTATCCATATAAAAGATAATTGCTAGCACTTAATTTAAGAAAGCATATTTTTTTCCAAGTCTTTCCATTTCCTAACAAATACGGTGATGTACTTATTTGCAATAACTAATATATCTAGGACAAGCAGAAAAGGTCAAAAGCTATTTACATACGACCATATAAAAAGATGCTAAGCGAAATGGACCCAAAGAGAGGGTGGTTTTATCCTTCTTGCTGTTGTTTTTAATGTATTTATAATGTACTATATGATTTTTTTGTTTCTTTTCTATGTTCTTCCCCCATGGTATAATCCCTGTTTTCACTGTATTTGATTCTGTTGTCTTACAACTTGTATATACATTTTTCTAATTGGGGAGGAGAAGGGAAATAACTAAATGCTTAAATAAAGATATAGGTTGACCCATTGTAACAATGAGATGTACAAGACACTATGTTGAAACAAACTTTATAACTTCAAGGGGGGAGGGAGAAGTTGGGGAGGTGGAGAGGGAAGGGATGGTAGACAATAAACAAAGAAGGAGGTAACAATGCTCCATAGGAAGTGTAATCATTACCTTACTCATGGAACTGTAACCTGTCTGTACAGTATTTTTACAATAAAAATGTACACACAAAAAAGAAAGAGACCACAGTAAAAATAAATAAATCTTTTTTTCTTGATTTCAGTATTGTCTTACTTCTTGTTCTTTTATTATTTGATATGGGCCAGAAGTTTTAAAGCCATCCCTATACATCTTTTGCTGCTTGTCCTTGGAAAATTTTCCCATGTTTTTATTCTGTATTATGGTATATTTTAAATAAATACATGTAAAAATGAAACTGTGACTTCTCAATTTAGAAAAATATATTAATATATGAAAAGGTATGGGCATTAAATTATGTTTTCCTCTTGTTGTTTTTACTCTCTTAGGGGAAAATGTGGTCAGTGCAGATAATATCTTAATGTTAAATAGCTTTTAATTTGAAGTTGAAATGTTAGAGAAACATTCCATCTGGTAAAGCAAAGATAAGCTGTAAGGAAGCCTATGGAGGAGAAAGAGATATGGAAATGATGTTTGTTACTAGAGATCAAGGGTTCCACTAGCAAAGTAACAGTTTTGTTACAGTCCTGAGCCTTGAACTCACTCTTCCTGAAATTTTGTGCTCAATGCTAGTACTCTACCACTTGAGCCACAGCTTCAATTCTGGCTTTCTGTCTCTCTCTTTGTAGTGGCTAATTGGAGATAAGAGTCTCACAGAGTTTTCAGGCTGGTCTGACTTCAAACCCAATTCCTCAGATCTAAGCCTCAGGATAGCTAAGATTACTACATAGGACTGCAGTCAGCATGCTTGGCTGCAAAGTAACTCTTGCAATGTCAAAAATAGAAACTTGGAATATTTGTGCAATTTTTGTCTTCCTCAACTCAGTTACTATTTCCTATCCCAATCAATAGGTTAACTAAACATTAAATATCACTTTGACTTTTTAAATTTTTCATGGGAAACCACAAAAATGAAATAAATCATATGTCAGTCAAGTTGTAGGAACTGCTCATCAAAACTAGAGACATCTACTTATAGAACAGAAATTCTTTTTGATATATATTATTCATATATCTACTTAACAAGACTATGTTCAAGTATAATTTACATAATTATGTATTTAAACAAAACCACATCCTAGTAACTCCAAGTATGAATACAGCATCATTTCTTAGTGATTTTTAGATTTTTAAAAATAGATTCCTATTGTTAACTTATTCAATATTATCTCTTTTTTTTCTGGTCTTGAGACTTGAACTCAGGGCCTACCACTTGAGCCAGAGTGTTTCTTCTGGCTTTTTCTGTGATACAATTGGAGATAAGAGTCTCACAGACTTTGCTGCTCAGATTGGCTTCAAACCTCCATCCTCAGATCTCAGCCTCCTGAGTGAATAGGATTACAGGTGTGAGTCACCAGCACCAGGCCTCTCTCTCTCTCTCTCTCTCTCTATTTATACACACACACACACACACACACACACACACACACACACATATATAATTAAGGATAGACTTTTTAGGGCGAGTTGACCAAATTCAACTTATTTATCATTTATTCATTGGGTATTTTACTAAGTTTTTGTCAAGTGCCATTTTGGGAGTATTGATATAGTACCAGACATAATATATATTCTCATGGATTTTACTATCAAAATGTTTTCTCTTTCATACTCTGTATTTGAAAATAGATATACATACAAGTACAATATTTCTCTGGTAAAATATCCTAGCTCTTAGATATGTCTTTCTGTTTTTATCTAGGCATTATAAAACATTTTGTTTTCGATGTCAATTATAGAAAATAATCTTGCAAATCCTCTTCAATCAAGACATTTCTCCATTAGGCCTGGCTTGTAAGGTGCATGTTTACATGGCTACATTTTGTTTTCAATTCTTGTTTAAAGGCATTTAGACTCCTAATTTTCAATGTATTCTCTTTCTTCCATAAAATTATGAAATGTTATTTGTATGTTGGATCATTTTCCTACTTTTCTTTGGGTCCACAGCATGTAGCTCACAAGAACAGTAGTTCGTTTCAATAAACATCATTTTATATGATTAGATGCACATGACTATTGAGCCTTTGTAATCCTATCCAGAGAATATACTCTTTTAGTCTCGCTGTGTGAATATTTAAATTCTGCTTAATTTACATTGTAATAAACAAATAATAAAAAAATCTGTTAATATGATTGTTACCATTATTAACAGTAATGATAATAAGCACATTCATGAATATTTTCATTACCATCTTGAAACAGCTTTATTAAAATAATATTTTCCAACCCTGCTGAATAAGAAGTTATCAATTTCAATCTGAAATTTCTTGATTTCCCCCCCAGGATTTACTTAAAAATTTAATCCTATTCAAGCAAAGAAGGTAAAGACTACAAAAGAGAGCACCAATCCTCCATTCATCAATGTAACTACATTTTCTAGTTATTTGATATGTTGATATATATATACATATATATATATATATGATATGGTACAGTAAATGGTTAAAACACAAAGCAAATTGATTCAAGTTTTTTTTTGACAGAATTTGCTTTGTTTACTTCTACTTTACCATCTGTAACTGAGCATCAATTAAAACCTATTTCATGTGTTTCCCCCCCTCCCCCGCCACGTAATGTATAATTATGCATTATCAGTTGGAAAATGTCATTTAAGGGGAAATGCTATCAAAAGAGAAATGTCATCCACATCTGAGAAGTTAGGGACTCCCTGTACTTTTTGCACCATTTCTGGCTAAACTCAAATGTAGACAAAGACATGACATTTGTGCTTCAGACCTTTCATTGACAAAATATCTAAATTTTCAGATCTCCTGCAGACCAGAGTCCACTGAGGTGTGAAGTAGACAGCACAGTCAAAGTATAGATGGGCCACTGCATTTGCAGATGTCACATTTTTTGAAGTCCCACTTCAGAAAAATGGAGCTGTATAGGAAAATTACTGGCCTAAAGAGAAATGAAAAGTGGTCACCATGGGGTCTCTATGGGGTAAATTCTGACAAGTAGCCCCTTTTACAAGCAGAGGGTGGATGAAAAGGGTTTTCTTTTTATTCTTGTCTTTGTGGTTGTAATTTTAATTTTTAATTTGATGTTTATTGTAAAGGTGATGTATGGAGGAGTAACAGATACATAAGTCATGTCTCATCTTCTGTTGTTTTCTCTCAATTTTTTCCCTTCCAAATTCCTCATCTACAAGTTGCATAGTTCATTTTCAACAGTGTCTAATGAGTATCACTTCTGCATTTGTTCATCTTTCATCAAACAATTTCTGTTCTCCACCTTACCTTCCCCAAAACAGATAAACTTACATATAAGACAAAAGGTACAGAATCAAAACCAATGAGAAAGCAGGGGGAAAAGAACCCCAAAACAAAAACAAAAGCAAAATAACAAAAAACTCATTTTTAATTATTAATTCTAGATGATCAAAGACAAAAAAATATACATGGACAATGTAAATTAAGCAGAATTTAAATATTCACACAGCGAGACTAAAAGAGTATATTCTCTGGATAGGATTACAAAGGCTCAATAGTCATGTGCATCTAATCATATAAAATGATGTTTATTGAAACGAACTACTGTTCTTGTGAGCTACATGCTGTGGACCCAAATGACCAGGAAATTGCTGCAATTGATCACAAAAAGGAAGAGACTTACTGACAATGATTGTTTTGGAGGATCCCAAGATGTCTCTGACTCAAAATCATTTGTGTGAATATGTATACTACAGACTTGGTAAGATTTTTCTATTAAATAACATTATGAATGCTGACAATCAGATCAAAAGAACTGTGAAGCCAGAAGCAATGGATCAAATCTGTCATGCCAGCTATATGGGATGCTGAAATTGGGAGGATTACTCATGGAGGTTGATCTGGGCAAAAATTCAAGAGACCTCGACTCAGCAGTAAAAATAGGTTGTGTGTACTTATTATCCCAACTATGGCAGGAAATGTATAGATGATGATTAAGATGAAGGCTCACCTGGGCAAAAAGTGCCTATTGCTATTCTATTGGAAAAAATAACAACAACAACAAAAAAAAACTGGGGCATAGCTCAAATAGTAAAGAACTTCACTGGCAAAGTCAAAGCTCTGAGCTCAAACTCTGCACTGCCAAAAGAAATAAAGACTTAAAGAAGGAAGGAAAGAAGGAAGAAATGAAGAAAAGGAGGCATGAACCAGAGAGGAAAAAGAAAGAAGAAAGATAGGAGGAAAGGAAGGAGGAAAGAAAGAAACAAAAGAAAGACACAGAGAAAAAGAAAGGAAAGAAGGAAGGAAGGAAGGAAGGAAGGAAGGAAGGAAGGAAGGAAGGAAGGAAGGAAAGAAGGAAGGAAAGAAGGAAGGAAGGAAGGAAGGAAGGAAGGAAGGAAGGAAGGAAGGAAGGAAGGAAGGAAGGAAGGAAGGAGAAAGGAAGGAAGGAAAAGAGAAAGGGAGAGAAAGAAAGAATAGAACGTTTTGAAGGATTCCCATGATTTTAAAAGACACCTTAGATTGTAAAAGATCAAATATTTCCAAGTTCCACACTTACCTCCATTAGCATTTTTTACAATGCTAATGGAGCACTGGCTAGGAGTCCCATAGATCCAGCGGAGGATGTCGTAGGGACTGGAGGTCAGAGTTGAATGAGGTTGGGATGTCTCCTAGCCTAGGTGAATGAGGGATGGAAACCAGTTTTCTGAATATATCAGCACTTGGTAGAAAACTCAATCATGACTGAAATATGCCATCCTCATATATCAGGTCAGTCAAGAGGTAGGGTTAACATTAGATTGAGGAGAGAAATTAATTATGAATGGACTAAACTTATGCCAGATCA
Organism: Dipodomys spectabilis; assembly: GCF_019054845.1. Classification (NCBI taxonomy): domain Eukaryota; kingdom Metazoa; phylum Chordata; class Mammalia; order Rodentia; family Heteromyidae; genus Dipodomys; species Dipodomys spectabilis. Next base: position 10,803,076 of record NW_024871113.1, on the reverse strand, counting down.
ATGAATTCATAAACCCTGAAATTATAGATATTATAATATATGTAATATAATATATATTATATAACATATATTTTATAACATAGTATATAATATATACATATATATTTCTAGAATTGGAATGAGTGAACATATGAATTTGTTGAATTATTTTGCTAGAAAATGAAGTTATATGAAAAAGTGTATTTTTCATAGAAATATACAATAAATTGCATCATTGTGTGTATTGTTGTTTCATTGTTTTACAAACAATAGGGGAGTCAGAGGGAAGGGAAAGCAGGAGAAAAAATGAGGGGGGGTGTAACAAATTCCAAAAGAAATGTGCTCACTACTTATGTAACTGAAACCCCTCTGTATATCATCTTGACAATAAAATAAAAAATAGATTAAAAATTACATCACGTCTGTGAACACCTGGTTTGTGATGGAGGTTGTCTTTAATGTCTAAATTCCCCTCAGTTTTGTTTAAGACTAATACTATGCTTAATCCCTGGGTCCCTCTCACTTAATCTCCATAGGCACCTATTGCCTTCAACACATCATGAAAAACTGGCTATAACACTCATTCTTCCTGTTCTCCTAAAAATAATATTCTGACCTTTGCTCACTCTTCATCATAATTGTAATAATTGTGTAATTTGCATGTCGCTGATGGGAAAAGTGCTAACATCATTCAGTTGCAAACCTACCTTACACAGAATTGTAAAGGTGAGGCTGTTAGCCTACAATGATGTAGCACTGAGATATTTAGATGGTAGTTATTTTCAAGAGGAACTTGCTATGGTTACTTCATAGGAAAACTAACAGTGTATTTCACTTGTTCCAGGAATAAGAAATTCTAGCTATTCCTCTCTCATCCATTACTCCTTTCAAGTCAGATTGCTACCTATAGCACAGAAACTGTCCCAGTATTTGAACATTTTTACTTTTATTTATTTTATTGTAAAGGTAATGTACAGAAGGATTATAGTTACATAGGTAAGGTAAAGCATATATTTCTTTTCGAACAGTCATAACACTCTCTCATTTTTCCCACTTCTTTTGCCCCTACTCCCCTCTATGCCCAAGTAGTAAAGGACAATTCTATGTCTAGTGAGTATCTCTACTGTATTGGTTTATCCTATGTCCTACCATTTCTGTGATTCTTCTTACCTTCCACAAATCAGATAAACATATACAAGACAAAGGGTACAAAGATAAAAAAAAGTGACAACAGGGCATAAACCAAAGAGGAAAATAGAAAGAAAAAAAAAGAAAGAATTGTAAACAGTACATGAGAAAAACATCTTGTTTCCATTCTTTGGAAATCATTTTGATAAGATTCATTTTGTATGGTCATATGAACCTACCTATTGAGTTATTGTGACCTTCTGCTAGAATACCATAGACGTATTCTAGTTATTACAAATGAGGGAAACCATGGAGCTTATGTTTCTTTTGGTCTAGCTTACTTCGTTTAATATTATTTTTCCAAGTCTTTCCATTTCCTTATGAATAGGGCAATGCCATTCTTTCTAATTTCATTGTGTATATACATTACATTTTCTTTATACACTCATCTACTGAGGGGATCTGTGTTCCATATATTAAGTATGGTAAATAATGCTACAGTGAACATGCTTGTGCGGGTAGCTTTAGTGTGGTCTTGTTTGTGGTCAGCTGGGTAAATGACCAGGAGTGGGATTGCTGGGTCTATGTTTAGTCTTTTGAGGAACCTCCATACTGCTTTCCAGAGTGGTTTTACGTTTACTTCCTGTATACATTGCATTTTTACAGTACATTCTACTTCAATTTTAAACCATGAAATTAAAAAAATATTCCATTGATTGCATGTATTTATCATCTTATTGATACCATGTTTAGTCACTTCATTATTTTGGATGTGATGGGTTTATCACAGTGGGCCTGACACCTTTATCTTTCTGATATTATGGATATACTCAGTATCAGATATTGAATTAAATTAAAATATTTAATGATACACTACTCTCTACATCATTACAAATAACTTTGTAACTTGCTTACTGTAGTCATTTAAACACTCAAATGAGTCAAAGTTACTGTATACATTGTAATTCTAAATTGAATTAAAACACAGCCATATAAAGAAAATATTTTATACTAAAAATAAAAACTAATAAATTGATCCTAAATTTATTTTTTCAGAGTAAAGAAAGCTTACATAGGATCTATACTAACAACTTGTAAAATGTATAAAATAGTATTGTTAGCTAGAGATTCTATTGTCAAATATAACCAACTTTTTAGACCAATTAGACAAAAAAATCCCATTTCACACTCCACTGGCCCAGTTTTAATTTTAGATATTTAATACACATTGGCATTGCTTAGCATCTGACCTACTATGACCAGCTTATTTTTCTTACAATTTCCTCTAGGTGTTTTGTATTTAGCAAGGAATATCTATAGTTTTCATGCTAAATAATGTTCTCGTGTATGCATGTATAATATGAACTTTATCCTATTATTTACCATGTAGACATTATGTTTCTTACATATCTTGGCTGATATGATTGACATAATAAATATGGTAGTGCAGATATCTCTTTAATATTTAGCTATATATTAAAAAGTATTTAGCTTAAAGTGGCATTATTATATCATAGAGATGATTTTAGTTTGAAGTAGGTTGGTTTATCTCTTTATTCTTTATGTTTGTTTTCTTTTGTTGTTGTTAGGACTTTAAATTTATGAAATAGTTGTTAGGATCAATGTCAGGATTTTGATTGGATTTTGTATTGTTAGGAAATTAGGTCTGGTTTCCTTTATCTGGACATGAAAGAGTAATTCTAAAAGCTGTTTTTTTTAAGTTGAGATTGTTTTAGCTATTCAGAGACATCTATGGTTCCATGTTTATTGAAGGATTTTGTTTTTCATATTTGTATATTACATTGGAGCTTTTAGAAGTGTAGTAAATCTTGAGATTTATAAAGGGAAATGTGAATATTTAAGTCTTCCAATCTGCATAGGATTTTTGAAAAATTTATTTGTGCTTTTTTGTTTTCTTAACACAAGTTCCGGAATGTAGCCCAGGCTGCTTCAGACTCACACAGATCTTGCCCAGCCTTTAGAGTCTGAGAATTCAGGTAGACAATAGTCATGAATTCTAATGCTGGCGATTTATGCCTTCTTTTGTATTTTTGGCTTTTTAAAATAAATGCTTGCATTTTTTAGAGTACTACACTTTTACATTGTTGACTCAATTAATTTCTGAGTCTTTTACTTTTCCTGATTTTGAAAATGGGATTTCTTTTCACTAATTTTTTTCATGTATTTGTGTTTGTCTACAGAAGCACATTTGATTTTTATATATTAATTTGACAGATTATAACTTTACAGATTATGTTTTAAATTTTGGTAGTTTATTTTTTTTTGGCTCCTGATCATGCTATCCTCAAACAGATGTTTGAAAAATTAGAAGATTGCTTGCCAATCTAGGTGCCTTTTCTTCCTTACCATCATTGGTCTGAGGCCAAATTAAAGCATAAGTGATTGCAACTGAGTTTTGGCTTGTTCGTGACTTTAGAAAAAAGTTATTAATCTTCACTTTTGGAAAGAACACAGTCATTGGACTCTCATAATATTATGTTTAGGTAATTTTCTGTATTTCTAGTTTTTGAGAATTTTTTTTCCTCCCCTCCTCTCTCATTCTTTCCCTCTCTTTGTTCTTCATTCCTTTCTTATTTCCAGCGTTTCATTTTTCCTTTCTTGTGATAAAAGAGTGTTGGATTTTGTCCAAATGCTTTTTATGCATCTACTGGGATGTTCATGATTGCTTTAACATGTTTGGTTTAACATTGTAGAGAAAACAAAAAAGAAATGAATTTTCCAGACTAATAAAATGAAATAAAATGGTCCCCTTTCTTTAATTCCTTGAAAAAAAAGTGAAAACACTTAAATTCCTTTTAATATTTTATTTTAACTCACCAATGGAGCACTAGTTCTGAATTTTCTTTGTTGTTTGAGGTTTTGTTTTATGTGTGTGTGTGTGTGTGTTTGTTTTGATTTGTTGTTTTTTGGATAACAGATTCAACCTCCTTATTCACTTCCGTGTGTAGATTTTCTGTTTATCGATAATCTAACGTTGGTGGGCCATATGTTTAGAGAAATGTTTCTGTTTCTTCTAAGCTACTTCCAGTACAATTATAATGATTTTCTAAATGGCTTCAGTTGTGATGTAGGCTTTCTCAATTCTGATTTTATTTATATGATTTTTTTATTTTTATGTGTTTTGTGAAAGTTTTAAATTGTTTTTTCCTTCTCTGCTATGTATTTCTGCTTTAATCTTTATTATTGTTTTGTTTTTGTTAACTTTTAATGTAGCTTATTGTTTTTACAGTTTTTTATAGTATACATCTAGTTTGGAGATTTCATATCTTTGTTTTCTTTTTTTTTTTTTTTTCTCGGTCCGGTCATGGGGTCTGAACTCTGGGCCTGGGCGCTTCAGCTCAAGGTTAGCGCTCTACTACTTGAGCCACAGCGCCACTTCCGGCTTTTTTTCATTTTTGCTTACGTGGTACTGAAGAATCGAACTCAGAGCCTCATGCATGCAAGGCAAGCGCTCTACCACTAAGCCACTTTCCCAGCCCATCTTTATTTTCAATACAGAGAGTTACACCATAAGGTAACCTCTGTACTACTTTAGCCATATTCCATAAATCTGATATTTTCACTTTCATTTTGATGATGACTCTTAATTTTACATTTAAATTCTTCTTTGACATATTGACTCTTCAAAGTAAGTTGCTTTATTTCTACATATTTATGAATTTTAATATTTCATTCTGTTACTATTGTCTTAATTTCATTAGACTAAGGTTGGAAAAGATACTATAATATTTAAATTCAGAATTACAAACATTGATAAGGACATAGAGAAATTTGACAACTGTAGCCAGTAGCATAAATGTGTGCAGAGCTACTGTGAGAATAACTTGATGATTTCTCAGTAAGGGAAAGTTAGAATAAACCTGTGTTTCATCCATTGAAGCCTACCAATCCTGATACCTAATTAAAAGTGCTCAAACAAAATCTTGCTCACAAATTTTTATAACTGTATTTATTAAAAAAAAAAGGTGGAAGTAGCTTAATACCTGTTAGTTGATGAATAGATAAAAGAAACTACCTTTGTATATGAAATTCTACTCAGTAAACAATAATGAAATACACGGATAAGCTTTGAAGTTTTATGTTAAATAAAGCAGGGAGAAACTAATGAGCACAGGTTAATTTCCATATGATATAATCAGCATAAACTAATTATCATGGAGAAGGCATGCTTAGTGATTGAGAGAGTGTGAATATAGTGCAAAGTGATGGTTACCTGGATATAGTATAGTATTGAGGTTGTGTCTGGATGATGATAATATATTGGTGATGTCACAGCATAGTGAGTGTACTAAGTAGTACTGTAGGGTACACATTAAAATGTTTAAAATCATAATGTGTGTGGGGAGGGGAAGAGAGTGTGTGTGTGCACTAATCCTGGAGCTTGAACTCAGGACTAGGGAACTGTTCCTGGGCTTTTGTGCTCAAGGTTAGCATTCAACAATTGAGCCACAGTTTCACTTGCAACTGGTTTTTCTTTATTTGTTGTGGGGCTTGAACTCAGGGCGGGGCACTGTCCCTGAGCCTCTTTGTGCTCAAGGCTAGAGCTCTACCACTTGAACTACAGTGCCACTTATGCCTTTTTTTTTTTTTTTTGCTTCATTTATTGAAGATAAGAGTCTCACAAGGACTTATCTGTCTGTGATGGCTTTGAGCCTCCTGAATGGCTAGTATTACAGACATGAACCACTAGCACTCAGCAAATTCATAAGTGGATGTTTATTTGCATTTCAATGTAATACAATTGTATATGTTTATTTAGGTGATACTAGGGTTTGAACTCAGGGTCTTGATCTTTGTTCTTGATGGTCAAGTGTTCTGTCACCTGAACCATCCATATAGATTTTTCTTTCTTCTTTTCCTTTTCTTAGTTTGAATTGTTTTTATTAATTAACCTTCATGCTTTTTGTCCTGTAGCCAGTCTTGGAAATAATCTTCCTCCACTGCTTCATCCAGAATAGTTAGTATGGTTTTGTTAGGGATAGTGTTTGGATTTGATGACTTCTAAAGATCTTGTATAAATTACATTAAAAAAATCTAAACAATTTATCCCAAAAGTATTTTAGATATTTCACACATTGAACTTTCTGGACAATATTGTTATCTAATTTTGGAATGTTAAGACATGTTTCTGTCTTAACATTCCAAAATTAGATAATAGAAACATGGAGGAATATTTTTGTTAAAATATTCAAATTTATATAATATAATTTTTGTATAATAAAATATAATATGCATTACTGTTGTACCTATTTCTTGTTAATTTCTATAGCTTGGTAATAATGTTGATTATTTAAAGGGAATCAACTTGGTTTGTGTTTAGTAAACAACAAATGATTGTTCTTGAGATAATTAATTCTATCCTTTACTAGATCTATGGAAATGATATGTCCATGATATAGATTGTGTAATGTTGGAATAAAGAATAAAGAATAAAGAACTATATTCATTGGAATACAGTACAGAAAGTGATAGTGGGAATGGAAGAAATACACTTTCTTTGATGCTAGAAATACAGATTGTCAGCTGGAGATTTTCCAGTATAGATTGCAAATGTGGAATGAATCTTAGTGAGTCTTTAGCAGAACCTATAATAAAATGTTTGAATTCAAGTTCTTAAAATTTCCTACTCCTATTATTTTCTATCATTATTGTACTGAATTTGGGCCAGTGTTACTTCCCCACCTCTCTACATGAGTTATTCTATAAAAGGACCTCAGCTGCACAAAACCTTAACTACCACAAACAAGATTATATGTCTGTTGGGACACATAATTCTCTATGAGCCATTCATGTTTCAGCAGTCTGGATATTTATAATGTATCTGAATTTGATGTATTTAATTAATTCCTTGACTACTTCTCCTGGGCAATTATCATCCTTTGATGTGGTTCATATCAAAGATGAATATTTCACACTGCCACTTAGAAAGTTTATTCCACTATGGTGTTAAGGTTTGGTTATGGGAGTATGGAATAGGTACAATTAGTGTGGTCCATGTTCATCTGACCAGTGGTATTTTGGGTGCATGTCAATATTAAGATCACACTTAGAGTTTGGAGGATATTTCCTCCTCTGACATCTGGATTTAGCTAGGCCCAGTTATTAGGTGCTTTTTTTTTTCCTAAAGAGAATAGACTTATTCTGGAAAAATCAAGCTGTCTTTTTTTTTTTTTTTAACCTTGAAGGATTATGGATAATGAATTGGTACATGACAGTCTTGTCTCTTGAATATTTCCGACCTGTGATGGAAAAGCCCAGGATATTTGTAGTGACTATACAGGTACTATTAATTTTCAAACCACATGTGTCTCTACTAATATATGACATATCATACCATGAACATGTAGGTAGTTTGTAATATATATGTATAAATAAGTTTATATGTAGGTATCTTCAACTGAGGCAAGATGAGCAGTTAGCTTGGAGGGAAATTCTAGTCTCTCTCTCTTTTTTTTTGTCGGTCATGGGGCTTGAACTCTGAGCTTGGGTGCTGTCCCTCAGCTCTTCAGCTCAAGGCGAATGCTCTACCACTTGAGCTACAGGGCCACTTCCAATTCTAGTCTCTTGAAAGTTTTAGAACTACAGTACAGTGTACCCTTGATGAAAAAAAGCAGAATAATGGAAAAAATATGGCAATTTTTTTCTTCCTCTCCATATGTGTTAGATGACAATAATCCATATTTCATCTTTTCACTAAACTGTATTGAAATGAATACATATGTTATATACGTATAAGTATATGCATACATATGTGCATAAGTATGCATGAAAATGTGCATATGTATATATAAGTACGTAATTTTTGCCTCTGAAGTCTTGAATAGAACTATGCTAAAAGAACAAAGTCATGTATGATTGAGTTCAGTATTTCTTACAAATCAAACATAGTATTTTAACATTTGAATAAATGTGATATTTGAAATATTATGCTTAAAGATTTTGACAGAGTTTAGGACTTCATACTTCTAAAATATATCAGATATGATGGTATGAATTTATTTAGGATCTAATAATTTCTTTAAGAATGTGAGAGACATTTGTAGATCATAGTGCTTTTGAACTAATTCTGTAATGATAAAGTCTTTAAATTCACAATTGGTTATGATTTATAAACAATCACATAAAAATTGGAGTTTAATAAAGTAAAAGAACATGGGCTGGGAAGGTGGCTCAGTGGTAGAACACTTGCCTTGCATGCTCGAGGCCCTGGGTTGGATTCCTCAGCACCACATAAGAAAAAAGCCAGAAGTGGTGCAGTGGCTCAAGTGGTAGAGTGCTAGCCTTGAGCTGAAGAGCTGAGGGACAGCGCCCAGGCCCAGAGTTCAGGCCCCACGACCAGACCCCCCCCCAAAAAAAGTAAAAGAGCAGAACACTTTAAACATAAATGAAAAAATTAGTTGTCTTGACAACTAAAGAAGCTCATCACATTCTGAATACATTATTTGCCCATCATCATTTAGTTTTGATAACACATTTACATAAAAAGAAAATTGGTTTTATGCTTATTTACTATGTGCTGTAATATAAAATGCTGTGTATGGAATACAATATAATACAAAGCTACATACCATAAAATTATAGCATATAGAATTTCTCCTTTTCTGCTAGAATTTATTTTAAAGACACACTCAGTTTCATTTATGTTGTATATCATATTGTTATACAAGGAACTATAATTTTTGTGTGTATTTATTTCATGTTTCTTTTTTTCCTATTTTTTTTAATGTGAAAATACTGTACAGAGGGGTTACAATTACATGGGCAAGTTAGAGAGTACATTTCTTATCAAGAATTGTAGCCTCCTCCTTTGTTTACCTTCCCATCCCTTCCCATCTTCCTACCCCCCCACAATCCTCCCCCGCCCCAAGTTGTAAAGTTCTTTTTTGACATGACAACCTGTACTTCTCATTGTTGCAACAGGTCCACCTGTATCTGTATTTAAACGACTTGTTTTTCCCCTTCTCCTCCACAAATTATACTGACATCAAATACAGTGAAAGCATGGGTTATACTGTGGGGGAGGGACATACAAAGCAACAAAGAAATAATCTTACAAATGCATGAAAGAAAAAAAAAACATTTAAAATACATATCTTAGGGTTCATTTTCCTAACATCACCTTATCTGACCTCTTCTGCTTGACTCAAACATATATTAGATATTGCAAATAAGGGAAATCATGGGACCTATGTTTCCTTGGGCTTGGCTTACTTAACTTAATAAAATTTTTTGCAAGTCTTTCCATTTCCTAACAAATGGGGCAATGTCATTCTTTCTGATGGAGGCATAGAATTCCATTGTGTATATAAACCACATTTTCTTGATCCATTCACCTACTGAGGGGCATCTGGGTTGGTTCCATATCTTAGCTATGGTAAATAATACTGCAATAAACATAGTGGTGCTGGTAGCTTTAGTGTGGTCTTGTTTGTAAACATTTGGGTAAATGCCCAAAAGTGGGATTGCTGAGTCATAGGGGAGCTCTATGTGGAGTCCTTTGAGGAACCTCCATGCTACTTTCCGAAGTGGTTGAACAAGTTTACACTCCCACCAACAATGAAGTAAGGTTCCCTTCTGTCCACATTCCCTCCAGCATCTGTTGTTATTAGAGTTCTTGACTTTTGCCATTCTAACTGGAGTGAGGTGGAATCTCAATGTTGTTTTGATTTACATTCCTTTTATGGCTAGAGAGGTTGAGTATTTCTTCATGTGTCTATTGGCCATCCTTCTTTCTTCTTCAGAGAAGTTTCTCTTTAAGTCATTAGCCTACTTATTTATTGGGCAGTTGTTTCTTGAGGATTTGTTGTTGGGGGATTTAATTTTTTCAGTTCCAAGTATATGTTAGATATGAGACCCTTGTCCATTGTATGGCTAGTGAAGATCTTCTCCCAATCCGTGGGCTTTCTATTGATCTTACTAGCTATGTCCTTTGCCATGCAGAAGCTCTGCAACTTCATGCAATCGCATTTGTCCAACCTTTCTTTGATTTATTGTGTTTCCGGGTCTCTTTTAAGAAAATTTCGGCCTGTGCCAAGGAGACCTAGGGTTTCTCCTATTCCATCCTGTAATATTTTCAGAGTGTCTGCTTTGACTCTGAGGTCTTTGATCCATTTGGAGTTGATTCTGGTGCAGGGTGATATATAAGGATCTAGCTTTAGTTTTCTACATGTAGTTAACCAATTTTGCCAGCACCATTTACTGAAGAGGCTGTCTTTCTTCCATTCTATTGTTTTAGCTCCCTTATCAAAGATTAGATGGCTATAGGTCTGTAGGTTCATTTCTGGGTTTTCAATTCTATTCCATTGTTACTGAGGTCTGTTCGTGTGCCAGTACTTAACTGTTTTGATTACTATGGCTTTATAGTAGAGTTTGAAATTTGGTATTGATATTCCTCCAGCAGTGTTCTTTCCGTTGAGGAGCGTTTTTGCTATTCGGGATCTTTTATTGTTCCATATGAATTTTTAGATTGCCTCTTCTATTTGCTTGAAAAATGAGGTTGGAATTTTGATAGGTATCGCATTAAATTTGTAGATAACCTTGGGAAGTATTGCCATTTTTACGATGTTAATCTTTCCAATACAGGAGCATGGGAGGTTTTCCCATTTTCTAAGTTCTGTTTTGATTTCCTTTTTCAAGTTTTTAAAGTTTTCATCATAGAGGTCCTTCACTTCTTTAGTTAAGTTAATTCCTAGGTATTTTATTTTTTGTGGAGCTATTACAAATGGAGTTGCTTTCCTAAATTCAGCCACACTTCTCTCATTGTTGGCATACAGAAAAGCCATTGAATTTTTAGGGTTAATTTTATACCCTGCTACTTTGCCAAAGTTTGAATCAGCTTGAGTAATTTGGGAGTGGAGTCTATAAGATTCTTTAAGTACAAGATCATGTCATCTGCAAAAAGGGAGAGTTTTATTTCTTCTTTCTCTATTTGGATCCCCTTTATGTCTGCATCTTGTCTTATTGCTGTAGCTAGGCATTCTAATACTAGGTTGAAGAGAAGTGGAGAGAGTGGACATCCTTTTCTTGTTCCTGAGTTAAGAGGAAATGGCTTTAGTTTTTCATCATTAAGTATAATGCTGGCTGTAGGTTTGTCATATACAGCCTTTATTGTATTGAGGTAATGTTCCATGGATTCCTAATTTTTCCAAAACCTTCATCATAAATGGGTGTTGGATCTTGTCGAATGCTTTTTTTGCATCTATTGAGATAACCATGTGGTTCTTATTCTTGCTCCTGTTGATGTGATGAATAATATTAATTGACTTGCGTATATTGAACCAGCTTTGTATCCCTGAAATGAATCCTGTTTGATCATGGTGTATGTTTTTTTGGATGAATTGTTGAAGTCGATTGGCCAAAATTTTGTTGAGAAGTTTGGATCAATGTTCATCAAAGAAATGGGTCTATAGTTCTCTTTCTTTGATGAGTCCCTGCCTGGTTTTGGGATGAGGGTTATGATGGCTTGATAGAATGTGTTCGGTAGTGAACTTTCTCTTTCAATTTCATTGAAGAGTTGGAGGAGTATTGGTGTGAGCTCAGCTTTGAAGGCCTTGTAGGATTCTGCTGTAAAACCATCTGGTCCTGGACTTTTTATGCTTTTTAGTCTCTTACTGCTGTTTCTATTTCAATGCTTGATATGGGCCTATTAAGATGGTTTAACTCATCTTGGTTTAGTTTTGGCATGTCAATATTTGCTAGGAAAAGGTCCATTTTTGCCAAGTTCTCAAACTTATTAGCATAAGTATTCCCTTAAAATGTTCTGAATCTTGGTTGTTTCCGTGGTAATTTTTCCATTCTCCTCTCTGAGTTTATTAATTTGGGTGTGTTCTCCTCTTTTTCTGATAGGATTTGCTAAGGGTCTGTCAATTTTGTTAAGTTTTTCGAAGAACTAACTCTTTGGTTTGTTCATTTTTCTGTTTTTTTGGATTATAATTCATTTAATTCTGGTTTAATTTTAATTATTTCTTTCCGTCTACTGGATTGGTGTTTATCTTGCTGCTCTTTTTCAAGGAGGTTCAGATGTCTCATTAAATTGTTGGTTTCAGATCTCTCCAATTTGTTGATGTAGGAACTCAGAGCTATAAACTTGCCTCTGAGTAGTGCCTTTGCTGTGTCTCAGCGGAGCTGCTAATTTGTGTGTTCATTTTTGTTGAATAGCATGAACATTTGAATTTCCTTTCTAATCTCTTCCATGACCCACTCATGATTCAGCAGTGTGTTGTTCAGCCTCCATGTGTTACCCGACTTTCTTTGGTGGCTTTTGGTGTTGAGTTCTCATTTTATTCCCTTGTGGTCAGAGAGAATGCAAGGTATAACTTCAATGTTTCTGAATTTGGACAAGTTTGCTTTGTGGCCTAAAATGTGGTCTATTTTAGAAAATGTTCCATGTGCTGCTGAGTAAAACGTGTATTCTGATTCTTCTGGGTGAAATATTCGGTAGATGTCTGTTAAATCTAGTTGATCTATGTAGTTGTTTAGATCTGCATTTTCTCTGTTGAGTTTTTGCCGAGTTGATCTATCTAGTGGGGAGAGTGGTGTGTTAAAATCCCCAACATTAATGTCTTAGGATCTATGTGGGATTTGAGGGAAAATCGTGTTTCTTAGATAAATTTGGGTGCTTCATTGTTTGGCGAATAGATATTTAGAATTGTAATATCCTCCTGGAGGAGAGATCCCTTAACTAGTATGTGGCAACCTTCTTTATCTCTTCTCACAAATTTTAGTTTGCAGTCTATTTTATCTGATATTAGGACTGCAACTCCTGCTGTTTATGGGGGCCATTTGCTTGGTAGATTATTTCATGTTTCTTATAAAGTTATTGTAAACTTTTTTCTCTAAAAAATTTCATTCTGATTATACTAGAAAATACACAGTTTTATATTATATGCACAGTTATCAATTATCTATTTAATCAAAATATACAAGAGGCAGTCAATATATTTACTCTTGAGTACTAAGAATACAAACTCTTATTACCTGACCACTTACTAAGGTAGTAGGATTCATTTCAGACATGAGCAAAACAACACTTCAAGTCACTATTGCCGCTCTTGTTTTGATGCCAAATGTCCCCAAAAACCTTCATATTAAAAACTTAATTCCCAGGGTGGTGCTATTGATCTATAGGTAGTGCTTAATAAGTCCAATGGGGCATTCTGAAATGGGTTGTAGTATCTTACCGTAAGATGAATCCTTTGCTCTACTGTGGGCTTCTCTGAAGATGTGCCACACTTTATAAAGGCCTAGGAGATTAGCGTATTTGATCTTGGATTATAATCTGCAAAACCAGGAGCAAAAGAAACTTCAACTCTATATAAGATAATTTTCTTAATATGGTATATATACACAATGGAATTCTATGCCTCCATCAGAAAGAATGACATTGCCCCATTTGTTAGGAAATGGAAAGGCTTGGAAAAAATTATATTAAGTGAAGTAAGCCAGGCCCAAAGAAACGTAGGTCCCATGGTTTCCCTTATTTGTAATATCTAGTATATGTATGAGTCAAGCGGAAAAGGTCAGATAATGTGATGTCAGGAAAATGAACCCTTAGATGTGTATTTTAATGTTTTTTTCTTTCATGCATGTGTTTCTAACACATTTATAAGATTATTTCTTTGTTGCTTTGTATGTCCCTCCCCCACAGTATAACCCTTGCTTTCACTATATTTGATGTCAGTATAACTTGTGGAGGAGATGGGGAAAAACCAGTTGTTTTAAGGATACAGGTGGACCTGTTGCAACAATGAGAAGTACAAGTTGTCATGTCCAAAACGAACTTTACAACATTGGTGTGTGTGGGGGGGGCTGGGGGGGGAGGAAGGAGAAGAATTGGGATTAGGGGGGGAGGGGGGAGGCTGGGAAGGGATGTGAAGGGTAAACAAAGGAGGAGGCTGCAATGCTTGGTAAGAAGTGTACACATTATCCTGCCCATGTAACTGTAACTCCTCTGTACAGTATGTTCACAAATAAAATTAAATTAAAATAAAAAAAAGATAATTTTCTTTTTTTTACACAATCCGTTTATTTTTTACAATTACAAAATGAAGAAAATATATGTATTCTGAAATTTTTAATTTAAAATATCATTTCATGTCAATGAAATGTCATTTTAAATCTCCACATAATATTGCCTTCTAGGAATATATCTTAAATAGTTGAATAGTTGTTCTTATTAAGAAACATTCTAAGTCAGATGCTGGTGGCTCATGCCTATCATCCTAGCTAACTCAGGAGGTTGAGATCTGAAGATTGTGGTTCAAAGGCAGACTGAACAGCAAAGTCCAATTAATCTCCAATTAACTGCCAGAAAACCAGAAGTGGAGCTGTGGCTCAAACTGGCAGAGCACTATCCTTGAGCAAAGTTGCTAAGTGATAGCACCCAGGTCCTTTTGGTAAATTATCATTAAGCTGACAAATGTAGTTGCTTATATTAAATATATTTTTTCTCTCAAATACATGAAATAATCACATCAAAGCTTATTGAAATTATTAAATAGCTGTACAGAGTTGTCATTTAACAAAGCAGTTTACGAATACATTGTATATTGATGAATGTCACCCCTTTCAACATTCTCAAGCCTAACACTCTTCTTAATTTTGTAGGATATACACTGAATTCTTGACTGCATTCTCCCTTATTCTCCTCTTTATTCATCTACTTCTTTCCGCTTAACAACATCACACCCTTTTCAAGGACTCATTTCCTGGGTTTATTTTGTTTAACTTTGACTATGCCTTTTTAAGGAATTACATCTTTGAGTTCTCCTTGAATATAAAATATTTCAGTTAATACTTTTGTATACACTTTCATACCACCTAATATATTTCCTTACAAATTTATAAGGTAAATCAAATTTCCACATATAAGGGAAAACATGAATTGTTTGTTTCTCTAGGCCTAAATTACTTCACTTAACATAGTTTTTTTTTTTCTCCAGGTCTTTCCATTTCCTTACAAGTGATCTTTTTAATGACAGAAGTATGATGGTTCCTCAAAAAATTAAACTATCCTGTATTCCACCAAATTAAATTCCTGGGCATTTATCAAAATATTACAAAACAGGATACACTAAAACCACCAGGAGTTCATTGCAACACTATTCACCAGAACCAACGTATGGAATCAGCCTAGATAGTCCTTAGTTGAGTAATAGATCAAGAAAATGTGATATATAGATATATACATATATGTATACAATGGAATTTCACACATTGAAAATTTTCACATGTTCCTTGTTGAAGGAGGGAGAGAACAAAAAAAAAACTTTGTAGAGAGTGAGAGAGTGAGAGACAGACTTTCTGTATGTCCAGGACATGCTTCTTTGGTTATTCCCTGTGTACATTTTATTCTCCCATGCAAACTAGACAGTCATTTCACCAAAACTATTCCTAAAGAAAATTTAGTTAATCTATCAATGCATAATCTATTTATCATGGTTGATATCAACCTCACTGTCAGATTCACATGCAGTTCTTCTTGGTCCAGTTATGTAAGAGAAAAGATTTAAACTATAGCCCTAAAGCAGTAATATTAGGATCACTAAGTTTATACATCAATAATCCCAGCATTCTGGAAGCTGAAACAGGAAGGATTCAAGATCAACTTCTTGCTCAATAAAACAATATCACAAACTTATTGAGAAGTCTGAATTTTTACAATAACTGATGATGAATTATGCTCATATAAAGCTATAATTATATGCTCATATAAAGCTGTAATTGCAATTATAAAATAAAGAAACATGATGAAATATAGATTTATGTTAAAAATATAAAACTGTACATACTTACATTGTCTTTGATTAATTTTGATGCCTTTGATGAACTTGATTGATAAAAAGAAGATGCATACATTGGAAGAAGGTCAAATTTATACCATAGCTTGGATATAATGCAGAATATATGACTATATAATATATATACCCATAATATCTGGAAAATTATGAAATCACACAATGCTGAACTCAAATGAATTAACTACTTAAGAAAAAATAGGTTACTGCATGATACTTTTAAAAACTGAAAAAAGGTAAGTTTCACTGTCTCTCAATTTGTGCCACTACAAACAAATGTTTAGAAAGTACGATAGCATGATAATATGGTACCTTACCATTGTACTATAACTATTGTTTTAATGGGAAGATCCCTTATTTCAAAATAAATTTGGAATTTTTAGTCAGTATTAACTACATATTCTTAGCAATTGTGTTTCTTTGTAGTTCTTTCTAGTCATTAGATGATTACAAAATAATTTAAGGTTACTTTCAATTTTTACTTGTTTGTTTTATTCTTTGTTAATTGATTATTTGTTCTGATTATTAAACCTAGGGCCTTGTGCATACTAGACAACTGCTTTACCATTGATGTTATTCTCAGTTCAATTATTTCAGATTTCTTATTCAAATTTTTGTAAGTGCTATCATTACCACAAATATTGCTATTTTAAAACCATTTAATTAAAATTAAATTTTCATGATAAAAAATAGTTTTAAGAACTTCTATACCACTAATATTATTTGATGTTAAAACCAAGAAAATTTATTTAGCAGCACAGAAATTTGTTAAAATTCTTAGGGTGAAACAAGTGTTTCTGGGATGTAGTTCATATTTAAATGAGCTGTGATTTATATAAATTTAATCTATTTCCAGTGAAAATTTGAATATATGTACAAAACTTAACCTATTTCCAACCAAGTTTTAGGAAGTGTCAACTTTCATAAAATGCCTTAATTATACAAACTTAGCTACTTGTCCAGTCATATATTAGGTATAATTTGTAACCAAGCAAAATAGAACATTGTGAATACAATATATCTTAATTACATAAATTGTACAAATTATATCCTAATAATATAAATTATATACTATATAAATTATATCCTAATTATAGGAAGTAATACCATATAATTATCAAGATGAATTTTATTCATTATTAGCTTTGTTTGGCAACTTCTTTGTATAAATAGTTAATAATAAAATAAAATCTATAAGTTTAAAATTTTATATCTAAACTAAATCTAAATTTATGTCTAAATAATATAGTACTACATATTTTAATCTTACTACCTGGGAAGTGGAGGCAAAAAGATGATGATTTCAAGACTATTCTAGAATACATAGTGAGCACTTATGTAAAAACAACAACAAACTTTAGTATCCATTCTGGAGCTTGAACTTACATTAATATACTACTACTTGAGCCACAGCTTCACTTCCTGTTGTTAATTGGAAATAGGAATCTCACAGAAATTTCTGCCCACGCTGGGTTGAAACTATTATCCTCACATCTGAGCCTCCAGACTAGTTCTGATTAGAGATTTGAGCCATCAGAACTGAGCTAAAAATATTTTTTAAGTATGTTTTTATTGGTTTTTACTATTGTGCTGAAAAAATAACTAATATCGTATGATTTTTAATTATCTAAAAAATCTGTGTAAAACATATGAAATAAAAATATACTAGACAACTGTTCAGCTTTTGGTATTGCAAGATTTCAATTTCAGAAGAAAAATAAAATACCAAAATTTCTTTATTAATCTGCAAAATCACTCTGGTTTCCCTCGGAAAAGGAACTCCTTACCTATTCAAGTAAAATAAGATAATGTCACTGATCCGAGCAAGCAGAGATTGTAAATCCAGTCAGTGGAAGGGACTGAACTGTGCACTGGAGAAATAAAATCCAAAAAGTAAACCTAGAAATGTGGAAGAGTATGCTGGAGATCTTGGCTAAGATCTGGGTAATACTGAATACCTATGTTAGCCCCACCAATAGAAGGCATGCTGCTGCAAGGGGACTGAAAACAGAATAAACACTGAGCATGGACACTGTCCCTGGGTTTTTTTTTTTTTTTTTTTTGCTCAAGGTTAGCACTCTACCACTTGAGCCACAGCTCCACTTCTGGATTTTTAGGTAGTTTAATAGAGATACGGGTGTGACAGACTTTCCTTCCCTAGCTGGCTTTGAACTATGATCCTTAGATACCAGCTTCCAGAGTAGCAATGATTACAAGCATGAGCTACTGGCACCCATCTTTCTACTGAGATTTTGATAGAGATATCAAAAAATATTCTAAAAGCAAACTATGGAAAAAAATCAACATATATATGGAAAAAAATATATATATATGGAAAACATATATATATGGAAAAAAATCAACATTCTGATGGTCTTCAGTATATCGTTAGTCCAAACTAAAATAAAAATAATTATGTGTTATAACAGAAAGGTAAGACACTTAGGTAAGAATTTAAAACATTATTTATAGGGACTTGAATTTGACACAGATCTTAAAGATGAATATTACATAAGTGACAAAGTCTTAAAAGATTCATTTTAAAGGCATTCAAATTACTAATGGGGAGCAAATTTTTGCATTTCAGAATCTTTTAACTATAGAAATTATATCAATAATCAAGATGGACTAACATGAATAGATCTGAGGAAAATGCACTCAGCTTGAATTCAGTAGTATGCAATGTCATCTTCCTTCCTTCCTTCCTTCCTTCCCTCCCTCCTTCCTTCCTTCCTTCCTTCCTTCCTTCCTTCCTTCCTTCCTTCCTTCCTTCCTTCCTTCCTTCCTTCCTTTCTTGTAGCCTTCCCCCTTTTCCACCCCCTTCCTTCTCTCTCTCCCTTTCTCTCCCCCCTCTGTCTCTATCTCTCTCTGTCTCTCCCCCCTCTCTCTCTCTCTCTGTCTCTGTCTGTCTGTCTCTCTCTCTCCTCTTTCTTTCATCACCATTTATTTGTCAGTGCAGTGCTTGAACTCAGTCCCTCATATTAGGCTTGCTTGTTCATGTGTTACTGTACCATTTGAGCAACACCTCCAACATGTTTTTTTTTTGTTTATTGTTTTGGATGTAGAGTCTCAATGTCTTTTCTGTCTGGGATGGGCTCAGATTATAGTCTTCCATATCTTAGCCTACTTTGTGGCTAGGATTGCCAGAATGAGTCACAGGGGACTAGCATACAGTACAATATTTCATATTTGTGATGTTTTATAACATTAAATACAAATTTTTATTAGGCATCACTTTATTATTTATTATTAGGCATTGCTTAGTGTTGAGGAAACAAGGAGTAATTGTAAAGAAGAAATAAGAGGATGTCTTAGGGGATTAATGTGCCAGGGTAGTTTCATTCATATGTACATCCAAGTATGTACATCAAATGTTTGCATTGCAATTTTATTGTGTGTATGCCTCAATAAAGTTAAGATAAACATATCTGGAAAGCAATAAATGTGTAAATTAAATGATCATAATATTAATAGTAGTTTACCTTTTTTTATTATTTTACCTTATTTTATTATTTCCAATGACTATTATCTTACTCCTGGGCATTGTATTCTAGCTTCTGTTTAAGCTGTTACAAACTCATATCCCTAGGTAGTAAGGTTGGATAAGGAAATTATGTTTAGAAAAAGTCACACACAACATATAATGTTCATTTCCCTAGAATGTAGAGTAAACAGAAATCATTATGGCTCCTTCATGCCATAAAGTACAATTCAGTCTTCCCTTGACATCTTTCTCGACAATACTTTCTCTCAAGGGAATCACTGTTCTATGCTATCAGTGACAAGCATTGAAGCTTGTAGAAATTCTTCCTTCACTACAGATCTTGGCAGGCTTACAGTACAAGTGCTATGCCAGGCTACAGTTTTCTGGAGCTTTGGATGAAACTGATACAGCTTTCCTAGTCTGTAAGGGAACACTACAAGAAACACTGTAATATCTAGCTTTCACACACAACACCTCAACCCAACATACCATTCTGATTATTATTATTATTATTATGTTTCAAGATATTAATTTTTGGTTCTTAGCAGGAAAGTTGGGTTATTCATTTAACATCTTGACATAGTAGACAAAACAGCCAAGACAAGTAAGTTTAAAGATAATAAAAAGAGACAAAATTCATAGTGCATGTCCTGAATGTATCATTTCATTATTCACAAATCAGATTCAGCCTTGTACATGAGCACTTATATGTGAGGACTGATGTTTCTCTTGCTTCTCCTTCTAATGAAGTTTCTGAATCTTCTATGATATCTCTTGTATTTTAGTATATAGTTTTTAGTGTTTAAATCATAAACATAAAATAGTATTTAATCTCATTTCAATGGCATTTTATGTGAGAATTGATTTTTTATTAATATTTTTGTTTGTAAATTAAAGAATGTGTTTTCATTCATTTAACATATTTATTGAATGCTAATCTAATGTACATGTTGAATTCTTCACAAAAAAATAATAAAAAAGAAAATGACAACTTTGTCTCCCAAAGCATTAATGTATATGTCATACATGATTAATCTGCACACAAATGAAAAATATTGCTACAAGTTAAAGTAAATGGTTTGAGTTTTTTGGAAATGAAAGATTTTTAAAAGAATCCTAACTACTCAAGAGGCTGACATCTGAGAATCAGAGTTCAATCAAATCAGATAAATCTATGAGATTTTCATTGCTAATTAATCAGGAAAAGGCAGTAGGTGAGGACATGTTTCAAGTGATAGGGCAACAGCCATGAGGGAAAAAGCTGAATGAGAACACTGAGCCCTAAGTTCAAACTCCCATACTGTTTCTCTCTGTGTCTCTCTCTGTGTTTCTGTCTGTCTGTCTGTCTCTCTCTCATACATATACACACACATACACACACACACACACACACACACACACACACACACACACACACACACACACGCATACCAGATTTGGGTCTTATGTCCTACAAAGCAGCTATCTGATAAAAACTCACAATGAAAGACAACTTTCCAAAATATACTACTAAGAAATTGAATCTTAATGTATCTCATTATGAAAAAACTTCATGCTGAGTGAAAAAAATTGAACTCAAAGTGCCTCTGGAAAAAAAATAGAGAAGAGATATTTTTAGGCCAGTAGTTCATTTTGAAGTCTCCAATTTAATCCTGTATTTAATGTGATAATGAGGTAACCTGTCAGTAGTGATCAACTTCACCCCAGCATGTGTTAAAGTAGCAGAAGATCTAAGCAGCTCTTCTGGATGGCTTGGTAGCTCTCTTTAGCCTTTGAGACAACTTCATTTCTTTTTAATGTTCTCACAACAGTGTACAAGGGTTTCTCTACACATCTTCAGCATCCTTTTGTCTCTTCTTTTCCTTCTCCTTCTTCTTCTTCTCCTCCACCTCCTCCTCCTCCGCTTCTGCTTCTGCTTCTTCTGCTTCTTTGTTGGTTGTGGAACTTGAACTCTGGGCCTAAGAGCTGTCCCTGAGCTCTTCAGCTCAAGGTGAGCACTCTACCACTTGAGCCACAGCTCAACATCCGGTTTTCTGGTGATTAATTGGAGAAAAGAGTCTCAAGGACATTCCTTCTGGGCTGGCTTTGAACCATGATCCTCAGATCTCAGCATCCTGAGTAGCTAGGATTACAGGTGTGAGGCACCTTTTTGTCTTTTTGATATGTCATTCTTAGTTGTATGAGGTGGTATCTCACTCTGCTTTTGAGAGGCATGTGCCTAAAAACTAATGAGATACTAAAGTTTTTCTCATGTGTGTTGGCTGTATATCTTATTTTTACCAAATGTTCATTCAAATCATTAGCACATATTTTTCACTGTTATGGTTTTTTTTGGTTGTTGTTATTTTACTATTTAGTTATGAAATTCCTTAAACAAAAATGATAGAGTAGTATTTAGCTATTAAAAAATCCAAAAAATTCTCTTATGTGCAATACTTTGGGTGGAACTGGAGAACATTGCATTAAATGAAATAAACCAGTCACAGAAAGACAAGTACTGAATGATTTACTCTTGTGTAAAATCTAAAATAATTGATGTAAGAGACTTCAGAGCATATTGACAACCCTTGTTGGTCAATATGCAGAGTGCTGTTGCATAATAGAGGGAATGAGTTCTTTGGTTTAAGCACAAGGTGCTTTGAGTACAAAGAAACAATGTTGATGTCACAAATAAATGATTAATGCTTACAGGGGCCAGCGTTGGTGGTTAACATCTATTTAAGAGGCTGAGATCTTAGACTCACAATTCAAAGCCAACTCAGTTGGAAAAGTGCATGAGAATCTTATCTCCAGTTAATGACCAAAAAAACTGAAGTGGAGCTGTGGCTGAAGTGGTAAACCACTAACTAGCCTTCAGCACAAAAGTACTGGGACAGTAGCCAGGCCACGAGTTCAAGCCCTAGAACCAACACACACACACACACACACACACACACACACACACAACCTATGTTTAAAGAGGTATATATGCTAATTACCTTATTGATCCCTCTCCAACACATACATGAATAAAACATCATATTGTAACTTATACATACATATATCTATTTATACATATTTTCACAGAAGTGTTTTAAAAGAAAGAAAAATCAGCAATACTAGAAAAAAAGAGATTAGGCAGAGAAGATGGGAATGTGAAACAGAAGAAAAATATTGACAAAATGCTTGCCTGAAAAGATGCAAAAAAGGAGGTCAGAGTTCCCCTTGACTTCAACAATAAAGGAAAGGAACCGAATTTCAGCTTTCACAGATACACACATTTACACACCACACAGACACACACAGACACACTCAAGGTCACCATGCATACATTAACCATGATTAAGACTAGTTAATACCAAATATTTGACAAAATCTTGTCCTGGGTAAGAAAACACTAGCATAATAATCAATGGTACACTATATAAAGTACCATCTTTTAAGATATCATGTTTTTTTCTTACAGGCGTGTTTATTTTCCAATGGCATAGTCCCATATGAACCACTCCTATGAATATTTGTCAGTGGCAGATCCATTCTTTACAGTCCTCCTGCTCTCCATCCCACCATTAGATTTCATCATTCCATTTGCATCCCAGACACAAATGCTGTGTGTTAAACTAATGCAGAGATGTGACTCAGAAATTTCTTCCTCTTCCTTATCCTAAGAAGTTCCTAAAACTTCGACAGTAATTGTTCAGTAATATATCTTCCAGGGGTAAAATTCTCAAAACTTGAAAAACTTTCTCTCTTATTACCTTCCTAAGAGACTGAAGATGGATTGTCAACATTTTAAAATAAAATTTGGAAAGAATCACAGGATCAAAAACCAGAGGTATTCTATTTTCTACACTACATTTCCTTGAACTTTCCTTTTCAGAAGTACAAATATTTTCAATATTCTGGAGTTTATTCTACACACACACACACACACACACACACACACACACACACACACACACACACACACACACATACATACACACACACACACATACATACACACACACATATAATAGTAGTATCTTTGTATTGTCAAATTGTTGAAGTTTTAGATATAAACTTATTTTCTATTACAGACTGAAAATTAAACTGGTGCCCCACCATTTCACCTCAACACAAAACTAAGGACAAATATTCTTTAGTTTATTTCTTTTCTTTGTTTCATCATTGCTGTAAAATTTCAGAATAAAAACTACTTCTCTAAAACTGAAGTGCATAGATTCTTTATAAGGTAACATTATTTCACCCAGCAATTCATATTATTCTGTTTCTTATATTTTTCCATTCACAACTGTATAAAACTCAAAATATGCAATAACTCTTTGATTGTTATGATCAATAAGCAAAACAAACCATGTCATTATTTTAGTGAACACAGCTTTCTGAACAACTCACACTGCCTATTATTGTCTAAAATGGCCTGTATTTGAAACCTATTTTTTTGTTTTATAATTCCTTCCTTTCAATCCTGGAAATTTTAATGTCTTCTCTCTCTCCCCCTCTCTCTGTCTCTCTCTTTTTCTTTCTCAACTTACTTTAATCCTCCCATACTGTCTCATCTTATTTGTGTGTGTGTGTGTGTGTGTGTGTGTGTGTGTGTGTGTGTGTGTGTAGACTGAACTCAGGGCTCTGGTTCCCATTTGGATTTTTTTTTGGGCGGGGGGCGATGTCAGGCCTGGAACTCTAACATTTGGACACTCTGTATTTACAGAATTTTGCTAGTTATTTAGGGATAAGATTCTCACAGACTTTTGTGACTAGGCTGGCTTTGGAGTGCAATCGTCATTATTTTAACCTTTTGTGTCACTGAGATTACAGGCTTAAACAACCATTGACTAACACCTCCTCTTTTTTATGATTTTTTTTTACTTGATTTGGTTACTCCTGGTAATCAGTAAAGTGACTTAATGGAGCTTCTGAAGATGCCTTTGTATGTTTGTTGGATTCAGATGTCTTATTGAAAGCCCATATTCCCTCTGAAGCATGCAGGGGCTCTAGGCTGCCAGTGTTGGTGTTATGTCCCATACCACAGTCCATTCTTTCAAGTGAGCTCTGCCTCTTCAAATTCCACCAACCAGCCTTCAGAATCTTTCACCTACCTTCAAGGAAGATTTATTTTAT
This sequence comes from Dipodomys spectabilis, assembly GCF_019054845.1. Taxonomy (NCBI): domain Eukaryota; kingdom Metazoa; phylum Chordata; class Mammalia; order Rodentia; family Heteromyidae; genus Dipodomys; species Dipodomys spectabilis. The sequence goes on along the minus strand of NW_024871113.1, from coordinate 10,778,566 downwards.
GTCTTGGCATGGATCTTTCAATTGATCTTTATCATATGCAGTACTTTTATCTACATAATTCTTTCCTTCTTTCCAGGAAATAATCTTGTATTCATTTTAAGGTTATTTGCTCTCCTTATTTCCTCTACTCTAACATTCTGAATTTTTTAAGTCAGTACATTTTACAAAATATTTACTTTCTATTTTCTTGCTACATCTCTGCAATTTACCTTCTAAAAGATATATCTAGGAGCCTCTCAATATAGAAATTCTATGCTTTGTGAGTGTTGCATTTTTATAGTATTGTCCTCTATTTTTCATAAAGTAACATTCTATTTCTATTTCTTAAAATATCAGTTATAATATTTGCTCCAGTCCCACCCCCATAAATGTATACTTGTTTGTCTCTCATAGTTTTTCCTTAAAAAAATGTTTCTTGGGTAGTTGGTGAAAACTTTGACTGAACTCTTGTGTTGCATTTTCTCAAATGTGTGGTTGTACCTAGAATTTCTTTTTACTCACATTCAATAGTAAAGTACTAAAACTTCAGAGGTTCTATGTGTATGGTTAGCATTCTTGACTAGAGATTTAAATTGAAAAGATGCTGGGCAGGCCTGAGCTATTTTATTTCAAGAAATCCATGTGTGTACATTGGACTCATCAGTTGGGACAGTAGAAACTTTGTGTTGGTTCTGATAATGGTAGAAATAAAATTTGATATGTGAGAGAAGCAGAAAAAAGAGAACACTATGACAAAGTAACAAACCACACAGACTTCCACATAAATCCCTGTATTTCTTAGGTAACATCATTCACAACTTGATTCTATGGCTCTTATTCCAATATAACTCTTGTTGTATTGCCTTCAACCTCAGACTTTTAACACGTTGGGTGACTCATATAAGCACTTTTTTTGTAGGTTTTAAAACATGGCCCAAATTTTAAATGGACATGATTACTAAAAATTATCAAAAGATTTGAGTTTTATATGAATCAGGTTACTTCTAGAAGATCTCTTTTTATTCCCACTGACACTTAAGTTTGGAATTAACAAGTTTATCAATATGTTTTGTTTATGTAGATCTTATCTCCATCATATATAGATAGATAGATGAATAGATTCTTATCCACAGCTTTGTTCTTATAATCTATCATAAGAAGATACTGTTACACTCATGTTATTGCAGGTTTAGAACATCATAAATTTAATTTATGAATTTTGTCATCTAAATTTACATAGAAATCTTGATTCTGTTCTAAAATAATACAGGGACATAACGGCATTTGATAATTTAATAATATCCTTATTTTGAAAAACATGAGAAAATGTGATAGACTAAAATTTCTGAAAATCCCTGTTGATTCTTGTATATGCAAGATACTGAACATTGAATCAATTTGGTGCACTGACTTTAATGAAATATCAGAAGCTGATGAGATATGCAACATACTTTACTTGCTAAATTCTCACTCATAGTACTCTCATGTTTATGTAAGTACTTGATTAAGTAGTACCACATTCTTCTTTTGTAAAAAAAAAACATTTTTTAATCTTTTTTGACTCAACAGAGTTGCAATTCTAACATGTTATCTATGAGAACCTCAGTTGTTTAGTGAGACTGAAAATGTCCTGTTTTCTCTGTAATTTTTTGGAAAAAAGAATTTCTTAGAATATTATGTTTATAGTATGCTGTGATTGAGGAGACAAAAATCAAACGTTCATAAACAGTATATAGACATTTTTACACATCTTTGTTAAAATTTACTTTGACCTCCATCTTGTAAAAGAAGATAATTTTTACAAAGATAACTAACAATTTTCTTCAAAAAAAAGGTTCCATAGTTAGAAGACATATACCAGATTTTGGAAATTTCAGTGTGAATATGCAAATTTGAAATTGAGAAGAAACTTAGTTAAACATTAACATTTGACTTTTAATAAAATATTATTCAGGGGGAGTGGGGGGAGGATGGGAAGGGATAGGAAGGGGAAACAAAGGAGAAGGCTACAATGCTTGATACGAAATGTCCTCATTGAGAATGAGGGGAAGATGGCAGAGGAGAAGCTGGAGCCTAAGTAAGCTCTTGCATAGAAAGCAGTTTTAGAGTTCCAGTGAACAGTGCTAAGTCAGAGAATTACACCAAGTGTGCCATCACAGGACAGAGAGTTAGGCCAGAGAAGGAAACCAGGCAAGGAGACATTTCTGAGCCCTTGCCAGCAGCTGGCGGCAGCTCTGGCGGTGGCGGGCGAGCCCAGGCACCATACCTGAGCAACAGAGAGTCCGGGACGAAGGAGCCAGACGCTGCAGGAGAGCGGATTCTACTCAACACCAGCAAGAACCAACAAGGAGCAGACATCTTCATCCTGCAGTTCGCAGACCAGAGACGACCCAGGAACTAAGACTCGGCGTGAGTAGAAGCCCAACGTCCTCACTCCTTCTCAGGGAGCAGAGGAGGGAAGGCCACCCCTCCCCCCCAGCACCGGTGATCTCCATCTTGGATACCGACAAAGCTCGGAGGAGCTGCTAGCTCCAGCTCAGGCCTTGGAATAAAACGAGTCATTTAACAGGTCACAAGAACTTAACAGCAGCATGACCTGACAAACTCAGCTCCACCCAGAGAAAAGTCACCCAGCTCGGGCGCCAGCCTGAGGAGTGGGTTTCTTCACTGGGTAATCAGAGCCAGAGGCTGCCCCTCCCTCTAGCAGCCTCGACAATCAATTGAGAATCAGTAAACAGAAACCCTGAGAATGGCTCCAGGCTGGGCTCTGTGAGGTTTTCACAAACCAGCCCCGGAAAAGCTACCAGAACCTAGCCTCATCACTGCATCCCCCTCTTTTGTGATACTCAAAGCAGATCTGTCTCCCAATGAACTAGCCTGGGAGGAGGATCGCCAAATCCTGGGTAAAGGAGAGCATTTTACTGCCTGTTCGAACAAACTGACCTAAGAAACCAACCAAACCACAGGACCACAAGCAGACCAGAGACTCCAACAAGAGGCTGGTTAAGGACACAAGGGAGATACAGGATTTTTCCCACTCCTCCCAAAAGAAATCAAAGAAGCTTTTTGGTTTTGTTTGTTTGTTTATTTTTCTTTTTTCTCTTCTTCTTTGTCTTCTTTTTTTTTTAGTTTTTATTTTTGGTACCTTATATAAAAAATTTTTTTTTCTTTTCTAAAACATTTTTCAATCTTTAATCTTTGCCTTTTTTTGATAAAAAAAATTGTTTTCCAGAAGCTTTCTTTTCCTTTTATAATTTTTATTTTGGGGATACGGGAGTGTGCGTTTTTGCTTTCTTTTTTGGTCTTCTTTCTCTTTTTTTTTTAATTATCTTTTTGTATTTTGTTTAGCTCTACTGAACTTCTCATCTTTTTCTTCTTCCTTTCTTATCCTTTTTACCTTCTCCTCTCTTTGGTTCTTCTTTATGTGACTTAATTCTTGTCCTGCACATCCTCAGATAAACCCATAATTGACTATTAGACCCTATCCCCCATTGTGTACACACTTAATCCACAAATTTATTACTCAAGTCAAAACCTCTAAGACTTAAATTCCTTAATAGCAGTACTACCTCTTTATACCTATATAATATTTTAAGCATTTTTATTTTTAAGTTTTTCACATCTCCTTTATATCCCTCCCCTTCTCTCAATAAATTCACGTTCTTATCTAAATAGATTGTTATCGTTCTACTATGAATCATCTTAAGGAGTGGGCGGGTTTGGGAGCCCTGACAGGCCTCCTGGTATTAGCCTCCTTGGTATGTCTGTGGTGCATTTGCCAAATTAGAGGTTCTCAGCGTCGCAGTGCAGCCATGATTATCCAAGCCTTTACAGCCATTGGAGCAGGTCAGTCCCCCCAAGCGTGGCTTGCCACCCTAAAACAATGAATACAGATTGCAAAGCCAAAGTACTGCAGTCAAGAGGCATGAGTTTTGCCCTCGAGGAGAGCATGTTTGATTGCACACGGGTTCGATTCGCCTTTTCCCGTCCTTGTGAAAAACGAATCAATGGACAGGCTGAGTCATCCCTAGAGAAGGCGCCCACTGGGAGAAGGCTTGTATGCAGTCCTTGCATTGCACAACAGGGATCAGACCTCTGTTCTCATCTGTGTTCTTTAAACAAAAAAGGGGGAACTGTAGAGAGCTGCGAGAGGCGGCACCTGGAAGATGGTGCCAGCTTCTGCCCTCCGCCTTCCCGATGGTGAGTGCTCTCTGTGGTAAACAACTCCTTATATGGCTAAGGCAAAGAATCTGGCTTGCTTCTGCGTACCTGAACCTATTGGTGGTTCCCACGTGGCGTATCAGGGTTGGCTACCCAGCGGGTACTTAAGGCTGTGGGGAATTCTCCCCAGGGTTGAGGTCAGAAGATTACTCAAAGGTCCTGAATAAACTGCAGAGAGAAGAGTTTGGTGTCGCGTCTTCCTTGCTGGTCGAGGCAGGAGTGACAGAAGTGAAGGACCTCTATGATGAAAACTTTAAAATCTTGAAAAAGGAAATCAACACAGAACTTAAAAAATGGCAAAACCTCCCATGCTCCTGGATTGGAAAGATTAACATCGTGAAAATGGCAATACTTCCCAAGGCTATCTACAAATTCAACGCAATACCTATCAAAATTCCAACCTCATTCTTCAAGCAAATAGAAGAGGCAATCCAAAAATTCATATGGAACAATCAAAGACCCCGAATAGCAAAAACGCTCCTCAACGGAAAGAACACTGCTGGAGGAATATCAATACCAAATTTCAAACTCTACTATAAAGCCATAGTAATCAAAACAGCTTGGTATTGGCATAAGAACAGACCTCAGGACCAATGGAATAGAATTGAAAACCCAGAAATGAACCCACAGACCTATAGCCATCTAATTTTCAATAAGGGAGCTAAAACAATAGAATGGAAGAAAGACAGCCTCTTCAGTAAATGGTGCTGGCAAAATTGGTTAACTACATGTAGAAAACTAAAGCTAGATCCTTATATATCACCCTGCACCAGAATCAACTCCAAATGGATCAAAGACCTTGAACTCAAAGCAGACATTCTGAAAACATCACAGGATGGAATAGGAGAAACCCTGGGTCTTCTTGGCTCAGGCCGAAATTTTCTGAATAGAGACCTGGAAACACAACAAATCAAAGAAAGGTTGGACAAATGGGATTGCATAAAGTTGCAGAACTTCTGCAGGGCAAATGATATAGCTAGCAAGATCAATAGAAAGCCCACGGATTGGGCTGGGAAGGTGGCTCAGTGGTAGAGCGCTTGCCTTGCATGCGTGAGGCCCTGGGTTCGATTCCTCAGCACCACATAAGCAGAAAAAAAGCCGGAAGTGGCGCTGTGACTCAAGTGGTAGAGCACTAGCCTTGAGCTGAAGAGCTGAGGGACAGCGCCCAGACCCAGAATTCAGGCCCCATGACCAGACCCAAAAAAAAAAAAAAAAAAAAAAGAACCTAAGTTCAAACCCCAGCTTGTGGGAGGAAAAAAATTGAAAAAAAAAAAAAAAAGAAAGCCCACGGATTGGGAGAAGATCTTTACTAGCCATACAACGGACAAGGGTCTCATATGTAAAATATACTCGGAACTCAAAAAATTAACCCCCTCAACAACAAATCCTCAAAGAAACAACTGCCCAATAAATAAGTGGGCAAAAGACTTAAAGAGAAACTTCTCTGAAGAAGAAAGAAGGATGGCCAATAGACACATGAAGAAATGTTCAACATCCCTAGCCATAAAAGAAATGCAAATCAAAACAACATTGAGATATCACCTCACTCCAGTTAGAACAGCAAAAATCAAGAACTCTAACAACAACAGATGCTGGAGGGGATGTGGACAGAAAGGAACCTTACTTCATTGTTGGTGGGAATGTAAACTTGTTCAACCACTTTGCAAAGCAGTATGGAGGTTCCTCAAAAGACTTCACATAGAACTCCCCTATGACCCAGCAATCCCACTTTTAGGCATTTACCCTAATGTTTACAAAAAAGACCACACTAAAGCTACCAGCACAACTATGTTTATTGCAGCATTATTTACCATAACTAAGATATGGAACCAACCCTGATGCCCCTCAGTAGATGAATGGATCAAGAAAATGTGGTATATATACACAATGGAATTCTATGCCTCCATCAGAAAGAATGACATTGTCCCATTTGTTAGGAAATGGAAAAACTTGGAAAAAATTATATTAAGTGAAGTAAGCCAGGCCCAAAGAAACATAGGTCCCGTGGTTTCCCTTATTTACAATATCTAGTATATGTATGAGTCAAGCGGAAAAGGTCAGATAATGTGATGTCAGGAAAATGAACCCTTATATATGTATTTTAATGTTTTTTTTTCTTTCATGCATGTGTTTCTAACGCATTTATAAGATTATCTCTTTGTTGCTTTGTATTTCCCTCCCCCACAGTATAACCCCTGCTTTCTCTATATTTGATGTCAGTATAACTTTTGGAGGAGATGGGGAAAAACCAGTTGTTTAAGGATACAGGTGGACCTGTTGCAACAATGAGAAGTACAAGTTGTCATGTCCAAAATGAGCTTTACAATGTCGGTGCAGGAGAAGGGGGGGCAGGGGGGGTGGAAGGAGGGGGCAGGAGAAAGATTGGGATTGGGGGGAGGGGGGAGGCTGGAAGGGATGTGAAGTGAAGGGTAAACAAAGGAGGAGGCTGCAATGCTTGGTAAGAAATGTACGCATTATCCTGCCCATGTAATTGTAACCCCTCTGTACATTATGTTCACAAATAAAATTAAATTAAATGAAAAAAAAAGTGACTGAGCTGCTAGGAAATTTAGAATGAGCTTGTGACTTTAAATGAGCATCATTATTCCACAATACTGTGAAATTTGGGGAATTATATGATCACTTAATCACAATTAAAAAAAAAAAAAGCACCAGAAAGCTAGAAGTGGCGCGATGGCTCAAGTGGTAGAGCATGAGCCTTTAGTTGAATTGCTCAGGGACAGCTCCCAGGCCTAGAGCTCAAGCCCCATGACTGACAAAAAAGAGAGAGGGAGAGAGAGAGATCTTTCATGTGATTGTTTCTAACATATTTATAAGATTATGTCTTTGTTGCCTTGTATGTCCCTCCCCCATGGTACAACCCCTGCTTTCACTATATATGATGTTGGTGTATGTGGAGGGGAAGGGAAAAAACTTTAATTTTATATTTTGTTGTTTCATAATAATTAAACGATTATGCTAAAATCAGTCATCAAAGTTGTTTCATCAATTAGAATACATGTCTTGAGTACTTGCTTCTTTAATACATGTATGTGTGTGTGATAGAGGGGAAAAGCTGTACAATATTAAAAAAATACAAAAGTTGATGTGAATTTTCTCTGGTGTTAGGTTATTTAATAGGAATTATATGGATATTTGCCATAATGGTAATTTATGGTATGCATGTAAATTTAATATTTGATTACCAGACGAACATAGAGAACATACAGCTAATTGGACTTAGCATTTAGAACTTAATATTTAGCTTTGCTTATAGATTTCTCTTTTACTTGGAAAAAATTATATTAAGTGAAGTAAGCCAAGCCCAAAGAAACATAGGTCCTGGGGCTGGGAAGGTGGCTCAGTGGTAGAGTGCTTGCCTTGCATGCATGAGACCCTGGGTTTGATTCCTCAGCACCACATAAGCAAAAAGAAAAAAAGCTGGAAGTGGCACTGTGGTTCAAGTGGTAGATCGCTAGCCTTGAGATGAAGAGCTGAAGAGTTGAGGGACAGTGCCAGGCCCAGAGTTCAGGCCCCACAACCGGACCCCCCCCCCAGAAAAGAAACATAGGTCCCATGGTTTCCCTTATTTGCAATAACTAGCATATGTCTGAGACAAGCAGAAACAGATAAGTTGATGTTAGGAGAAATGACACCAAGATAAGGATTCAAATGTTTCTTCTTTCTTGCTATTGTTTCTTACATATTTATAAGGTATTTCTTTGTTGCTTTGTATGTCCCTCCCCTACGGTATAACCCCCATTTTCACTGTATTTGATGTTGGTATAATTTGTGGAGGGGAAGGGAAAAAACAAATTATTTAAATAGGGATACAGGTGGACCCATGGGAACAATGAGATTTACAAGACATTATGTGGAAAAATGAACTTTACAACTATGAAGTAAAAACATCATAATGAGCTGAAAGAAAATGCAATATGCAATATAAAGCAGATTACCTTTTTGGAAAATGAATTCTGGGAAAGAATGAAAACCTTTCCTGAGATAAGTGAGTAGGTTATAATTCATTAGTTGAATATTGATTCAGAGACTTTTAATTATTAGACAACTTCCTCATTTTGTTGTTGTTGTTGTTTTTGTTGGCCACAAGGCTTGAACTTACGTGGTGAGCTCTTTTCCTCTGAGCTAGTGCTCCACTGCTTTGAGCCACAGCTCCACTTCCTGTTTTCTGGTGATTAATTGGAGGTAAAAATCTCATGGACTTTCCTGTCCAGACTGGCTTTGAACCACAATTCTCAGATCTTAGCTTTCTGAGTACCTAGGATTAGAGGTGTGAGCCACCAGTGGCCAGCTGATAACTTTCTTTTTTAGGAACTTAGGCAGGAAAAATGCCCTTCAATAGAAGAGATACAATCAGGTACATAACCAGTCTTGATCCTTGAAGAGGGAAGTAGCTTATATAACATGTAGGGAACCTCAGTGTGAGCCACAGCCCACATATTTCATTCCTCAGATTCAGTCATGTCTCATATGAAGTGGAATTCATATGAGACAATTCATATGAGACACTTCATATGAGATATAACTTGAAATGATTTTTAAACTGAGAACTGTTTATGATTTCTTATATCATCACCAAAGATATGGTTGCTCACAAAAGATTGTTGGAGGCATGAGTGTAAAAGCAGCTGGTGTCAGAGTTTAGCTAATACTAAACATTCTTTCCCCACAGCAAGTTGCTATTTCCCATCCCCTATCAGTACTTAACTTCTGCTGGTAGAGTTACCTGCTTGTCAGTGATCTTGTCATCAGTTCTGATAGGCAGGCCCCTCATAACTTGTCCCTGCCAACATCAGTTGTTGAAACTGTCCATTTACTTGTATTACAGCATATAAGCCCCAAGAGAAACTCAATAAATCCTTCGAAAAGTTCCACATGCTACTGCTTTCTTGATTACAATAATGGCATGCCTACATATTCAAGGACCAACAATACCAGTTGCCCTTGAGAGTTATTTACTCTCTTTCCAGTTTGTGCAGTATCATGAGAAGTCAAGATGGGTAGACTTGATGATGCAGCTTCAAGACAACTAGGTCATTGGCTACAGATATTCTTCCATGATATCTAGACTCACTAGCCTGACCTGGGCAAAGGTTGTAAACAAAAGAAACATTATTTTCCTAAATGGATTTCTGAAAAGATATATGCAAAGCTTCTCTAAGGATATGATATCTGAATTTCTTCAAATTCAGTCGTCCTAGCTCACCTGAGCTAGGCATCTGCATTCAATTAATGGCCTTTCTCACCTCTAGGCTTTCCAGCACTGACAGCACTGAGTGAAGAATTCCCATCCCCAGCAAGAGGCACCAGACTGGCTGCAAGAAATTACTTAGACTCAGTCTCCTTACCTCACAAATACTTAAAAGATAATAAAAGTATCTTAAAATAAATCTGAACAATTGCTTTTGTAATTGACCTTCCAATCTTATTTCTCCCAGGTCTCTCTGATCCAAGTGCTTCAATTCAGTACACTATAAAATTAAGTAACAGTGTAGTAATACAAAATAATACAACCATATTTTAGTTTCAAGGCATAAAAATATAAAAGTTATGTTTAGTGGAAAAGGGTTTCATTTAGGTTCATCTTAATAGATCAATGACAATGTAAGACTTTTAACATTATGTTTTTATTATGGAAACAAGGAAGTATGATTTATTAATTATAATTTTGTTCTTATATCACATTTAATGCCTATCAGGATAATTAAAGATTCTTTACGAACACACTGGGGAACATAGCTAGAAGTAGATTGTATACCCATAAAACAAATAGTTTTAATGATAGTGAGGAGGTGATTTCATAGCTTCTGTTTTCGCAGTGTGTGGTTTTCAAAATCAGTATGGATTGCTTTCAAAAGTAAAAAATAATAAGGTATTGTAAGATCTGCCTGGGATGGCCCCTTTGTGATTCTTGTTTTAAGTCTCTTCCAGTACCTGCTTTATCGAAGTGACTGGCACACCTGGGGGGTGCAGTTACCTCCCCCTTCTCTGAGGTCACATCCTGGAACACCCAAATCACTCTTCCTTCAGATTGGTTGGAAGTCAGGTCCACATCCTGTGTGGCCATATACCTTCTTCCTGACTCTTCCCCTTCTGTAGTTAAACCCTAGCCAGGGAGCTGCTCAGCTCTTTTCCTTGTGTCTCCAACTTGTTCTGGTGGCATGTAGTTTGGAATAAATTTCTCTTAACTGCCTAAAGACCTGGTGAGATGTTGGGTCTTCATCCATCCGGAGTCCAAGGAAAAGTAAGTGTGCAGCTCACCTGTTCTCCAGCCTCCCTTAGCCTCCGAGACAGTTAGACAGCAGCGGGGAGTCAGGTCAAGCAGGAACTCATTTATTACCATACAGCAAGCAGTTTTCAAAGTAAAAAACCGCGGTGGCATGGAAGGAGAGGAAAAGGAAACAACCAATCACTGTAAAGGTCAGTGATCTATCATGTACCTAAGCTTTCTATACTTCCCCTGCTGTCCACCAGCTGTTCACCCACTGATGTCACTTCGCCTGATCATGGTATCCAATCAGATTTTAATGTAAACAACTCGGGCTCTGCCCACTTAACTTCCTCTCAGGGCCATCTTTGCTGCCCATGTGCCCCACAGTGGTACTTTCTCTTTGGCAACCTAATTAAATCTAATAGCTATATTCTAAATTTTGGTATAAATGTCAACAAAGGAGGAGGCAACAATGCTCAATAGGAAATGTACTCATTACCTTGCTCATCATGTAACTGTTACCCCTCTGTACAGCATTTTTATAATAAAAATATACAAAAATGTCAAAAATATTAAATATATCAGATTATTTAGTATATCCAAATGGAGTTTACAAATACAAGGAACCAAGAAAAATAAACCATAAGGCAGTTTCGAGTGAACATAGCAGCAAATTTTGAATCTTTTAAGAAATAATGAACTGAGATAAAGTCATCTTTTTCAGTCAATTCTGCTACAATTTTGGGTTTGGGGAATTTATTTTAATACTTTCTGCTACCACATAAGCCAGGAATATTATTTGCTTCAGCATGAAGTTTCTACTTTATGATGGCTAACAATGTTATATTGTACATCTCATATTTAATCAATTTTTCCTAAGATACATGAATTTTAGGAGTGATAGCACTTCCAGTGAGCTCTATTTAAATTTTAGAATGAGATTTCTATTAGCAGTTAGGATAATTAGCAGGTAGGATAATCTCATTAATAAGTAACATAACAATAAACTAAGTCATATTCTAAATACAAAGTCATAGTTCCTCTCCTCTCTCCATCTCATCATTGGGCGCACCTGTCTCAGAGCTCAGCAGCATCTATCAATGGAACGGGAACGTGAGTGCCTGGGAAGCTAATGGCACACAGTTGCCATTAAGTGAGCTTACAGTCTGATAATTTTTAAGTACTACACAATATACCACCTTAAATGTCAGAAAATAACCATTTATGATTTATGTCGTCATCATCTATGTAACTTATCTCTTGCTGCATAAAAATTTACCACAAATGTAATGTTTAAAGCAGCATGTCTCATCATCTCACAATTTTTGTGGTTCAGGAATTTGGACACCCATCAATCACTTTTGTGTTTCAGGATCTTCTAGGCAGCTGATTGAAAGTGGAGAGTGGAACTAGAGTTTCATCTTAGAGAAATGGTTTGGGGAAAGGCTCTGAATCCTAAATCAGGTGGATTTTGATAGAATTTAAATTCTATTGGGGTGTTGATCTCATTATTGCTGGAAGATCAATCTATATGATCTTTCCCAGTATGAGAATTTGCTTGGGAGTGAATTCATTAGAGAAATAAAAACCATAATTGTATGGGGTCATCATTAAACATACCATCACCTCAGTCATATTTTGTTCATCTGGACCACATCTTGCAGCCTACACAATTTATCAAATATCTAATCCTGTTTCCACTTTAATCAATAGCTTTCTATTTTAGTGGGTGACTAGTATTACATTGTATGATTATGACACACTTTTTTCACCCCTTCTTCGCCTCCCCATCCAGGTTGAGAAATTATTAACTAATTAATTACAATATACCTAAAACATTTTGGCATAAAAATAAGCTTTAATCCATGCCTAGGATTTATATTTTTGGATCTTAAGGTGTTATTTGGTACTACAAGAAACTACCAACATTTTCCATGGTGGCTGTCTTGCCACTAAGAAGAAATAATGGTTCCCGTTCCAAATGTCTATTGTATGCAGTATGTCCACAACATTACTGACTTTTATTTCAACAATGACTAGTGATTACTGTCTTGATTCACTGGCACCTAGCTTCTTTCTATGATTTTCAGTGTGTTACTTATTCTTTTTTCTCTTTCTAATATTTTGTATTTAATATTCCCATTTTAAAATTTTTCTCCAAGTAGATGATGGTATTCTGAGAACATTTCTAATTTTTAACATAACTCTGTGGACTATTTTTAGTTTTATCATAATCATTTCTTTCCTTAGTAGCAGCCAGGATATTTTACTTGTGATTTCATACTCTCTTAATTGTAAATTGTTTTTATTTATATTTTGATTCTTTATTTATATTTGCTCTATTGTTTATCTAGTAGTATGCTATTTACTTATCAGTTCATCTATTTCCTACCTTTATTTAAATATCACCTTGTCTTTCCCAGTGGTATAGAATAATTATTAAAATTATTTAGGATACTGGTTCTTTTCTTTCAAATCTATTTGAGGTGTGTAGATGTGTTGCATTTTTGGCGAATATTTCAGGCATTACTCAGTCATTAATTTCCATTCTTCCCACAATGGAAAGTGAATTTACCTTGTATAACTTCAATCTTCTTAAAGTTATTGAATTTGTGTGTTTGGTCAGAACATGTTAATTTATGAGCAGTGCATTTTGATTACCTAAAATCATTTTGTATTCTATGTATATGGAGTTGAGTATTATGTTTATGCCAGTTTTGTACATGATTGACAAGGTGGGTTAAATGTTCGACATACTTACTTCAGTTCTTATTATATCCTTTACTTTTATTTTAAAGCATATGTATAATGTATAGGTGTTCACAGTTTCCCTGTGATGTTTTGATATACAAACATGTAGTGGTATTGTTATGAGGTAAATCATCCCAGAATCCACATTTTAAAATACTGAATATTGGAGTCTTTATTATACAGTTAACAGGCTGCAGGCTGCCAGTTGTTAAAAAGGGCAGCATGCAAATACACATAACCCAGCTAGGAAACATGCTAAAGAGGAAGGAAATAACAAGAACAATACCAACAAGCCAATTCAGCTTCAATGGAGAGTTGAATTGGGACGCCATGGTGACTGGAGACTAGCTAGGAGACAGGACACAGGACACAATCACAGAGACACATGTGGCATGGAGTTCTGGTGGCTAGCCAGGTCCGGGCCTAAATAGGTCGATGCAGGGGGCAGATCCTCAGGAAATTCCCAGTCCTAGGCACTAGAGTGACAGATTCAGTAACCTATCAGCCAAGTGCCTGCCCCTGCCTCCAGGGGTCCAGGCAAGCCTATTACCTGGGAGGCAGGTGATAGGTGTTGGGTGTCTTCCCCCAGCATGAAGACAAGATGCCAGACCTATAATCCACCATGTGGCCAATATGGCTCTGGACAGACCTGACCTCCTTATCTTTATCTTTTCAATCAATTAATATTTATAGTGGAAATATTAAAACACTTTTCTTCTAGGTATAAAGAAATATGTGGTGCACTGGCATCATCTAAACTTCTTTGTCTACCTTAAGGTTAACAAATGAGTCCCCATCTCCTTTACCAAAACTACCATTCCACTCAGAACATCTCTGAGATCAAAATTTAAGATGCTAAACAGAATAATAGGAAACTTTTTTTCTGTGTCTGGCCCATTTCACCTAAAATAAGCAAATTGTCTCAAATGACTGGATTTCATTATTTTTGTAAGTCAATAGTATCTACCAACTTGTGTACATGTACCACAATTCTTTTATTTGGTCCATGCTCAAATTTCAATTTTAATTGTGAATTTGTTCCTCTTGTGTTGTTTTAATTTTTATTTTATTCATTTGTTTGTTGATAAGTATGTGTGTGTGTGAGAGAGAGTATAAATATTCTGAAATCATCTTCTCTATTTCTGGTGTTATTCTTTGTCTGAAGTCTATTTTGCTTGATATTGGCAGAGTCATGTAATGCTCCTTTGATTATTTTTTTGTGATAAAATGAAAACTGTTTTATCTGATTCTTTTAATTCTTATTTCATCTTTGTTTTTGTAGAAAATAAGAGAATAGGAAGATGGTGGAGGAGAAGCAGGAGGCTAAACAAGCTCTCGCATAGAAAGCAGGTTTAGAGTTCCAGTGAGCAGTCCTAAGCCAGAGAATCACACCAAGTGTGCCATCACAGGACAGAGAGTTAAGCCAGAGAAGGAAAATCCAGGCAAGAAGACAGATCTGTGCACTTGCCAGGAGCTGCCGCTGCAGTGGCAGCGTTGGTGGCTGCGACCATAGCTGCCATACCTGGAACACAGAGAGTCCGGGATGAAGGAGCCAGAGGCGGTGGCTGAGCGGATTTTACTCAACACCAGCAAGAACCAACAAGGAGCAGACATCTTCATCCTGCCGTTCACACACCAGAGACGACCCAGGAACCAAGACTCGGCTTGAGTAGAAGCCTAACGTCCTCACTCCTTCTCAGGGAACAGAGGAGGGAAGGCCACCTCACCCCTCCCTACTACCGGAGATCTCCATCTTTGATGCTGACAAAGCTCGGCTGAGCTGCTAGCTCCAACTCAGGCCTTGGAAGAAAACTAGAGTCATTTAACTGGTCACAAGAACCTAACCTGACCTGTCAGACTCAGCTCCACCCAAGGAAAAGTCACTCAGCTCTGGTGCCAGCCCCAAGAGTGGCTTGCTTCACTGGGTAATCAGAGCCAGAGGCTGCCCGTCCCTTTAGCAGCCTCGACAATCAATTGAAATTCAGTAAACATAAACCCTGAGAGTGGCTCCAGGCTAGGCTCTGTGAGTTTCTCACAAGCTAGCCCTCCAGGAAGAGCTACTGTTTGCTGAAAGGCCTCAACTCTACCCAGAACATAGCCTCATCACAGCATTTCCAAACTTGAGGAAACAGCCATCTCCCTCTTTTGTGATACTCAAAGCAGATCTCCCTCCCATTGAACTAACCTGAGAGGAGGATCACAAAATCCTGGGTAAAATAGAGCATTTTTCTGCCTGTTCTAACAAACTGACTTAAGAAACCAGCCAGCCACAGGAAAATCAAACACCACAAGCAGACCAGAGACTCCAACAAGAGGCTGGTTTCCCACCCCTCCCAAAAAAATCAAAGAACCTTTTCTTTTCTTTTTTTGTACCTTTTATAAAAAAATTTTTTTCTAAAACTTTTTTTTTAATTTTTAATTTTTACCTTTTTTGAAAAAAATTGTTTTCTAGTAACTTTTTTTTCCTCTCATAATTTTTATTTTAGGGGTATATATGTGTGTGCGTTTTTCTTTCTTTTTTTTTCTCTTTAAAAATTTATTTATTTTTTGTTTTTGTTTAGCTCTACTGAACTTCTGATCTTTTTTCTTTCTTTCTTATTCTTTTCCCCTTTTCTTCTCTTTCCTTCTTCTTTATGTGACTTAATTGCTGTTCTGCACATCCTCAGATATACCCATAGTCGATTATTAGACCTTATCCCCCAATGTGTACACACTTAATCCACAAATTTATTACTCAATTCAAAACCTCTTAGACTTAAATTCCTTAATAGCAGTACTACCTCTTTATACTTATATAATATTTTAAGTATTTTTATTTTTAATTTTTTCACATCTCCTTTATATCCCTCCCCTTCTCTCATTATATGCATGTTCTTCTCTGAATATTTCGGTTTTGATTCTGCATAATATTTTTAATTTTTCCTTTTCTATTTATTCTGGTCTCTTTTTTTTCCTCTGTCTCTTTCTTCTTTTTTTCTCTCTCTCTACTTTCATCCTATCCAAACTATTTCCTGCTTTGAGATTAGGATTTAGTTAAATTAACTCTCCCTTTGCCTTCCCACATCTCTCTATTCCTATTTTTACCCACATTGCTCCCTAAACCTAATAATTTCTGGTTTGCCAAATTCTTCTTTGAGGTTCATAGGCCATTACTACATAGTTGTTTGATGTTGAATAGATGTTTCTGTTGAATTAGATTGTATCTGCAGACTATTGACTGTGCAAATACAGACTTTGGTTGATGCCTGCCTTAAGATAGTGTTCTAGCACAAAACTGGTGCGATTTTCATCCTAAATGGGCACAGTAAGCCAGAAAAACAAGAAAAATGGCAAGTCTGGGTATCCCAACTCCCACTCATGATAATCAGGGGAAAGAACAGATAATGAATAATCCAGCGCAGAATTCACAAATAGCTCTACAAACACTGCTGGCAAACATAATAAATGAAATGATTGAAAACATACAAAGGACTCTGTATGAGCGTGATAGGGAGAGAGAGGAGGCAAACAAAAGGTCAATACAGGAATATCATGAGCGTGAGGAAGCTACTCAAAAACTGATACAGGATTTGCGTGAGCAGCTTGAGAATACTCAAAGAGAAAGGCAGGAATGGCGTGAGCAGGCTGAGAACGCTCAAAGAGAACTACAGGAATGGCATGAACATGAGGAAGCTAAGCAAAGAGTAATACAGTAATACCTGATACAGTAATACCTGTTCAATTGAAATTATTTCTTATTTGGATATGTAAAGTAGTTGTTTAGAATACCAAGTAACTACTGTATACCAACAGAAATATTAGGCATTTTTACTACAAAGATGGAATAATGGGATGGCTGCTTGTAGATACTGGTAAGCTTAAAGACATTAAATTCCAACATATTGTTTTGTGAGTATAACTGTTGCATTCGTTTTCCCCTTGTCCTTTGTCTTACCATTTTGTTGTTCTCGTTCCCTTCCATAATTCAGATAAATGTATATACAATACCCATGGTACCAAAATCAAATACCATGACAACAAGGGATAACCATAGGGGGGAAAAACACAAAAGAAAAAAGTAATCACATGATACATTCAAAACGACAACAGCAAAGAACGACCTCTTTTATTCATATCTTAAGAGTTCATTTAGATTAGGATCATCTTTTATGGTCATATATATGTTGCTATGTTGGAAATGATCCATACAAGTTAAGGGGGAGTGGGTGAGGGAAAGTGGGAGAAAAATGGGCAAGGGGGTAATAAGTTCTACAAGAAATGTAGTTATTACCTTATTTAAGTAACTGTAACCTTTCTATACATTACCTTGAAAAAAACTAACTAAAAAATTATTAAATACACCAAAAAGAAATTAAATTATAATCTCAGTGCTTTGAATTCTCAGTTAAAGTGGAGTGTGACTCAAATGATAAAGTGATAGGCTTGAGCAGAAAAGCCAAGCAAGTGAACAAGCTCCTGAGTTCAAGCCTCAGTACAAGTATGCACACACACCATACACATACACACAAAGAATCATAGGGATATATGCAATTCTACTTGTAACATCTTTTTCTCTTGGCAACAAAAGCATATTTACATAAGCATCAGGTCTATTGTGGAAATTTCCAAATTGGAAATCATGTTTAACAAATAAAGCAATGTTTGTGAAGTTAAGGTTACAGCAGTGGGAGAATAGGAATCAGTCCTCAGGCTCAATGTGAGAGTATTTATGATGATCATGATGAATTAAAGATTTTTGAAGAGCAAATAACTCATCTATATGGTATTCAAGTCTGTAAAGAAGATTTTCATTTTTATTTTTATTATTTTATTGGTCATGGGATTTACACTCAGGACCTTGGCATTGTGTCCAATTTTTGCTGAGCAATTTTTTCTCAAGCCTAGCAGTATATCACTTGGAGGCACAGATCCACTTCTGGTTTTCTGGTGCTTAATTGGAGATAAGAGTCTCAAACCTTTCTTGCTCAGGTTGGCTTTCAATCTCAATTCTCAAATTGTAGCTTCCTGAGTAGCTAGGATTACAAGTGTGATGCACCAGTGCCTGCCTAGGTCTACTTTCTGAAGTAGAATTCTTACATTCTTCCACCTATATTCTAATTATTGTTAAGATTTACAGGTCTTAATATTAAGTGAGAGAATAAGTTAAGAGTGTTATAGAAGGCTAAATTGAATTTAAGAAAATATATTTGTATATAGGCATTTGGTCATATTAAGGGATTAAATATAGAACCAAAGGCTTCTGCAAGCAGCCATAATAGTTTGCTTGGTTCACCAAGTGAAGTCTGGAATTAACAACAACGCCTCTATCAAATATTAGAAAAACCCAGCACTTAGTCCATAAAATGAAAAAGGAGACATTTGGTATAAAATTTGAAAAAAGATGCAATTCCTATATTTAATTATGTAAAACACACTTACTGTCTATTACAGGTGGATTTAGGAAGGTTCAAAATGTCAGATACTGGTGTCTCACACCTATAATCATTTTAGCTATTCATAATGCTGAGATGTGAGGAGCCTATTTCAAAGTCAGTTTGGACAGGAAAGTCTGTAAGACAATTAACTCCAATTAACTATCAAAAAGCCAGAATAGGTTGTGTAGCTCAAGTGGTAGACCACAAGCCTCGATCCAAAAAGCCAAACAAGAGCAAATTTCCATGAGATCAAGCCCCACTACTGGCACAAGAACAGAATTTTTTTTTTTAATGACAGGATCAAAGCTGGGCAATAGTGGCTCATGCCTTTAATCCCAGCTACTCAGGAGGCGGAGATCTGAGGATCAAGGTTCAATTCCAGCCTGGGCAGGAAAGTCCGTGAAACTCTTATCTCCAATAAACCACTCAGAAAATCGGAAGTGGAGCTGTGGCTCAAGTGGTAGAGCACTAACCTTATGCTGAAGAGATGAGGGACAGCACCCAAGCCCAGTTCCAGCTCCACCACCCACAAAAAAAAAAAAAAAAAAAAAGGGACAGGATCAAAGATACTTCTTTCTTCATGACATTGTAAAATATATTATTGATATCTTAGAAAGTTTTTAATAATACAGAAACCTATAGGAAATAGCAGTATTGTAATATGCCATCGTTTTCTTTTTGTGTATGCTGATCCTGGCATTTGAACTCAGGCCTAGGACAGGAGCCTTTTGCTCAAGGTCAAGCACTCTACCACTTGAACACAACACTGCTTCAAGCTTCTGGTGGTTAATGAAGAAGGGTGTCATGGACTTTCCTGTCAGGGTGGCTTTGAACCACAGTCCTTAGGCCTTAGCCTCCTAAGTAGTGAGGACTACAGGGGGGGGATACTCTTTTCCAGTCATTATTTGTTATTTTTGTTGTAGAACTTCATTACATCACGCTGAGGAAGAAACTCAATATGGACTTTCCAGACTTCTAGAAAGAGAACAAAATAATATGCCATGTTTGGGTCTATTGACAAAGTATTTTCAAGGATAAAGAACTCTGAATGATTCTACTCTCTGAGAATCTAAATATATGCTGGAAAAGTCCAATCAATAAATAAGTTTTTGGTCAATTTCTATGGCTTATTGACTCTCACCACAATTTTCACAGTATTTGAGTAGATCTACCAACTCAAGAACCCCTGACTCTTAACTATTACTCCTGGATGACTAAGGCACATTGTTTTAGCGGGAAAAAAAGTCAGGTAAAAACCATGCATATCTTTCCTTTATTAAGTAATAAAATATAAGCAATACTTCACTCCCAGAGAGCTGAGTGAATTAGTGGCCATTTCTATAGTTTGAAATACTCAAGGGTAATGATTCTTTTCAAAGCTCTTTTTAAGTGACAAATTTTGTTAAATTTTGTATAGATATTTGGCCTATACAAAAGCCACATGCATTGTGCTATATGGCTGATGTGTATGCACAAATATCATATGCATTATGCTATTTAAAATTTAAACAGACCAGGTGCTGGTGGATCACACCTGTAATCCTAGGTACTCTGTACACTGAGACCTAAGTATTGAAGTTCGAAACCAACCCAGGCAGGAAATGTGAGACTTATTGCCAATTATGAAAAAACTCAGGAACAATGCTCAGGCCCTGACTTCAAGCCCCAATCGAAAAACAAACAAACAAACAAAACACCTTTAAGCAGATGATGATGGTAGACTCAGCAGCTCCTTGTTTTTGGTGGTTGTTGTTTGTTTGTTTGGTTGGTTTTGTTTTCTTCTGGGCTAGGCTAGAATTCAGGGCCTGGGTGCTGTCCCTGAGCATTTTTTTGCTCAAGGCTAGGGCTCTACCACTTTGAACCACAGCATCACTTTTTCTGAGCAGTTATTGGAGATGAGTATCACGGATTTTTCTGCCTAGGCTGGCTTCGAACCGGGATCACCATATCTCAGCCTCCTGAGTAGTTAGCCACTGGTGCCCAGCCACCTCTTCTGACTGAAATTAAATAAAAGTGGTGACAATTATCTGATTTTTCCTTTTTTTTTGGTCAGTCGTGGGGCTTGAACTCTGGGCCTGGGTATTGTCCCTCAGCTCTTCAGCTCAAGGCTAGAGATCTACCACTTGAGCTACAGCGCCACTTCCATTATCTGATTTTTCAAAGTAATTAATTAATAGGGATGAAGAGGAGCACTTCACTATGATAAAAGAGGAACAAGAGCATCCCTATCTTAACCTCAAGACTGCATTAGTTCTTATAATTTCTTATTTAAAATAGGTATAAGAGAAAGTTAAACTCATTTGACTTTGATTGTGTAGTGAGTGATGACCTTTACTAGTAATAACTATTTTTCTTAAATTTTATTTGCCACATGTTGGTGGCTTACCCTTCTAATACAAGCTACTCAGGAAGTTTTTATCTGAGAACTCTAGATAGGAAAGTACATAAAATTTTTATCTCCAGTTGATCACAAAACAAACAAAAACAAATAAATAAACCCACATAAGTGGTGCCATGACTTAGTAGTAGAATATCATCTTTCAACAAAAAAAGAGAGAGACCAGTGCCTAGGATGGGAGTTCAAGCCTCAATACTAGAATTTAAGTAAAGCTTTACTTTTATTTTCTTTTTTTTTTGAGGGGAGGTGGGTTCTCTGATATACATGAACATATGCCAAACAACTATAAGACATAAAATGACATAATAAATCTAGTGAAATTTGACACACTGTCATAAAACTGATATACAATTTAAGTTTTTAACTGCAAAATGAAGCATGAAGGGATTTCTGCTGGCATACATTTTAGTATTACCATGTGCAAGTTTAACAAGATTATACAGAACCTAATATCAAGAAGCACTTACTGGGCTGGGAAGGTGGCTCAGTGGTAGAACGCTCGCCTTGCATGCATGAGGCCCTGGGTTCGATTCCTCAGCACCACATAAGCAAAAAGAAAAAAGCCAGAAGTGGCTCTATGGCTCAAGTGGTAGAGAGCTAGCCTTGAGGTGAAGAGCTGAGGGACAGCGCCCAGGCTCAGAGTTCAGGCCCCACGACCGGACCCCCCCCCCCCCCAAAAAAAAAAAGAAAAAAAAAAGAAGCACTCACAGACTATGATTTGTCAAGATAAGGGTGTGTTTCATCTCACTAGGCAAAAATAGAGAGGAAAACCCTATAAACAGCAACTACAATGACATTGAAAAACAATAAGAAACAGATAAGAATGGCGCTATTGTTGATTCTTGTATACTTAAAGATATTTTGTCTTCTTTCCCTATTATGAGGCAATTTGGATTGAAGTGAGGGGAGATGAATTTCTGTGGGTGTGGTGAATGACTAGTGAGAGATTGATTTTACTCATTCTTTTTGGAAAAAAAAGGCAATAATTTTTGGTGTGGTGTGGGGCACATAGGCAGCAAAGATGGTGCTGAGAGGGAGTTGAGTAGGCACAGCCTGAGTTGTTTATGTTAAAATCTGACTGGATACCACAACCAGGTGAAGTGATAACAGTGCATGAACAGCTCATGGACAGCAGGGAAAGTACAGAAAGCTTAGGCGCATGGTAGGGTGACCTCTACAGTGATTGGTTGGTTCCTTTTCCTCCCCTTCCATGCCATGTGGTTTTTTGCTTTACAAAGTGCTTGCTGTGTGGTAATAAACAAGTTCCTGCTTGACTTGACTCCCCAATGCTTCTGACTATCTCCAAGGCTAAGGGAGGCTGGGGAACAGGCAAGCAGCGCACTTACTTTTCCTCGGACCCTGTCCATCTTCCCTGGGATGGACAAAACCCCAACATCTGGTGCCCAACTGGGGGCCATGAAAGGAAAATATACCAGCTGAGGCTAAGCAGTCTCTCAGGGTAAGTGAAACCCTTAGTATGGGTAATTCTATCTTGCAGAAGGGAAGTGAGAAGGAAAAGGAATGGGTCAAATTCAACCAAGAACACACTGATCAGACAGAAGCATGCACAGTGGAAGTCAAAATGAAGGTGAAGGTTACCCCCTCTGAATCGGGTGCCCCGGACGGTCCTAGGCCCCCACCCTATTCCCCTGATTGGAGGGGGTACGGCACCCTATGTGGCCCTACAGAGGGACCTGCAAGACCTGGAGCCCTACCAATCTTCCACAGAGGGGTTGAGGGCCGGGGAAGTAAAGGAAGGGCCACCCAGGAGCCCAGACCCTGGGCCACAAGATTTGGTTCCCCAAGCATATCCGGTCAATCTGGCACCAGGAGCTAACAGACCATTGGAATGGTATCCATGAGAAGCTATGGATCTTAAAGAGCTCCTCAAGGTGGTGGTGGAGGATGGCCCAAACTCTCCTTGGGACCAGACCTTATTCAGGACATTGCTTATCACCCATGTGTCCCTTAGGACTGGCTGGATGTGGCCAAAGCCATCCTCACCAGTTCTCAGTTATCAACTGTTGTGCCTTCTTTAAGGAGGAATGCCGAGTGTGGGCAGAGAATAACCAGCAGGCTCAACCCGAGATACCTATTACTTACATCATGTTAACAGGGACAGGGGAAGGGTACTCCACTGGTGTCCAACAGGCTACAATACCTGATCTGTACTATAACCAGGTGAGGCAGGCAGGACTTGCCGCATGGTACAAATTGGATGAAGGGCCCACTGAGTTCCCCATAGCAAGAGTGAGACAAAAACTGGGTGAACCACTATCTGATTTTTTAGACCAAGTTGAACAGAGTGTTCACCACAAGTTGACAGCAGGGGACCTCTGAGATCAGTTTGTAAAGCTACTGGTTTGGGAAGGGATGAATGCAGACCACCTCACGGCCTGTGCAGGATTGAGAGAGAGTTCCCTGAGCAGATGGGTGGTGGCCTTGCAGGATGTGGGAATGCAACAGCACCAGTCCCAATCACTATCTTTAGCTTTACATGCTCAGACATCTGCAATGACTGAAGCTATTACCCAGGCCCTGGCAGTCCAGGGCTAAGAAACCCAAAGACGAGCGGGGAGAGAGACTTGTCTTAAATGCAGACAGGAGGGGCACTTTAAAAGGGACTGTTCAAAACAATTCCCCGCCAACCGGCCCCAGGGGGTCCAAAAGGCCCCAGGGGTTCCAAACTCCCCCTACACCCTGCCCCAGGTGCAGGAAGGGGTACCATTGGAAAAAGGATTGTCGATCCAAATTTGATTTGAATGGGAAGCCTTTAAACTAGGGGAGGGCCATCCTCCAGCCCCGTTAACTCAAGGAGGAACCCCCTCTGCTGTAAGTCCCAGGCAGCGACATGGCAAGAGGATCCAGGCCCATTGGATCATCCCCCTGGTGGAAGGACTCCACCCTAAAATGAGTATTTTCATAGGTTTTCATAGGCGGGAAGCAGTTTCACTACCTAATTGACATGGGGGCAGATAGAATCTTACTCAGGGAGGAGGAAATGCCCTGGGACTGGAAGCTTGCACTGAGGCCCTGATATTGGGGATAGGGGGCACTCCCAGTCCAAAAAGATGGTTGCCCTTATGAAATGGACTAGCCCAAGGAAAGATATGAGCAGAGAAGGGGAAAGATAGGCCTTTAGTAGCAAAAAACCTCACCACCAATTTACTAGGGCAAGACATACTAAGACAAATGGATGCTGTGGTCACAATGGATAATCGAGAATTCTATGATGATATCCTGGATAGAGAAGAAGCACAAAGGCTTAAATGGGATCTAGAGGGAGTTAAGGTAAAAGGATTTTTTTGTAAGCTGGGAGGTCCTGTTTGGGTGGAGCAGTGGCCATTGAACAAACCTAAACTTGTAGTCCTCCACCTTTTGGTGGAAGAGCAGACAAACCTTGGGCACATATGCCCTTCTATGAGTCCTTTGAAATCACCCATATTTGTTATCCAAAATGCATCTGGAGCCTGGCATATGCTCTAAGACCTACGTAGGGTAAATGAAAGAATGGAGCTAGTAGGAACGCCCCTTAGAGGCATGCCCTGGACTCCCGCTATACCTTCAGAATATACCATGGTTGTGATCCCACAGCATCTGGATGACTGTGAATGGCTCTTCAGGACATTCAAAAATGCTTTTATTTGTACATGCCAGCCCTTTTTAAAAGTACCCTCGCTACAATCACCAGGGGTAAATCCAAGAGGCCTCAAACCCAATGTCCTCTGGCAATCTGATGTTACTCATTACCCAGCCTTTGGTAAGCTTTAATATATCTTTGTCTCTATAGATAACTACTCAGGAGCATGCTGGGCCACAGCACATACAGGAGAAAAAAACTAAACATTCACAAGCACATTTTCCTCAATGCTTTGCCACCTTGGGTCTACCAGCATAAGTTAAAACTGATAATAGACCCTGTTTTGTTAGTAAAGCAATGTCAGAGTTTTTTTGATAGATAGTATATTAATCATACTATAGGAATTCCCTATAATCCCCAAGGCCAAGCAATTACAGAAAGAAATCACCAGTGTCTTGAACAATTATTAACAAAAAGGGGGATTTAACACCCATGTACAGTTACAGATAGCTTTATTTAGCATTGACATTTTAAATTTTTCAAAAGGGGCAACTGAATCCAGATTTCAGACGCATTGGCGCCAATTAAACCGTATGCCCCAAGTGAAAGTCAGATGGAAGGACCCTCTGACACAACAATGGAGAGGACCTGATCCCCTAGTTACAATAGGCTGGGGATTTGGATGTATTTTTCCCATAGGGGAGACAGGGCCCATTTGGATCCATCCAGGAAAAAGATAACTACTAACCATCCCCAAGGGCAACCAGTCCTTAAGAAGCTCTTGTGTTCCCTAACAATTGCAGCTGTTGACTATCCTGACCCTCCCAGTCCTGAGAATGGCCCTACAGAATTCACACTAACCTCAACAGGTGACCTGGGCAGTGATAAGTACTGGCAATGGAGAAATCATCAATAGCACCACAAGAAAAGCTGTCCATTGGACCTTGTGGCCTGACCTTCACTTTGACCTGTATGACCTGGCTAGAGGATCCTGGGAGGTTGGAGATTGGACCCCCCCCCTTCACCAAGGATGGTCTGAGTGTGGGGGCCCATGAGGATGCACCATGCCTCATTTGTGGGACCCCCAATACCCAGGTTGCTCCCATGCTTTAAAGAGGGCAACCTTATGAGATACTGACTTTTATATATGTCCCGGAATAATCAACCTGCTTTGGGCATTTCTAATTGTGTTGGGGCTGATGTTTATTAAACTTTACAGAGGAGGGAAAAAGGATAACTAACTGGGAGGTGGGCAGGATGTAGGGGTTGCAGCTATATCAAAAAGGACAGAGCCCAAGAGATCCAACTCATGGTTCTCTGCACTCATTATGATAAGCTCAGTGCCAAAGATTACCCCCTACCTTAGGTGAATCCCCGAAATTGGAGGTATCCAGTCAGATTTTAACATAATTGTGGTATCCAGTCAGATTTTAACATAAACAACTGCATACCACAATCAGGCGAAGTGACATCAGTGCATGAACAGCTTGTGGACAGCAGGGAAAGTATAGAAAGCTTAGGCTCATGATAGGGTGACCTCTACAGTGATTGGTTGGTTCCTTTTCCTCCTCTTCCATGCCACGTGGTTTTTTGCTTTAAAAAGTGCTTGCTGTGTGGTAATAAATGTGTTCCTGCTTGACTTGACTCCCCACTGTGTTTGACTGTCTCAGAGGCTAAGGGAGGCTGGGGAATGGACGAGCGGCGCACTTACCTTTCCTTGGACCCTGTCCGTCTTCCGTGGGATGGACATAGACACAACAGTGTGGTGAGTGTTTGCCTGAGAATGCAAGCATTCAGGTAAAGAAATAGAGAATGATGATAGAGTAATATTACCCGAAATGCCTTGTATCCATAAATTGACACGTTGAATGGTAATCCATTTGTACAACTATATAAAGATAATAAAACATAAAAATTCAAAACAGCAAATAGATTATTAGTTGCTATTTAGAATGCAGGTATATGATTTTATATGTGCATATATATGCACATATTATATATATGTGCATATATATATATGCACATGTGCATATACATGTGCATATATATGTGCACACACACACACACACACACACACACACACACACACACACATACACATACACACAGATTACATTAAACATGCTTTGTTACAATGCTTTTTCTTCCTGGCCCCATAAGAAGTATAGACTAAATATATTGGAATATATATTAAAAATAGCTTGGATAATTCAGTCACTACTTCTCAGGTCCAATCTTATTTTTGAGTGTCATACAATGGTAAGAGATTATCTGAATATCAGAGATTTGTTAGTTGATTCACTGTATTGGATACTTTCTTACAGATCCCAACTAACTTATTTACTCTTATAGGGATCTTAACAATTTTAATTTTAGATTATAGATCCCATTTGTCTTGTGGATATGTATGTTTTGTATAATATTATAGTATATATAACATATTGTACATTTTATAAATATTATAGTATATATAACATACTGTACATTTTGTAAAATTTTGTATATAATACATTATATATGAATATCTACAATATTCACACATAATAAGTATTATGTATTTGTTTAATAAATATATTAATATATATATAATATACCAATTTTACTATATACAATATTAAATTATATATAATATATACAATATATTCATTTAAAATTATATGTATATCAATAAGAATCATATACATCCTCTAATGTTAAAATTTGAAAGAGCTAATTAGTATTAAATTATTTTTACTTAAGTTATTTTAGTTAAATAAGTTGAATTAATATATCAACATAATGAATCTATCTTCTATATCTCTAATCCTTAAGTGATCATAGTTATCTTTGTATTTGATTATGACCAGAGAGGAGAAATTCATTCACAAATAGCACCAAGTGTTCTCGTGAACTGAAACCTGAGTATAATTTATAAATAATATGTGGCACATACAGAGATGTTTATGTCTTCTCCACCTGACATTTTTTTTTTTTTTTTTGTCGGTCGTGGGGCTTGAACTCTGGGCCTGGGCGCTGTCCCTCAGCTCTTCAGCTCAAGGCGAGCACTCTACCACTTGAGCTACAGCGCCACTTCCGGTTTTCTGGTGGTTTATTGGAGATAGGAGTCTCACAGTCTCTTCTGCCCGGGCTGGCTTTGAACCTCGATCCTCAGATCTCAGCCTCCTGAGTAGCTAGGATTACAGGCGTGAGCCACCAGCGCCCGGCTGACATTTTGTTTTAAAATATC
This sequence comes from Dipodomys spectabilis, assembly GCF_019054845.1. Classification (NCBI taxonomy): domain Eukaryota; kingdom Metazoa; phylum Chordata; class Mammalia; order Rodentia; family Heteromyidae; genus Dipodomys; species Dipodomys spectabilis. Next base: position 10,750,765 of record NW_024871113.1, on the reverse strand, counting down.
ATGCAGCTCATGAATTCTCACTTATTTGCACACTGAAAATTACATTTAGAAATAAAGATAGCAATGGTTTTGATTCTGCAGATGGTAGTTAATCTCTGCGGTAAATGGTACTGCAAAATAAGCCATCAAATGGAGCGAGCTTGACATTTAAATCACCTAAAGATCATTCCGAAAATTTCTGGCAGAGGGATTAAAATATCTACAGGTTAGTGGAATTTTTCAAATTTTTTAAAGAAAGGGAGAAGTTTTAGAGATCAAAATGGCAGCAACATACACAGTAACCATCTCTTTCCCCCAGGAATGTCATCACTCAGAGTTACTTTGTAACTCTTTGTCTTTCCTCCCAAAACCTTGTGTAAGGCATATGGTGGCAACAAGCTGCAACACTGACATTTAGCTTTTATCCTGATGAGTGGTGCTAACAAAGCATGCCATGTAATGGTTGAGAACCATCTCTAAATGAAATGAAATCAAGCACCTTCATGTTAACTAGTAAGTGAGCCTAGTAAATAAAAATTACTCTAAAAATAACCTACACTTACTATGATTTTTTTTCCAAGTCTTTCCATTTCCTAACAAATGGGGCAGTGTCATTCTTTCTGATGAAAGCATAGAATTACATTTTATATAAATAATTATATACCACATTTTTTTTATCCACTCATCTACTGAGGGGCATCTGGGTTGGCTTAATATCTTAGCTATGGTAAATAATGTTGCAATAAACATAGTTGTGCTGGGAGCTTTAGTATTGCCTTGTTGGTAATTGTTTTGGTAAACGCCCAAAAGTGGCATTGCTGGGTCATAGGGGAGCTCTATGTGTAGTCTTTGGAGGAACCTCCATATTGCTTTCCAGAGTGGTTGAACAAGGTTACACTCTCACCAACAATGCAGTAGCCAGTCCCAAAGAAACTTAGGTCCTAGGTTTTCCCTTTTTTGCTGAAAAGCTCAAAAGCTGTGTACATATGTCCATATAAGATGATGCTAAGTGAAATGAACCCTAAGATACAGACACAAGAGGTCTGAATTTTTTTGTTATTGTTTTAAATGTACTATGTGATTTTATCTTTGTTTCCTTTGTATGTTCTTCCCCATATGGTATTTACCATATTGTCACTGTACTTGATTTTGGTACACTGCATCTTGTATTTGTCTAATCTGGGAAAGGGGAAAGGGAATAAAAATCACTAAAACAAAGACATAGGATGACCCATTGCAACAAGGATACCCACAGGACAGTATATTGGAAATGATCTTTACAACTTCGGTGGGGGTAGGGAGTGGTCAGGAGTGTGGGAGGTTGGGGAGGAAAGGGAGAGTGGGACAACAACAAGGGAAGGGGTAACAATGATTGAAAATTAATGTACTCATTGGCTTATTCATGTAACTGTAACCCCGGTGTACAGCATCTTTACAATAAAATAAAATAAAAAAAGAAATGAGACATGAAAGGACAAAAAAGTAACCTACAAATTAGAGACCATCAAATGGAGCCAATAAACATAGTTCTCTGCCAAATGATAGAAAACAAAAATGTAAGTTTATTTTTCTTATAATTTGTTTAGCATACTGGCATTTAAACTCAGAGCCTGTAATAAGGCTGGTGCTCTGCCACTTGAGCCATATTTTGCAGTGGTGTTTCTAGATGCTTAATTTGAAAATGGATTCTAGTAAACTTTTCAGCTTTGTCTAGCCTGAAACTTCAACCTTCCAATCTCATAGACTCCTGAGTAGCTAAGATTATAGGTGTGATCCACTGGGGCACTGTCCTGGAATTAAACATTTTAGGTTTTAAAATGGAATACATAATAGATTTGGACTTCTTCCAGTATTTAATTTCATTGATAATTTGAAATTTCTTAAAACTTAATGTGTTATTTTTTTGAAAAAAAAAATCACAGCTAAAATGTCATTCATTTTAAAGTAAAAATATTTGGTTATATAATTCCATATACTGGTTATATAACTCCAATGTCATTAATATCTTCTTGCAAATAGTGTGAAAACATGCTTATTTTGAGATAATTCTGCAAACTACACCACAGTATTGTTACTTAATTGTACTAAAACTTATCATTTTCTTAGGATTTAGTCCCCATTATCTTGAAACTATATTTGTACTTTGGAAACAACATTTTTGACAAAATCCTTTCAGAGCCCTATTAGAAAATTAACCAGCAGTTCCTTTATGAAATATGAGGATATACGTGATAATTATACCTGCATAGCCAATACTGTTCCAAAACAAAGGTACTATCATGATTCAGAACTTTATTATTGTCTTGGTTTAAATTATGAAAGAAGAGCTGTGTTTCCTTCTCACAGAAATGTTTTTGTATACCAGTATTTTGATAAAATTTTAGTATGTCACTACTCTTGATTTATTGCCTGTATTTGTGATTCATGTGGTTATTTGTTCACTCCAAATATTGCATATTAAAGATGGAATTCGACAGACATTATGTTTCCTCAGTGTACTCAAATCTGATGTTTCCTGAAAATAGCCATCCAATCATTTCCCATAAAACAGATTCAACTATTGAAAGACAATTCTCTTATTACATGAAGCCACGCTTGGTGAAACACAGCTGGAACCCCAACTGTCCTTGAGGTACAATTAGGATGACAAGGAGTTCAGAGACTACCTTGGGAAATTAGTAAGAAAACTGTCACAAAACCATGGGTCAAGGGAAATGTCCCAAGTCATAGAGTTTACTAAGGTCCTATTCTTCATCTCCAGTACTGGAAACCAAGTATCATATCAGCCTTTATAGAAAACAACTATCTTGTTTAAGACATGTTTATGTCAGAAATACAGAGAACTGACTCTTTCTTCTTCATTAGTAGATAGTATAGTGTAGTAAGATATATTAAATGTGATTGCTTTAACATTACATGTCAGCTTGATTGAGATAATTTCTTGTTACCTTCCAACTTTTTGCCTGGAACTGGGATTCATAACAAAGGAAAGAATGGATACATGATCATAAATTAGCTACTTTGTATTTACTATATTGTAAACTAGTTATTGAAAATTTCACATGATTTACTTGTTTCTTGTGTTGGTACTGGGCTTGAACTGAGACATATTGCTCTTCCTTGGCTATTTTTGCTCAAGGTTGATACTATACCACTTAAGCCATAGGTCTACTTATGGGGGGTTTTTTGGTTTGTTTTTTTCTGGCTAATTGAAAATAAGATCTCATGGATTTTTCTGTCTGGGCTGACTTTGAACTACCATAGTCAGATTTGAGCTTTCTGAGTAGCTATGATCAGTGGTGTAAGACACCTCTTCTTGGTCATAAATAATTCATTTTAGCTGCAGCATTTTTTTGTCACTATAGAATGAAAGATTTAAAAGTAGCAGTGATTACAAGCAAGTTAAGTGGTACCGCAATATTGAAGGTGGAATTGTTTGACTTCAGCACTTCAATTTTCTCAACTTTATTGGTATGACAAATGTGTAAATATGAGCTATTATTTAATACCTTAGTATTTTAGCCTATCCATTTTTTAGAGTATAAGACATTACATCAAATTCTCAAAATGATAAATCTTAGTTGGACTAAATATATACCTAACAACATTTATCATGATAACTGTTATTGAATGAAAATCCTAAGTATCATTGGAAAGATCAGAAATATATTTCAATTGCTACTGCGAGAATGGGTAGTTTTCCACAGTTTGAAATTTACCTATCTTCTTTACATCTTTGTGATTGACATGTTCTCTATGATGCTATTTCTGTGTACCATTCAGTGTCCACAGTACATCTAGGAAATTACCTGCATAAATGTAGCCTCCATATGCATTAACTGTGAACAATGCCCATTGTAAGAATTGGTACTTAAGGACTGCTCAAGATCACTATGCATCTTATCCCATTCAGATTACCAGAGAAAAATTATTTTTGCTCCTTTACTCCTTTTTGCTTAAAATTATTGGTAATAAGCTTGTATTATAACATACTGTCACACAAATATCCCATGGAGAAATGGAATTTCATGTATAGCTGCATATCTTTCCTTTCTGACTCTAAGAAATCCATACATGGTTTCACCACTTTTGTATTTATATTTATTGACCATTCACCACGACTGTTCAACTGAAAAACTATAGAGAGCCTATTATGTGCCAAGGTATTATGTGCATGGAGAATCCAATAATAAATAAAACCATTATAATAGCCACCTTTGTGAGGTTTCCATCCCAGTATGGAAGACAGACAAGAAAACTAGAAAGATAGATAAGTAAAGCATAACAAAGGAAGTTTTAAATTACAAAAGCAGAAGGAGGAAATTACAACCATGACCTGTAATAAGATCACCTCGGAGTAAGACATAATGAATATAATATTGCATTATGTCCTGAATATATATGTATTAATCAGCTCTGCATTATTGTAAGAAAAAGTAGTGACAATTTTAAGAGAAACAGTTAATTTCTGTCACTCACCAATTTGTAAGTTTCAAGACCAAACTTGAAATTTAGCTTACAAGGTCTCATGCTCTGTCTAGCTTGGCTTCTTTGCTCAAAGCTGGCACTCTATTACTATTCATTTGACCTTGAAGGTAGTGGGTGATGGTGTATCCTGTCAGAGCATGTGTATTCAAAAATGTGAAGACACCTCAAACAGGAGCAGAGTGAAAGTGACTGCTGTTCTATTATTTCTTTAAGGAGGATCCCAATGACAAATTACCTCCCCTCATCATCATCTCCTAAATACTTCACTTGCTTCCAATAGCACAACACTGGGATCAAGCTTTAATCGCTGGGAGGATATACTAAGCCCATCCCATTCTTCCCCTGGTCTCTGAGAGCCTCTATCCAACCATACAAATATCTTCATTTATCCCTAGAGCCAAAGTAGCAATTATTGTAATAGTACTCAAAAGGCTAAGTCCAAAATCTCATATGAGAAGCTAGACAATATTTCAGCTGCATAAACAAACAAGTCACAAGCAATGTAACAAGTAAATATTCCTTTTCCAGAAAGGACAAATAGACAAGTATAAAGAAGTAATTGGCCCAACCTAAAAGTAAATCCTGAATCCAAGTTTCATATAGTAAGCTAGCCTGGTTCAACCCACAGGAGTATTCTCTGAGACTCCAACTTGACTCTGGGAGAGTTTTGTTTCTCTACTTATCTTAAATCGCCACTTCAGATTTACTCAGAGTTCCTCTAAACAAGTCACTGGGGACTTCTTAATGGGCCTGAACCTTCAGCAATACTGTCCTTCCAAAGCTTTCTTTGAAATATCAATGGAAGCCACAAATCTTGCATACCCACAGGGTTCTACTTCCTGTGGAAAATGCCAGTGTCTGTTCCCAGCATGACCTGATTGTGTGCCTTCTGGAACCCTAGCTAGAAAGGCTATAGCAGAATGATCTAGCCTGTTACAATCCAACACTGGTGTTGGTAGGGTACCAAAGGACTCTTTTTCAAGCAGTTCCACCCTTGAGATTTCTGAAGTGCTCTGGCAGCATTTTTCCATTTCACATGTAAAGAAATTCATTTTTAGCCCCTTTAACCTTTTCACTAATTTGCTTCATTGCATCCTTTAAAGCTAGACCTTTACATTTGGATTAGGCTGTGACTTTTCCAAATGTTTTCACTCTTCCCTTAGTTATCTATACATCAGCTTATTAGAGGCCAGTAACATCTACTCACAGCCTGAACTCTTTGCTGTTTGGAAATCTGTCTCAACATATAAAGTAGTCCATCACCTTACCATCTTTCATTATGCATGGACAAAAGCAATGAGGTTCTCTGCCACACTGTGTGAGTATATTAGTCAACGTTTCTTCCCTATTGAAAAATGTTGGATTGCTTGGACTGCCAGGAAACCACACAGACATCCAGGGACAAAGAATGAAGAAAGGCTTATTGCCAGGAAAGGGACTGGCAAAACCCCTTCTCACAAAGAAGTGAGAAGAAGCACCGGCTATTGTCTGAGATGATCTATATAACCTAAGAGGTTTAGGAGGGGCTAGAAGGGGCTAGGAGGAGGAGACCCTGGTGTGGACGTGTGAGCTAGGGGCTTCATCATGGATTTATGGCTGCTGTCCAAATAGTAGATAAGAGGTCCTGCAACTGCCCAGACTGAAGGTCACTCTAAGGGGCTCTTGTTGCCTTATATGGTGGTAGCTGCCCTAGAGAAGTGCCATCCCAAGGTAAAGGGGGTTGGATGCTGATTATTTACTACCTTTATTAAATAGGTCTAGTGCTGCTTAGGAAAGGAGCATGCTAAGCTGTGGAGGGGGGGGGGAAGAAGTGTACTAAGATATTGAAAAGGCATTAATTTCACTAAACACAAAATATTCGAGAAGATAAATTCATAGAGTGAAAAGTTCTATTTTGGTTCATGGTTCTGTAGGCTCCAGATCAGGATAAGAGGCTTATTGTGCCTGTGACAAGACAGGACATAGCAGAAATTAGGCAAACTTCTCAGCTCCAGAGATAGGAAGGAAAAGCAACAAGAAGCCTCAACTGACAGCACATGCCTAAATTCTAACTACTCAGGAGGCTGAGTTCTGAGAATTGCAATTTGAAATCAGCTCAGGCAGAAAACTCCGAGATTCTTATCTCCAATTAACCAGCAAAAAGGTGGAAGAGAAGCTGTGGTTCAAGTGATGCTAGACTTGAACAAAAATGCTGAGGGAAAAAGTGCTTGAAATGTGGCTGGATATTGGGGTCTAGTGTAAGAAAAAGGACACCAACATGAATGAAACGCACATGGCAATGTTTACTTTTGCAGAAGGGTATTCTATTGACAAGAATCCAAGTAATCAAGTACCATGCAGTTACTCAGGTTTTATTTCTAACAAAGCAGACCCTGATCCTTGACTGGCTGAGCTCAGGTTAGAAATTTGACTAAAATTTGATACAAATACAGAGGATGGAGACTAACCTTTACAACTTGGTGGATATGTTTCACAGACAAATGGAGGCGGGGTTTAGCAAGAATGAAGAAAAAAACATAACTAAAAATAATTAAGACATATATATATATATATGTATATAGGGATAAATAGAAAAGATTGTTTCTCATAATTTTTTCCCTCTTTTAAATTCCTTCTTGACATTCTACCTCATGTGTATTTAATAACAATAAGTATGTTACAAGAGTTTGGTGGGGCATACTGCATAAGTCTGTGAATTAGTCCCCATATATAAAGTATAACACAACCTAAAATTAATACCATTACCCCAGTTATAAAAATGAAGGATTCAAATTGAAGTCATCCCTTCCTTTTATTTTCCAAACAATTGTTACAGCTAGCTAGTAAAGGGATCATTTATCCTTGAATGTTTAGGTACGTTATTTGATAAGCTACAAGGACCTAAAGGACTTGGTGATGATTCCATCTGGGGCTCTAGTTTTGGATGAAGTTACATTTTCCATCAATCACCTATACTCTTTTATGCCCAACTAGTGGTAGCTAGTTGCTCTGGGAAACTTCACTGCTATTATAATTGTAATAAAAATAACTAATCCAATTTACATTTTTATTTATGGCAGACCACCAGAATAGAACCAATTTAGCTCAGCAGACTCAAGTACTATCTATGTAAATATGTAGGTCAAAGGGCCCCAGGATTTAAACATTATTCTCCTGGTTGGCATTTTGGACTGGCTGGGACTATAAAATGCCAAAGTGAAGTACAGGTCCTTCTCCAGTATCCCAGTAGGGCCTCCATCCCCCCCTGACAACTCCCTCCTTAATAAATATCATCAGACATGTGTTTAGAGTGATTTCAGAACACATGATCATTCAATCTCTCAAAATTCAGAGTCTTCTGCAACCAGCCAAGTGCCCCATAACCATCCACAACCCCTTATCCCTAGTGAGATATGAGGTGTAGTTGGTGTCAGAAATAGACCTCACAATTTGTGGCAGGGGTGGGTAGTGTTCTGCAATTTGTCCTTTTATTCCTAGGAAATGCAAAGAAAAGGTTTTACAAAACTCAATTCCTCATGACAATTCTTCCTGAAACAGAGTTATCATACACTCATTGATATTAGGTACAGAGATACATCTGAGTGCAAAATACCTGAGCCTCCAGTTGACCTGTCCCATAACAGTTACAGTCACTTTTACTTAGTGTGTACATAGATTTTCTTCTTTGTACTGCCTACCCTGTGCTCTATAGGAGCTGCTATTTTGTGTGTTCATTTTTATTAAATACTATAAACATTTGAATTTTTATTCTGATCTAGTCAATGATCCACTGATGATTCAACAATGGGGTGTTGAGTCTTCATGAGTCTCTGAATGCCTGCATCAACAAATTGGAGAAATCTCAAACCAATAATTTAATGGTGCACCTTAAGCTCATTAAAATATTAGAAATGACCCCAAAACAATAGACATGAAGAAATAATTAAAGTTAAATCAGAAATGAATAAATTAGAGACCAAAAATACATAGAAAGAATCAACAAAACAAAGTTGGTTCTTTCAAAAAATTTTACTTAATATAATTTTTCCAAGTCTTTGCATTTCCTAACAAGTGGGGCAATGTCATTCTTTCTGATGGAGACATAGAATTCCATTGTGTATATATACCACATTTTCTTGATCCATTCATCTACTGAGGGGCATCTGGGTTGGTTCTAGATTTTAGCTATGGTAAATAATGCTGCAATAAATATAGTTGTGCTGGTAGCTTTAGTGTGGTCTTGTTTGTAAACATGTGGGTAAATGCCCAAAAGTGGGATTACTGGGTCATAGGGGAGCTCTATGTGGAGTCTTTTGAGGAACCTCCATATTACTTTCCAAAGTGGTTGAACAAGATTACACTCCCACCAACAATGAAGTTAGGTTCCCTTCTGTCCACATCCCCTCCAGCATCTGTTGTTATTAGAGTTCTTGATTTTTGCTGTTCTAACTGGAGTGAGGTGATATCTCAATGTTGTTTTGATTTGCATTTCTTTTATGGCTAGGGATGTTGAACATTTCTTCATGTGTCTATTGGCCATCCTTCTTTCTTCTTCAGAGAAGTTTCTCTTTAAGTCTTTAGCCCACTTATTTATTGGGCAGTTGTTTCTTTCCTCAAAGATTTGTTGTTGGGGGATTTAATTTTTTGAGTTCCAAGTATACGTTAGATATGAGACCCTTGCCCATTGTATGGCTAGTGAAGATCTTCTCCCAATCCCTGGGCTTTCTATTGATCTTGCTAGCTATGTCCTTTGCCATGCAGAAGCTCTGAAACTATATGCAATCCATTTGTCCAACCTTGCTTTGATTTGTTGTGTTTCCGGGTCTCTATTCAGAAAATTTCGGCCTGTGCCAAGGAGACCTAGGGTTTCTCCTATTCCATCCTGTAATGTTTTCAAAGTGTCTGCTTTGACTCCGAGGTCTTTGGTCCATTTGGAGTTGATTCTGGTGTAGGGTGATATATAAGGATCTAGCTTTAGTTTTCTACAAGTAGTTAACCAATTTTGCCAGCAGCATTTACTGAAGAGGCTGTCTTTCTTCCATTCTAGGTCCCATGGTTTCCCTTATTTGCAATATCTAGTATATTGATGAGTGAAGCAGAAAAGGTCAGATAAGGTGATGTTAGGAAAATGAACCCTAAGATATGTATTCAAATATTTTTTTTTCTTTCATGCATTTGTTTCTAACATATTTATAAGATTATTTCTTTGTTGCTTTCTATGTCCCTCCCCCACAGTATAACCCCTGCTTTCACTGTATTTGATGTCGGTATAATTTATGGAGGGGAAGGGGAAAAACAAGTCGTTTAAATAAGGATACAGGTGGACCCATTGCAACAATGAGAAGTACAAGTTGTTATGTTGAAAACTAACTTTACAACTTTGGTGGGGGGGGAGAATTGGGTGGGGGGTGGGGGGAGGCTGGGAAGTGATGGGAAGTGATGGGAAACAAAGGAGGAAGCTACAATGCTTGAAGAGAAATGTACTCACTATCTTGCCCATGTAATTGTAACCCCTCTGTACAGTATTTTCACAATAAAAAATAGAAAAAAGAAATGTTAAAAAAAAATTTAAAATTGGCTGACTCTTAGAAAATCTAACCCAATAAAGAGAGAGGGGGGAGTGGGTCGGATGAGCACATCCAAATAAATAAAATTAGAGAAGAGAATAGGAACATCACAACAGAAACAAGATTCATAACATATAAGGAAACACTTTGCAAACATTTATGCTAACAAATTGGAAAATCAGGAAGAAATGGAAGACATTATACCAAATATTGATGTAACCAAACTAAATCAATAATATTTAAACTAACTAAAGAGACACATATCCAGAGAGGTTCCGGGAAGATGGCGGAGGAGAAGGTGGAATCTGAACAAGCTCTCGCATAGAAAGCAGTTTTAGAGCTCCAGTGAACAGTCCTAAGCCAGAGAATCACACCAAATGTGCCATCACAGGACAGAGAGTTAGACAAGAGAGGGAAAACCAAGGCAAGAAGACACATCTGAGCGCTTGCCAGCAGCCGCCGCGGCGGCGGCTGCAGGGTCGCGGCAGAGACCGCAGCTGGGGCCATACCTGAGCGCTCACACAGAGAGTCTGGGACGAAGGAACCAGATGCAGCAGGCGAGCGGATTCTACTCAACACCAGCAAGAACCGACAAGGAGCGGACATCTTCATCCTGCAGTTTGCAGACCAGAGACGACCCAGGATCCAAGACTCGGCGTGAGTAGAAGCCCGATGTCCTCACTCCTTCTCAGAGAGCAGAGGAGGGAAGGCCACCCCTCCCCCCCCAGCACCGGTGATCTCCATCTTGGATACTGACAAAGCTCAGAGGAGCTGCCAGCTCCAACTCAGGCCTTGGAATAAAACGAGTCATTTAGCAGGTCACAAGAACTTAACGGCGAAGTGACCTGCCAGACTCAGCTCCATCCAGGGAAAAGTCACCCAGCTCAGGCGCCAGCCATTGGAGTGGCTTTCCTCACTGGGTAACCAGAGCTAGAGGCTGCCCCTCCCTCTAGCAGCATCCACAATCAATTGAAAAACAGAAACCCTGAGAATGGCTTCAGGTTGGGCTCTGTGAGTTTTTTCACAAAATAGCCCCAGGGAAAAGCTACTGATTGTTGAAAGGCCTCAACTCTACCCAGAACCTAGCCTCACCACTGCATCCCCCTCTTTTGTGATTCTCAAAGCAGATCACCCTCCCATTAAACTAATCTGGGGGGGGGATCTCAAAATCTTGGGTAAAGCAGAGCATTTTTCTGCCTGTTCGAACAAACTGACTTAAGAAACCAATCAAGCCACAGGACCTCAAGCTGACAAGAGACTCCAACAAGAGGCTGGTTACAGACAAAAGGGAGATACAGGATTCTTCCCACCCCTCCCAAAAAAATCAAAGAACTTTTTTTTTCTTCTTCTTCTTTTCTTTTTGTTTTTGGTACCTTATATATATAAAATTTTTTTTCTTTTTCTAAAAATTTTATTAATCTTTAATTTTTGCCTTTTTTGAAAAAATAATAGTTTTCCAGTAACTTTTTTTTTCCTCTTATAATTTTTATTTTAGGAATACGTGAATGTGCGTTTTCCTTCCTTTTCTTGTCTTCTGTCTCTTTTTCTTTCTTTCTTAACTATCTTTTTGTTTTTTGTCTAGCTCTACTGAACTGATCTTTTTTTCTCCCTTTCTTATCCTTTTCACCTTTTCCTCTCTTTTGATCTTCTTTATGTGATTTAACTCTTGTCCTGCACATCCTCAGATAAACCCGTAGTTAACTAGTAGACCCTATCCCCCATTGTGTACACACTTAATCCACAAATTTATTACTCAATTCAAAACCTCTGAGACTTAAATTCCTTAATAGCAGTACTACCTCTTTATACCTATATTATATTTTAAGCATTTTTTTTAAGTTTTTCACTTCTCCTCTATGTCCTTTCCCTTCTCTTAATATACTCACATTCCTCTCTAAATAGATGGTCTTTTAATCTCCATAATAATATTAATTTTTACGTTTCTATTTTTCTCTGGTCTCTTTTCATTTCCCTTTCCCTTTCTTCTTTCTCTCTCTCTCTCTCTACTTGCATCCTACACAACCTATTTCCTGCATTGGGATTAGGACATAGTTAACTCTCCTTGTGCCTCCCCATACCAATCTATTCCTATTTTTTACCCACATCTCTCCCTAACCCTAAGAATTTCTGGTTTTCCAAATTCTTCTCTGCGGTTCGAAGCCCATTAACAGATAGTTGTTTGATGTTGAATAGATGTTTCTGTTGAACTAGATTGTATCTGCAGACTATTGACTGTACAAATGCAAACTTTGATTGATGGTTGCCTTAAGATAGTGTTCTAGCACAAAACTGGTGCTATTTTCATCTCAAATGGGCAGAGTAAGCCGGAAAAACACAAGAAAAATGGCAAATCCGGATATCTCAATTCCCAATCTTGATAATCAGGGGTCAGAACAGATAATGAATAATCCAGAGGAGAGTTCCCAAATAGCTCTACAAACACTGCTGGCAAACATGATAAATGAGAAGTTTGACAACTTACAAAGGACTCTGTATGAGCGTGATAGGGAGAGAGAGGAGGCATCCCAGAAGTTTATACAGGAATATCATAAGCGTGAGGAAGCTACTCAAAAAGTGATACAGGATTTGCATGAACAACTTGAGAATACTCAAAGAGAAAGGGAGGAATGGCGTGAGCAGGCTGAGAACACTCAAAGAGAACTGCAGGAATCCCACGAACAGTAGGAAGCTAATCAAAGAGTAATACAGGAATTGAGAGACCAGGTAGAGAATACACAAAGATCACTAAAGGCATTCATGGAATCCATTAACAAAGAGCTGAAGGAAGTCAGGGAGACCACAAAGGGAAGGCTGAATGAAACCCATCAGAAGGAATGGGAGTGAAAGAAACCATAACCAATCAACTAAGTGATTTGAGAACAAACACTGAACACCAAATTAAGGAAGTAAAAAAACTCATACAAGACCTAAAACAGAGCTTCAACAAAGAACTTGAAGCCATCAAAGCTGACCAATTAGAAGGAAAAGAGATAAAAAAAAAAGTAGAGAGTGTTGACAGCAGGTTAGACCATGCAGAAGATCGAATCTCAGGGATTGAAGACAGCCTAGATATTATAGAGAAAGAACATACAACCATACAAGACAAGTCCAAGAAATATGATAGATCTATCCAATACCTGGAAGACACCATCAGAAGTCCTAATCTAAGGATAATGGGTGTAGAGGAACAGAAGTTAATGGTCTAGGAAATTTGTTTAACAGGATCCTAGCAGAGAACTTCCCAAACATACAAAAAGATAGGCCTATTCAGATACAAGAAGCTTTTAGAACCCCAAATAGACCAGACGAGAGTAGGACATCCCACCGTCACATTATAATCCACACAGGATCAACTCAGACCAAGGAAAAGATCCTTAAAGCTGTCAAGGAGAAAAGGGTAATCACCTATAAAGGGAAACCAATTAGAATCACCTCAGATTTCTCAGCAGAGACAATCAAAGCAAGAAGAGCCTGGAATGATGTATGCCATGCCCTAAAAACAAACAACTATCAACCAAGAATACTGTACCCAGCTAAACTCTCCTTCATAACTGAAGGCCAAATAAAAACCTTCCATAGCAAAGAAAAATTGAAACAATACATCTCCACCAAACCAGCCCTACAAAAGATTCTTAAAGATGTCCTACACATAGAAAACCAACAAGACCGCAATAAAGGCCAAGAAACTGCATCCAAACTGAGAATCCAAGAACCATAGGAAGAACCCAGTTTTTGCAGCCCCCAAGAAGGTGGATAACATGGCAGGAACTCCCAAATACCTCTCAGTCCTATCTCTTAACGTTAATGGACTGAACTCTCCAATTAAGCGACAGACTGTCTAGTTGGATTAAAAAAACAAGACCCTTCTATCTGCTGCCTGCAGGAGTCACATCTTGCCCGAAAAAACAAACACATTTTCAATGTTAAATGCTGGAAAAAAATCTACCAAGCATACGGCCCCCATAAACAGGCGGGAGTTGCAATCCTAATATCAGATAAAATAGACTTCAAATTAAAATTGGTGAGAAGAGATAAAGAAGGTCACTAAATACTAATTAAAGGATCTCTCCTTCAGGAGGATATTACAATTCTAAATATCTATTCGCCAAACAATGGAGCACCTCAAATCCCATATAGACCCAAAGACATTCATTGTTGGGGATTTTAACACACCACTCTCCCCACTAGATACATCAACTCGGCAAAATCTCAACAGAGAAAACGCAGATCTAAACAGCTGCATAGATCAACTAGACTTAACAGACATCTACCGAACATTTCACCCAGCAGCATCAGAATACACGTTTTTCTCAGCAGCACATGGAACATTCTCTAAAATAGACCACATTTTAGGCCACAAAGCAAACTTGTCTAAATTCAGAAACATTGAAGTTATACCTTGCGTCCTCTCTGACCACAAGGGAATAAAATTAGAACTCAACACCAAAAGCCACCAAAGAAAGTCCGGTATCACATGGAGGCTGAACAACACACTGCTGAATCACGAGTGGGTCATGGAAGAGATTAGAAAGGAAATTCAAATGTTCATGCTATTCAACAAAAATGAACACACAAATTACCAGCTCCTCTGGGACACAGCAAAGGCAGTACTCAGAGGCAAGTTTATAGCTCTGAGCTCCTACATCAAAAAATTGGAGAGATCTGAAACTAACAATTTAATGACACATCTAAACCTCCTTGAAAAAGAGCAGCAAGATAAACCCCAATCCAGTAGATGGAAAGAAATAATCAGAATTAAATGAATTAGAATCCAAAAAAACTATAGAAAGAATCAACAAAACAAAGAGTTAGTTCTTCGAAAAAATTAACAAAATTGACAGACCCTTAGCAAATCTTATCAGAAAAAGAAGAGAACACACCCAAATTAATAAACTGAGAGATGAGAATGGAAACATAACCATGGAAACAACCAAGATTCAGAACTTTATAAGATAATACTTCTCAAAACTCTATGCTAAGAAGTTTGAGAACTTGACAGAAATGGACCTTTTCCTAGCAAATATTGACATGCCAAAACTAAACCAAGATGAGTTAAACTATCTTAACAGGCCCATATCAAGCACTGAAATAGAAACAGCAATAAGAGACCTCCCAGCTAAGAAAAGTCCATGACCAGATGGTTTTACAGCGGAATTTTACAAGGCCTTCAAAGCAGAGCTCACACCAATACTCCTCCAATTCTTCAATGAAATTGAAAGAGAAAGCTCACTACCGAACACATTCTATGAAGCCATCATAACCCTCATCCCAAAACCAGGCAGGGACTCATCAAAGAGAGAGAGCTATAGACCCATTTCTTTGATGAATATTGATGCAAAACTTCTCAACAAAACTTTGGCCAATCGACTTCAAAAATTCATCCAAAAAATCATACACCATGATCTAACAGGATTCATTTCAGGGATGCAAAGCTGGTTCAATATAGACAAATCAATTAATATAATTCATCACATCAACAGGAGCAAGAATAAGAAACACATGGTTATCTCAATAGATGCAGAAAAAGCATTCGACAAGATCCAACACCCCTTTATGATGAAGGTTTTGGAAAAATTAGGAATCCATGGAACATTCCTCAATACAATAAAGGCTGTATATGACAAACCTATAGCCAGCATTATACTCAATGTTGAAAAACTAAAGCCATTTCATCTTAACTCAGGAACAAGACAAGGATGCCCACTCTCTCCACTTCTCTTCAATCTAGTATTAGAATGCCTAGCTACAGCAATAAGACAAGATGCAGACAGAAAGGGGATCCAAATAGGGAAAGAAGAAATAAAACTCTCCCTTTTTGCAGATGACATGATCTTGTATTTAAAGAATCCCATAGACTCCACTCCCAAATTACTCAAGCTGATTCAAAACTTTGGCAAAGTAGCAGGTTATAAAATTAACTCCCCAAAATCAATGGCTTTTCTGTATGCCAACAATGAGAAAAGTGTGGCTGAAATTAGGAAAGCAACTCCATTTGTAATAGCCCCACAAAAAATAAAATACCTAGGAATTAAATTAAGTAAAGAACTGAAGGACCTGTATGATGAAAACTTTAAAATCTTGAAAAAGGAAATCAACACAGAAATAAAAAATGGCAAAGCCTCCCATGCTCCTGGATTGGAAAGATTAACATCGTGAAAATGGCAATACTTCCCAAGGCTATCTACAAATTCAACGCAATACCTATCAAAATTCTCCCTCATTCTTCAAGGAAATAGAAGAGGCAATCCAAAAATTCATATGGAACAATAAAAGACCCCGAATAGCAAAAACGCTCCTCAACAGAAAGAACACTGCTGGAGGAATATCAGTACCAAATTTCAAACTCTACTATAAAGCCATAGTAATCAAAACAGCTTGGTATTGGCCTAAGAACAGACCTCAGGACCAATGGAATAGAATTGAAACCCAGAAATGAACCTACAGACCTATACCCATCTTATCTTCGATAAGGGAGCTAAAACAATAGAATGGAAGAAAGACAGCCTCTTCAGTAAATGGTGCTGGCAAAATTGGTTAACTACATGTAGAAAACTAAAGCTAGATCCTTATATATCACCCTGCACCAGAATCAACTCCAAATGGATCAAAGACCTTGAACTCAAAGCAGACATTCTGAAAACATCACAGGATGGAATAGGCGAAACCCTAGGTCTTCTTGGCTCAGGCCTAAATTTTCTGAATAGAGACCTGGAAACACAACAAATCAAAGAAAGGTTGGACAAATGGGATTGCATAAAGTTGCAGAGCTTCTGCAGGGCAAATGACATAGCTAGCAAGATCAATAGAAAGCCCATGGATTGGGAGAACATCTTTACTAGCCATACAACTGACAAGGTTCTCATATCTAAAATATACTTGGAACTCCAAAAAATAAACCCCCAACAACAAATCCTCAAAGAAACAACTGCCCAATAAATAAGTGGGCGAAAGACTTAAAGAGAAACTTCTCTGAAGAAGAAAGAAGGATGGCCAATAGACACATGAAGAAATGTTCAACATCCCTAGCCATAAAAGAAATGCAAATCAAAACAACATTGAGATATCACCTCATCCCAGTTAGAATGGCAAAAATCAAGAACTCTAACAACAACAGATGCTGGAGGGGATGTGGACAGAAAGGAACCTTACTTCATTGTTGGTGGGAATGTAAACTTGTTCAATCACTTTGGAAAGCAGTATGGAGGTTCCTCAAAAGACTTCACATAGAACTCCCCTATGACCCAGCAATCCCACTTTTGGGCATTTACCCAAATGTTTACCAACAAGACCACACTAAAGCTACCAGCACAACTATGTTTATTGCAGCATTATTTACAATAGCTAAGATATGGAACCTACCCAGATGCCCCTCAGTAGATGAATGGATCAAGAAAATATGGTATATATACACGATGGAATTCTATGCCTCCATCAGAAAGAATGACATTGCCCCATTTGTTAGGAAATGGAAAAACTTGGAAAAAATTATATTAAGTGAAGTAAGCCAGGCCCAAAGAAACATAAGACCCATGGTTTCCCTTATTTGCAATATCTAGTATATGTATGAGTCAAGCGGAAAAGATCAGATAATGTGATGTCAGGAAAATGAACCCTTAGATATGTATTTTAATGTTTTTTTCTTTCATGCATGTGTTTCTAATGCATTTATAAGATTATCTCTTTGTTGCTTTGTATGTCCCTCCCCCACAGTATAACCCCTGCTTTCACTATATTTGATGTCAGTATAACTTGTGGAGGAGATGGGGAAAAACCAGTTGTTTAAGGATACAGCTGGACCTGTTGCCACAATGAGAAGTACAAGTTGTCATGTCCAAAACGAGGTTTACAAAGTCGGTGCGGTGGGGGGTGGGGTGGGGGGGGGGGAAGGGGCGGGGAAGGAGAAGGATTGGGATTAGGGGGGAGGGGGGAGGCTGGGAAGGGATGTGAAGGGTAAACCAAAGGAGGAGGCTGCAATGCTTGGTAAGAAATGTACGCATTATCCTGCCCATGTAATTGTAACCCCTCTGTACAGTATGTTCACAAATAAGACTAAATTAAATTAAAAAAAAAATTAAAGTTCAAAAAAAAAAAGAGACACATATCCGGTATGGAAATAAAAATGGCAATAAAAGAACTCCCATCCAAGAAAAGCCCAGGACCAGATGGATTCACAGCCCAATTCTATAAGGCCTTCAAAGGAGAACTTATTCCAATATTTCTCAAACACTTCAACAAAATTGTAAGTGAAAAATCACTACCAAACTCCTTCAATGAAGCCAACATAAACCTCATCCTAAAACCAGATAGGGACTCTTCAAAGAAAGAGAATTATAGACCCATTTCTTTGATGAACATTGATGCAAAACTTCTCAATAAAATTCTGCTCAACCAACTTCAAAAACTAACCAAAAAAGGATCATACACTATTACCAAATGACATTCCTTCCAGGAATGCAAAACTGGTTCCATATATGCACCTCAATTAATGTAACTCATCACATTAATAAAAGCAAGGACAAGAAAAACTCAATCATCTCAATAGATGCAGAAAAATCATTAGACAAGATCCAACATCCCTTTATGATAAAAGCTTTGGATAAGCTAGGAATCCATGGAACATTCCTCAAGATAATAAAGGCTGTGTTTGACAAACCTACAGCCAGAATTATATATGATGGTGAAAAACTAAAGTAATTTCTTCTAAAATTAGGAGTGAAACAAGGATATCTGCTCTATTTGTCTTCAGTATAGTATTGGAATTTTTAGCTTGAGCAATAAGGCAAGAGATAAACAAAGGGGATCCAAATAGAGGAAGAAGAAGTAAAACCCTCCCTCTTTGCAGATGACATGATCCTGTATATAAAGAACCCAAAAGACTCTTCCCCCAAGTTATTTGAGTAGATATGAAACTTTGGCAAATAACAGGATATAAAATTAACCCACAAAAATCAATAGCTTTTCTGTATTCCAACAATGAGAAGAGTGAGACTGAGATCAGGAAAACAACTCCTTTTGTAAGAGGCTCAAAAAATACCTGTGAATTAACTTAACCAAAGAGGTGAAGGACTAAGCAGGAAGAACACTGCTGAGAGAATATCAGTACCAAATTTACAACTCTATTACAAAGCCTTAGCTGTAAAAAAACCTTGATACTGGCACATGAACAAGCGTGAAGACCAATGGAATAGAATTGAAGATCCAAAAATGAACCCACAGACATATGGCCAACTAATCTTTGATAAGGGATCCAAAAACACAGGATGGAAGAAACAGTCTCTTCAACAAATGTTGCTGGAAGAATTGACCATACTCTACACATACATAAAAGAGAAGTCAGATCTTTATATAATCACTCTGCACCAGAATCAATTCCAAATGGACCAAAGAGACAAGATAAGAGCAGATACCCTGAAAATATTACCGGAGGGGATACGGGAATCATGAGGGCTCCATGGCACAGGTCAGAACTTCCCAAGTAAAGATCCAGAAACACAACAAATCAAAAAAAGAAAGGCTGGATAAATGGGATCACATTAAACTAGCAGAATAATTAGAAAGCCCACAAATTTGGAGACTATCTTTACTAGCTATATAACAAAGTCCTCATATCAAAAATATACTTAGAGCTCAAAAATTTAAACCCCTCAAAAAGCAAATTATCAAAGAAACAACAACCCCATTAATAAGTGAACTAAAGACTTAAAGAGAGACTTCAAAGAAAAAAGAATGGTCAATAGACACATGAAGAAATGTTCAACATTTCTGGCCATTAAAAAAATGCAAATCGGGGCTGGGAAGGTGGCTCAGTGGTAGAGTGCTTGCCTTGCATGCCTGAGGCCCTGGGTTTGATTCCTTAGCACCACATAAGCAAAAAGAAAAAAGCCGGAAGTGGCACTGTGGCTCAAGTGGTAGAGAGCTAGCCTTGAGCTGAAGAGCTGAGGGACAGCACCCAGACCTAGAGTTCAGGCCCCACAACCGTGCCCCCACCCCAAAAAAAAAACTAAAACAAAAAAAATGCAAATCAAAACAACATTGGGATTCCACCTCACCTCTGGTAGAATGACTATTATCAAGAAAACAGATAATAGCAGATGCTGATGGGGATGTGGCTAAAAGGGAGTGCTACTACACTGTTGGGGGGAATGTAAACTTGTTTAACCACTATGGAAAGCAGTAGTATGGAGGTTCCTCAAAAGACTAACCAGAGAAGCTGGGCTTGCTGGGAGCCGGGCTAAGGCTGGGCCTGCAGGCCTCGGCGCCTGCGTGTCATCGGGGCCCTGTAGGAGCGCCCCACGTTGGGGACCTGACAGCTTAAACCCCACAGGATGAGCGCAGCACACTCTCAGCCTCTTGGCTGCCATCTTGATGAGCTCAGTGCCCCACCCTCTGCAGGCCATTTGTTAGGAAATAGAAACACTCAGAAAAAATTACATTAAGTGAAGTAACCCAGACCCAAAGAAACATAGGTCCCATAGTTTCCCTTATTTGCAATAACTAGTATATGTCTGAGACAAGCAGAAAAGGTCAGATAAGGTAATGTTAGGGAAATGAACCCTAAGATACGTATTCAAATGGTTTTTTTTCTTTCATGCGATTGTTTCTAACACATTTATAAGATTATTTCTTTGTTGCTTTGTATGTCCCTCTCCCACAGTGTAACCCCTGCTTTCCCTGTGTTTGATGTCGGTAAAATTTGTGGAGGGGGAGGGGAAGGGGAAAGCAAAATGTTTAAATAGGGATACAGGTGGACCCATTGCAACAATGAGATGTACAAGTCGTTATGTCGAAAAAACGAACTTTACAACTTTGGTGCGGAGTGGGGGGGGGGGGAAGGAGAATTGGGTGTGGGGGAAGGATGGGAAGAGAAGGGAAGGGGAAACAAAGGAGGAGGCTACAATGCTTGATAAGAAATGTACTCATTATCTTACCCATGTAATTGTAACCCCTCTGTACAGTATTTTCACAATAAAAAACAAAAAAAGAATCTCCGCAAGGGAGCTTGAGTGTGGGTGGGACTGTGGCATGTCTAGAATCAGTGGCTTTTCCCAGTGGGTCTTGTTCCTGAGAACCTCCTTTTAGCTCAGCCTGGAACAGTCCCCAGCATTTAAGGCCTGTCCAATTTGCTGGGTTTTTTTGTTTGTTTGTTTGTTTTTCAGTGAGGTTTTACACACTTTTGGGTTTGTAATTCTAGAGTGCTTGGCTAGATGTGGGTGGAGCTGCAATATGTCTGGAACACTGTTCACCGCTGAGGGGTGGGGCCATCTCTCCCTGAGCCTGGCTTCCATTAGGTGGGACTGCTTCAGCCTGGGCAGAGCTATCTCACTGGGTGGAGTTTCTTTCCTCTGAGAGGGGGTGCCTCCCCCTGGCAGAGCTCCCTCCTCCAGGGTTGTTTTTGTTGTTGTTGTTGTTGTTGTTTTCCACCAGAGAGAAGAGGTGCAAGAATATCAAATTCCTTTGCCCTCTTTGAAAAAATTGCTACTTCGCCAGCAAGTGTTACTAGCCAGGTGCTCTGGCAGGCTTTATGCCACTTTCAAAAATAGCATTCTTGGATAGGGGAAGGGTTTCCTGCCAGATGCTATCCTCTTGAGGGAGAGAGGATGTCTTTTGTGGGGTATTCATGTTTTCCCTTGGTGTTTTGGACCATCCGCAATGTGACCTAGCTAGATGGGATGCGGATTCCCATTCCTGGTCTTTAAGTTCACTTCAGAACTGAGTGGAAAGCCCATATGCATACTGTGTTGCCTTTGTCATGGCTTCACCAGTTCCCGCTGCAGGTGAGTTTTTAAATCTGTCTTAAGCCAGCTGCTTATATTTTTCTTCTTTGGTATAAATCTCTGCATAGTTACAGCTTATTTGTGTGACTTTCTTGATGCAGATAATATAGGTGGGACCCTAACACTCTGCTTCTTCAGAGAGAGCTTGTTGGTCCCTTGTTAATTTTCTGCCATCTTTGTAAAAAATAAAAAAAAAATAACAAAATCAAAAACTCCTGAAACTAGATGGTTATATATCATCTTGTATGAGCATCATTCAAAATGGATTAAGACCTCAATGTAAGACCAGAAGCCATGAAAATGTTATAGGAAGAGGGTGGGAGAAACAATTTGAATCAGGTTCTGTGTGCCTGATATAGGCATATGATGTGTTCAATGTTCATTGCATCCTGTAGAACCTGAGACCTTAAATTTTGCTTGAGTCCTGTGGAACTCAACTCTGTTTCTCCATAGTAACCACAGACTTGCTTTATACCAGTGCAAGATCTGGGTCTCCACCTCCCTAATGATGAATTTTACCTCTTCTTTGGTGATGAGTACTTTATGTGTGTTATTTGCTGAACATCTTATGTGAGGTTAGGGACTTTCTTCTGTGACTCTAAGAGCAAATGCTTTTTGGCTTTCCCTCTCCTGGGGCTGCAGTCTGAGTTTATCAGGGATCCACAAGGGAGTATTTCAAGTTCAAGGGTGACTTCTGACTTAGGCATTGTATAGGAAACAAGATGAGGAACTGTCAGGTTTTCTTAATATACTATTAAGAACTTGGGACTGAGCTCTTGTGTGTTGAATGCTGCACAGCCACCACAGCCCATGCTCAGGTTTTGAGGCAACCTCAACTGCAAGCTCTTTCTCTGCAACAAAGTGCCACTCTGGCAAAAATAAAAGCAGATATGACTCATGCATTTTGTAGAAATGAAAAGAATTTCTTGCAATCACAATCTTTAAATAGTCTCAAGTTATCATTTTGAAAATATTTCTCTTTTCTTATTTTGAAGACTAGAGTTCTCGTGTTTTAAATGGAAACAAGTTCCCCTGTTGAATTTGTGATTCTTATTTGTTAAATCATAGTGTATTCCGTTTTATAGCATGTGATTTTTATTGGTTATACTATAGTAGAATTAAAAATAAATCAGATGAATTGTTTGATTATATGAGTTTGCTTCAGTTGTGTATGTATATGTTTGTATGGGTATGTATGTGCATGCCATGAGAGATACAATGAGTTTTAACACAAGGTTGTTTCATGCATTGAAAGGTAAGCTTGAGTCTACATTTATCCTTTCTGAATATTGCAGCTCCACTTGGGCCATGAAGGTAGAATGTGAATTTTATGTTTAACACTTATTTTTTTATAGTTCCTAAAATTGTGACTGGTTTGTCATATGATACTGAGAAACAAGAAAGACTATCTTATAAAAAAGATACCTTACAGTATGAAAACTTCCTGGTAAAGTTGGATTCACAGTTGTTTAAGGATAACTTGACTGTGATATTTCTGTAATTGTCTCCCTTTATAAATTTCTGCTTACATTATTAGCAGATGCACTGTGTTAATCTTGGATTATATGTTACATTAATCCATGGCTTCTGATAGTACCATCTAAACATGGCCCCAAATTAGACTTAACAGAACTTCACAGCATAATAATGGTACTGCTAGAATTTTTATCAATTAGAACAGTGAGAGGAGAATAAAATTTCTGAATTTTACTTTGGTAATTATTTTTTCTCTGACCTTGAAAAGGTAATTTAAACCCAATTTCCATCTCATATAAAAACTAGGGTGCTCCATTTCTCTTTTTAAAAAATCATGTCAATTAAATAGGCAATGGTTAGATCTTTCCAGGTGTATAAATTACTCCCTGAGTGTAAATTACTTTGTACTAACTATATTAAGTCACTAGTGCCTGAAATTCAGTGAATCACTGCTCTCCTGCACACTCAATGTTCCCCTAATGACTTAAAACAGTCAAAGCACTTTAAAAAAATATTAAGCTTAAACACTAGGAGTTTGATAATATTCTTTACAAAGAGAATCATTTTACCTAAATATTGCATCTTTTCTCACTATTAGCAGAAAAACAAAACTGACAAGAGCTGCAGAACTCATTAGATTGTACAATATACACACTGCCTTTAATTTATGAGACATATTTTAAAGGGAATGAAATATTCAGGTGAAGGGTATTATTTAAATTCATCATGGTAAACAGAATTTCTGACGTATACAGCAAAAGTCCCAAACACTTGGTAGCATAATATCTGTCAAAACACTTGCTAATTGGCAAAATGTAAGAGCAGTTGCTAGGCAATGTAGATATCTATATTCCCAACTGTTTTTTTAAGACTTTGAAATATCACTAGTATCATTGAGTAGCTTTCCATAAGTCCTTAGTTTTTTTTCCTGAAATGAGTTTGTTTTATTTAAACATGATTATTATGCACTTAATACCATTATATCAATTCAATTTGATAATAGTCTGTTCTATTATGGTTTCCACATGAACTATTTTTTTACTTTTAGGATGTAAGGAAGTGTATCAACTAATTTGAATGTTAGTTAGAATAACATTTTTTTATCTGAATCATAAGTGGGATCACATGGCAGAAATTTGTAAAATGTCTCATAATTTTATATCTCATTAATATGCACTGTTTGGATTTCTTTTCTCCTCCCTATTGGTGTAAAGGTGATTAAAGATGGTTTCTTTCATACCCCTCCTCCACTTGTAGTTTTGCCACATACTTCACAAACTGGAATCTTTCGTACCTTCTAGTCATATTTTCTTCAAATATTCTAAAGAAGTTTACATTGTATGCATAACTGTCACAACCAACTGTTAAAAATAGATAAATCTTGCTTATTAAATCAGTTTGCTATCTTAGAATATCTATTGTATATTTTGTCTGCCAATCATCTTTGACACTTGCAAATGTTACCCGCTCTAAAATTTCAGTCATGCTTTTTTGTTTTATATGCAATTTACTATTTCATATACTCAGCTCGGTTTCCTGGCTCCTGTCACAAAGGTGGATGCTGGGACAGTCACAGGATACATGGAGGGACACAAAGGATAACAGAGGAAACTCCATCACAAAGCAGAAGCCCACATTTGAATGCATGGAGGTGGTGGTTTACCTTCTCTTGTCATTGGTAAAAGGCATAAGACCAGGAAGGAGTGGCAAGCAAGAGGGAAAGGCCTGGGAGAAGCAGGCCTGAGATCTGATTTTTCTCCTTTTACGGTGCTTATATCTACTTATCACCTGCAGGTGAGCTAGCAATGCTCATAGCAAGTAGCAGGGATAAAGAACATAGCACAGAATAAATAAAGAATATAGCAAAGAACATAGCACAAAATCATCAAACTTTCCGTTTGATGATATTGTTATTTCGATTATAGTACATAACTGTGGAATGAACTATAGAATTAGAGAAAGGACCAGGTGAACCCTATATAGAACTATTTATGATCCTCCTTGGTTGAAACTTTTCACTGTGACCAATTGAGCTCGTGCTTAGTTTCTAACCATAGAATATACCAGCATTCATATACTCATGTTCACCAAAGTTACTGAATCTAAAACTAGTCAATATTACATATCCAAATTGTATAAGTAGAGATTAGGAAAAATAACATGCAAAAGGTTAACATAAGCCGGGTACCGATGGCTCATGCCTGTAATCCTCACTACTCAGGAGGCTGAGATCTGAGGATCACGGTTCAAAGCCAGGCTGGGCAATAAACCACTAGAAAACCAGAAGTGGCTCAGTGGCTCAAGTGGTAGAGGGCTAGCCTCAAGTGGTAGAGGGCTAGGCAGCCCGGGCAGGAGAGACCCTGAGACTCCTATCTCCAATAAACCACCAGAAAACCGGAAGTGGCGCTGTAGCTCAAGTGGTAGAGTGCTCACCTTGAGCTGAAGAGCTGAAGGACAGCGACCAGGCCCAGACTTCAAGCCCCACGGCCGACCAAAAAAAAAAAATAAAATAAAAATAAATTTAAATCTTAATTTTGTGAAACTTACAACAATCCATGTACTCTAAATATTTTCAACAATATTGAATAAGTATTTTGTGCTTGCAAACTTAGATATCCCATTTCTACTATTCTATTTTTAGCTGCCTATTACAAAGGGAATAGGACCTCCATAATCTAATATCCACAAACTTCAGTTCATTTATTAGCTCTTTTAAGGGAGGGACACTCATGACATGGAGATTAAGAAGAACAGTCCATCCTGCATTTCTACATGTCTAGAAGACAGGTACCAAAATTAGCAGTTGGAAATTAGCAATATCAAAAACCCGATAATTTGAGGGAGGCAGGGGGAGGCTGGAAAGGGGAAACAAAGGAGGAGGCTACAATGCTTGATAAGAAATGTACTCATTATCTTGCCCATGTAATTGTAATCCCTCTGTAAGTATTTTCACAATAAAAAATTAAAAAAACCGGTAATTTCCATTAATCTACCTGTGTAAACAGAAGACATGTTCACGTACATATTATTATTGTTTTACTTAATATTTTTATTAATGTCTTTCCAGGAGGCATAAGAAATGCTTCCAGTTCCAGACATTAGTGTGTTCCCACTGACCTGAGCCCAATCCATGCTATGTCTTCTCTATTTCTGTTCTCAGAAGTTCCAACTGTGACCATCTGGTCCTCTCTAGCTTAATGTTGGGAGAACATCACAGGGCTCACATAGGAGGGAAGGGAAAAGTGAGCTTCTGAATTTAGTCTCTTTTCTTCCTTAAGCACATGGAGCTCATGATTCTTGTTTTACAAAACTTTGGTATACATCATTATTCTTTGTTCTACTGGTTCCCTGTATAAGCGTGCTTTTTCTACAATATCTAAAATCATTTCTGTGACATTGATAGACTTCATACTATATAATGCCATATGTAATAAATATAAAAATACTCAAAATTTTCAAGAAGAGATATCTTTTGAAATATTTTGGAGAAAATAAAATTTGAATTATAAAATAGTAAATTTGATCAGCCACTATTACATTGTCCAACAATATTTTATATTGCACAGTTATGAGTTAAATATGTGTCTGGAGAATCACAGATATTTTTCAGAAAATTTGTTTTGATTTGGTTTTCTTTAGTTAAAATTTATCATGTGAATAATTGTTAATTGGGAAAAAACTGTGTCCAATATGGAAAAATCCATCAAATTTTATCAACATAAAGCTTATTGTATCAATGATATACTTTTAATTTTTTTTTTTTTTTTTTTTTTGGTGCTGGTTGTGGGGCCTGGACTCTAGGCCTGGGTGCTGTCCCTGAGCTCTTCAGCTCAAGGCTAGTGTTCTACCACTTGAGCCACAGCACCACTTCTGGCTTTTTCTGCTTATGTGCTGCTGAGGAATCAAACCCGGGGCCTTATGCAAACACTCTTATGCTAGGCAAACACTCTACCATTAAGCCATCTTCCCAACTCCTACTTTAAATATTTTAAGGATACCCAGGCACCAGTGTCTCATGAATGTAATCCTAGCTACTCAAGATGCTGAGATCTGAGGATTGCAGTTCAAAGCCAGCCCAGGAAGAAACATCCCCATAAGATTCTTATCTGTAATCACAAAAGAAGCTGCAAGTGGAGCTATGGCTCAACTGGTAGAGCACTAGCCTTGAGCAAAAGAAGCTCATGGTCAGAGCCCAGGCCTTAAGTTCAAGCCCCAGGTCTGGCACCACAATATATACATATATAATAAGGTTTATTATAATAACAAAAATACTACATACTTGTGGAGAATTATCACATAAATATATATGAAATGCAAAATATCAAAACCCATAGCCACTTCTACACTCATAATTCAGCAAGTACCACTAAGAGCTTTAAGGAAGATTGGAAGAATATTGAGATGCCAGATTTAAGAAAGAATTGAATTAAATAGGGTGGTTGCAAATGAAATGTTTAGGTCACTTACTAAATGTTTGAACAAAGATTAACTAGGCTTATCTTTAGAAACTCCTGAACAAAAAATATAACGAGGAGTTAGTTTCACAAACATCACATACTTTTCTTCCCATATTCTTAAGAATATAGAAATATTCTTA
This sequence comes from Dipodomys spectabilis, assembly GCF_019054845.1. Lineage (NCBI taxonomy): Eukaryota > Metazoa > Chordata > Mammalia > Rodentia > Heteromyidae > Dipodomys > Dipodomys spectabilis. Next base: position 10,722,905 of record NW_024871113.1, on the reverse strand, counting down.
AGTGGTCTATGGCTAAATTGACTGCCATAGGATGTGATGACAATTATTTAAGTTACACTATCGCTGCTTTCTCCCTCACACCTTTTATGATGGTAACAATAGGCAAGAAACTTGGTGTTTTCACTGAGTGTCTTTGGAAGTACAATATCGTTGTTCATGTGAACATGTATTTTGATGTTTATTTTCTTCTTAATGGAGGTATGTTGGCTTACAAGAAATAATTCACTGCCCTCTAAATTACTTCAAAAACATCATATTCTTTAAAAATACTTAAGTTGTACCTTAATAAATACCAAAGAAATTTTATATGAATACATAAGTAAATTTTATATGAATAAATATGTTCACAGGTGCTCTGTCCATTACTAAACATGTAAGATTAGGTATGTTTTTAAAAATATTATCCTAGAAAATATGAAAGTTTATAGCTGTGACTTTAAATGAAGAATTTTATTATATGTAAAACATTTAATTTTGCTCTCTTCTCTTGACTATAACTTCATTATTAATATTGGAAAAACAAAAAAAGAAAAAATATTAAAAAGTTACTGAAACTGTATTATTTTATTATTCTTTTTTTATTAATTTTTAATTGTCAAGGTAATGTACAGAAGGGTTATATTTACTTAAGTAAAGTAATGATTATATTTCTTGTCAAACTTGTTACTCCTTTCCTCATTTTTCTCCTACTTTCCCTCCTCTTAATGCCCCTCAAGTTGTACAAATTGTTTCCAACATACTGTCTTGTGTGTATCACTATTGGATTTGCTCTCCCCTTGTCCTTTGTCTCACCATTCTGTTGTTCCCCTTCCCTTCTCTAATTCAGATAAACATATATACAATACCAGGGTACCAAAATCAAATACAGTGACATACAAGAAGAACATACAAAAGAAACAAGAAATCACATAGTACATGAAAAACAACAACAAAGCAAAACTCATTATGTCCATGTCTTGGAGTTCATTTCACTTAGCATCATCTTATATGGTCAATATGCTCATAGCTACTGAAATATTGTGCTCGCTGCTAAAATTATCCTAGACATATACTAATTATTGCAAATAAGGGAACAATAGGACCTGTGTTTCTTTGGGTCTGGCTTATTTCACTTAATATGATTTTTTCAAGTCTTTCCATTTCTTTACAACAATACCTATTTTTAAAGAGGAAAATATTTTAAACATGACATTTTCAGAATGACTTTGCTTATTAAAGTGATTTATATTTCACTTTGTCATACTGCTTTCTAAAGTATGTAAACATGTTTACACTCCCACCAACAGTGTAGTAGCATTCCCTTTTGGCCACATCCCTGCCAGCATCTGTTGTCAATAAGTTTCTTGAGAATGGACATTCTGAGGTAAGGTGGAATGTCAATGCTGTTTTGATTTGTTTCTTTTATGGCTGGAGATATGGAGCATTTCTTCATGTGTCTGTTGGCCATTCTTATTTCCTTACAGATAAGTCTTTCTTTAAGTCTTTAGTCCATTTGTTAATGGGGTGGCTATTCCTTTGGGGATTTGTTTTTGGGGACATATAAGTTTTTGACTTCTAAATGTATTTTAGAGTTGAGGCCTTTGATCCCCTATGATCCAGCAATCCTACTCCTGGGCATCTACCCAAATGATCACAGACAAGGCCATACTAAAGCTACCAGCATAACCATATTCATTGCAGCATTATTTACCATAGCTAAGATATGGAACCAACCCAGATGTCCCTCAGTAGATGAATGGATCAAGAAGATGTGGTATATATACACAATGGATTTCTATTCCTCCAAAAGAGAGAATGGCAGTGACCCATTCATAAGGAAATGGAAAGACCTGTAAAAATTGTATGCAGGAAAGCAGACCAGGCCCAAAGAAATATAGGTTGCATGGTTTTCTTAATTTGTAATATTTAGAATATGTCTATGATATTCTTAGCAGGGGATCACAATAGCCCAATTGTTAAGTGTATAGGACCATATATAATGAAGTGTATCAAAATGAATCCCAAGAATTGGAAACAAGAGGTTCTTTTTTATGCCCTGTATGCAGTTGTTTCTTTATTTTTCTGTTTTTGTTTTCTGTACCCTTTGTCTTGTATATAAACTTATCTGATTCATGGAAGGGAATGGGAATCACAGCAACAGCAAGACAATGAATGAACTAATGCAACAATGATATTCACTAGAAACTATGCTGGAAAGAAACTTTTCAGCTTGGGGGGTGGAAATGAGAAGAGAGTGGTAAATGGGAAAAAATGAGGGAGGTGGTAACAGGGTTTAAAAATAAATGTACTCATTACTTACTTTTGCAACTGCAATCCTCCTGCTTATCACCTTTACAATAAAAGTGTGTCATCTCTCTAGAATAATCATATATTTATATTTATGTCTATGATCTTTGTATATATCTACCTATCTAGTATATTTGTGTGAATGATATAAATGACAATTTATATAAAAATGAATGAACAACTTCTAGGGGCCCCAACAAGATACTTTGAACTCTTGATGCTACTCAAATATATCTCCAATCACCAAAGTTTGGGGCCTTCATATAACATTCAAAATATCATCATCTCTTCAGTGCTTTCATTTTTTTTACATTCCCACTTTCTTTTTTTTGTACGTTTTTTATTGTAAAAATGCTGTACAGAGGGTTTACAGTTACATGAGCAAGATAATGAGTACATATCCTATTGCGCATTGTTGCTTCCTCTTTTGTTTCCTCCCTGCCATCCCTTCCCTCATTTTTTTCTCCTTTTATTTCTCCTATAAATTTTTTTATTGTAAAGATACTGTACAGAGTGGTTACAGTTACATGAGTAAGGTAATGAGAACATTATCTATGGAGCATTGTTACCTCCTCCTTTGTTTTTTTCCCTACCATCCCTTCCCACCCCACCTCCCTAGCTCCCCCCCACCCCCACTCAAGTTATAAAGTTCGTTTTCAACATAGTGTCTTGTACATCTCATTGTTACAATAGATCAACTTGTATCCTTATTTCAACATGGCTCATGCTGGCGAACAATGAGTGCTTTCATTTTTGACATTTTAATTTGCCTCATACACTCCATTTTCAGCATGAAAGCCAAAGAAATATACTGATTATGAAGTCCCACTGCTTATATCTCCTGAAGAGCTTTCTTCCTCATCAGTTACAAGCTGTAGTCTAGTTCTTTCACATAATAGTTCTGTATATTGAACATCTATAGAAAGCACATAGTTCCAAAACAAGTACATCTATGGTAAATATTTTCAGAGAGCTACATAACATACACAACTGCCACAATTTCTTTTTGCATTTATTATTGCCTTATTGAATATGACATTACAAGCATTAAAAATATTTAAATAGAAAACCATAACAATTTGTTAAAGCATATTTCTAGTTACAAGCCCCCAAATCACATTATGTATCTCAAATGCAGTAAAAAATTCTTCTTCGGTACATCACAAAAGTCAGGAGAAGAAGATGAAATTAATTGTAGGAATAAGCTCATAAATAACATGTAAGATTTATTTTCTTGGGCCTGTAAGACCGAGGTTCTCACTACCGTGTTGGCTGTTGCCTGAGGACTGCTTTCTACTGTAGTGTCCACTCTGTGGTTGTGGTTCTTGCCTTGAAGCCCCCCTCAGGTCCCCCCACCTTGATCTGTCTCATCTTCAATCAGACACTACTTTTGCCTCCTGCTGGAGGAAGCCTGTTATTTGTATAGAGCTCAAAGCATGAGGTCAGAGCCAGGAACCAGTGGCTCATGCCTGTAATCCTAGCTACTCAGGAGGCTGAGATCTCAGAATCACAGTTCAAAGCAGCCAAGGCAGGAAAGTCCTTGAGACTGTTATTTCTAATTAACTACCAGAAAACTGGAATTGGTGCTGTGGCTCAACTGGTAGAGCACTAGCCTTGACTTGAAGAGGTGAGGGACAGCACCCAGGCCCAGAGTTCAAGCCCATGACGGACAAAAAAAAAAAAAAAAAAGGAAGTATGAGATCAGCTTCACCTGGATATTGCCTCAACTTAAATCCAACTTACCCTCCAGTTTACACTGTGAGGGAAATAATAGCCACATTGCTCACAATCACAGGGGATTATGTAGGATGCATGGAACAGTTTATCATTCTTGGAGTTGTTTTGAGAGTTCTGCTTATCCATAGAAATGGGCACTTTGGAGAAGTCCTAGCTCCAGAGAATCTTTGGCTCCTTTGGGTTTTAAAACTCTCTTTTATTAAATCATAACTGGGAGTGAAAGGTATGGAAACCAGGATAATAGTCTTATTTCAATGAACTGAACAAGAGATGCTGACAACTAAACACAAGTTGGTGACATTGAGAGAAAGAGGAGATTTTAAAGAACTTTCCTGAAAACAAGCCAATTCAGTCAATGGGTCAGTGGAAGCAGGGAGACAGACTGGATCTCTCCTGAGCCTCCCGCAGATAAGGATACATCAGCAAATAATCTGCTTTCTGACTAATGATAAGAGTAGCTAACCCATACCACACTCATAACCCAAGGTGGGGGTGGGGGGGAGAGAGATGATAAACATGTCCCATTGTAAACTACAAAAAAAAGAACATGCAGGATACCAGACAAATTTCTAAATACATTTAGTTGAAAACTTAGAAGGAGATGATTGTAGAAGGGGGAATAGTGACAATATATGTAGAAAATATTTTTAGAAATAAAAGGCTAAAATTGTCCTAACATTAACAAAAACAGATTTACAAAGACAAGTAACCCATTAAAAGAATGGAAAGTATGGTAATATATCGATCAAACTGTTGACAACCTGACATAAAGAAGAAACAACTGAGCACATTCAGAATTTCAGAGGACAGAAATGTGTGTACAGGGATATGATGGTAACAATATCAGTCTTCAACAAAAACAATTTAAATATCACAAAAATATCAAATATAACAAAAAGGTATCTACAAAGTCCAAAACAAGAAAATTCAGGACTTTTAAAATCGATTTTTGACATAAAATGTATATGTATTGACAGGGTATACAGTGTCATTCCATATGTGTAAATGGTGTGTAATATTTGAATCAAAGTAAATATATGTGATCAAGAGCCAAATTCACTCTTGTATTCCTAAGTACTCAGGAAGTAGAACTCTAAGGATAAAGGTTTGAAGCCAGGTCAGGCAAAAAATTCGGGGAGATTCTGATCTCACTTAACCACTAAAAAGCTAGAATTGGAGCTATAGCTCTAGTGAATTCTAGTCATGAACCAAAAAGCACAAGGATAGTGCCCAGACTCTGTGCTCAAACCCAAGACTGACATAAAAAATAAAAAAGAATTCCTCAAATATTTATTATACTTTCATTGTTAATGGAAACACTCAAGATATTTATTGTAGCTTTTATCATTGTCTTGTACATTATTTTCATTTTATATATATATGTATTAATAGTTATCTATATTACTCATGTAATATAAACATCTGTATTATTGTTTTATTAAGCAGTAACACACTGTATTTCTCTTTTTCAAGGACACATGAAAAAAAAATCACATATCAGCATATACCATGGTCAAATTGTTTCATCCCAGGGATGAAAGGATGGTTCATTATACATAATTCAATAAATATAGTAAGCCACATAAACAAGAGTGAAGGCCAAAATTTCAGGGTTCTCTCAATTGATACAGATTTTCAATAAATATGGTTGTGCTGGTAGCTTTAGTATGGCTTTGTTTGTGGTTATTTGGGTAAATGCCCAGAAGTGGGATTGTGAGGTCATAGGGGAGGTCTATGTATAGTCTTTTGAGGAACCCTTCTCTGCTTTACAGAGAGGTTGAACAAGTTTATACTCCCACTAACGGAACACACTGAATTTCTTCTAACTACTCCTTTAAAACTATAGATATCCTTCCATATCTTCCTCTAGTGAGCACTATTCCACTCTAAACTTTTATGAAATCAGTCTTTATATAAATTCCATGTATGAATGAGATTTTGACATCCATCACAATGCTTTTCCAAGCCAATGTGATTTTTAGACAGTTTGATATACAAAGGCTTACATTACAAGGCTGAAAACATAATATCACATTGCAATCTGTATCTACAGATAGGAAAAATGATTATAGAAAGTGGTAAGTAGATATTAAAAATTATTTTGATAATTTCATAATTTGCTCAAAAGATAATGAACTATTTAAAGCAGAAATAATAACACTACTGCATGAATTTATTACAGGAGGAGGAAAAAATGTGACATGAACCACAAGGAGGAGAAAGATATGAATAAAATTACACTGTTATCCATTTATTATGCTTGTGAACTGAAAGCATCATGAATTATGAAATGAGAAAATCTGGCTTGAAGGGGAAAACAGCGCAGCAGATGAAAAGTATTAGGTGAAAATTCTGAACTTTGGACATTCATAATATTGACCATGAGTACCCTGCTGCATCCAACGGTTCATATTCTTCCTCCCGTTTCAGTGATCAATTTTAATAGGTTTGTATAAGGATTTTATGGTCATAGAGTTCCAAGACTCAATTATAAACATAACCTTAATGGACTAAATAGCATGTCTGGATAACTCACATTGAGGAATTTCAATACCAGGGCAGAAAATGGATTAGATTTGGAATAGAACTTTTGAGGAAAAAGGTACAAAAAGAAATGTTGGAGCATCTTATCCCTTATGTCTTATGAGTCACTCCATATCAGAATATAGCTGGTAAATTAGCTGTACACTACACAACAAAATTTATATTTTATAGATATCTCTTAAAAAGCAATTTCTGGAAAATAAGCATAAAAGCATGCTTATGGAAGTCTAATTTCAACAAGCTTTTGAATTTTTTATCAAGTTACATATCTAAAATCAAAATCTAAAGTGTGTAGTAAAATATTTTATTGTATAAAAATTTAAAGTATCTTTTTGTTTTTTAGATCATGCATTTGTAAGGAACATGGTATGTAATTGCTTTATGCCTGGTTTATGGTTAAGTGCCAATACTCAATGTTTTCATGAAGCTATTGCTTATTTTCTTATTGTTCATCCTATAAACCACTGTCTGAACAATCAAACATAATTTGTTATTAAATATGTTTATAATTATTTTTGAAGAGGTGGTAAAATTAGTTTATTGAGAAATATATAAGCATGAAACTAGGTAAGGGAAACTTTTGTAACTTTTCCAAGAGAAAATACCTGATTCCTGGTAAAAGTAACTAAGTGGCCATACTTGCAACCACATATACGGTAATATGGAAGAAGTGGAAGAAGTAACTAAACACACAGGATATGGTGTGAAGACAGAACAGGTAGAGTTTGAAAATATTGGTGTGCAGAAAGCTACAGCAGGCCAAGAAATGTTCACAACTGCTAGGAAAGGCAAGGGACAGAGGACTAATCTGGTCTCTGAATAAGAGGAGTTGTTTAAGACTTAATTGCTATCACATCTGACTTTGGACTATTGGTATTCACAACTGTGAAACAGAGTATTTGTGTTGTTTAAAGACACTGAAGGTGTTCACTTGTTAGAACATCTAACAGGAAATTATTAATAACAATGACCTCATTTATTACTATTGTATCCTGCTCCACTACTCACTCACATATAACCTAGTCCATATTTGGCTACTTTGGCTAATATTAACTGAGTCATTATTATTAGTAGACTTGAGACCTGACTCTTTACAACTTTGACTTTCTTTTTTTTCTAAAGTTTTCTCTTTTGTCTTAATCTAATGTCATTCTTTCTCATTTAGCTGGATTATTTTGCTAATATTGAACATGAATGTAGATATTATTTCAAATAGTAATTCTATTACTATATTTTGTCCTATTTCACAAAATTTTTCTTGTCTCCAAATAAATTAAGATTAGCTATTTGTTTCTTTCTACTTTTTTTCTTTGTTATTCAGGATGGTAAATACTTTTACTGGTTATCATGAGAAATGACAAATGGATAAATTCTCAAAGCCTAAATTTAGCAATATTTACTCAATTTCTTTACAATAAGAAGTTAAAATTCTTGGTTTCCAATGATCTCCTTTGACTCACATTGTTTTACTGTGTGCTATTTTTAGGAATAAATGAAATTTTAAAACACCTTTATTTCCTAAAATAAATGTAAACACTCTTATATTTTGTTTAGCCTTTTGTTTTTGGCTGTACAAATGTATTAATGTTACATATCAAATATTCTGTCAAAAGTATGTATTTCAGTAATTTGCTTAGTAGTAATACATTAATGTTACTTTTTCAGTTTTTTTGGAAACAAATTATTCATTGATCAAAACTAAATGCATGTAAAAGAGCAGAATTCTGTTTTTTCAATCCTGAAAATTTAATTAACTACTTAATAATGAAATAATTAAATGTGAATTAAATACTATATCACTGAAAACAATTTTTGATATAATAATCAGACTTTGTGCTGTAGGAATTCTAAAAGGTGAATAGGTCTGCATAAAGCTTTGTATTATATTTATAAGATAATTGATTTAATTTGATCTGATAAAAAGCAATTGAATCACTTGTCTAACAGCTGGCCAAATTTAATGCAAGTAAATGGTCTCAGATGTGTTGAGACTTCTGTGCCTATGAGAGGGAGAAAGGTAAGATTCTGTAGATTTGCTAATCAGTAAATTTGTTTATTTGTACTACATAGCAGTAAGTGTGTAAAGTTGAGAGAACCTGTCTTCATGCACAATTTAGTTGTCAGATATTTCATTAGACATGTAGTAGGTTTTATATAGACATTGTGTGTATAGTACACATCACAGTTTAAACATGAATTCAGCAAATGTAAGAAAATATTAAGCAAGGAAGCTGAGATTTGAGGGTTGAGATTAGGTGCCATCCCAGACAGAAAAAGAAATCCCAAGATTCTTATCTCCAATAAAACAGTAAAAAGCTGGAAGTGAAGGTGTGGCTCAAGTGGTAGAGCATTGATCATGGCAGAAAAAGTGAAAAGAGAACATTAAGTCCTGAGTCCGTGTTCTTGTGAGTACACATAGATACACACACAAACAAAATTAAATTAATTATAGAAATGTGTTATAGATGGTTAGGTTATTGAGTATTGAGTAGTAATAAGATAATATAAATTACATTAAAAGACCTATGAAAATAGCTCATAAATCTGTATTTGAAATGGTGGAACAGAGTTTATTTCAAACCATAAAACATAGAAATTATCTATAATTCCTTATTTTAGGATAGTCAGAAGAAATCACGTTTTAGCTAGGTCAATTCAACATGAATCACACAGACTGTTTTTCATTGAATTTAGTTGATGAAATTTTTATTAGATTTCCTCTGTGCTTATTTATTCTCCTTTTGTAGTCTTTAAAGTTGGAATGTTTACTGTCCTTCAAGTATCCTTGAATATGTAAAAGGCATATGCTCTTTTACTATGGCATTTCTTTGTTAATTTCCATGGATGTCTACATGAAAGAACAAAAAAAGGAATTGAGAGAAATAAAGAATGCCCAGAACAATAAAATTTGGCTCACAACTTAGGAAAAATTCCTTCAAGCAAAGATGAATTACAACATATAAATACCAGGCAAATAGAAGCAAAGATGGCGGAGGAGAAGCTGGAGGCTAAACAAGCTGTCACATAGAAAGCAGGTTTAGTGCTCCAGTGAACAGTCCTAAGCCAGAGAATCAAACCAAGTGTGCCATCACAGTACAGAGATTTAGGCCAGAGAGGGAAAATCCAAGCAAAGAGACAGATCTGAGCACTTGGCAGCAGCCATGGCTGCAGGTGTGGCGGCGGTGGCTGCAGTGGCCATAGCTGCCATACCTGCGACACAGAGAGTCCAGGACAAGGGTGCCAGACACAGCGGGTGAATGGATTCTACTCAACACCAGAAAGAACCGAAAAGGAGCAAACATCTTCATCCTGCAGATCACAGACCAGAGATGACCCAGGAACCAGACTCCAGTGTGAGTAGAAGCCTGACATCCTCATTCCTCCTCAGGGAGCAGAGGAGGGAAGGCCAACCCCCCCCCCCCCCCATGGCCTGAGATCTCCATCTTTGATATTGACAAAGGCCTGGCTGAGCAGCTAGCTCCAACTCAGGCCTTGGAAAGAAACAAAAGAGTCATTTAGCAGGTCACAGGAACCTAACCTGACCAGCCAGGCTCAGCTCCACCCACGGAAAAGTCACCCAGCCAGGGCTGAGCAAGCCCCGCCAGCCCCAGGAGTCACTTTCTTCACTGGGTAAATAGAGCCAGAGGCTGCCCCTCCTTACAGCAGCCTTCACAATCAATTGAAATTCAGTAAACATAAACCATTAAAATGGCTCAAAGATGGACTCTGTGAGTGTCTCAGAAGCAAGCCCCTTAGGGAAAAGTTATTGTTGCTGAAAGGCCTCAAATCTACCCAGAACCTAGCCTCATCATAGCATCTCGAAACTAGAGGAAACAGCCATATCCTTCTTTTGTGATACTCAAAGCAGATCTCCCTCCCATTGAACTAGCCTGGGAGAAGGATCACAAAATCCTGGGTAAAACAGCATTTTTCTGCCTGCTCAAACAAACTGACTTTACAAACCAACCAAGTCACAGGAAAATCAAACACCACAAGCAGACCAGAGACTCCAACAAGAGACTGGTTACACACAAGGGAGAGATACAGGATCTTCCCATTCCCCTCAAAAAATCAAAGAACTCTTTTTTTTGTACCTTTTATAAAAAATATTTTTGAAAACTTTTTAAAATTTTTAATTCTTACCTTTAAAAATATTTTTTCTATGAACTTTTTTTTTCTTCCTCATATAATTTTTATTTTAGGAGTATATTTTTGTGTGCTTTTTTTCATTTCTTTTTTATTTTATTTTTCTTTCTTAGTTTTTTTTTGTTTAGGTCTACCGACCTTTTCATCCTTTTATTTTCCTTCTTTCTTTCTCATTCTTTTCACTTTTTCTTCTCTTTTGTTCTTCTTTGTGTGACTTAATTGCTGTTCTGCTCATCTTCAGATATACCCTTAGTCGATTATTAGACCTTATACCCCATTGTGTATACACTTAATCCAGAAATTTATCACTCCATTCAGAACCTCTTACACTAAAATTCCTTAATAGCAGTACTACCGCTTTATACCTATATAATATTTTAAGCATTTTTATTTTTAAATTTTTCACGTCTCCTTTCTATCCCTCCCCTTCTCTTTTCCTATCCCCTATCTTCTCTGAATATCATGTTTTAAAATTTGCATAATTTTTAAGTGTTTCACTTTTTAAATTTTGTTTTTCTATTTTTTCTTGTATCTTTTTTTCTTTCTTTTTCTTCTTTTTTTCTCTCTCTCTACTATCATTCTATCCAAGCTATTTCCCATTTTGAGATTAGGACTTAGTTAAGTTCACTTTCCCTCTACTTTTCCACATCCTTCTATTCATATTTTTAGACACATCTCTCCCTAAACCTAATAATTTCTGGTGTGCCAAATTCTTCTTTGTGGTTCGTAGCCCATTAATACATAGCTGTTTGGTGTTGAATAGATATATCTGTTAAACTAGATTGCATCTGCAAACTGACTGTGAAACTACAGACTTTGGTTGATGCTTGCCTGAAGATAGTGTTCTAGCACAAAACTGGTGTTACTCACATCCCAAATGGGCAGAATAAGCCAGAAAAACACAAGAAAAATGGCAAGTCCAGTATCTCAACTCCCACTCTTGATAATCAGGGGACAGAACAGATAATGAATAATCCAGAGGAGAGTTCCCAAAAGGCTCTACAAACACTACTGGTAAACATAGTAAATGAAAAGATTGAAAACATTCAAAGGACTCTGTGTGAGCATGTAGGGAGAGAGAGGAGGCAAACACAAAGTCAATACAAGAATATCATGAGCATGAGGAAGCTACTCAAAGATTGACACAGGAATTGCGTGAGCAGCTTGAGAACACTCAAAGAGAAATAAAGGAATGGCATGAGCAGGCTGAGATCAGTCAAAGAGATATCAGGAATTGCGGGAGCTGGCTGAGAACAGTAAAAGAGAAAGTCAGGAATGGTGTGAGCAGGCTGAGAACACTCAAAGAGAACTACAGGAATTGCATGAACATAAGGAAGCTAATCAAACAGTAATACAGGAATTGAAAGCAGGATGACAATAGACAAAGATCACTAAATGTATTCATAGAATCCACAAACAGAGAGCTGAAAGAACTCAGGGAGTCCACAAAGGGAATGGTGAATGGAGCACAACATAAGGAATGGGAGTCCAAGGAAAACATAAACAATCAACTAAGTGATTTGAGAATAAACACTGAACACCAAATTAAGGAAGTAAAGAAGTTCATACAAGATCTAAAACAAAGCTCCAACAAAGAATTTGAAGCCATCAAAGCTAACCAACTAGAAGGAAAGAAATAAAAAACAAAGCAGAAAGTCTTGATAGTAGGTTAGACCATGCAGAAGATCGAATCTTGGGGATTGAAGAGAGCCTAGATATTAAAGATAAAGAACTTACAAGCATCCAATACAAATCCAAGAAATATGATAGATCTATTCAACACTTGGAAGACACCATCAGAAGGCCTAATCTGAGGATAATGGGTATAGAGGAACAACTAGAGACAGTAGTTAATGGTCTAGGAAATTTAACAGGAACCTAGCAGAGAACTACCCAAACATGCATAAAGATAGGCCTATTCAGATACAAGAAGCTTTTAGAACTCCAAATAGACCAGACCAGTACAGGACATCCCACCGTCACAGTGTAATCCGCACAGGATCAATTCAGACCAAAGAAAACATCCTTAAAGCTGTCAAGAAGAAAAGATCAATCACCTATAAAGGGAAACCAATTAGAATCACCTCAGATTTCTCAGCAGAGACAATCAAAGCAAGAAGAGCCTGGAAGGATGTATGCCATTCCCTAAAGACAAACAACTACCAAACAAGAATACTGGACCCAGCTAAAGTCTCTTTCATAACCGAAGGACAAATATAAAACTTCCATAGCAAAGAAAAATTGAAACAATACATCTCCACCAAACCAGCCCTACAAAAGATTCTTAAAGATGTCCTACATATAGAAAACCAACAAGACCAGAATACTGTCCAAGAAACCACACCCAAATTGAGAATCCAGAACCATAGGAAGAAATCAGTTGCTGCAGCCCCCAAGAAGGTGGATTAAATGGCAGGAAGTCCCAAATACCTCTCAGTCCTATCTATCAACATTAACGGACTTAACTCTCCAATTAAGCTACATAGACTGTCTAGTTGGATTAAAAAGCAAGATCCTTCTTTCTGCTGCCTTCAGGAGTCACATCTTGCCCATAAAAACAAACACATTTTCAATGTGAAAGGCTGGAACAAAATCTACCAAGCAAACGGCCCCCATAAACAGGCGGGAGTTGCAATTCTCATATCAGATAAAATAGACTTCAAATTAAAATTTGTGAGAAAAGATAAAGAAGGTCGCTACATACTAATTAAGGGTTCTCTCCTTCAGGAAGATATTACAATTCTAAATATCTATTCGTCAAACAACGGAGCACCCAAATTTATCCAAGAAACCCTACTTTCCCTCAAATCCCACATAGATCCAAAGACATTAATTGTTAGGGATTTTAAAACACCACTTTCCCGACTATATAGATCAACCCGGCAAAAACTCAACAGAGAAACCATAGACCTAAACAACTGCATAGATCACCTAGATTTAACAGACATCTACCAAATATTTCACCCAGCTGCATCAGAATACACGTTTTTCTCAGCAGCACATGGAACATTTTCCAAAATAGAAAATATTTTAGGCCACAAAGCAAACTTGTCCAAGTTCAGAAACCTCGAATTTATACCTTGCATTCTCTCAGACCACAGGGGAATAAAATTAGAATTCAACATGAAAAGCCACCAAAGAAAGTCCTATAACACATGGAAGCTGAACAACACAGTGCTGAATCACGAGTGGATCATGAAAAAGATTAGAAAGGAAATTCAAATGTTCATGATATTCAACAAAACTGAACACACAAATTACCAGCTCCTCTGGGACACAGCAAAGGCAGTACTCAGAGGCAAATTTATACCTCTGAGTTCCTACATCAACAAATTGGAGACATCTGAAACCAACAATTTAATGAGACATGTGACCATCCTTGAAAACAAGCATCAAGATAAACCCTAATCCAGTAGACAGAAAGAAATAATTAAAATTAATCAGAATTAAATGTATTAGAATAAAAAAAACCACAGAAAGAATCAACAAAGAGTTGGTTCTTCGAAAAAATTAACAAAATTGACAGACCCTTAGCAAATCTTATCAGAAAATGAAGAGAACACACACAAATAAATAAATTCAGAGATGAGAATGGAAACATCACCAGAGAAACAACCAAGGTTCAGAACATTATAAGGGAATGTTTCTCAAACGTTTATGCTAATAAGTTTGAGAACTTGGCAGAAATGGACCTTTTCCTAGCAAATATTGACATGCTGAAACTAAACCAGATGAGTTAAACCATCTTAACAGTCCCATATCAAGCATTGAAATAGAAACAGCAATAAGAGACGTCCCATCTAAGAAAAGCCCAGGACCAGAGGGTTTTTCAGTGGAATTTTACAAGGCCTTCAAAGCAGAGCTCACACTAATACTCCTCCAACTCTTCAATGAAATTGAAAGAGAAAGTTCACTACTGAGCTCATTCTATGAAGCCATCATAACCCTCATCCCAAAACCAAGCAGGGACTCATCAAAGAAAGAGAACTATGCACCCATTTCTTTGATGAACAGTGATGCAAAACTTCTCAACAAAATTCTGGCCAATCAACTTCAACAATTCATCCAAAAAATCATACACCACGATCAAACAGGATTCATTTCAGGGATGCAAAGCTGGTTCAATATATGCAAATCAATTAATATAATTCATCACATCAACAGGAGCAAGGATAAGAACCACATGGTTATCTCAATAGATGCAGAAAAATCATTTGACAAGAGCCAACACCACTTTATGATGAAGGTTTTGGAAAAAATAAGAATCCATAGAACATTCCTCAATACAATAAAGGCTGTATATGACAAACCCACAGCCAGCATCATACTTAATGGTGAAAAACTAAAGCCATTTCCTCTTAACTCAGGAACAAGACAAAGATGGCCACTCTCTCCACTTCTCTTCAATCTAGTATTAGAATGCCTAGCTACAATAAGACAAGATGCAAACATAAAGGAGATCAAAATAAGGAAAGAAGGAGTAAAACTCGCCCTCTTTGCAGATGACATGATCATGTATTTAAAGAATCCCACAGACTCCACTCCCAGTACTCAAGTTAATTCAAAACTTTGGCAAAGTAGCAGGGTAGAAAATTAACCCTCAAAAATCAATGGCTTTTCTGTATTCCAACAATGAGAAAAGTGTGGCTGAAATTAGGAAAGCAACTCCATTCGTAATGGCCCCACAAAAAATAAAATACCTGGGAATTAACTTAACCAAAGAGGTGAAAGACCTATAGGATGAAAACTTTAAAAACTTGAAAAGGGATATCAAAACAGAACTTAGAATTTGGCAAAAACTCTGATGCTCCTGCATTGAAAAGATCGTGAAAATGACAATACTTCCCAAGGCTAACTTCAAATTCAATGCGATACCTATCAATCAATATTCCAACCTCATTCTTCAAAGAAGTAGAAGAGGCAATCCAAAAATTCATATGGAACAATAAAAGATCCTGAATAGCAAAAAACTTCCTCAACAGAGTGAACAGTGCTGGAGGAATAGCAACACTGAATTTCAAACTCTACTACAAAGCCATAGTAATCAAAACATCTTGGTACTGGCAAAAGGACAGATCTCAGGACCAATGGAATAGAATTGAAAACCCAGAAATGAACCTACAGACATATAGCCATCTAATCTTCAATAAAGGAGCTAAAAAAATAGAATGGAACAAAGACAGCCTTTTCAGTACATGGTGCTGGCAAAATTGGTTAACTACTTGTAGAAAAGTAAAGCTGGATCCTTCTATATCACCCTGCACCAGAATCAACCCCAAATGGATCAAAGACCTCGTAATCAAAGCAGACACTCTGAAAACAACACAGGATGGAATAGTAGAAATCCTAGGTCTCATTGGCACAGGCCAACATTTTCTTTTTTTTTTTTAATTAAATTTTTATTTTTATTTTTTGTGAACATATTGTACAGAGGGTTTATAATTACCTTTCACATCCGTTCCCAGCCTCCCCCCCACACACAATCCTCGCGCCCCTCCCCCCCCCCACCAACGTTGTAAAGCTCATTTTCGACATGACAACTTGTACTTCTCATTGTTGCAACAGGTCCACCTGTATCCTTAAACGACTTGTTTTTCCCCATCTCCTCCACAAATTATACCGACATCAAATATAGTGAAAGCAGGGGTTATACTGTGGGGGAGGGACATACAAAGCAACAAAAAATAATCTTATAAATGCGTTAGAAACAAATGCATGAAAGAAAAAAACATTAAAATACATATCTAAGGGTTCATTTTCCTAACATCACATTATCTGACCTTTTCTGCTTGACTCATACATATACTAGATATTGCAAATAAAGGAAACCATGTGACCTATGTTTCTTTAGGCCTGGCTTACTTCACTTAATATAATTTTTTCCAAGTCTTTCCATTTCCTAACAAATGGGGCAATGTCATTCTTTCTGATGGAGGCATAGAAATCCAATGTGTATATATACCACATTTTCTTGACCCATTCATCTACTGAGGGGCATCTGGGTTGGTTCCAGATCTTAGCTATGGTAAATAATGCTGCAATAAATATAGTTGTGCTGTTAGCTTTAGTGTGGTCTTGATTGTAAACATTTGGGTAAATGCCCAAAAGTGGGATTGTTGGGTAATAGGGGAGCTCTATGTGGAGTCTTTTGAGGAACCTCCATACTGCTTTCCAAAGTGGTTGAACAAGTTTACACTCCCACCAACAATGCAATAAGGTTCCCTTCTGTCCACATCCCCTCCAGCATCTCTTGTTGTTAGAGTTCTTGATTTTTGCCATTCAAACTGGAGTGAGGTGGTATCTCAATGTTTTGATTTGCATTTCTTTTATGGATTGGGAGGTTGAGCATTTCTTCATGTGTCTATTGGCCATCCTTCTTTCCTCTTCAGAGGAGTTTCTATTTATGTCTTTAGCTCACTTATTTATTGGGCAGTTGATTCTTTGAGGATTTGTTGTTGGGGGATTTAACCTTTTGAGTTCCAAGCGTATTTTAGATATGAGACCCTTGTCCATTGTATGGCTAGTGAAAATTTTCTCCCAATCCGTGGGCTTTCTATTGTTCTTGCTAGCTATGTCCTTTGCCATGCAGAAGCTCTGCAACTTCATGCAATCCCATTTGAAGAAGAATCATTTTTGCAGAACCTCTGGGCCTTCCAATAAAAATCCAATCCTGAGTTTACATTAATTGGGTGGAACATGCCACAAAAGATCCGTTAGAGCTCCTGTATCAGCCACCAAGAAGGAACATATACACAGACCCTGTGGGATTTTTGGTAAATACCTAACCAACACTGCTCCTCATCTAAGGAACAGAGCACCCGATAAAACATCAATTGGAGCTCCTGTTTTGGCTACTCAGGAGCACATAGTCTCCTTTGTTGTTAATAAATATCCACCTCCCCTATGTCCATATATAGAGACTGTGATTGAGCTGCCTAGGAGGATAGTTTATGCACATTTTCCTGACTCAATATGAAATATCCATTCACATCTAGTCTCGACATAATGGGTGGAGCTCTCCTGAAAACACCAACCTGAAGCAGCAAAGGATAATCATCCACCAAGAACCTAGTGAATTTCTGACTGAGTGGAAAAACAATGTATACTCGCTCCACCCCCAGGAGGTGGGTTCCACTCCCAGGAGATGGTCAGACCCAGCACATTTTCCCACTTTGAGGAGCAGCATCAGTTTCACACCCCCTCCTCAGTGAGCAGTGATGATGACAGCATAACACCCAGTCATCATCTGAGGCCCATATGCAGTTTAAAACCACTGCACCCCCTCACAGCTTTGATCATGTAGCCCTCTCCTGCCCCCAAAAAACAGACAAGCAAATTACCCAGGCCTGCATCACTTTACAGTTATTTGGAAGCAGATTATTTGTAACCTAGCTGTCAGGAAATATTCTGGGAGGGACTAAAGCAGGAAAGAGCAAGGTATCCTCAGAGGTCATCAACATAATGCGACCTGACATGAGGACCCACAAAGATCCCAGACCTAATGCTGCCATGCCTATGGTGACAGCTGAAGAAAATCAACTGCTCTGGGCTCACACACCAAGAAAGGGTACAAGGAAAATCAGCACAAGATATTCCTGATGCTTATCACCCTGATTACACAAACACTGCAGATACAAAGTTGAAGTTCCTATTGTCAAAAACACCAAATAGCTCTCCAATAGTTGAAAACAAAGTTGTTGGAGACACCACCACAAAAACTACTTTATCAGCAGATGATGTTCAATTAAGCAGGACCTCCTCAAAGATCACTAAGAAGGAATCCTTTGACCTGTGCCCCAGCAGAGTTGAGGACCAAATCACTGAACACCTGGCTGATAGGGATGCAACTAATGAGATCAAATCTGGTAAGGCTGCTTTCCCCACCAAGATTGTACCCAAAACCTCAAAACTCCAAAAATCAAAAGAAGGATCATCTAGAACTCAGGCTGCCCAAGCTACTTTGGAAGTAGAGAATTTAAAGCATGATGGGATCACCTTGCTCAGCAAGAGCATGCAAAAAACAGAGCCTCAAATCAGCTTCAGCCCCACCTGTGGATATCTATGCTTTTGGAACTCATTCAACAGCCCAGGACACTACAGTGGACAAGGTGACTAAGACCACCAAGATTACCCACATGATTTCTTCCTGCTAAGGCACTAACTGTGCACACTGCTCTCTATGAAAATAATTCTAATGCCCAACTCATTGGATTTTTGTCTGCCAGAAATAATCTGGAAAGTAAAGAACCTACACCAGTCAAGGATGACTCAACAACAAAGTGCTTCAGACTTCTTCAGCCGAGTTAAACTTTCTGTCTACTGTGTTTAATCCAGAATAAAAACGGAAGAAGATATGAGTGTGATCTGAAAATTAAAGGAATCAATATTAGTAACATTCATGCCCAAACGGAGAAACCACAAGAATGAACTTAACCTAGAGAAAAACCTCAGGAGCTACCTAAACCAAGAGAAAAGCAAAAACAACAACAAAAACAACTAAACTCAGAGAAAAATCAGGAACAAACTAAATCCCAATGCAGTCAGAGTTGGTGCCCACTTGGTGGCTCCTCACAGTCCTCATTCCTCCATCTTAAGTGAACAACAGAACCCATTTGAATGGGTGTAGTCTAAGGAAATCCTCATTTAGTGCCCTACAAATCAGATAATCATCAAACTGGAAAGACAAGAATAAATGCTACAAACTACACAAACTGTCACAATTGAATATGACTTATTTGTGCTAGAAAAAGAAATTCTGCTTCAACTCCACTGCAACAAAACAAGAAGCAGGTATGAAGAAATTTTATCACAAGCTGTAGCACATTCTGGAACATTCAGTCATAAGTAGAGCCATACAGAAAACATTCTGACCAGCCACCAAAAGAAGTTACAAGAGCATGAAGTGATAGGAAAATTATAATAGACTCACACAGATATAAGAAGGCAAACATATAAATTAAAGAACAATATCTAGCTGGGCACCGGTGGCTTATGCCTGTAATCCTAGCGACTCAGGAGGCAGAGATCTGAGGATCGCGGTTCAAAGCCAGCCTGAGCAGGAAAGTTCATGAGACTCTTCTTTCCAATAAACCACCAGAAAACTGGAAGCGGCGCTGTGGCTCATGAGCTGAAGAGCTGAGGGACAGTGCCTAGGCCCCAGAGTTCAAGCCCAATGACCAAAAACAAAAAAAAAAATCTAAAAATCTTTAAAGCTTATAGCTGAAGACAACAAACTAGTTACCACAATGCCTTTCATTTTTCAACTAATGGAAGTACCAGATACCAACATACACAAGGCACAGCATGAACAAAATAAGAATGATACACTTGCTAAGGAAAGCAATGTATCTAGACAATAACTTTACCAGAGAAAGATTTTACAAAATAAAGTAAATGAACTAGATCTATCCAGCTGGGAGACAACCAAAGAAAAAGACAAATGAAGACAAAACCACCATTGTCAAAAAAGATCCTTATTATGGTTTCCCAATCAACAAGGGAAACAACAGGAGATGCAATTTTTTTTTCTGTCCAGAAGTTGGGTAAATAAGCCTAGGTAGAAATTGAAGGAGAAACAAGAAACAAAATTACAACAATCATAATGAAGGGAATGTTAATAAGGGAGAAAAGAGATTGAAAAACCGATATGAGCATAATCAATACCAAATATAAAATGGTCCAAGCACCACAAAGAACCATCCAGAAGACACCAAAAATAAATACAATATATTTTCTATGACTTCTCATGAAATGAGAACTGGAAGGAACATAAATAAATTCCTCTAGAAGATAATAGAAAATTATTACCATGGATAATTCTTTTGAAGTTTCTTAATACAGTATTTTACCAATAGAATACTGATTCCGTTTTTTAAAGACAAGAACAACATTGAACTGTCTAGAATCTTTCTAGACTATATTTAACATCTTAGCAAATGGAAAATTATACATTTCATTTAAACACTTTCCTCACAATTTCTTTGACACATAAAGTTTGATATTTCCTGAGAACATTCACGAATCATAAGTTAATACTGCCAGGCTATAGTCCTATGAATGTCTGTCTGGTCAAGTCTTCCTTTGTCATTCATGATAGATTGAGGATTGTTGACCAGTTATTTGTAGGGGTGTGAATCCTAGCCTGGGAATATAAGCCAGTATTGTAGCAATACTACTGCATAGGAAGGTATAATCAATTTTAGTGTTTAGGTGTTTAGTTGTTAGAAATTGTAAGTGATAAAAATATACAAAAATAATTTTCAATTTTATATCTATCTAAAATTATCTAAAATATTATATAAAATTATATTTATATTTAATTTTATTTTCATTCCTATTTTATTTTTTATTATTAAATTTGCTATATTTACATTTGTTTATTATTTTGTTTACATTATTTTATTTATATTTTTATTTTGTTTTTAATTTGAATTTTGTATTTTTTACATATATTTTATTCTATTATTAAAATTATTTACATTTAAAATTATGTATTTGTATTTTATATTTTATGTTATGTTTTACTATACACTTTATGTCTAAACATTACTATTTATTTTTATCATTTATATTTATAATTACTTATATTTACCCAAATTATTTATATTTAAATTACCTGTTTATTTTTATTTATAATTCTATCTATATTTGTATTTATATATTTTTAAAATATTTTATTTACATATTTTCTTAATATTTATTTATTTTCAAATTTTATTTTATTGTAAAGGTGATGTACAGAGGGGTTACAGTTACATACATAATATAATGAGTACATTGCTTTTCAAACAGTGTTACCCTCTCCCTTGTTTTCTCTCACTTTCCCTGCCCCCAGACTTTCCTTGCTCCCAAGTTGTAAAATTCATTTCCAATACAGTCTTCTTTTGCTGTTGCATTGGGTCACCATGTGTCCCAATGTTTCTGTGAATTCCTTCTCTTCCCAAATCAGATAACTTATATACAAGACAAAGAATAGCAAAATAATGAAAAAGAGAACAAAGGGAATAAATAAAATGAGGGAAAAAATAACAAAAGAAGTAACTGCAAATAGTGCACTAAAATTAAATGAGACAAAAACAAAACTACAAAAACACAACAAAACCTCTTGTTTCCATGTCATGGAGATCATTTAAATTATCAATGTTTTATATTGTGAACCTATCCTAGGACTATCCTAAACATATACTAATTATTAGAAATGAGGGAAACCATGTTTCTTTGGGTCTGGCTTACTTCACTTAATATGATTTTTTCCAAGTCTTTCCGTTTTCGTACAAATGTGGTGATGTCATTCTTTCTAATGGAAGCATAGAAATCACTGTGTATGAGAACGTGTAGGCTGAGATGCAGGTGTGAAGAGAGAAAGCCTCAGGGAAGACCAAGTTGGGGGTTCTTGAGGGAGTGGAGCAACTGGAACAAACCAAAGAACACTGAGGAATATTTATGAATCAGACTTCATAGTGATTTGATGTGGGATAGGGCTGTAACAGACAAAGGCACAGAAGAAGTTTCTGGAGTTGATATGACAGGATAAAGCAATTAAACTGTGCTAATCTGTTTTTTCATTTGTAGTGAAAGCCATTTAAGGGTCATACAGTATGATCTGGCTCACTATTTTAGACAATATGGCAAAGAGAGTATTGAGAAGATAGGAAAAGAGGAGGAAGGGAGAGAGAAAAAGAGAAGGTGAAGAGGGTGAAGGAAGAGAAGAGATGAAGGGACAGGAAGAAGAAAGGAGAGAAGAAAAGAGAAGAGAAGAAAGGAGAGAGAGGGAGTGTGGGAAGAAGGAAGAGGAAGCCCTTCTTTTCCCCTTTTTATTTCATCTGGGCCCCAGGTCATGGCATGATCACCCTCATCTGAGACAGGCCTTCCCCACTTAGTTACTCCTCACTGGAAATGACATCATAGACACACCCAGAGGTGTGCTTTCCTAATCTTCTAGCCCCTTCTTGACATAATTAACTTCACACAATTAACCATCAGAATCAATCCCTTGTCAGCTGTGCACCCAAACATATCACATTTAGCCTAAGCTGACATTTGACACTTGCCCCCCAAAAGCTCATATTTACCTTAATGCAAGATATATTCAATTCATAACTAAGAGTCCATACAGCTTTACAATTTCAAGTCCAAAATTTGTTCTGAGACTTGGGAAAATTCTTATTTGTGAGGTCTTGTAGAATCAAAATGTAAAATTCTTATTTGTGAGGTCTTGTAGAATCAAAATGTAAGTGGTACTTCCGATATACAAATGCAATAACAGAAATTACCAGCCGCAAAATGAAGAATTGTGATATAGGAAGAATGGGACCAAAGCAAGACTGAAAAGGTAGCAGGGTAAGTATTAACTACAATAGCTACACATCTACAATCAAGAGCCTGTAGTAGAGTCATGCAAGTTGCAAAGGTTTGGGGTGACTTTGTTCCCAAGCTATTGCCTAGTTGCTTGTTCTTTTACTTCTGTTCGTACAACTCATTTTCTGTGGATCTCCCTGACAGACCTTAACTTCCTGGATTCTCTATTGTATCTTTAGCTTCAATCTCACATCTATGAAATTTTTGAAATTTCATTTTGAAATCTATGTGGAAGTCTTTTTGTCTTAACTCTTGCATTGCAGATTCATGCATGGCTAGCACTATGAGACCAATGTCAATATCTGTTGCAGTTCAATCACTACGTGGGCCCTAGAAGAGCATGGCTTTAGCTGTCCCTGAGTGCCTAGATTACCTAACAAAGGAAAAACTTCCCTAAGCATTTTTATGTGATCAGGGTACTCCTGAGCTCTCTCTAGAGAAAATATTTTCTTTTCAATGAATTAAACATTTTCAGCTTTGAACTTGTCTGTGGGTATAATTGCCATATACATTAGATTCCCTTAACCTATCTTTTATATCGTCCTGTGAGGTCAGTTAATAGGAACACTCCTTTAATGGAACAATGTATGTATAAGAACAAAATATTACTTTAGAAAATTATAAAATTTTCCAGGGTATTGCCAGTCTCCTTAGCTTCATTGTGTCACATGACAAATTCATCTTTTCTATTCACAGTACCCAAATGGCAACATCAGTCACATTTACTTTAGAGACAAATCATGTTTAAAACATACATTTAAATCCTTAAAAGCAAGGAAAAAATAATGTTAAATGCAGGAGAAAGACAGAAGCGTAATGACCCATGTCCTCACAAATTATGTGTTGGGTTTTCCTTTCCCTGAAGAAACTCAGAAATAAATGGTCCCCTGGGACCATTATAATTCAGTGTCATTTTTTAAAATCATCTTGTCTCATTATGAACTTCTTTAAAAACCACAGAAAACTTTTTTGAAAATGAGTAGCATGTAAAGTCTAACCAAATACTTAAATCATTATTATTGCTGTTTGGATTTTATATTGGAGAATCAAGTAGAAGACTTAGAGTCTTAGTAAACAATATGGATAGTTTCCCCATCATTAATAATGTCATTCTGTAAGAATAAATAATATTTTGATAATTTTCCAGTGTGCTAATTTACTGATCACAAGACACAATATCAGTATGTCAACAATCTATGGCCTGTTCTTAATAAAGCCTTACTCAATTTCTTATATAACTCTCACATTTCTGCATAGCCAATACCCTGCTATCTTTCTGGCATCACCATCTACTACTCTGCTACTAAGTGGAGGTCTTCCAATTCATTCACCTCTTTGTTGTTAGCCTGTGCCTCAGGGCTTGCCCTTGACTGTACAGACGTGTATAGATCCACAAATTATTTCTTGATACTAAAGGAAATGCTAATACAAATCCTCTGAAAACATCACCTATCAATCAGCACATAGATTTGGTCTTGTTTTTCTGAGAAGCATTAGGATTGAGTAAATTAAACACTTGAACAGTAGAAAATAATTACTGATGAGAAATCAAATGTTCTTTTTGGTACTAAGTCCATCTTCTGTGTCCCACATCCTTTTCCTTTTTCATTTTCCAAAGTCAATCAGTTGGTTGGTCCAACTCCTATAATTCTATGCAAAGTAATTTTTTGTTGGGTGTTTGAATGTTATTGACAAGACCAGGGGCCAGCAAGACTTCTATGATTCAAGGACATTTAGGAAGATCCCAAACTAGCACTGTAGTGGGGAATGTTGTCCAGGATGGAATCACATATGTGCTTGATTAGTCTTATCATGATCGCAAAGTTCCTGTATTAACATTTGGTTAGCCTCATCTTTCTCCCTATTACCCTCACACTGAGTCTTTTGCAGGATTTCAATCTTTTCATTCACCATATTTACCAGTAGTGTTTGTACAGGTTTTGGGAACTCTCCTCTGGAGTATTTATTAACTGCTCCATCACCTGATTATCATGAATGGGAGTTGAGATACTGGGACTTGCCATTTTTCTTGTGTTGCTCCAGTTTCTTCTGCCCATTTGGTATGAAAGTAACACCAACTTCGCACTAGAACAGTATATTAAGACAATCACTTACCAGAGTCCTTTACTTGATTCATATCTAGGAGTTAACTAACGTATTGAAGGACCTCTATGATGAAAACTTTAAAAACCTGAAAAAGGAGATGAAAGCAAAACTTAGGAAGTGGAAAAGCCTCCCATGCTCCTGGTTTGGAAGGATCATCATTGTGAAAATGGCAAAACTTCCAAAGGCTATCTACAAATTCAATGTGACACCTCTCAATATTCCAACCTCATTCTTCAATGAACTAGAAGAAGCAATCCAAAAATTCTTTCAATCCTTAACAGAAAGAAAAGTGCTGGAGAAATATCAATACCAAATTTCAAACTCTACTACAAAGCCATAGTAATCAAAACAGCTTGGTACTGGCACAAGGACAGATATGAGGACCAATAGAATAGACCTGAAAACCCAGAAACGAACCCACAGACTTATAGCCACCTAATGTTTGATAAGGGAGCTAAAAATATATGTAATGCAAGAAAGACAGTCCCTTCAGTAATGGTGATGGCAAAATTGGTTAATCACCTGTAGAAAACTAAATTTAGATCTTTATATATCACCTTGCACCAAAACCAACTCCAAATGGATCAAAGACCACGAAGTCAAAGCAGATACAGTGAAAACATTACAGAAAGGAATAGGAGAAACCCTAGATCTCCTTGGCATGGTCTGAAATTTTCTTAATAGAGACCTAGAAACACAACAAATCAAAGAAAGGCTGGACAAATGGGATTGCATGAAGCTGAAGAGCATCTGCATGGCAAAAGACATAGCTAGCAACATCAATAGAAAGCCCACGGATTGGGAGAAGATCTTCACTAGCCATAAAATGGACAAGGGACTCACATGATCTACAACGTACTTGGAACCCAATAAATTAAATCCGCCAACAACAAATCCTCAAGAAACAACTGCCCAATAAATAAGTGGGCTAAAGCCTAGAAGAAAAACTTCTCTGAAGAGGAACTAAGAATGGCCAATAGACAAATGAAGAAATATTCAACCTCTCTAGCCATAAAAGAAATGCAAATCAAAACAACATTGAGATACTACCTCACCCCAGTTAGAATGGCTAGAATCAAGAACTCTAGTAACAACAGATGCTGGAGGGGATGTGGACAGAAGGGAACCTTATTGCATTGTTGGTGAGAGTGTAAACTTGTTCAACCACTTTGGAATATAGTATGGAGGTTCTTCAAAAGACTCCACATAGAGCTCCCCTATGACCCAGCAATCCCACTTTTGGGCATTTACCCAAATGATCACAAACAAGGCCATACTGAGGCTACCAGCACGACTATGTTTATTGCAGCATTATTTACTATAGCTAAGATATGGAACCAACCCAGATGTTCCTCAGTAGATAAATGGATCAAGAAAATGTGCTATATATATATATATATATATATATATATATATATATATATATATATATATATATGCAATGGAATTCTATGCCCCCATCAGAAAAAAATGGCATCACCCCATTTGTTAGGAAATGGAAAGACTTGGAAAAAATTATATTAAATGAAGTAAGCCATGCCCAAAGGAAACATAGGTCACATGGTTTCCCTTATTTGCAATAACTAGTACTTGTTTAGGACAAGTAGAAAAAGTCAAAATCTATGTACATATGACCAGATAAGATGATGTTAAGCGAAATGAACCCCAAGATAGGGACTCAAATATTTTTTTTTCTTTCTTGATATTGTTTCTAATATATTTATAATGTACAATGTGATTTTTTGTTTCTTTCTATGTTCCTTCCCCATGGTATAACCCCTGTTTGTGCTGTATTTGATGTCTGTGCTCTGCATCTTATGTATACACTTCTCTAATTCAAGGAGGGGAAGGGAGAAAACAAAATGCTTAAATAAGGATACAGGTTGACGCATTGTAACAATGAGATGCACATGACCCTATGTTGAAAATGAACTTTACAATTTTTGCGTGGGGTGGTGGTATGGAAGTAGTTGTGGAGGTGGGAGGGAAGATATGGTAGGGAAAAAACAATGGAGGAGGCAACAATGCTTGATAGGAAATGTACTCATTACCTTACTCATGTAAATGTAACCCCTCTGTACAATATTTTTACAGTAAAAAATACAAAAATATATAATTAACAGAATAGAATAATATAAAACTTGCTTTGTCCTCAAAGTGAGCTTGAGCTCTATCACTGAACCACACCTTCTGTTCCACATTTTACCCCTGAATTGAAGGTAGATTTCAATATAGGAGGCCTGTTGGTTCCTATACCATACCAAAGAGAGAATCTTCCAATTGGTAGTGACAGGAGTAAATCCCGATCCACTACTGAACTAGATGATTACCCTACAAATAAAAATGAAAACAGCAAACATTTAGACCAGATTGGAAGCACTCACTTTTCACAGATGTGCTCCAGTCAGGATGGAGCCCCTCAAAGGCAGAGCTGGAAAGATAGCAATCCTCCAGAAAATGAGGATGAGAAGTTCCCTCCCTGATGACAGCATCTGGATCCAGAAGCACAGCTCTGGGATGAATAAAGAGCCTATTTGTCTGCCTAGGGCAATGAGAAATGGTAAGTCTATCTAACCTGGATTCCCCAGATCCAGTTCCTAGAGGTTGTCCAGGCGGCACAGTCAGCCTGTAGAGGTCTGTGTGTCTACCAGTGTTCAGAACTTCAGTCACCACCATCTCAGTTGTGTCCACATCAAACCAAGTCCACATGGGGACTCCATCCTCCAGTGCCCCTCCTTCAGCTGGCCTTGTGGATACCATCCACCCCAGGCCTGGTCATCTCCTTATTACCATCCCATGCAGCCATTCATTCCTCTTCCAAGTGTGTATATCCTGAGAGTGCCACCTTGGAGGCTTTTCATCAGGAGCCCAACTCTGAATCAGAAAATACCATTGTACTGCAATCTAACCCTGAAACTGCAGGGTTAGATTCAAATATTGCCTGCCAACAGTGACTGACATGAGCCAACATTCAATAGCTCAGTTGCAGATACAGGAGAGGCTTGCTGTTGATGTAACTCTGTAAATACCTTTTTATTCCCCTCTGCCCTGTTTTTCTATTTTTTTAATTTTTTTTTAAAGAACAGCTTTTTTTGCCTCATTAGATTACATAGGAACACTGTAGTCTTGGTAGAGTCTTGGTTTTTTATATTTATTTATAAGGGAAAGCGCAGTATTTACTTTTTGAAGTTCAACACACTAAAAGTACAAGGGAGCATGAACAAAAACTAAATATATATGTTTTGAGGCTGATAGTGATCTTGTTTGACATATTGCGGGGAGGGGGTGAGAACCTGTAGTGTTTTACTCTGATAATTTTACTCAAAATAAGAACTTCATACAGTTAGACCTTTAAGGTTTGTTAACATCTAACTTGCATTTGGAAGCTATTGTGAAACAATTTTTATGAGAGTTATCTTCTTTTTATATATTTTTTTATTATTATAAAGGTGATGTATAGAGGGATTGTAATTACATGAGTCAGGTCTAGTTTGAATTAAAGGAAGAATTCTTGACTTAAATTCTGAAAGCCCTGGTAACATGATTAGATTAAAATATTTGAAAAATACAAATGAAAGATGATTTTAAAGTAATGTAGCATGGCATTTGAAAAAAAATCAAAGAAAAAGCTATATAAGGAACTAAATTAAATTGCTTTGAATCAAGACTCCAGGAATGAAATCAGGGAAGGTATAAAGCAAAATCAAAGATGTAAGAGCAAAGTCTTTGTTCTGGTCAGAATAAGAGAAAAACAACATTGTCATTAATAGTTATTATCTAAAAGAATGCATACTGTGGTAGCCTGTGTCCTCCAACACAAACTGAAAATACATTGAAAAGTATAAGAAGAGAAAGATCCATATGTTTCCTGATTCTGACAATGTAAACCCAGCAAAGATAATCACTGTATATTAACATATAACCTAGTTTGTTTATTCATATTTTTCTCAACTACTCTATCATATATTTTGTTTTCATTTATTTATTTATTTATTTTTCAGAGAACTCTGTTCAGATAAATAGAAACTTGAACTATTTAAATCTAGATAGGATCCATTGTCTAGCAAATGGCTAAACAGAAACATAAACACTCCTCTTCAATTTGACTGTCTCAGGCTATTTAACATGCATTAAATTGGTTTCCTCGAGTTTAAAAGGTTCTTGTTGTCTTTGACGCTCTTATAAAATCACCATATTTAACTGACTATTACTAGATACACTATAGAACAGACTTTTTATACATCACTTTTAAGAGATGGAGAACAGCACAAGTTTTGAAATATCCAGAGACTATTAGACATTCAATAACAATTGTAAATGAAGTACAGTAATTTAATTACCAAAAGGTTAATTTCTATACCATTATTGTAAAATGATACTAACACAAAATTTTCTTATTTTCTATATTTTGTTTATGAATAAATATATAGAAGGTTAAGTTAGTCAATAATTCATGAGTTCAGATTCTGGTTGCTCTTACAACAAAATTAATGTGCTGAAATTTCAGCTGCTGTTCAAATATTACAGAATTTACATTGAATTTATCTGTAGACTGTTGAAGACTAAACTGAACAATATAGTAAACCTTGAAATGTCTTCACTACACAATTTGACTATTTTTCAACAATTTGTGATAATTTTTTTATTTAAATATATATTGTGTTCATTTGGTACCCTATTGAAATATATTGTTATTAGGGAAAATTGTGCTACCCACTCAAATTAAAGTATACATTCAGAGTGAAAGATTCATGATAAAAGGCTTTAATTAATTTGGGAAATACTTTCATATATTTTTAAATTACGGACATTTTTGCGTATTATACTCCAAAATGCTCTTTTAAACTCTATAGTTCCTATTGTAGGATAAGAGAAAAGAACAATATTTGTTTTGAGACTACAATAAGTTTGGTGGTAGGAGTTTTTCTTAATTAATAGGAGAAAATAGAGCTTTTGCAAAAACTTAATATAATATTATCCTAAAGCAAACAAATTTTCAGGAAAGGATTCAGTTAAGAAAAAGAGTTTTTAGAACTCAGGTTTTATGTATTCCATAGAAGATCTCAAAGGAAAATTTTACAATGGGTTAACTATTAGTTTTGTTGTAACAGTATAGGATAACATTGGCAATGTATTTAAGACACAAAAATTTCTTCATAAATATCAGCACATTTTCACAGTTAGGCATATATATGTATTTCATTGTACCTTATGAACTGCCATTTAATCCCTCCAGGATTAATTTAAGTGCAAATATTGCCTTCACATAATGGCAGCTGTGTAGTATAAAATATGTTACCACTTTGGAAGAATGACAAATATTCAATTATATTTAAGCATTTTTTCTAGTAAACATGCAAGAGATTATGATAAGAGCAGCATCATAGGCAAAGATCTATTAGCCAACTCCACCAATAAAATTGTGCCTCTTTTCAAACTGGAAAGGCCAGTAATCATTAACAAGCCAAATAAAAAATTAATTAAAAGTTTGTTTTTACTCACATATATATCTTGGGCTGACTCCAGCAGTGACAGTAAAGATATGGGAATATGCCTTCCTCTGTGTAATCTCCTTGCCTGCTTTGTGCATAACAATAGAGCTGCTCTCTAGTTAAGAAAACAATTACTAGTCACTGAATTTTAATTAAGAAAATTATTTCTAAAAGTTTGTACTATTGGAATCAAATTGATCCTTTCTAGCTCATGGAAAAAAAATTCCATGGTCATGAATCCACTCCATCTCTGTATTATTAGCAAGATTTTTAGTGATGGGTTTGAAAGTAGGAACCAAAATAACAAACTATTTCTCTGTACCTTCATCATTGAATTGGACTAGGTTCATTATTTATCGTCGTTTACTAATTTGGGATACAAATATAAAATAGAAATTAAACTAATCAGAGTTCCGGGAAGATGGCAGAGGAGAAGCTGGAATCTGAACAAGCTCTGGCATAGAAAACAGTTTCAGAGTTCCAGTGAACAGTCCCAAGCCAGAGAATCACACCAAGTGTGCCATCACAGGACAGAGAGTTAGTCAAGAGAGGGGACGCCAAGCAGACATATCTGAGCAGCTGCCGCTGCGGCAGCAGGGTCGCAGCGGCGACCACCGCCGCGGGGGCATACCTGAGACACAGTCCGGGACGAAGGAGCCAGACGCAGCGGACAAGTGGATTCTACTCAACACCAGCAAGAACCGACAAGGAGCGGACAACTTCATCCTGCACTTTGCAGACCAGAGACGACCCAGGATCCAAGACTTGGCGTGAGTAGAAGCCCAACTTCCTCACTCCTTCTCAGGGAGCAGAGGAGGGAAGGCCACCCCTCCCCCCCCAGCACCGGTGATCTCCATCTTGGATACCGACAAAGCTCAGAGGAGCGGCTAGCTCCAGCTCAGGCCTTGGAATAAAACGAGTCATTTAGCAGGTCACAAGAACTTAACGGCGAAGTGACCTCACAGACTCAGTTCCATCCAGGGAAAAGTCACCCAGCTCAGGCGCCAGCCATTGGAGTAGCTCTCCTCACCGGGTAACCAGAGCCAGAGGCTGCCCCTCCCTCTAGCAGCCACAACAATCAATTGAAAAACAGAAACCCTGAGAATGGCTCCAGGCTGGGTGCTGTGAGTTTTTTTCACAAAATAGCCCCAAGGAAAAGCTACTGTTTGTTGAAAGGCCTCAACTCTACCCAGAACCTAGCATCATCACTGCATCCCCCTCTTTTGTGATTCTCAAAGCAGATCACCCTCCCAGTAAACTAACCTGGGAGGGGGATCTCAAAATCTTGGGTAAAGCAGAGCATTTTTCTGCCTGTTCCAACAAACTGACTTAAGAAACCAATCAAGCCACAGGACCTCAAGCTGACCAGAGACTCCAACCAGACTCTGGTTACAGACAAAAGGGAGATACAGGACTCTTCCCACCCCTCCCCCCCCCCAAAAAAAAATCAAAGAACTTTTTTTTTCTTCTTCTTTTCTTTTCTTTTTTTTTTGTTTATTTTTTCTTTTTTCTCGTTTTTTGTTACCTTATATATATAAAAAAATTTTTTCCTTTTCTAAAACTTTTATTAATCTTTAATTTTTGCCTCTTCTGAAAAAATAATTGCTTTCCAGTAACTTTTTTTTTTCTTATAATTTTTATTTTAGGAATAACGTGAATGTGTGTTTTCCTTTCTTTTCTTGTCTTCTTTCTCTTTGTCTTTCATTCTTAATTATCTTTTTGTTTTTTGTCTAGCTCTACTGAACTTCTGATCTTTTCTTCTCACTTTCCTATCCTTTCCACCTTTTCCCCTTTTGTTCATCTTTATGTGACTTAGCTCTTGTCCTGCACATCCTCAGATAAACCCGTAGTTAACTAGTAGACCCTATCCCCCATTGTGTACACACTTAATCCACAAACTTATTACTCAATTCAAAACCTCTGAGACTTAAATTCATTAATAGCAGTACTACCTCTTTATACCTATATAATATTTTAAGCATTTTTTTAAAGTTTTTCACATCTCCTCTATGTCCCTCCCTTTTTCTCAACATATTCACATTCCTCTCTAAATAGATGGTTTTTTAATCTCTATAATAACATTAATTTTTACGTTTCCATTTTTTTCTGGTCTCTTTTCATTCCCATTTCCCTTTCTTCTTTTTCTCTCTCTCTCTACTTGCATCCTACCCAACCTATTTCCTGCATTGTGATTAGGACATAGTTAACTCTCCCTGTGCCTCCCCACACCAATCTATTCCTATTTTTTACCCACATCTCTCCCTAACCCTAATAATTTCTGGTTTTCCAAATTCTCTGCGGTTCGAAGTCCTTTAACATATACTTGTTTGATGTCGAATAGATGTATCTGTTGAACTAGATTGTATCTGTAGACTATTGACTGTACAAATGCAAACTTTGATTGATGGTTGCCTTAAGATAGTGTTCTAACACAAAACTGGTGCTATCTTCATCTCAAATGGGCAGAGTAAGCCAGAAAAACACAAGAAAAATGGCAAATTCGGGTATCTCAATTCCCAATCTTGATAATCAGGGGTCAGAACAGATAATGAATAATCCAGAGGAGAGTTCCCAAATAGCTCTACAAACACTGCTGGCAAACATGATAAATGAGAAGTTTGACAACGTACAAAGGACTCTGTATGAGCGTGATAGGGAGAGAGAGGAGGCATCCCAGAAGTTTATACAGGAATATCATAAGCGTGAGGAAGCTACTCAAAAACTGATACAGGATTTGCGTGAACAACTTGAGAATACTCAAAGAGAAAGGGAGGAATGGCATGAGCAGGCTGGGAACACTCAAAGAGATCTGCAGGAATCCCACGAACGGGAGGAAGCTAATCAAAGAGTAATACAGGAATTGAGAGACCAGGTAGAGAACACACAAAGATCACTAAAGGCATTCATGGAATCCATTAACAAAGAGCTGAAGGAAGTCAGGGAAACCACAAAGGGAATGCTGAATGGAACCCAACAGAAGGAATGGGAGCCCAAAGAAACCATAACCAATAAACTAAGTGATTTGAGGACAAACACTGAACACCAAATTAAGGAAGTAAAGAAATTCATACAAGACCTAAAACAGAGCTTCAACAAAGAACTTGAAGCCATCAAAGCTGACCAACTAGAAGGAAAAGAGATAAAAAACAAAGTAGAGAGTCTTGACAGCAGGTTAGACCATGCAGAAGATCGAATCTCAGGGATTGAAGACAGCCTAGATATTATAGAGAAAGAACATACAAATATCCAAGACAAGTCCAAGAAATATGATAGATCTATCCAACACCTGGAAGACACCATCAGAAGGCCCAATCTAAGGATAATGGGTGTAGAGGAGCACCTAGAAACAGAAGTTAATGGTCTAGGAAATTTGTTTAACAGGATCCTAGCAGAGAACTTCCCAAACATGCAAAAAGATAGGCCTGTCCAGATACAAGAAGCATTTAGAACCCCAAATAGACCGGACCAGAACAGGACATCCCACCGCCACATTATAATCCACACAGGATCAACTCAGAACAAGGAAAAGATCCTTAAAGCTGTCAAGGAGAAAAGGTTAATCACCTACAAAGGGAAACCAATTAGAATCACCTCAGATTTCTCAGCAGAGACAATCAAAGCAAGAAGAGCCTCGAATGATGTATGCCATGCCCTAAAAACAAACAACTATCAACCAAGAATACTGTACCCAGCTAAACTCTCCTTCATAACTGAAGGCCAAATAAAAACCTTCCATAGCAAAGAAAAATTGAAACAATACATCCCCACCAAAGCAGCCCTACAAAAGATTCTTAAAGATGTCCTACACATAAAAAACCAACAAGACCGCAATAAAGGCCAAGAAACTGCACCCAAACTGAGAATCCAAGAATCATAGGAAGAACCCAGTTTTCGCAGCCCCAAGAAGGTAGATAACATGGCAGGAACTCCCAATACCTCTCAGTCCTACCTCTTAATGTTAACGGACTGAACTCTCCAATTAAGCGACATAGACTGTCTAGTTGGATTAAAAAACAAGACCCTTCTATCTGCTGCCTGCAGGAGTCACATCTTGCCCGTAGAAACAAACACATTTTCAATGTTAAAGGCTGGAACAAAATCTACCAAGCAAACGGCCCCATAAACAGGCGGGAGTTGCAATCCTAATATCAGATAAAATAGACTTCAAATTAAAATTCGTGAGAAGAGATAAAGAAGGTCGCTACATACTAATTAAAGGATCTCTCCTTCAGGAGGATATTACAATTCTAAATATCTATTCGCCAAATTTATCAAAGAAACACTACTTTCCCTCAAATCCCATATAGATCCAAAGACATTAATTGTTGGGGATTTTAACACACCACTCTCCCCACTAGATAGATCAACTTGGCAAAAACTCAACAGAGAAACCGCAGATCTAAACAGCTGCATAGATCAACTAGACTTAACAGACATTTACCAAACATTTCACCCAGCTGCATCAGAATACACGTTTTTCTCAGCAGCACATGGAACGTTTTCTAAAATAGACCACATTTTAGGCCACAAAGCAAACTTGTCTAAATTCAGAAACATTGAAGTTATACCTTGCATTCTCTCTGACCACAAGGGAATAAAATTAGAACTCAACACCAAAAGCCACCAAAGAAAGTCCGGTATCACATGGAGGCTGAACAACACACTGCTGAATCATGAGTGGGTCATGGAAGAGATTAAAAAGGAAATTAAAATGTTCATGCTATTCAAAAAAATGAACACACAAAATACCAGCTCCTCTGGGACACAGCAAAGGCAGTACGCAGAGGCAAGATTATAGCTCTGAGCTCCTACATCAACAAATTGGAGAAATCTGAAACTAACAATTTAATGACACATCTAAACCTCCTTGAAATAGAGCAGCAAGATAAACCCCAATCCAGTAGATGGAAAGAAATAATCAAAATTAAATCAGAATTAAATGAATTAGAATCCAAAAAAACTATAGTAAGAATCAACAAAACAAAGAGTTGGTTCTTCGAAAAACTTAACAAAATTGACAGACCCCTAGCAAATCTTATCAGAAAAAGAAGAGAACACACCCAAATTAATAAACTCAGAGATGAGAATGTAAACATCACCACGGAAACAACCAAGATTCAGAACATTATAAGGGAATACTTCTCAAAACTTTATGCTAATAAGTTTGAGAACTTGACAGAAATGGACCTCTTCCTAGCAAATATTGACATGCCAAAACTAAACCAAGATGAGGTAAACTATCTTAACAGGCCCATATCAAGCATTGAAATAGAAACAGCAATAAGAGACCTCCCAGCTAAGAAAAGTCCAGGACCAGATGGTTTTACAGTGGAATTTTACAAGGCCTTCAAAGCAGAGCTCACACCAATTCTCCTCCAACTCTTCAATGAAATTGAAAGAGAAAGCTCACTACCGAACACATTCTATGAAGCCATCATAACCCTCATCCCAACACCAGGCAGGGACTCATCAAAGAAAGAGAACTATAGACCCATTTCTTTGATGAACATTGATGCAAAACTTCTCAACAAAATTTTGGCCAACCGACTTCAACAATTCATCCAAAAAATCATACACCACTATCAAACAGGATTCATTTCAGGGATGCAAAGCTGGTTCAATATACGCAAATCAATTAATATTATTCATCACACCAACAGGAGCAAGAATAAGAACCACATGGTTATCTCAATAGACGCAGAAAAAGCATTCGACAAGATCCAACACCCCTTCATGATGAAGGTTTTGGAAAAATTAGGAATCCATGGAACATTCCTCAATACACTAAAGGCTGTATATGACAAACCTACAGCCAGCATTATACTCAATGGTGAAAAACTAAAGCCATTTCCCCTTAACTCAGGAACAAGACAAGGATGCCCACTCTCTCCACTTCTCTTCAATCTAGTATTAGAATGCCTAGCTACAGCAATAAGACAAGATGCAGACATATAGGGGATCCAAATAGGGAAAGAAGAAATAAAACTCTCCCTCTTTGCAGATGACATGATCTTGTATTTAAAGAATCCCATAGACTCCACTCCCAAATTACTCAAGCTGATTCAAAACTTTGGCAAAGTAGCAGGTTATAAAATTAACCCCCCAAAATCAATGGCTTTTCTGTATGCCAACAATGAGAAAAGTGTGGCTGAAATTAGGAAAGCAACTCCATTTGTAATAGCCCCACAGAAAATAAAATACCTAGCAATTAACTTAACTAAAGAAGTGAAGGACCTCTATGATGAAAACTTTAAAATCTTGAAAAAGGAAATCAACACAGAACTTAAAAAATGGCAAAACCTCCCATGCTCCTGGATTGGAAAGATTAACATCGTGAAAATGGCAATAATTCCCAAGGCTATCTACAAATTCAACGCAATACCTATCAAAATTCCACCCTCATTCTTCAAGGAAATAGAAGAGGCAATCCAAATATTCATATGGAACAATAAAAGACCCCGAATAGCAAAAACGCTCCTCAATGGAAAGAACACTGCTGGAGGAATATCAATACCAAATTTCAAACTCTACTATAAAGCCATAGTAATCAAAACAGCTTGGTATTGGCATAAGAACAGACCTCAGGACCAATGGAATAGAATTGAAAACCCAGAAATGAACCTACAGACCTATAGCCACCTAATCTTCGATAAGGGAGCTAAAATAATAGAATGGAAGACAGACAGCCTCTTCAGTAAATGGTGCTGGCAAAACTGGTTAACTACATGTAGAACACTAAAGCTAGATCCTTATATATCACCCTGCACCAGAATCAACTCCAAATGGATCAAAGACCTTGAACTCAAAGCAGACACTCTGAAAATATTACAGGATGGAATAGGAGAAACCCTGGGTCTCCTTGGCTCAGGCCGAAATTTTCTGAATAGAGACCCGGAAACACAACAAATCAAAGAAAGGTTGGACAAATGGGATTGCATAAGGTTGCAGAGCTTCTGCAGGGCAAATGACATAGCTAGCAAGATCAATAGAAAGCCCACAGATTGGGAGAAGATCTTTACTAGCCATACAACGGACAAGGGTCTCATATCTAAAATATACTTGGAACTCAAAAAATTAAATCCCCCAACAACAAATCCTCCAAGAAACATCTGCCTAATAAATAAGTGGGCGAAAGACTTAAAGAGAAACTTCTCTGAAGAAGAAAGAAGGATGGCCAATAGACACATGAAGAAATGTTCAACATCCCTAGCCATAAAAGAAATGCAAATCAAAACAACATTGAGATATCACCTCACTCCAGTTAGAACAGCAAAAATCAAGAACTCTAACAACAACAGATGCTGAAGGGATGTGGACAGAAAGGAACCTTACTTCATTGTTGGTGGGATTGTAAACTTGTTCAACCACTTTGGAAAGCAGTATGGAGGTTCCTCAAAAGACTTCACATAGAACTCCCCTATGACCCAGCAATCCCACTTTTGGGCATTTACCCTAATGTTTACCAAAAAGACCACACTAAAGCTACCAGCACAAATATGTTTATTGCAGCATTATTTACCATAGCTAAGATATGGAACCAACCCAAATGTCCCTCAGTAGATGAATGGATCAAGAAAATGTGGTATATATACACAATGGAATTCTATGCCTCCATCAGAAAGAATGACATTTCCCCATTTGTTAGGAAATGGAAAGACTTGGAAAAAATTATATTAAGTGAAGTAAGCCAGGCCCAAAGAAACATAGGTCCCATGGTTTCCCTTATTTGCAATACCTTGTATAGGTATGAGTCAAGCGGAAAAAGTTAGAGAATGTGATGGTAGGAAAACGAACCCTCAAATATGTATTTTAATGTTTTTGTTTCTTTCATGCATGTGTTTCTAATGAATTTATAAGATTATTTCTTTGTTGCTTTGTATGTCCCTCCCCCACAGTGTAACCCCCACTTTCACTATATTTGATGTCAGTATAACATGTGGAGGAGACGGGAACAAACAAGTCGTTTAAGGATTCAGGTGGACCTGTTGCAACAATGAGAAGTACAAAATGTCATGTCAAAACCAGCTTTACAATGTCGGAGTGGGGGGGGGGAGGGCGGCTTTGATTTGGTGGGGGGGAGGGGGGAGGGTGGGAAGGGAGGTGAAGGGTAAACAAAGGAGGAGGCTGCAGTGCTTGGTAAGAAATGTATGTATTATCCTGCCCATGTAATTGTAACCCCTCCGTACAGTAGGTTCTCAAATAAAATAAAATATAATTAAAAAAAAATTTAAAAAAAAAGAAATTAAACTAATCAGGCTTCAAAAATATTGTTTGATAAGTAAAATTAGTTTCCTAATAAAACACTTTTTATCTATCATTATCCTTCCCTGAATAATGCCAAGCTAAATAGTAAAAAAAAAAAAAAAAAAAGAGGGAAAACTGTATACATGTGAGTAGTGAGCTGATGGCTAATACCTGAAATCCTAAATACTCAGCAAGGTGAGATCTGAGGCCCACAGAAGCCAGCCCTAGCAGGAAAGACTATGACACACTTATCTTCAATTAACCACCAAAAATCCAGTAGTAGAGCTGTGGGTCAAGCGTAGACTACCATTCTTTGAAAAAGCTAAGGAACAACACCCAAGCCCTGAGTTCAAGCCCCTCTACTGATACAAAACATGTAAATAAAAAGTATAGCTATGTCTTCAAAAGTTTCTAGTAGAACATAAGATTAGAGAAAAAGACTAAGGCTTGGCCTTGGTAGGATCTCCCAGCATTGTTCCAACACAACATAATAAATGTCAATTGATTACTTAAGAGTGTCAATTTAAGAACTTTCATCAAGGTTGGTCCTTTGGCCGAGTCGGCTCTGATGAATAGCTTGACCATAAAGCTCTAAGTTCCCTTCCTTTATTTACATTCTAAAGAAAAGGTACTATGTTTAATAAGGTAAGAATTTAATTTCGCATTTTTTCCTTAGTATATTTTCTCTTCTCCTTTCAGCTCTTCAATTGGCAGAACTTTAAATCTTGAATGATATAATTACTGAGTAATGAATCAGGAACACAAAGGAAGCACAAGCTATTATTTGTAAGGTATTGAATTCCTGTTCAGTATAAATGTCTACTCATCAGCATAACTTATTATCACATATATTCTTAACATATCACTGAGAAAGTATTTAGTGATTAAATATATCCCTTCTTAATAATAGAAATGCTTGATGTTTACCAAGTGTTTAATAGGTACCACACATTAGCCTAAGCAATTTTCTACTGCTAAAAGGCCCTTCAAGACTCTATGGTGACAAAGTTTAGGAATGTGCAAAATGTAATTTATCTACTAGGATATGTACAGCAGCGTTAAGATTTGACTCAAGAAGTCTGATTTTAGAGCAATATTCTGTATCTTCATTCAGTAGTCTTCCTTAGCAGGCAAGTCACAGGATATTCCACTCTCCCTTTCTTACATTGTCAGCTTTGTTACTCAAGCATACTCCACAAATACAATCTGGTCTTGAAACAACAACAATCATAGTGGTTTACAGTTTTTCTGAATAATTACCTTTGCAATTTATGCCTCTCCATGCATATCATGATATCAAATATTATTAAGATTATTTTGTACTAATGTTTAGCTGATGAAATGTTTGACATAACTAACATTTTTTTATAAATATGACATACAACTGAAAATGAAAACTGAAACCAGAGTTAACTATGGTACCATTTCAGGTGTGAAAAAAGTAATTAGCAAAATATTTTTTTTCAAAAATGTAAGCAGTTTTGATAGTCTTTGGGAAGGATAATAAGTAATATTCAAGTCAGCATTCTAATGGGCTCCATGCTTGGATGACTAGATGTCAACTAGAGAGACATTAGAGTCTATGCCAATCATTAAAAACCCTCATTTTTTTTCTATTTTTTTCTTTTTTGGCTAAGTGCTGGTGGCTAATGCCTATAATCCTAGCTACTTAGGAGGCTGAGATTTAAGAATTGTGGTTCAAAGCCCAGAAGTGCAACCATGACTCAACGTGGTAGAGTGTTAGCCTTGAGCATAAAAGCTCAGGGACAGCATTCGGGCCCTGAGTTCAAGCTCCATGCTTGACAAAATGAAAAAAGAAACTTTCATTTTGTCTATTGAGAAACATAAGTTCTTGCCATTCCACTTGATTATTATGTGAAGCTTCACAAGTTTTATCACAAAACAATACATGGCTACAACACTGTGCATATTCTCTAGATTACTATTGAAAGGATTTAGCCTTGAAACTGCAGGCCCTGAGACAATAGGGTGGGGGTCAATCCTTCAACTATCTTTGTTATTATCAGCCATGACCACATGTTTATCCATCACCAATGTCACTGGGATTTGGAGGGCATTCACTAAGTTACTTGTAATGAAAGGAAAAGAAAAAAATATCTGGTTGTTATTTCTGAAACCAGAGCAGAATAAAAACATCCTTCATAATATAATAATACCTTTGTAATAATTGAATCAATATTGAGTCAATATTACACTTACACTAAGTTTTTATTCATTTTGTGTATATATAAATCTCTTAAAAGTCTTTCAATGAAATGAAGCAAAATGAAATATTTCCTTTTTATTTTTTTCTACTATCTTCTTTCTTATACAAACTTAGACTTTGTAATTCTTGGACTCTTAGGAAAGAAAAAATTCATAAAATTCCTGATTGTGTTCATTCATTAATAAAACAGGAATCTACTTTTTCATTTCCACTTTGAGAAAAGTAGCAAACGGTTTTCAAAACAACAGTAAAGAAGACTCCTGCCTCTCTTTGCTTGCCCAGAGATAGAACACCATCTTTCTCTGGTGAATAAAACAAAGCTTACAGAAAAAGCAGGACGAGAGTGGGGCCCAGAGCTTGAGACATGGAGTGAGTTACTGGGAGCCATCCAGCATTGATGCTATCACCTTCATCTTGAGTTTGAGGGCAGACTTGTTCCAAAATGGATGGTGGAAAATGCAACCAACTTGTGTTGTAAGCAGATTAATAAACAACTTTAAGTTTCCATTTGATTGCTGAAATCTATTGCATAGTATGATTA
Organism: Dipodomys spectabilis; assembly: GCF_019054845.1. NCBI lineage: Eukaryota > Metazoa > Chordata > Mammalia > Rodentia > Heteromyidae > Dipodomys > Dipodomys spectabilis. The sequence continues at coordinate 10,681,225 of NW_024871113.1, read as the reverse complement.
CTCATTATACACAAATTTGATCTCTCATTCTGTGGCAACATAATCCAGCTAAGGCTCAAGAAACAAAACTAAAAACAGAAAAGGGCCTCCCTCCCTGTGGTGGTATGAATTCATTAACTTGGAATTACTTAACATAGAAGCTCATGTATATGTTGTTTTAAAGTTGAGCACATTATTATTTATTTATAGTTGTTACTTTGAATAAAAGACACTGTTTATGAAATAGGGGACCTAACTCCACATTACTCTTCACTATTTTTGTTTTGCCTCTTGAAATTTTTTCTTTCTCCTGTAGCTACTTTGTTTCAAAAAATGAAAGGGACCAAAACAACTTTCAAGCAACTGTAAGTCTTGGAGGAGAAAGTATTCCACAAACAAAGATAATTACCTATGATTGAGGAGGAGTAATCATACCATGGAAAGTAGTTTCCTCTCAAGTAATGACAGTATGATATTCTCTAGGAGCTTTTGCAGAACAAGAACTTAGATATTGATCATCTAGCCCACTGCTCCAAATCTATAAACTTTTCAAACTTTAAGTTTCTCTTTGTCTATTTAAAAAAATAATTTTATTTATTTATTTAATAATGTCTCAAATTTCCTATCAGCTCCTTGAAGATGGACTTGGTGTGACTGAATTTCTTCATATATTCTTCCCAACAGCCATGTCAACTATGATCTCTTTGAATGGTATTGGTAGCCAAGTCTAGTCTACTGGAATCTCTGGAGTTAGCTTTCCTTAAGACCTTGGGTTATATTTAAATGACTTTTGCAAATTTCAAACTGATTATAGCAATTTGTAAATGTAAAATAATGTATTTTGTATTGTAAGGTCAATGGAATAGTGAATAATTTGATTAAAATTATTTCTACTTTTAAATCTTGTAAACATAAACTCTTCCTTAAGCAGTAATTCTTCTTAAAAAATCTTAACTTCAGTAAGTACTCCACCAATCAAACTCTATTCTAAGCATCATGTCCAAATATCATATCCAAAACACATACAGAAGGAAACAAAGTCAGAGACACTCTGAACTTTTTATTAATTTTTTTTCAATTGATGGTTCACTATGAAAAAGAATATGGATAGAGTTTAATTGGATTACATTTAACTTTATAGAATTAATTATAAATTATTAATTTTCAAAATTGCCTTCAATGTGTTTTATTAAAAGTAAAACTGAACCATGGTAAGGCTAATTTATTCTAGGCATTTTAGCTTAATTAATGTGAAATAAGCTATATTAGTTGCTGAAATAAAAGTGATCAATTGATCAGCTGTTACTTAATTATTCTTCACATATTATTAACTAATATATGATTTTAGTCTCGCTTTTCCTGAAGCAGTTTGAACTTCTTCGGAGAGTTAGGCACAACAATAAATCATTAAAACAGAGATCAGGCTCAAGATATCCATATCTGAGAAAAGTTCTTTCTTTAGGATTACTTGATCCATCTACTAAATTTGTGATTCATGCAACTTTCAGACTTCTAGCTTGGTCTTCTTATTCCCAGGTAAATAACTATCATTTATAATGAAATAAAGGCTGAAAAAGACTCCATAACATTATACACATCATCTAACAGAAAGAAAAGGTCATTGTCTTCAGAACTATTGATGAATACCATAATTCCTGTCAATATGTAGGAATGTGAAGAATGGTAATCAATTTTAAGCTTTTTAATAATATTGTATTTCTTACTTTGAAATTGTCAAGATTTCAAGAGCTGGTCAAAGTAAGTTTTCAAGATGTCTAATACCTTCTTCCAGGTTAGAGAAAACATACAGGTTATTTATCCCTTTCCATTATCCATTTTGTGTCTTCCCAGGTCTAAAGCTTTATCATAAGACACATTTTATCACTGTGCCTGAGATGTGTCATCACTACCAGTTGTGTGCAATCTATATCAGTTCAAAAATCTCTCCACCTGGAAGAATGGATCTTATAGTTCAAATTCTCCATGCTAGTGACAATGATGTAGATTTCTATGGTAGTCCATGGTAAAAATTCATAGTTTTAAAAATATATTGTTTATTTAAAGCATTCTTATTCCTACTTCTAAAGTATAAAAGATTTGAAAGGAAAAATATACGCAGATGAGAATTCACACAATCTCAATGTCATACACTTGTGTAGATCTCCAGAAGCCAAAAGTTACTGACATCAAACAACTATTTTACTGTTTTAACATGTACATTCATTATAACAACATTTACTATCTTCCAAAAATTGTTTTACCTAAATTATACATTATGCCTTTCAACATAATAAAATGGTCTTTTTCACAAAATAATGAAAAAGAAAGTAAAGATTGAGAGATGTTAAACTGCTTGCTAAGGAGCTAGTAATTGGCTAACTGGAGTTCAAATACATATGTCTTATGGTGTAACTGTTAATTAAGGAACAAAGAAACATGAAAAATATTAACTGAAAATGTATATTGCTCAGAGTTTTTAGTATTCATTCTAATTTCTTAGAAATTTTATGCATGATTTGGAAATGTTCACCACCATAGAAAATGTGCTAAATGGTTTATATATTGCTCATGCCTGAAAAACTTCAGCAGACCATCTATTCAAAGTATTAAGCACAGCATTTACAATAAAGAAAATAAAGATATAAGGATCAATAATGGCCATTTATATGAATTATTGTGATAGGTCTTATAGGGAAAGATCTTTAAAGCACATTACTATGTTTTAAAAATTAAATTTAATGTAAAATGGCAAATGTCTCTGAGATACAAGAAACTACAGAGAACATACCTACATTAATCAGTTAAGTGACAGGGGAGAGTTTCCAAAGAATTAAAACCTATATTAATGAGACTGAGATAATAGTTCACAAAGTCAAGTACCAGAGAGGAAAGAGAAATAACTACAATAATGAAAATCCAAACACCTCCAGAGGAGTCACTTAGGACACCTGAGGAAGCACATACCAAAAGTAGTCAGTGTGAAGAAACAGTGAAACTAGGGAGCAGAGACCCTCTGAAGACTATAATATTGATACCCAGGCCACAAATAGTACATTTACAATGACACAATACTTGATAGATATTTCACAGTGCTTTCCCACAGTATTGAGGAGGAAAATTAGACTCCAGTACTTAATGTCTGAGTTAATAACTTAAAAGACATAAGAATTAAATTTGTTTTATGTATCAGTATAAGGAGCTGGAATTTAGGACTCTGTGCTTTCACTTCGCTTATTTGCTAATGGCTGTGATCTACCATTTGAGTCATGCCTCTAGTACAATATTTTTCTGGTTAATGCCTGGGCTGTCTTCAAACCCAAATCCTCCAAGTCTAGATAGCATTCCTGACTATATAGCATTATAGGTGTGCCACAAGTGTCTGGCTAGAATAAACTGTCTCTAATTAGTTTAATAAAAATGTATTTGTTGATACTTTTAAGTAGCTGTAAAAGGAGTTGCGATTTAACAAACCAGTTTATGAACACAATATATCTTGATCGATGCTACACCTGTCAACATTCTCACTCATTCATTCCCTACCTACCCTTTCACTTACTCTTCTTAATTCTGCAGGATATACATTGGATTCCTGACTTCATTGTTTTCTTCTTCCACCTTTTCCCCCTTGAATCTTAAATTAAAGCAGAAGGATAATTAAAAATACCAATATCAATATAACACTTAGTGCAAAATACCTAGCCTCTAAGCACATCAAAAGCAAACGTTTAATGATACTACAAATAAAATCATTGTAGAGATAAATATCAATTAAAATCAAACCTGAAATGAAAGTTAATACACTAGCATGTTTTAGAGTTACTATAGCTGAATTCTATATGTTGAAAAAACTGGAATTCATCTATTATGCTAAATAAAGGGATAAGTGAGATTTCAATGACCTGAATTGAACTACTAGAGGTGAAAAGTAGTGTTTGAGATGGACATTTCAAAGATAAATTCAGTCTTGTTAGATATTACAAAAGTGAGATTGCTGAATTTGTCAGAAAACCAAAAAATCACTCAAAAAATGAAGTTTTATAAAGATTAAAATAATAAGGCATTAGCAGATGGAGGAATAAATTGAAAGGACCTAATGTTCCTGTGGTATAAATGAATAACAGACATGTGGAATGGAAAAATACTTGAAATGGTAGAAGAAATGTCCAGACTTGATATAAACTACAAATTCCCAGATATCAAAAAACATTGAGATAAATCCCTAAACATGGGGCTTTAAAATCAACCAGACCCAAATGGCCACATACTTGATTATTCTAATTATATAACATTTAAAAATGCACAGAGAATCAGAACTGGGTAAAGAAATTACTAAAAGGCATGAGGGTATTTGGGAGGATGATAAGTTGGTTATCTTGATAATACATAGTAAAATCTATTATTTAAACATGTTAGGTTTCCTCTACAATACCCATTAGTAAAAGTTTAAAATTTCAGCAGATATCATTTTATGAGGAATATAAAATTCTTTCCCCTGTATTTGTTTCTATATGTGTGTCTCAGAAAAAAACACCAATCTGTGTGTGTGTGTGTGTGTGTGTGTGTGTGTGTGTGTGTGTGTGTGTGTATCTTTCTTCATACTATCTCCCTATGTTACTCATGGCTACTCTTTGCCCTTTCTTTCTCGATCCACACACACATTCACACTACATATATGCACACATATATACAGTACATTTTCAGTCCATGATAATGTACTGGTAGTTAGAATCCTGGATCACACATACATATACATATACATATACATACATATGAGTTAGGAGGGAAAAAGATATGTTTCTTTCAGGGCTACCTGCCAAAAATACTTTTTTGAGTAGGCTATTAAACAGAATCCAAATGAGAATATGATTTTAAATGTTGCCATGATCAGACAATGAACCAGAGAACATGCCAAATTTTTCTTACTGTATGATATGATTACTAGTTCAGTAATTTTTGAGGATTCATTAAGTGGAAGGATTATATCATCAGATTTTCTACAGCAGTAGTATCACTATCTAAAAGAGTTACAGGAGCCCTACATATCTGGGAGAGGAGTCACATACAAAAACAAATTAATTTTGTTTCGAATGTGATTTTCAAATGACTCAGTTGATACTCAGGAAGATAAAACTTTTGTGTCTACAGCCTTCATTTGTTTACATATCCATTTAGGATTTTGTTTTATCTGGTCTTAATATGCCTTGTGATATCCAAAAATAATTTATTAAATTTGGGCAAATATATTTTACTTTATTTTTCTAAGAAACACTATGGCAAAATTTCTTGTGATATTTAAGTATATTATAAAGCACAATTGTATTTCATGTGTATTTGTACAGCAGTTGCTGTGTGCCTATTATTTATTACTTGTTTATGTCTTGTTGTGTGATGTAAAAGCTTGAGTATCTATAGCAGTACAAATAATCATTAAACCCTAGCAATTCATCTTTAGGACTTCACATACCAGTGAAGGAAATTATGTTTTTCTGCCAACACACTCTTTACTAATGAAGTGGGTCCATGATAATTAAATGGGCATTCAGCAAATAATTAAGAACATATTGTATGTGTTTATTTCCTATATTTATTGTAAATATTGAAATAATAGTATCCACTCCATATGATTTAGAAAACTTTTAATCATGAGAATGATCTTGTATTTTGCTACTTTGTTGAATAAGATGAATGATAAGAAATGTTGTAAGTCACATAATATTACAGAACAATTAATATCTGATGACACACTGAACAACACTGGTATCAAGTAATTTCTTTTTATCTCATTGAATAATGATATTGTTTCCTTAAGAATCAATGGAATAGAGCAAATGTTGAGTATCAGCTGTGTAATGAACTGTAGTGAAGGAAGTTTTCAACAAATTAGATGAAATTTCAATGTAGGATAATGAACATCAACTACTTGCATCTGCAAAATTCTTAACTAAGGAAAAAAATGTGAAGAGAATAAACTAACACATATGAAAGTAACCGTAAAGTGTATTTGTATTAATATGGGGTTATCAGAATAGGTACAGATTGGATGGTCAGAAAAACTAGAATGCATATTGTGTTAATTCCTTGTTTCTTATCAGCAATGTTGTACACAAAGGATCACAACAAAATCAAATATATCCAAGTTGCTAATATATTAACAACAAAACTTCAATGAATAAATTTTATCTAAGACTGTAAAACAAGATTTTAAGACAAAATAGAAGCAGGTGTTTTTAAATTACATTTTTATTATCTTTAAGTAGTTATGCAGAGAGGTTTCCATTCAGCAACGCTGTTTATAAATAAAATGCATCTTTATCAATGTTATTCCTTTCATAATTCTGCTTTTTCTCCTAACCCAACTTCTCCCCTGGATGTTCCGAGTTTCAGATGATATGCATTGACTGTTATGACTACATGCACCCCCACTTTCTCTGTTTATCTACTCCTCTCTCCAGATCTCCCCCAAACTTTGCAAGTGCCAAGTTTTTGGTATTTATTTTGTTGAATTATGAATTCATTTTTTAAGGAATTATACCATTTGAAATCTCTACTGCATATACCACATTTTAGTTAATACATCATTGTACATTTGCATTTGACACTGTATATAATTATTTGCATATTTATAAATTATTTATATATTTACAAATTATATCGAACTTCCACATATGAGAATGGACTGACATCACTTACCATCATTTTTTCTAGTTCCATCTAATTCATCACAACTGATGTAATATCATTGTTCCTATAGGATGAGTAAAATTATACATATATATATATATAATTCTTTTATTTATTTATTTATTTATTGGTCAGTCATGGGAATTGAAATCTGGATCTGGGCACTGTTCCTCAGCTCTTCAGCTCAAGGTGGGCGCTCCACCACTTGAGCCACAGAGCCACTTCCGGGTTTTCTGGTGGTTAATTGTTGATGAGAGTCTCATGGACTTTCCTGCCCAGGCTGGCTTTGAACTGCAATCCTCAGATCTTAGCCTCCTGAGTAGCTAGGATTACGGGAGTGAGACACTGGCACCCAAAATTCTTTGAATCGTTTGTTTATTGAAGCACATTTGAGCTGTTTCCATACATTGGCTATGGTGAATTGTGCAGCAGTGACCATAGTTGTTGAAATGGCTTCATTGTATCCTGATTTGCAATCTTTTGCGAAAGAGTGGTATTGTTGAGTCGTGGGATAGTTCTATGTTAAGATTTTTTTTAGGAACCTTCATACTTCTTCCCAGAGTAGTTAAGCAAGTTCACATTCCTGCCAACAGTATATTAAGAGTTCTTTTTTTCTATATCTATCAAGTATCTGTAATCATTTATATTCTTGATGATGACCATTCTAACTTGGGTAAGATGAAATATTGATATTGTTCTGATGAATTAACATGGTACTATTGCATTATGAATGCATTTGAAGCAAATGTAGCACTTGGTATCAAAATTTAGATTTACTTGAGTCTTGCTAGCAACATTCAGAAAGAATTACTTGTAGCCAGTAGCCGGTGGCTTACGCCTGTAATCCTAGCTACACTGGAGGCTGAGATCTGAGGATCACGTTCAAAGCCAGTCCGGGCAGAAAAGTTCGTGGGACTCATATCCAATAAACCAGTAGAAAACCGGAAGTGGCGCTGTGGCTCAAGTAGTAGAGCACTTGCCTTGAGCTGAAGAGCTCAGGGACAGTGCCCAAGCCCAGATTTCTAGCCCCATGACCGACCAAAAAAAGAAACAAATTACTTGTCACCCCAGTTTAATGTGTTTACTAATAGAAGTTTGTACATAAGAATAAAAATTTTATCTCCAAGTAGAGTACCTTGAAATGATTTTACTGTCATGTACAATTACAACAGAAAGCAATCAAATAAATATCAAGAAAGGAATGTAAGACATTTGAGTCTCCTTTAGTCAAATTTAGAATCTGACTCTTTTGGATTTTCTCTATTTGTAGGAAACCCTTCTTGGGCTGAAGAAGTTCTGACTGTTTGTGAGTGAGAATTTATTCCTTACGTTTGTTGAGTTGCAACTTCTGACTTGCTCTTGATATTTGAGCAAGAATATTTACTGGATAAAAGAGAGAATAAATACTTAAAGTTGTAGAGGGTTTCTTCTGCTCTTTCATGTTGAAATATAATCATTACAAGTCTTTTATAAGCTCTGTTTTCTTTGCTTTGAACGTTAAATTCTCTTAATTAATTGATTTCTTTAAAAGAATTCCAGCAGTCAAAAACATTTCCATTAAACAAGATTCAGGCCTAGAAAAAACAGTATTCAATCATTATGCATTATTTCACTGAAATCTTTCTGATAGTGAAAATAATCGAACCACATAATAGAAAATTAGGTACAGTGTCTTGGAATCCTTCCATCTAGAATACATCAACTAGAATACATGTTCTATATATACAAATGTTCTGAATGTCAATGTATGACATGCTCAGGAGATAACCAATTTAATCCTTAAAGCTCAGAAAAAGTATAAAAGTCTTATTCACACTCCAAAACTGTTCTGGAACATGGACTTTGAGGTAACTATTTTCATTTCTTGTTGGAGGAAGGCTAGCAGAGAATAGTTCCTTGAAATGACTTGCCATGGATCAAGCTGTAAAGCTTTTGTCCTCCCACAGTCCCCTCAACACTCTCAGGTGTAAGAAATTGCTGAGAGGTAAAATCTACACCTGAGCAGATCATTATAAGATTTGTTCACCACACACATAAACATTTCCAGTTAAACTGCTTAAATGATGTGTTCTGCTCACTTGAAACTGCTGGACCAGATTTTTCCTCAAAGTTTTGTCTTACTCTCCTTCCTCCTCCCCCCGAAAAAAAACCCACTTTGTTATTTCCATTTCATTTGAGACATATGAAAATCCTCAGTTCTCTCTTCTGCAATAGTCTTTCCAAATAATATTTCTTATACAAGTCCATGTTTAATTTGGCAATATTATAGTAATTAAGCCATGAGCAAATCTCTAAGACTTCCAATTCATTTTCCAAAGTTTCCAATGGCCAAAACATTACATTAATAAATTCCTGTGTACAAATTATTATTTGAATTGAAAAAAGAAACCTCAGACATTTCTTATAATTTAAGCACTATGAAGAAAAGGTAAGAAATATAATTAATCATAGTACTTTCCTTATACGTTGAAAAGGAAACCTTTGTAGTTTTATCCATCAGTCCCATAATCTTTTGGATTCTTAGGTGGCAGAAAGTGAATGGCTCAGTGCTTTTCAGGAAAAGCTATTTTTAAGAACCTGTTACACTAGACGGAGAGGCATTTATGAACTATAAGAAATCATATATTTTAATGTGGTTCCATAAAATTTCATTACAAATCAGCCAAAGTTGATGAAATCCAAACAAAACACTGGATCAGTAGTGTAGATTCCAGTGGTAGGACAATAGCTGTGAGATTTCTTCCCAGTGAAAGAGGGCCTGAGGCCCTAAATTCAAACCCCAGAACCTGCACAAAAGAGTTCACATGTTTAAAATGTTCATATTTATTAATGGAATATAATAGAACAGAGTAATTATTAAGAATGATGGTGGTAATATTTTCTATTTTGTCATTTAACAAAATCCATATCTCAGATACACCAAGAACAAACTATAATTACCATAAGCTTTAAAATAATAATTATTCATTAAAAATCATTTTGTTTCCATGTCTTAGAGTTTGTTTTGATTAGCATCTTTTTATAGGTCGTGTGTACATAGCTATTGAGCAGTTGTGATGCTCTTCTAGGACTATCCTAGACATGTACTAATTATTACAAATAAGAGAAACTATGGCCCCTATGTTTCTTTGGGTCTGGCTTACTTCACTTAATATGATTTTTTTCCCAAGTCTTCCCATTTCCTTATGAATGGGACGATGCCATTCTTTCTGATAGATGCATAGAAATCCATTTTGTATATATACTACATTTTCTTGATCTATTCATTTACCGAGGCACATCTGGGTTGGTTCCATACTGTGTGGTTATTTATTTTTTCTTTCACAATTTTTCCCCTTTGCTTTATCCCCTGTTGTCACTGTTTTTGATTTTGGTATCATGTGTCTTGTATATATGTTTATATGATTTGAGGAAGGGAAGGGGAATAACAAAATGGTGAGACAAAGGACAGAGCTTGAACCAATTCAAAAGACATTATGTTGGAAATGAACTTTACAACTTGGGGGGTGTGAAAGTAGGGAAAGTAGGAGGAAAAAGAGGGAGGGGGGTAACAATGTTTGGCAAGAAATGTACTCATTATCTTACTTATGTAACTGTAACCACTCTGTACATCACCTTTACAATAAAATTACATTATATTAAAAATAACAATACTTTGTATATTTGCTTAAAACAATAATGTATAAATCTTGAGGAAATTTCAGAATATCAAAATATTACTTCAAATTATTATAGTATTTTATATTACATTTTTACAAAGCCTTTTAATTTTGTACAACTGATGAGATTTATTGCCATGATGCTGAATTTCTAGCTCTAAATAGAGTAACATTTATGGTTTTGCATACAGTACACCCTTTCCAGTTTCCGTGCATGTATTCTTAAGATTTTCAATCAATATTTTACAGTTTCTGGTGACAATATCTTCAAATTTTAGATATTTGGTTGATGTGTTTTGCTATTGGATTAATTGTAAATGTACAAAAAAGGAAGTGATAGCCAAATGTCTTTTGTACTGTGCCCATGACACTGTCATCTATATAAAACAGCAAACACAGAAAATAACTTTTTCAAATGGTCTGAGGAAATGATGCATCCCAATACAACATGAGGACAACTAAAATCTCCGTTTTTCCACAGGGTAATTTAGACTGCATCATCTGTTTTCTTTCTTTCACATGGGTCATAAGCAAGGCAATTTAGCTTATGGCCCTGTATGTGATGATAATTCCAACTGCAGTATCATGCTTCCCAAATCTCTCAGCCCATCAGTCTATGGAGAAAAACAGAATTTTGAGAATGGAAACTCACCTATAAATATCATGCACCTCGCACATTTACCCTGCCATGAGTGTAAGCTAAAATGTTTTTTTAAAATATATAAGATGATTGTTTGTTCTTACAAATGGTTGATAGAAATATTTGAAAAGTTAGCACATAAGATTAATAAATCAAAATAATTGCACATTGCACAGGATTTTTGTCATTAAAAATGAAGTATTTTCATTATCATTTTCTTCTTTCAAAAGGCAATGACCTGCAGATCTTTATTCTAGAACACCAAGGGCTATGTTATCCACCCATCCCCAAATTTGATCGTTTCGTTACTGAGGTCTCCCCACAGTCTCTTTTATGACATGGGGATTTTGAAAACGGGTCAAACCCAGAAGATTCTTAAATTTGTTTTCCCCAACACACACTGATACTATTATTTACAGAATTCACACTTACAATGATGCAGGAAGATCTTAGCAGTAACCCCACTCTTCACTGTATCAGTTATTACTTTCTATTTGATAGAAATCATAATTGTTCTTGCAGTATTCATGATATAATTAAGATCTGGTGGAAACCAAGATTTTTGGTAAATTTTATTTATCTTATTAAATTACCAAATCTGTGGGATTTTTCTTTATTTTTTATTGGCTTATTTTCTTTGTTGTTTTCTGTATTTGAACTTAGGAACTTATACTCTTACTCAACTTTTGTATTCAAGGTCAGCGGTGGACCCTCTAGTCTGGCATTTTGATGCTGTTTTGGAAATGGAGACTCCTGGATTTTCTGCCAGGGATTTTTTTTTTGAAGCAGGTTCCTGCTGATCTCTACCTCCTGAGTAACTAAAATATCTGGCAGGAGGCACTAGTACCAAGCTTAAACCACCAATACTATGACCAGAAATGAAAATATAAATACAAATGAAGGGATAATATAAATATTAATTATTAGATATCATATAGATATTAGATATCTATAGATACATGATAAATACTACATAATTGATGGATGTATGGATAATGCATATAACACACTGTTCGTAATACAATTTATACCTGCAAGTTTGCTCACTATATATATTCACATAGTACACTTCTTTTTCTCCAATTCATAAATGAGGAAAATTAGTTGAATAAATGCTACACAACACAAATTTTTAAACATATTTTTAGTGGCAAACTATAAGACATATTTTATTCTAGCAATCTCTGAATCCCATCCTATTCTAGAAATCTTGAATGAGAATATTGCAGGTTTTTAAATATTTTTAAATTTAATTTTATTGTGAGGGTGATATACAGAGGGGTTACAGTTACATATGTAAGGTAATGAGTACATTTCTTATCGAACATTGATACCCCTCCCTTGTTTTTATCGAATCTTAAGTGATGTTTTCTGTTAAATTTTATCAACATTCTCATTTCTATCATTTCTGGGAATAAAAAAATCAATTCTAAATACAATTTATTTTCTAAATTAAGGTAGATAAATTATAGGATGATGGCAAAGATATTTTTTCTGCATTATTATTTGATTTATTCTATTTCGGTTATTATTGTACTTATCCTAGGACATAATTGTTGAAAAAAGTACATGTTTGTTCAATATCTTCCTCATGAGTTTATACATAGTCTTCTGAGTGTGTTTATGATTGCTTCTTTTTTTTGTGCTTAGAGGTTTAACCACAATTCAGCGATAATAATGAGATTTGATTTTGAGCTAATCTGGTGCCCTACCACTTAAGCTATGCCCTTAGAACCTTTTGCTTTCATTATTTTTATAATCAGGGTCACTATTTTGGGAAAATCTGTCTTAGATCTTGATCTTTCTACTTATACTTCCTACATAAAGTCATTACAGCTGTATGCATATGCACCACAACTTTCTTGTTTGCTAACATGAGGGTCTCCCAAACTTTTTGCTTGGGCTGGACTAAAATGACAGTCCTCCCAATTTCTGCTTCCGAAGTAGATCAAATCACATAAGCAACCATATCTAGCCCTTTCACTCAGTATTTTGATGACAGAATTCACCTGTGCTGTCGCAGGTTGCTAATGAACTACATTTTCCAATACAGAAAAATACTCACAGTTTTTCCTGCCTGGGATGGCTTTGAACCGAGATCCTCAGATCTCAGCCTCCTGAGTAGCTAGGATTACAGGCGTGAGCCACCAGTGCCCGGCTACATCTATATTTTTAATACATGCAAATTTTCATCCACTAAAGTAACAATTCTCTTTCCCACTCTCCCTCCCTCCCTTCCTTCTTTCCTACTTTCTTTCTCTTTCTTTTTTCTTTTCCTTCCTTCCTTTTTCTTTTTTTTCTCTTCCTTTCTTTCTTTCTTTTCTTCCTTCCTTCCTTCTTTTCTTTATTACCTTTCTTCTTTTCCCTCCAGATTTATATCAACTATCTCTGTTTACTCAAGGGTTGCTTTGTGTATGATAAATGAGATGATGAGAATAGAGGAGTTGGAAGGGAATAGCATTCAGTTCCTTAATTTAGATGTATTCTTTTCATAGCTCCTCAGTGAATATTGTTGTGGGCAGAGCTTCGTTTTGAGTGACTCCTTCAGGAACAAATTCTCTAGCAGTTTTAAACCATAAATGCTAACTAATGTGCAATTAAGTCCATCTGTAGTATATATTTTCCTAGATTTTGAATTAAAACTATGACAGTTACATCATGCCTGGGTGCATATTACTGCTTGATGCTTTAAATAATACATTTTTCTTAACATTTACTCATATGTGTGGCCAATTCTGGTGTTATGTTTTCTTAAAGTTTATTTGTTTAGCTTGGGATTAAATGAAACCATTGCCTTCTGCTTATCTTCTAACCCTTTAAACTTCATCAGCAATAAATGTGGCTAGATAAAGAAGGCTGTTTGGAATTAAGCTCATTTTGTTTTAATTTTGAGTTAGCACTTACAATTGGGAAAATGCCACAACAAATGAGTTTAATAAAATGCTGGATACATTTTACAAGTGTTGTAGTTCATTTGGGTAAGTTAATTTAGGTACCATCTTGAAAAATGTGTCTTAAGAAATTTTATTTTAATTTAATTATTTGAATTGTTCTTATGGCACAAAATGATGAACTAATAGCCATTAATCCATATTTAGCATTTAAGTTTCAGAATATAAATGAGACATTATTAATTTCATGAAAATATTTACTGTAATTGAAACTAATTTTATAATGTTTTCATCTTTGTTTCCTTAGTTCTAATTTTTGCTTCCTTTTCTTATACGTTTTATATTTATACCTTTAATTAAGCTATATTTTACATTTCTTTGTAGCCTCTTTTTGCCTAGAGCCAGCCTCATGCCACATTACTCTTACTCATATCCTTAAAATATATGAGATTATAGGCATATGTCACCACATCCCACTTACTTGATCTGTTGAGTTTTGTTAACTTTTTGCCCATTTAAACTGGCACAATTGGTTAAACCATTTTATTTATTTATTTATTTATTGGTTGTTGGTGGTGGTCGTCGTGAAGACTGAACTCTGGGCTTGGGCATTGTCCCTCAGTTCTTCAGCTCAAGGCTAGCACTCTACCATTTGAGCTACAGGCCACCTCTGGCTTTTTTTGTTTATGTAGTGCTGAGGAATCGAGCCCAGTGCCTCATACATGCAAAGCAAGCACTCTACCACTAAACCACCTTCCCAGCCCTGGTTAAACCATCTTAAATTAACATGTAGTAATAGAAATGAAAACCTATAAAGTTACTAAATATATATATATATATATATATATGCATATATATATACACACAGATACATACATATACAATATGTAAATATAACAATATGTAAATATACTGAGACATGAAATATACACTATATGTCTTAGGAACACACACACACACACATACACACACACACACATACACACACTTACTTTATCCTTGATTAAAATCTCACAGAAATTGAGAGCTGGGACAAATATAATGAGATTTTAAGTCTCACTAACATGGATAGAAAATTTTATGAATCCCATTTGTCAGAAAGTGATAATAAACCTGTGCCTCTCTAAGCATAACTGGAGTGATTAGTATCAGCAACTGGATGAGCACACTGGCTGGCTAATAGCTTTCTGAGGGAATAGAGTCTATATATTCAGTGACTAGCAAGACCTCACAATTCCCTAGGGTTATTGAAGAAAAGCTTTCCTCATTAAAAAACAGCTAGTTCTCCTAGAGAACAATGTTAATTACAGTACAGTATTCCAGTTTTAACCATAACACTTAGCCTCTCTTCTTGTATCATGACTAATGATGCTGAATATAAAGCAAGAGTCCAATTTCTACATTCAGTGTCAAATATTTGCCATTTATATTAGTAGCAAATTTAAATTATAAACAGAATACCATCAGCTTTCAATTTAGGCAAGGTGGGGGGAGTGTAGTTGTGGAAGTGGGAGGGGAATAACAAAGAGGAGGCAACAATGCTTGATAAGAAATGCACTCATTACCTTGCACACGTAACTGTAACCCCTCTGTATAGAATTTTCACAATAAAAAACATTAAAAAAAACAGTTTTTTTGTACTCAAAAGATTTTGATGTTACATAGGAGAAAAATTCTCACAATTATTTTTTGTGACAAACATTTGATAAATTTAAAGTTTATGTAAGGTGTTTTATTTCTCTAATGGCTGGATGAACACAATAATAGAATATTTTTGAGGATAAAAGCAGACTAGTAGATGGGATTTCACTATCACAATCTGATTTATTTTAGTGAATCAGTATCAGAAAAACTCTTCTTAATCCACATGATCAAGGACTAAAGCAACCCATTGTGATTACTGTTTAAACTGGCACTTCCAGCAAGTGTATGCATAAAACTAAATTAAACATTCCTATTTTGAATCAGCAAATTAGAAAGATTAATAAAATATGAAAGAAGAATCACTAAATCAGAATGATAATATTGCAAGAAATTAATAGTTACAATTTTTGCTATTTTTTGTCATTAATTAAAGAAACACCCACAGAAGTTGCATCCAAAACCATGAGAAAGATGTGGAAATCTGCATCAGTGACTACCTTCTTTCTCTCCTCTTTTGTCTCTCTTTTTCCCTCTCTCACTCTGTATCTTGCTCTCTGCCTTTTTCCCTTTTCTCCTTATAAGTTATTGAATTAATTAGTATCATTATAAAATTATATAACTTAAATGTATATTAAATATGTAAATGTTACAAGTATATTAAATATATATGAGAATTTGAACTCAAAGCCTTGAATACTAGGTTCTTATTATACCATGAGTAAACTATGTAAGAAATTATGGGAAGGGATAGGAAGGGGAACAAAAGAGGAGGCAACAATGCTTGATAAGAAATGTACTCATGGCTGGGAAGGTGGCTCAGTGGTAGAGTGCTTGCCTTGCATGCATGAGGCCCTGGGTTCAACTCCTCAGGACCACATAAGCAGAAAAAGCCAGAAGGGGCACTGTGGCTCAAGTGGTTGAGTGCTAGCCTTGAGCTGAAGAGCTGAGGGACAGCACCCAGGCCCAGAGTTCAGGCCCCATGACTGGCAAAAAAAAAAAAAAAGAAATGTACTCATTACCTTGCTCATGTAATTGTAACCCCTCTGTATGGTATTTTCACAATAAAAAAAAGAAAGAATGAAATTATGTTAAAACCAGGCACCAGGGGATCATACCTGTAATCCTAGCTATTCAGGAGTCTGAGGACTGTGATTCAAAGCCAGCCCAAGCAGACAAACCCAAGTGAGTCTTATCTCCAATTAAACAACAAAAAACTATAAGTTGAGGTATGGCTTAAGAGGAAGAGTGCCAGCCTCAAGCGAAAAAGTGATGAACTGCTGGAGACTCTGGGGTCAAGCCTCCCCACCAAAGGAAACTATGTTAGTAGATAAAAAAGAAAAGAACTTGGAAGAGATTTTATGAGTCAAGAAAATTAAAATACCAGTCTTATCTATTTCAGATAACTTAGAATACAAAATCAGCTAATACAATTTTAAACATATTTACAATAATTGCTGGAATCTGTATAATTCTTATTTTGAAGAATATTTGGCATGCTCTATGACAGGGACTGATGGAGATGTTAATCTGGCTGTTTTCCATTGCCTTTCACTCTTAGCTGTGATTCCATTTTCTGATTTTCTGTTTACACTGGTACTGTTAGAGCTTGATGGTTATGTTATTCAATATAACATTTATGTTTCTTATTAAATATTCTGAAATATTTACCCACATAAAAAAGAATGTGTAGATTACTTAGACTCTTGCACTTTAAATAGCTTTAATAATTTGGCACAGTCCTGCTTGAATATGCATTTATATGCATATACTTATAGAGATATTTATACACACATATATACATACCTATGCATGTGTGTATATATACATATTACATCTACAGATCCAAAGGATTAGGAGTATATTAATCATGTTCATATTATTTAAAATGTATTTAATTATGTAGAGAATACTTCACTACTTTCTGTAATCAAATCCACATAGATAAGATCTTAGTACTTAATATAGTATGTTTACCTTCTCATTCAAATGGGAAAAAATAAATTTAATATTGCTAGACCAATGTGTCTATTAATTTCTGTACAATAATGACAACTCAACATGGTATACTTTTTTCAAAGTTGACAAGACCCCTAAAGTGTATATATATAGATATATACATATGTCTATGTATATATCTATATATACACACAGAGAAAGAGTGAGAGTGACCAATAATAGTAGTATGTTATATATCAATAGCAGTAACAGCTTTTTCAGGTTGTACAATCATCTTAACAAAATTAGAAGCCTCAAGCACACTCCATTAGTAAAAATATGCTTTTAAAGCCCTCTGAAAATAAAAAGACAGAGATACTAGTGATACTTGAATTTAACTTAATTTAGCTAATATTTTCTTTTACTTCAAAAAAGTGGGAAGAACAGTATGACAATTGTTTATTTTTTCTTTCAAGTTTAGTAGAATATTCAATACATTGCATATGGTATCACACATTTTATAATAAAATAGGGCCTGGTATTAATAAATTTTATTCTGACTCTAACATAATTTACTTTAAGCACATTTAAAATAATATCTGCTAGCTGGATGCTGGTGGCTCATGACTGGAATTCTAGATACTCAAGAGGCTGAGATCTGAGGATCTCAATTCTAAACCAGCCAAGGAAGGAAACTTCCTGAGACTCTTATCTCTAATAAAATACTCTAAAAAGCTAGGAAGTAGTGCTGTAGTTCAAGTGGTAGAGCTTGCATCTTGAGCAAAAAGAAGCACGGGGACAGCACTCATGCCCCAGGACCTCACTCCATCAAAAAATAAGAAAGAAAATGAAGTAAGTCTCTGTTAAGCTGTGATGTTTAATACCTTATGACATTAAATAAATTTGGGGGTTATGGTATTTTCTGCTTATGATGAGCATATTGAGTCATACCCCTACAATAACTCACATGTATTTTCTGAAAATACCCATTTATGCAATGACTTACTTGGTATTCAACATCTATCTTAACATCAATTTTCTAATGCTCAAATCCTTAAGGAAATAATCTGATTAAATTATAGATAAAATAAAGATAATTTATTTTTAACTCACCAATTTGGAATGCCTAAGAAAATTAATCAATATGTTTGTATCTGTTTATTTGATATTTTAATTTCTGCAACAGTTAAAGTAATTGGCAATAATACTAGCAGTGTATAAATATGCTCATTTGTATCTGTATCTGTATATATATGTAGTAATACAGTCAAATTTCAATTTCAATTTGAAATATTAAAACGAATAACTCATGTCTCCTTCTTCCCATTCTCTCTCCTTTCTTCAGACATTGTAACTACACTAAACTAGTTTTCAGAATCTCTAGGCTATTCCCTATTATTAATAGTCATACTTTGTTTTTAGATATTTGGTCATCTATACTCCTTTTATATCAGTAAGTATTATTTATTTATTTACTGGTGATATGGCTTAAGGGACAATCTTTATTTTGCCTAAAGGACATAATTTCAAACTCTTTTAAAAATTTTTTAATTGTGAAAATACCGTACAGAGGGGTTACAATTACATGGGCAAGGCAATGAGTACATTTCTTATCAAGCATTCTTCCTCCTCCTTTGTGTCCCCTTCTCATCCCTTAATTTCAGACTCTTGTACTATCTATCGATCGATTGATCGATCGATTGATTGATTGATCTATCTACCATCTATCTAACTAATCATCCAGTATATTGCCTTGTACTTGAATTTAAGTACAAGGACTTAAGTTCAAACACCTGTACTTCACACATACACACACACACAGATACTCATATACACAGATATACAGATATGTAATGATTGGAGTTCAATCCCCTATACTACACATATGTGTATATATATGTACATATATATATTCTATAGGTATACAGTATATATACATACATATGTATGTGTGTGTGTGTTTGTGTAGTATATGAAGGCCTTGTACTTGTACTTCAGAAGGATTTAAGTTCAAACCTCTGTACTTCACACATACACACATTGTATAGTGATGATAAATATATATGATTTGTTCTCCATATTTATCATGCTTGCTCAAACCTTGTTTTGAAAGTGTTTGTAATTTATCCTGTGAATGAAGAATCAGTTTCTCTGGGGAGTCTAGATTTCTAGTGAATTTCCACAGCATTTCTATTGTAGAACTTAATTTGTTTATTGCAATTACTTGTCTTGTCTTATCATTTACTCATGAGATACTCAGGGCAAAGGCCAGGCTTTGAGCATTTCTGTATAATTGAAAATATACACATTGAAAATAAACACATTCCCAAATGCACACAACTGTGTCAATGTGCTTTAAAATTAATACTACCAAAATTAAAGAAGCAGAGCGCAAGAACTTGTTAATTCACTTGTGATTAATAAATGATTGCAAGAGAAATAGAAAAACTGAAAAGCAATACATCCATGCAGTTTTATGAGAATTTCAAAGTGGAGAAAAAAAAACACCTTTTAAAGAAGTCTACAGCAAGAATCTGTTACATTAGGGATCAAGTCATTTTCCACACAGAGATAATGAGGCTTGTTTTCTATTTCACTTCAAGGTACATAGTTTTGTTTTGTTTTTTCTTTCCCTGAAACTTCTTGAAATTGAAGATCTATTGGTAAAAATGGCTGAAATTTCTCTCACAAATTTGTAGTGGATTTGTTGAATAGGTTAAGATAGTATTACAAAATACTAATAGCACAGTAATTTTACTATAGTCATTAATTCATTTCAAGCAAAAATTGTCTTGAAAGTAACCAAATTTGAATTTAAAATTAAATATAGAATAGATATTCATCAGTGGGACAGATAGTTGAGTAATTTTATTAGTGATATCAAAGGACAAAATAAATGTACTGATAACAAAAAGCGGGCAGTACCAAAAGAAATAAAGAAATATTGCCAGGGATGTTTGAACATTGACATTGTTAGGAAGATGTTTCAAAAGTAGAATTTAAATATACTTATTCCACACACTGAGTGCATCAGTAATTTCTGTGGGGAATATTTGAATTACCTACATTTCAAATTATAAATTTGAATAGGAAAATAAAGTACAACTAGAAACCTAGCTTAAGAAATAAAGGAACAGAATTCAAATGAGTTTTATATAAGAGCTGTTTTAAGAAGTTCAGAATAGGATCTGGAGCATAAAAAGGCAATCAATCTCATCCAAAAGAAAATGCCTAAATTATTTATCTGTGCAGAGATTGTAGATAAGATCTCAAAATGAGTTAGAGAAGAAGAAAGAATGTTAGTAAGATATTGTCACTGTATTTGACATTTTATACTAGTAATTAGCAATTTTAGTAATTATGTGAGAATAGAATGTGTTTTGATAATCTCATAAGAACATAGTTCATGACATATATGGGAAATGGACTTGTCAGATGATGGGAATGGAGAGGTTGAATATAATACTAAGAATTTTATTATAGAATTAATGGAGGAATAAGGGTAGAATTAGAAGTTAAATAATTAACTACAAGTTTGAAACAGTGATTAGAATCAAGGTAGGGTTTAAACAGCTCAATGGAGACTAAATGTGGCTTTTAGGATACTAGTTGATTGTCATCAGCCTAAATTCACACGTACAGGGCTGGGTTTGCAGCTGAGGGAGAGGATGAATGTGCTTTACATGTGTGACACACATCACATACACACACAGGCACACATATCAGAGCTACACAATAAATCAGAATAGTAACATTATCCAATTCCAGATTAACTTACATAATGAATGAAACCTATACTGTGTATTTCATGAAATACAGAGTAATGTTTTCAGACATGTAATGAAGCTATGATCATTTTTTTGCAAAATTACTTTCATTATACCTGTTTTAATGGACTGTTATCACTTGATTTAATCATAGATGTTTAAACCTATGATCCCACCTACATATATGTTGCAAAAAGCGGACCTGGGATTAGGGCAACAGTGGCTCATGGCTATAGTCCTATTTACTCAGAAAGCTGAGATTTGGCAGGCCAAAGTTTGAGGCCAGCCCTTGCATCAAAGTCTGAGAGATTTCATCTCTAATTAATCAGCATAGAGTCTGAGCAAGAGCATGACACCACATTCTATCCCTGGAACAGGCAAACTGTAAAAGGAAATAAGAAACTAGCCCTCTGTCTTTACATTCATTAAAAATTCACAAATGTAGAGAACATATTTTTTTCTCTTAACTTGATCAATGAACATAATGAAAACAAAGCTACATGGCATTTTTGTTATTACTGTTATTAATATTAACAAATTATTTATAAAACAAGTGAGAGCATTAATTCTCAACAGTAGGTTTGAATATTTTATTCACTGTAAATGAATTTGTATTTATTCATATGGACAATCTAAGAATATATTTGTATTTCTTAAGTAAATAGATTTTTATACTTGAATAAACACAATATCAAGTGTCTCCTTTGAGCCTTAATAAACTGCATAGTCAAGGCTATCTCTCACTATTTACTCAAGCATAGGAAGACTGACTCCTATATATCCACACTACATTTTGCATTTAAAATGAGAACACTATAAGAGACATTTGTCTATTCAATTTCAGAGAGCAATTTAATAACTATACTCTCTTTTGTTAATCAAATAATATTATTTTCTTATTTGGGAAATCCTTGACTCATTTCCCATCAAATACCACACTTCCCTTTGTTAAAAATGGATAATGATTCTGGTGCCCTGCATCTTGTATATGCATATTTCTAATTTGGGGATGGGAAGGGAAATAATAAAATGCTGAAACAAGGATACAGGTAGACCCATTGTAACAATGAGATATACAGACATTGTTGAAAATGAACTGTATAACTTGGTGGGGGAGGAGAGAGAAGTGGAGGAGGTGGGTAAGGAAGGGTTAGTAGAGGATAAACAAAGAAGAGTATAACAATGCTCAATAGGAAATGTACTCATTACCTTACTTATGTAACTGTAACCCCTCTGTACAGTATTTTTTTGGGGGCCTGAACTCTGGGTCTGGGCACTGTCCCTCAGCTCTTCAGCTCAAGGCTAGCGCTCTACCACTGGAGCCACAGCACCACTTCTAGCTTTTTTCTTTTTGCTTATGTGGTGCTGAGGAATCGAACCCAGGGCCTCATGCATGCAAGGCAAGCGCTCTACCACTGAGCCACCTTCCCAGCCCCTCTGTACAGTATTTTTACAATAAAATATTTTAAAAAATCAGGCACATACACAAAAAAATGATAATTATATGCTCATATATGGTAGCAAGTTTAATTCCCATGAGAAACCAACTGAATGCTATTAAATTATGCATTGTTAAGCTTATTTTACAAGTAATGTCAGGGAATGGTTCACAAACTGGGTGAAATAAAAAAAAATCAATGATAATGGGAATGAAAATTTTTTCACCAATTTCCACGAACAGGACTATATATTGCCCAATTCTTCTTGCTTCATAATTACATAAGTCTTATGTGTTAGGTTTTTAAAAAGAGGTAGCCGAGTAAGAACAGCAGCACGCACGTGGTATTCAGGAAAGGGGTAGGTTTATTCAGTAGACCTGCTGGGACCAGGCAAGGTTGGCACTTCACGCGGCTGGGAAAGGACTAGGAAAGAGAGAGAGCTGGGAAAGAGAGAGAGCAAAGAGAGAAAAGAGCTTGAGAAGAGCTAGACAAGAGCAGAGAGAGCAGAAAAGAGAGCATCTGAGAAAGGTGGGAAAGAGTTGAGAAAGAGCTAGAAAAGAGCAGAGAGAGCTAGAAAAGAGAAGAGAGCTGGGAAAGAGAAGAGAAGGAAAAAGCTGAGAGCTAGCAAAGAGCAGAGAGAGAGCATCTGAGCCTGTGCTAGGCCTTATTTAGGGTATGGGTGGAGAAGGGTATGGCCACATCAAATTCATATGTGACCTCAGCAGAGGATGCAGATGTGACCTCTTCCAGGTGTCCCAGTTGCCTAGGGAATGCAGGTACTGGGTGGAGATTTGCTGCGAGGAGGGTGGAGTCTGCTCACCATCCAGGAGTGGACCTTACATTATGTTAATTGAAAATTGGAAAAACAATGCCAAAAGCTAAAATGCTGAGCCTTACTGTTTTTGAGAACTTGAAAAACTGTAACTTTTCTAATTTGTACAATTTTCATAAGCAAAATGATTAGAAATGCCCTTTTAAATTTTGTATATGGTATCTTCTTTTCTTCCCTATGCATTTCTATTTGGTTGTTTTTGCATTTTATGCTATGCATGGTTTCTTTCTCTTCATGCTTTCTTCTGGCCTTGAAGGTTTAAATACTTTACAGTAAACAAACTCATAATTTTCTTTCTTTTTTTGGGGGGGGGGTCCAGTCGTGGGGCCAGAACTCTGGGCCTGGGCACTGTCCCTCAGCTCTTCAGCTCAAGGCTAGCACTCTACCACTTGAGTCACAGCGCCACTTCCGGCTTTTTTCTTTTAGCTTATGTGGTGCTGAGGAATCGAACCCAGGGCCTCAGGCATGCAGGTCAAGCGCTCTACCACTGAGCCACCTTCCCAGCCCCAAACTCATAATTTTCATCTAATCATCAAATATTAGAAACAAATGACTCATTCTCATCAATTACTTTACAGTCCTAGATATATCACTACTCTGCTGATCAAAATTATTCATCATGGGTTTTCTATCAATCCCCAAACCTCTACAAAAATATTTTTAATCTGTTATCTGTCTCCATAATGAGTGATTTTTTAATCCAGTTTCACTGAAAGCTCCTGATACCTTCTATTTATATGTAATATTTTGTTTATGAAGGAAATTAGAATATGTGACCTCCACAATATGCTCCCTATTGAAATAAGAAGTATATCAAGCTGGAGAAATGAAAAGGCAAGTCATCCTATTTTCCCTTATTGCTGTCTAAGGGCAAGATGCAAATTCTATATTGAATAGGACTCAGACACCACACTTTGTTCTATCCCCCTGATTCCCACCAGCAAAACCTTGGCAGGAAATTTAAACTTAAGGTGTGCATTTCTTGTAACAATCATTGGCTAAAAAAAACACCAACCTCCCCCTTTCCCCACCCTAGCCCAAAGTGCTAAAAAGTCCATGTGGGCTGGAAATCGGGCCCTTACCTGGGATCCCAACTTCAGGCGCAGTCCTGGCATGTCAGCACTTTTCACTCAATAAAATCTTTTACACTTTCACTGGGGACTGAGTGGTCTCACTGCCCCCCTCCCCCCACTACATTCTGAAGGTCCCACCAAGATTTGACAGCATGATGACCCTCCAGGTAAGGAGGTTCTGGCTGGCCACCAGCTCCCATTGAGGCCAGGCTGCCAGTTTACATGTTTGGAGGCACCCTGCGTTTTTGTTCCCAGATTCCACTGACTATTGGCTCCACCTAGGCTGAGATGTTCATTTGCTTGTTTGGAAGCACCTGCCTTTTTCCTATTGGAGTCCAGGAGCGAAAAGCTGCAAACCTCCAGAGGTGAGTTGGTTTGTGTAGTGAGCATGTTTGGGACAGCTGGATGCAGCATTAATCTGAGTCAGAGGTCCCTGGGGGATGCCCCGAGCCCTCGTTTGGCCTGTCTAGTGTAACCAATCAGGCGATTGATTTTGAATCTGGTTCCAATCTAAGCCTGGCTTATTTCATATCAGATCTGGTTTCTTGTCTGTGTGGCCATGTATTTATCCATTCTTTGTCTTTGTGTGTACCTACGTGGCCCTTTCCATTTACCATCAGAAGGACATGGGTCAGGCATCTGGGTTCCTTGAGACCACTCCACTGGCGGTGGCCTCAGTGGGCTGGCTCCTGGGGGATGGAAATCTCCACAGGGGAGGCACCACCCTGAGACTTTTCAGGGCCCCATGGTCTTTCCACCACCCCAACAGCCAGTTCATGAGTGCCAGACATACCATGAAAGAAAAAAAAACCTTTTTGGGGTTAAGTCTCTGTTTCTCTGTCCTGTCTCATTATATGTTTTTCTGAGGTAGGGAGGTTCTGGGTGAGAGTGGCAGGCTCACTCAGTGGACTCTGGATTCAGCTTGCTGAGTGGGAGCTGCACAGAGTTACAGTAGGGATGAGCTGGGGCTCTCTAGGCCTGAACTCAGCCTTCAGTTGTTGTGTTATCTTGTACAATTTTAGCGTTGGTACCAGTTTAAATGTGGATTCTTGATTGTTGTTGTTGTGTGTGTTTGTTATTTATTTGGACATCTCTAGGGGAGTAGAGGTTCCAGCTATGTCTTCTTCCCCTCACCAGGCAGGAGAGGCAGAAGAGATGGGGCATGGAATGTTGTAGGACTGGTTTGGTACCCCCATAAGCCTCAGGCTGCATTGTCTCTCTGTGGAGGACACCTGAGGGAAGGGTGTAGACTGCTGTGAGTCTGGTTCAGAGACATTCATCTAGTAATGTTTAGTTTCAGGTGACACCCTCTCTTTCCCCCAGCCTTCCTCCAATTGAAGGTATTCAAAAGACCAATTGGTAAAATGCAGACATAAACAAGTGAGCCCTGGAAAAAATATAGCCCAGCAAAAAGTGCTCTGTTAAAAAGTCTTGTCCTAAATTTTTGTCATATGCAAGAGAGAGAGAGAGAGAACTTGGCACTAAAAATTCTAGAAAATGGATATATGGCTGAATTTCATTTTTGAGCTCTTTAAGATCTGTGTGATTGAGTGTGTGATAGTATGTGTGTGAACATGTTCAAGAAAAAAAATTTCAGCATGCTGTTTAAAAATGTTTTTTGGATGAGTTTATGTTAAAAAATTTTAAAAAAGTTATTATGTGTGGACATGTCTAAAAGTTTAAAAAAGTTATTTCATTGTTTTAAAGAGAAACTTTAATTAAAAGGCTTTCTAAGGATTCTTTAATTTAAAAGGTAAAAAAAATGGTATTTTAAAATCTGGTGTTTTAAAATGCATAAAGCTGTTTACACTGTAATCAAGTTATCTGGCTTAGCTAAAAGGCATCGGAGATTTGGGATTCAATTTGGGAATAAGTATTCTAAATTTAAATGTAAAGGTTTGTTTAGTATTGCTAAAGACTTTAAATGTTCTGTCAATCTAAAACTACTTAGGTATTTCAGGATAGGAAAAACTTAGGATGAACCAATAAATGACCTGTTAATGAGCTTCCTTCTTATAGCTTTCTTAGGCAACACTAGGTCCTTGTAGTAAAAGCAGTAGATAATCAGCCAGGAAATAATCAGCCTCCAAACCCCTGTACCTTGGGATAGCACTTCTCTGGGGCAGCTACCACCATATAAGGCAACAAAAGCCCCTTAGAGCGACCTTCAGGTCTGAGCAGCTGCAGGGCCCCTTATCTACTACTCAGGCAGCAGCCATGAATTCTAGTGCACCACACGTAGTGGGGAATCCATGCATGGTGGAAAGAATGGACACTGAAAACCTGATGGTAAAGTGAGAGATATGATGATGTGATTAGTATTACTAAAACTGCCCCTTCGATGAATTAAAAAATATTTAAAGCCTTTAAAAACAGGGTTAAAAGATTTTTCTGTGTGAGGTAATTTGGTTTCAGTGCCATTCTGCATTTAGATCTATTTTCAAAGGTAAAAAAAGATGTCAAGTCTGGATTCTTGGTCCATTACTAGTGCGTGTAATTCTTGCATTAAAGAAAACTGCTATTTGAGTTCAGAATTTCCTAAAGATCTTGTTTTCTAGACAGTAACTAGACTGAAAAAAAGTCCCTCTTAAAGCCCGCAGCAGTGTGCCTAGTGCCCCAAGATTTCAATGAGTCCTTCAAATACAAATGAAAACTGAAGTGTGAAGTGTACAGAGGTTAGTAAAAAAACTTTAAAAAAAAATCAGAAATGTTTCTTGGACATAAGAAACTAAAACTGTCCTAAATTGTTTGTTTTATAATGGAATAAAAAATAGAGCTACCAAAATTATTGTTTAATTGCTATTTCAGTTTGTCATTATAGGTTTTTGTAACAGTTTGCAGCAGGCCCACAGAGAAGGACAGAGGAGTTTCACAAGTTTGTCAGATGTAGCTTGGGCCCTTAATAAGTCTCAGGTAAGAGCATGCTTACAAAGTTTCTTCTATGTTGACCATCTTGTTGCTTTCATTGGAGTAAAGTGGCCTTTTATAAGACTCATTGATCTGAAAACTGGTTTGAAGCCAGCCCAGGCAGAGAAAGGTCCCTGTGAGACTATCATCGCTAATCCACAAGCAAAGTACTGGAAAAGCGGAATTGCTTTGGAGCTCAAAGTGGCAGAGTGCTAGCCTTGAGCTGAAGTGCTAAGGGACAGTGCTCAAACCCTGCGTTCAAGTCCAGCAACTGACCAAGGAAAATGTCAAGGGTGCATTTATCCCAGCATGGAGAAAGGCACTCCTGGGACTCTGACAAATGATGGAGCATCCTGAGGCAGTAAGCCACTGCTTGGATGACAGAAATGGTGTCAGATCCAGGAGTCATTTGTGCATGGCCCTTCAAAAATTGATCAGCGCCAATCCCCTTATATCTGCTTAAAGCACTAATGGGCTTTGGATGGGCACCAACCACATGGATTCATTTGTTCAGGAAAGAGAGAGTTCTGTGGACCTGGGGATGTGTCCCTATTGAGATTTGTTTAAAAGCCTACAGAAATAATTTAGGCATTGTTGGGGTCACAGGAGATCAGATTTCCCAGCCAGACTGGGTATTGAACAAGCTATACTGCCATAGCCCAAGAAAAAGTTTGTGCAGTTGCTAAAAGTTAAATGTTGTATATAATTTATAATCTTGAGTAAAATATTGTTTTTAATGACATCTACTCCTGGCAATCCTTTGGTAAAATAGGCTAAGGTTATGAGTTCTTGGCTAGGCAAGGTCAGTGCCCCTGGTCAGCCTGAAGATGTTACAGAAGATGGACCTTCTCCCATCAATCCCCTTTTAGGGTCAGGAGATGAGTCATTTTTGGAAAAATGAGGCAGAATAGACAGAAGGAAGAGGCATGTGTAATAGTGGTACAGGCCCGAGCCTTCTGTGTCTATCTAGAAAATCCTAGCCTTTTCAAAAGGAATATCTAGTTTAAAAAAAATTGTCACCCTGGTAAATTGTCCTAGGCCACTGCCTAAAAGGTTGCCTTAAAAAACAGCTGGACACCAGCCTGTGAAGCCTATGTCATGCATCTTTAACCAGTCTATGTAGAAATTTACAGCCCAGCATGAGGTGTAACAATCCATTGGAGCTGCTGAGAGACCCTGGTGCAGCTGCTCACCCTTCTAAGTAAAGTTCAAAGACCGTCTGACAGTCAGCTGGAGGAGAAATCTACATCATCACCCTGACCACCTCCACCATGGTAAAAGTGGACTAAACTGCCTGATTCCATCACCCATGACTGCTTCCCAGTGGAAAGTTGCTTTGGGTCTCCTGAAACTAACATCTTGTGGGACATTATTTTGGTGCTATCCGGTAACCCTCTCTACTCTCACAGTGGGTATTGAGAGCAAGGACAACATCACTGGTTTGCCCTAGGCTCTTCAAGGTATAGGGACTAGAAATCCACTCTATGGTCACAGCGTAGTTTGGCTCTGGTATGGTAATGACCTGCTTCCTCCTGGGTGTGTGTAAAGTGCAGACCCAGCCAGACTAGATCCTGTCTCATTGGTTGTGAGTGAACCCAGAATACCATATCCCTTACATCTCCTTCTCCTACCAGACAGCTACCAACAATGACTGTAAAGGAAAGATCTTTATCAGTGGAGGTAGTAAGAAGAATAAGACCCAGCCCCACTCTTAAGTAAAATCTAGCAGGCTTCTCCATTCCAGTGGTACCTTGAGGCAGCTCTGAGATAGCTTGATTCCATAAGCCAATGGAAAAATGGGCAGTTTTAAACTCTAGCCACAAAGAAGCTCAAGGAATTGTAAAGAAAGAGGGTAGTAAAGAAAGCTTTGGAAAAGGATTTAAAAAAATGGTTTCCTTTAAATAAAGTATTTTAAAAGTAAGGGTTGTCGTGAAATGCTTATTAAGGGAAGAAGACAAACCCCAGAAAGTTTAAGTATGTAGCAAATGGTATGACTATGTCTTAAAATGGAGCTTATATTCAGAGAGTCAGGATTGGTGCACTGATGTGAAATTATTCTTTATGTCTGTCTGTATAGTGGGGTGGGCCCATTTCAACTTAGACGCTAGTTTAGTTCATCGAGCAGCCCCTACTTTTAGGTCAACTGCTGGTGGGAGTAGGAATTGCAGGATCCAAAGCATAGGGAACACCAGCCTTGATAGTTGGAGATAAAAATCTCAGAGAATTAAGCATTGAGGTAGTCTTAGAATCATTCAAAGACCCTCTTGGCTAAAAAGCCAGGTAGTCTCATTGGCAAAGGTAATGGCCAGGGACTAGACTTCCTTTTCATAGAAGAAGGTTTGTGCACGGCCTGTTGCTTTTACACAAACCGATCTGATATAATTAGAGATATTTTAGCCAAAGTAAGAGAGGACCTGTGTGCCAGTGAGGACAACCAGCAACGATTCTCAAATTGGTATAAAAACTTCTTTGATTGCAAACCATGGCTAAGGACTTTTATCTCGACCTTAGCATGGCCTGTAATAATAATTTTAATAGCATGAACAGTGGGACCATGCCTGGTAAACACATTGATTAAATATGCTAAAAAAAAAGGTAGGGCGGTGGCTCAAGTGGTAGAGCACCAGCCATTATGGTAAAAGCTCAGGGACTGCACTCAGGCCCTGAGTTCAAACTGGTACCAAATAGATAGATAGATAGATAGATAGATAGATAGATAGATAGATAGATAGATAGATAGATATGTAAAGGACCTTGTACACTAAAATGCATAACTAAATATATCCAAGATCGTATTGGTTCTGTAAAATTCATGGTCCTGTGCTCCCAATATATGCCCCTAGCTAAGGATACTCAGGGGTCAAAGATTTGACACTTGACAAAACAAAAGGGGGGAATGATATGGTGGAGAAGGTAAAGATGGAATATGATATTTGACTTGGATTGTGTAAAATGGATAATGAATGATTTTTATATTATAATTGTAAGAGTGCTGTGGATAAGACTTCCCTGGTAACTTGTTACTTTAGCTAGTAACTGTAATTGTAACTCTGCAACTCTGTAACCATGTAACTCTGTAACTCTGCTTCTGCTGTTTTCTGAGCAATGCAAGCCTTAACCCAGTGGAACCATCACCACCCTTTGTTCTATTCCCCTACTCCCCACCAGCAAAACCTTGGCGGGAAATTTAAACTTAAGGTGCACATTTCTTGTAACAATCATTGGCTAAAACCAACACCCAGCTTCCCCCCACTCCTCCCCACTCCAGCCCATAATGCTTAAATGCCGAAGTGGGCTGGCCCTCAGGGCTGTTTCCTGGGATCCCAACTCCAGGTGCAGTCCTGGTGTGTCAGCACTTTTCACTCAATAAAATCTTACATTTTCACTGGGGACTGAGTGGTCTCAATCTGAGTGGTCTCCCCACTACAAGACCCTTACAGCAGGGAAGTCTAAACAATCTTTCTTCGTTAGATACTCCCACATACTTACTTTTCCTCAGTTTTTAACCTTTCAAAGACAAAACATTCCATTTTCCTTTCAGTTCCTACAATTCTATTGTTCTTTGTTGACAGAATATCAGGTCTAAATTGTTCCTCCTTCAGGGTTTTTTCACTTGATGCCTACTACATGTATTAGTAACAGTCTAGAGTGAATGTGCTGTAAATGGCATCGCTACTTTAATAATATGGTAATTTAAAATCATTTTAGAAAATTTAAGAAAATCTTTGACATATGCAAAGTGTGACAATTAATAGCTACTCAATTCTATTCAACAGTTCATAATATGTTTATGGTAGAGTACAACGAATGTTATTATTAATACATATTGTGACTGATTACTGTTACTGTTTTACTCAGCAAAATGTCATGTTAGTATCACCAAAACAAGTTATTTCCCTATTTTCTTCATTGTTTTCATCATGTAGCTGGAATAGATTGTTACTGAGTAGGCATTAAATGAATAATGATGTATTGCTTAAAAATGGATGAATGCAGTTAGTGTTTTTCAGATCCTTGGCACTACTCAAGTATCTTGAAAAGGTGTCTCTGGATTTACTAAATTTATACCACAACATTGGAAATTAGTGTTTATTTCATTTGGAAATCATTGAACCCTCAATTATTTTATCTGATATATGAAAAATTACAAGTCAGTGTTCATATAATAGTTTTGAGTTTTAGATTTGGAGATAGTTACAAAATGAGAACAATATTTAATAAGCATTGTATGTTATTATAAAACGTATTTTTGTTATCAAACAAAATAATAAAAGCATAAGGATTATGATTTTTGTATATATTTTTATTAAAAAAATACTGTACAGAGGGGTTACAGTTACATGAGTAAGGTAATGAGTACATTTCCTATCGAGCAGGGTTATCTCCACCTTTGTTTTTCCCCTACCATCCCTTCCTTCCCCACCTGCCCAACTTCTCTCTCCCCCCACTGAAGTTATCTTTCTTGCTGTTGTTTTTAATGTATTTATAATATACCATGTTAGTTTTTTTTGTTTCTTTTGTATGTTCTTCCTCCATGGTATAATCCCTGTTTACAATGTATTTGATTTCTGTGTCCTGCATTTTGCATATACAGTTTTCTAATTTGGGGAGGGGAAGAGAAATAACCAAATGCTGAAATAAGGATATAGGTTGACCCATTGTACAAAAGAGATGTACAAGACACTATTTTGAAAAATGATTATGATTTCAAACAAATAAAAGTAATTATTTTTAGAAGACTACACATTTCTAGATATTCCTAAACACAAAGTAAGAGACAGGTTTAAAACAAAAAAGGAGACATCGTTAAAAATTTTCACTTTTAAGTGAAGAAATAATTCAGCAGCAATGATGAGTACATAGTTCAGAATTTCAAAAAAAGAACATGACAAGCCGGGCGCTGGTGGCTCACGCCTGTAATCCTAGCTACTCAGGAGGCTGAGATCTGAGGATCGCGGTTCAAAGCCAGCCCGGGCAAGAAAGACCGTGAGACTCCTATCTCCAATAAACCACCAGAAAACCGGAAGTGGCGCTGTAGCTCAAGTGGTAGAGCGCTCGCCTTGAGCTGAAGAGCTGAGGGACAGCGCCCAGGCCCAGAGTTCAAGCCCCACGACCGGCAAAAAAAAAAAAAAAAAAGAACATGATAGCTATTACGGTCTCATACACAAGACTGCAGAGAGTGAAGACTAAAAAAGGTAAATGGTACCATATTTTCTTTCATGTATCCTCAGTCATCATTATCTGACTTGTACAATAATATTGTGATTTACTAATATTGCTTTCATTTTAGGTGTTTTTAATTGAACAAATCAGCTCCTACTCCAATTTATTTAAAAATAAATTAAATTAAATATAGTATGTTGTATTGTGTTAAGAGACCT
This sequence comes from Dipodomys spectabilis, assembly GCF_019054845.1. Lineage (NCBI taxonomy): Eukaryota > Metazoa > Chordata > Mammalia > Rodentia > Heteromyidae > Dipodomys > Dipodomys spectabilis. The sequence goes on along the minus strand of NW_024871113.1, from coordinate 10,648,397 downwards.
ATAGCTGAATAGGTTTCTCTGATGTAAAGGGGTATTCCTATGTGTGAAGAAACAAAAGAAAGGTCTTAAACTGAAGGCATGGCCTGTTATAGGCAAATTTGATGAGCAATCTATTTCACATATAAATTAAATGCCCCTATTTTGATTTATAAATTAAAGCAAAATAAACTGTTGTCTAGATGAAGTAATAATCATCATTTATTTGTAATTTATACCACAGAAAACCACCAAAAAATAGGAGAATTCTGGCACTATTTTAAAGACTTCAAAGTACAAACAATACTTCATTTTTTCTATAATTATATATACTCTCTCAAACAGAACAACAACAAAAAAATCCAGCCTTGTCATGCAAATAGCAAGATCATTTGAAACTGATGTGTTTTGAAGAAAAATATTTTAAAATATTTTATGTATGTACAATATAAACAATATAGTGCTTCATCCTTGTTAGGCCCATACTCTTACCATTTTAGCTATCTTCAGTTTGGGTTGTTGTTAACTTTTTTAATTTAATTTTCTTTTTTTTCCTCTTTGTTTCTTTTTTTTTTTTTTAAAGATATAGTCTCCTTTGTTTGCCTGGGGCTAACTCATATTATAATCCTTCTATATACATCTCTTACACACCTGCAGTCACACATGTAAACCACTTATTTCGTATTGCCTTATTTCTTGAGATAGGGATCTCACTAACATTTTGTCTAGATCAAACAAAAATCATAATCTCCCTGATCCTTTTCTTCCTGGAATTACAGGGGTGTGCCACTACATCTGGCAAGATACATAGAACATATATGAATAATGAAAATTATATAGAATAAAATGGAAGTTCTAGTGTTCAAATGTTAAATAAGTGAATAATCTTGGTAGCCTCAATACTAAATAAAAGGTAGGAAAGGTGAACTTTAATACAAGGCAGTGTAATATGCTAAACGCTAAAGCTGAAATGCTGAAAGAAAAATGACTGGAATGAAAATGTACAAAGCCTTACATCACTGAGAGGAGTATTCCTATTTATTATTACGTATTGAACAATCCTCAAGCTTCTATTTATTATAAATAGTTGATTCGGAGTATTTAATACAGTTATTTTGCATATTTCTCTTGTCAGAACATTCCATGGAAAATATCAGCATTATACCATGTAAATTATTTGAATCTGACAAAAGTATAAGTGAGATCAGTGGGGAAAGTCATTAAAAATAACAACTTCCAAAATTCTAAATTGTGTGAAAATAAAGCATATAAATTTAGTTTTAGCAAATCCCAATTAAGAAGGCAGCTAAGCAAAGCATATCTTAGCCTATCAATAAAAGCAAAGAAACTTCTCAATGAAGATATAGTAAATCAGGAAAATACACAAGTAAAAAGATAGACATGGGCACTAGGATTAAAATATACAGATGAGAAAAATAGCAACAGTATGTTAAATACTGATCTACCCAACCACACAATAGTTTTATTGAAGTTAGCTATCCTAAACTCTGCTAAAGAGAAAAATTGTAAGATATACTCAGATACACTTTCTAAGAAAAAGTAGTTGAAAAACATAGTTTAGCATCAGATCAATAAGTCATTGTGCATAGTAGAAATAAAAAAACAAGTCCAGGGGATTTCTTACAGTATTTCAGCAAATATTTAGAAAGGAAAAAATGCCAGTCTTACACATCTTTTTTAAATAAAGAGAATATACTTTTTACATAATTTAGGAACTGTGGAGTACAATACTATTTGTATATAACTCTAGAAAATTAGTAATTTACTAATGGTTCTTATGAATAGAAATAAAAGTATTTTTACTTTTAAGTTTTGACAGTACTGGGAATTCAACTAAGGACCTCACACTCTTATTCTGCTTTTTGTATTCATGATTGGTATTCTATGACTGGAATCATATTTTCAGCCGTGTTCTTTTGATGATTAACTGGAGGTGGAATTTCATGGACCTTTCTGTTCAGGGAGGCTTTGAACCATGATTTTCAGATCTCAACCTCCTGAGAAGCTATGATTATAGGTATGAAATATTAATGTCTAATATATTTTAACAAAAACCTGTACATTTCATCCAATAAGACAAATATAAGAATGTATCCATGACAAGTTGATTTACTCCATAGCATGCCAAGACAGCATAACATCAGTAATCTATCAGTATATTACAATATACTGATTGTATAGTGTACAATCAGTATAATTTCAACATATTTTCCAAAATATATTAATTTGTAATAAACATACTAAACAATAAACAGATCAGAAATTGTAGCTAACTGCCCCAACATTATGAAGAGCATGTACTGTATAAAATTTCACAACTAAGATCATACCTGAATGAACTAATTCCTTGAGCCACATCTGAAGGGGAAAAAAATAAAGTTTTCCTCTCATCATATCTGTTCAAAATTGTGCCATAACTTCTAGTGAGTGAAACAATCTGAGAAAATTTCATAAAAGGAAAATTAACTTGTAATATAGAAATTTATGCTTTCTTATTTGCAGGAGACATTGTTGTATGAGTAGAAAATTTTAAGGACTTCCCAAAACAATGGATAATAAAAACTGATTAAGAAAAGCCATTGCACAAAATACCAACTTTAGTAAAACATCATTCCAAACAATAACTGAAAAAATAAGAAATCAAAATCAAGTAATATTAACTATAAAAATGAAATTCTTAAAAACAAATTAAAATATGGGCACAAATAGTAACTTGAAATCGATAAAAAAAATCACTAGAAGAAATGAATGAAAAAATGAAAAATGGGCAATATGCCATGTCAATTGACTGGATAATTGATATTTCTAGAATAGTGAAGGCTCCCATGGTGTAAATTCTATGTAATTCTACTAATATCATCATGGGCCTTACTGAATAAATTAACAATGTAAAGTTGACAGAAAATTCAAAAAGACAAAAAATTGCAAATATAATAGCACATATAATACATAATAAGAACATTTCAATTGAAATTGACATTGATATATGCAAATAGTATAGTAGAAAAGCGATTCTTCTTCTGTAAATGGATAAAAGAATAAAAGACACAAATAGATTAGAGAAAAATAAATATAAGTAGGATATAAAATAGTACTTAACTTGCTCAATTTAATATAAATGTAAACCACATGGAGATGGAAACCATGACATCTGAAATGAAATAACTAAATTAGAATATACTGAGCATTTGCTGTTGTGAAGAACACTGCTATGAATGTTTATTTGGACATATGTTTTAATTTATCTTGAATACATCTTGAAAAAAGTGGCATTGCCAAACTGCTATACTTGTAGTATTTTATTTTATATTTCCATTATATACACAAAGGCTCTGATTTCTCCACATCTATATCTGTGTTTACTCATTTCTAAATTTTTGTAATGACATTACTATTGCTTGTATTTGTGGTCTTGGCTTGACTTTTTCTTATGACAAACTTACTATGAAATTAGTATGAAATGCCTAAAAATTGTATCCATTACTTATGTTGTTAACTCTTTTTTTTTTGTTTTTGTCGGTCATGAGGTTTGAACTCTGGGCCTGGGCACTGTTCCCTCAGCTCTTCAGCTCAAGACAAGTGTTCTACCACTTGAGGCACAGTGCCACTTCCAGTTTTCTAGTGGTTTATTAAAGTGTCTCATGGACTTTCCTGCCTGGGATGGCTTTGAACCATGATCCTCAGATCTCAGACCCCTCAGTAGCTAGGATTACATGTGTCAGCTACCAGCACCCAGCTATTACCTTTTTTTAAAAAAAAAAAATTGAGTTATGAGAGTTGTTCATATATTCAGGATAAAGTTCCATGTAATACTTCAATTTCAGTCTTGTATGATGAAAAAAATTCTAGATATGATGGGCATTGGTGATAATATGAAAATGAAAAAATATTCAATGCTACTAAATCACATTCAATATAAAATAAAATTGCATATTTTGTTTATATGCAATATATATTATTATAACTATGCTATGAATCATTTGTCACAGAAAAAAGTGATTGGTTGGTAGGGATAAGAAATGGACCTGTGGTTGACTGGGACCAAAAGGAACAGTGAGAAGGGCAAAGTAACTTCTAAAGGGCGATAAACACTTCTCTCACCTTGATTCAGATGATGATTTTCAGTTTTCTATACCAGAAGTTTCTAAGTAGAAAGTTAAAAAAGTTCTTGTTTTGTGCAAATCACATTCTTTAGACTGCAAAATGTTTTTGTAGTAATTCTGGTAAAAAGGCTTAAAGTCCAATGTGCTCAGTATTTATAGGAAAGATAAACAATCTAGAAGCAGCAGGTGAAGCTGGAATAGTTTTTGGACTAAAGTAATAATGAGTAGGAAATACATAGCCTCTGTCTAAGTGGACATTCTCTAAGCAGGCAGCTGGACTCCTTCTAGAAACCACTCTATGTTGAGAATAAAGAATATTCAGATGAAGAATTAAAATTCAGCAAGATAGGGCTATAAATTAAAAAATGAAAAATATGGGCGGCAAACATTTACAGCATAAAAAGGTCTACAGAAACACCATATAAACTATATAGTAAGACATGCAAAAAGGAGCTCTGGGAATAAGTTTCCTCAGGAGAGGTCTGTGAACTAAGTTGTGTGTGTGTGTTCTCGTAGTGAGACTTGAACTCAGGGGATGAGCACTGAGTTTTTCAGGGCATGGGCACCTTAGCTTTTTCTATCTTTTATTTTTTATTTTTGTCAGTCCTGGGGCTTGAATTCTGGGTCTGGGCACTGTCCCTCAGCTCTTCAACTCAAGATGAGCACTCTACCACTTGAGGACAGTACCACTTCCGGTTTTCTGGTTGTTTATTGGAGATCATAGTTTCACGGACTTTCCTGCCTAGGCTGGCTTTAAACCATGATCCTCTCAGATCTCAGCTTCCTGAGTAGCTAGGAATACAGGTGTGATCCATCTGCCCCTTAGCTTTTTCAATACAGATTGGTGCACCACCTGGGTTTTTAGTGGTTAATTGGAAATAAAACTCTCATGGACTTCTTTCTTCTTAATTATTTTTAAGAATTTTGTACAAAGAAGTTGCCATTTAACAAAGAAGTTTATGAATAAAATGTATCTTGATGAATGTCGCTCCTTTCAATATTTTTCCTTATCCCTCCCCTACTCTTTCTTCACTTTCCTTAATTTTGTAGGCTATGCATTGAATTCTTGATTGCATTCTCCTTTTTTTCTCCTCTTCATCCATCTACCAACCTCCCTCCAGATTCTACTCCATCCATTTCAAGTATTTGCTTACTGGTGTTTATTTTGTTAAATTTTGGCTTAGCCTTTTTGAAGGAATTACATGTTTTTGGTTATTTTTTATTTTATATATCTTTATTGTAAAAGTGATGAATAGGGGTTACTTACATAAGCACATAAGTAAGATAATGAGTGCATTTCTTCTTAAACAATATTACCACCCTCCCTCATTTTCTGCTGCTTACCCCTCCCAACTTCCCTTCCCTCCCAAGTTGTGTAGTTCATTTCTAACATAGTGTCAAGTATCATTCTTGCATTAAATCATCCTTTGTCTTACTGTTTCTCTGATTCCCTCTCCCTACAACAGACAAGGGCCTCATATCCAAAATATACTTAGAGCTCAAAAAATTAAATCCTCCAAAAACAAATTACCAAAGAAAAAAACCACCAACCTGTTGAAACAATGAGAAGTACAAGTTGTCATGTCAAAAAGGAGCTTTACAACGTTGGTGGGGGGGGGGGAAGAGACTGGGAAGGGATGTGAAGGGTAAACAAAGGAGGAGGCTGCAATGCTTGATAAGAAATGTACGCATTATCCTGCCCATGTAATTGTAACCCCTCTGTACAGTATGTTCACAAAAAAAATTAAATTAAATTAAAAAAAAGAAAAAAACCACCCCATTCAAAAGTAGGCTAAAGCTATCAGCACCATCAGGATTTTGCAGGATTATTTACCATAGCTAAGATATGAAACTAACCCAGATGCCCTTTAGTAGCTGAATGAATCAAGAAAATGTTTACTATGTACACAATAAAGTTCTATGCTTCCATTAGAAAGAATGAGCATTTTTAAGGAAATGGAAAGACCTGGAAAAATTATAATAAGTGAAGTAAGCCAGGCCCAAAGAAAAGTAGGTTGCACGATTTCCCTCATTTGTAATAACTGAAATATGTCTATAATATTCTTAACAGGGGGTCTCAATAGCCCAGTTGGTAAGTGAATAGAACATTACATATTATTTCTACTTCCAAGAAGTAGAAATAAGAGGTTCTTATTATGTCCTGTGTGCAGTTTTAAATTTTTTCTTCTGTTTTAATTTTCTGTACCCTTGTCTGGTATATAAGTTTTTCTGATCTATGGAAGGGAAACAGAATCACTGAAACAACAGGACAAAGGACAAACTATTGCAACAATGATATTCACTTGACACTCTACTGAAAATGAACTGTCCAACTGGAGGGGGGTGGTGTTGGGCAGTAGAGGGGAGAGAAAAGGAGAAAGAGTGTAACAGTCTTTAAAAAGAAATGTACTCATTACCTTAATTATGTATCTGTAACCAGCCTGTTCATCATATTTATTTACAATAAAGATAAAAAAAAAAAGACTTAGAGACTTCTAGCCGGGCAACAGTGGCTCATGCCTGTAATCTTAGTTACTTAGAAGGCTGAGATCTGAGGATCATGGTTCAAAGCCAGCCTGGTCAGGAAAGTCCATAAGACTTTTATCTCCAATAAAGTACTAAAAAAAAAAACAAAACAAAACAGAAGGAGTGCTGTAGCTCAACAGCAGAGTGCTTGCCTTGAGCTGAAAATCTGAGTGAGGCACAGTGCTCAAGCCCAGAATTCAAGCCCCACAACTGACAAAAAGAAAAAAGAAAAGAAAGAAAGAAAGAAAAAGAAAAACAGACTTCTCTATGAAGGAAATAAGGGTCAATAGATACATGAAGAAAAGCTCAACATCTCTGGTTATAAAAGAAATGTAAATTAAAACTACACTGAGCTTCCACTTTAGACAGTTAGACTGGCCATTGTCAAGAAATCTAATAACAACAGATGCTGGCAGGAATGTGGCCAAAAGTTAACACTACAATACTGTTGCTGAGACTGCAAACTTATTCAACAACTCTGGAAAGCAGTATGGAGGTTCCTTTAAAGGATAAAAATAGACTCCCTTATGACACAACAATCCTATTTCTGGACATTTACACAAATGACCATTAACAAGGGCATACTAAAGCTACCAGCACAACCATGTTCATTGCAGTGTTATTTACCATAGCTAAGATATGGAACCAACCCAGATGCCCTTCAGTAGACGAATGGATCAACATGTGATATATATACATATGTATATATGTAACTATCACATGTATTTATATCTATGATATTTTCACATATATTTATATATGATATTGATAAATCTATATATATTTATCATATAAACATACATAATATGAATATGTATATACATATATACATATATCATATATACATATATGCATATGTATATATGATAAATATATGTATATATGATAAATATGTATTATATGTGTATATATGATAAATATATACAGATATATATGTATCTATCTATATATCTATATATTTATATATACATGAATTCTATGTTTCTGTCAGTAGGAATGGCATGCCCCATTAATAAGGAAATGGAAAGTGCTGTAAAAATTTGTATTAAGCAAAGTAAGACAAGCCCAAATAAAAGTAGGTTGCATGGTTTCCTTCATTTGTAATAACTAAAATATGTCTATGACATTTTTAACAGACGATCTCAATAGCTCAATTGTTATGTGTATAGGAATTACATTATTTGAGTTCTCCCTTGAACCCAACATATTTCAATTAATACATTTGTATGCATTTGCATACCATATAATGTAATTATTTATATGTTTATAAAGTAATTCTAGCTTCCACAGATGAGGGAAAACATGCTTGATTTTCTCTCACTTAACTTATTTTTTCCAGGTCTTTGTATTTCTTTACAAATGGCACATTATCATTCTTTTTAATCAATGAGTAAAATTTTGGGGCATATATATCACATCACATATTGGCTTAAAGTCCAGAATGTATAGAGAATGTAAAAAAAAAAAATCCCTCAAAAAAATCCCCCCAAAACAGGCACAGGATTAATAACTGGGTTAATGAGTCCAAGAGAGTTCTGAGAAAGATGAAGTAAAAATGATATTTTTACCTCACTTCTGTTAAAATGTCCATTATCAAGAAAACAAACAATAACAGATTCTAGTAAGGATGTAGCCGAAGAAAATTTTAATACACTGTTGGTAAGAATATAAATTTGTTCAACCGCTCTAGAAAACAGTATGGAAGTTCCTCAGAAAACTAAACAGAACTATCCAGTGATCCAACAATTCCACTCCTGGGCATTAACTCAGAAGTTTACAAATGAAGATACAGTAAAACCACCATATTAAAGTTTTATGTGCTGAAAGAGGCAACTATAATGCATTAGAAAAGTGAACTTCTCTGAAGAAAACCAAAATCAAAACAGAATACACAGTGAAGACATAAAAAAGATTTCTGAAATTAATAAAAATATAATTGAGTTAGGCTAGGGTATCCCACACCTCTAATCTTAGTTATTCAGGAAAATGAGATCTAAAGGTTAGGGTTCAAAGCCAGCCCAGGCAGTAAAACCCATGAGTCTCTTCACTCCAATTAACCACACCAAGAACTAACAGTCAAAAGTGGAGCTGTAGCTCAAGCAGAAGAGCACTAGTCTTGAGCACAAAAGCTCAGAGACAGTGCCCAGTCCTTGAGTTCAAGCCCCAGGAATAGTGTGTGTGTGTGTGTGTGTGTGTGTGTGTGTGTGTGCGCACGCGCACACACACACACACACACACACACACACACACACACACAACCAACATCAAAAGTCCATTATACACTTGAAAGTATTGACAAAAAAGACAAGCAAAATATGCCTTAGTACCAGTGGTACATTTCTGTTATCATAGCTACTCAAGAATTTGTGATTTAAGATTTATGGCTCAAAGGCAATCCAGGCAAGAAAGCCTATGAGACTTTTATCTTCAATTAACCAGAAAAAGATCCAAAAATAAAGCTGGAGCTCAAGTGGTAGAGTATCAACCTTAAGCAAAAAAGCTACTTCCTGCTGACAAGGGGCATCGACATTAGGGGTAAAAGGCCAGAATGTGGTCTCCTCTGGGAGGAGGCAGCAGGCAGCTGGATTGGTTCCATAGCTGCCTGGCTGGAAGTTACTACTCTTAGTAGGTCCATTAATTTCAATTTGTCTTCAAGGTTGGAAGAGATGGACTGGATTTGGACTATACGAAGATTAGCTGGTACTGAACTACGAATCCAAATCGAACAAACTTCAGGAATCTCAAACAATTTAAGCCAAATAACTTGATTACAATTCCAGATAACAAGTTTGCAGACACAGATATACACACATAGGTATGCACACACACACACACACACACACACACACACACACACACACACACACTGTGCACATTAAGTTCTACAGCACCCAAAAATGAATAACAGCTATAGACCCTTGGAATTCCAGCAGTAAGATATTATTTTGCCCAATATTTTAGAACCACATAGTCAGTACTAGAATACAGAACACCAAACAAAAAAGACAAAACTCAAAACCTAAAATTTTTGGCAACAATATTTAGACATCTTTGCTAAAAAAGCACATAAGATGGTTGGGCTTCAGTTACCAGGGCCCGTGAAAAGAGGCAGCAACTTGTTGGCAAGGCACATTAGAATAAATGGATAGAGGAGTAGTAAGCTTGGTGAAAGAGTAAGGGTCAGATGGATCCAAACCCTTAACCCACCACGTGCCCTAGATGGCAAACTCATGATGGAGAACTTCTGAAAAACTCATGATGGTAAGAAAACTTGGTGGAGCTTTTTAAGTAAGCAAGCAAGTAGATAAAGAAGCAGAAAGGAAGAGGCACCCTCTAAAAGTGTGGGTGCTCTCAAGAAGAGAGAGAGAGAGAAAGAGAGAGAGATCGAACTGTAAGACAAGGAAAGTTACCTTTCTAAGGAAATGGGTGGCAGGCAGAGGTGAAGGGCTTAGCAAGACAGGGGACAGGCAAAGAAAACTTAAACAAATGGAAACTGACCATTTTCAAACCTAGAATGGCTAACCTTTGAGAGGGAACCTAGAGGAGGGTCCCCAGGACCCATACCACATCATACTCTTCAGGGCACAAGCCAAAAAGTTGTAGAAAAGAGAAAGGGAGGGATGGGGAGATGGGGAAAGTTGGACATGATTGGCAGAGAGAGAAAAGAGATACTGAAAGTAAACAGACTTCTGACCATTTACCATTGCAGTGACAAAAATTGTCTAAATCTGAGAACGGCATAAAAAAATAGGTGTTCTGGCTTTCCAGGGAGTACAAGAGGCATTTCAAGGGGGTTTAACGGCTCTGGGGTGACACACAGTGCCACATTAAAAGCATGGGAGAGAAAATTTTACTGAGTGAAGGAGGGCTTACCAGATGGAAGCAGCATCTGGACTTATCACCAACCCTTTAGGACTTACCACCAAGCTCTCTAGGGAAGCGTGGCCAAGTAACCAGAGGTGACCAGCCTAGCGGGTAAAGTTAAAGGCCTAGCAGGTTCTCCAGCATGGTACCATGTCTGGAGAGAGACTGAGCAACAGGAAACCCTTAGAGAGTAGTTCACTCACAAAATTTAGAAGCCTGGAGTTGGATGCAGAGGCCAGCAATGGTATTGATGATCTGTGTCTGCAGCAGACCCATTCACAAAAAGGCCATCAGAACTGGGTGTATTCCTCAGAGCAAAAAAAAAGCAAAAAAGGAAAACAAGAAGAAAAAAAAAGAGAGAGGAATCCCACCTATCCTGACTTTGAACCCTTCCCGAGTTCAAAAGGCACCATTTATATTAGGTTTATAAAGAGGCTATTAAGAAAAATACCACACACATGGTATTCAGGTAAGGGTAGGTTTATTCATCGTTCAGGCTGGCACCAGGCCAGATTAGCACTATATGCTGGGGGGCTTGTGGCCCTGGACTATGCCTTATCTAGAGTAGGGGTTGGGGAAAGTGTGGCCAGGTAAAGGGAGTGGGACCAGGTAAAGGAGATAAGACCAGGTGGGAGAAAGGTGTGGCCACATTGCATCCAGATGTGACATTAGTGGATGCGGATATGACCTCTTCCAAGTGTTCCAGTTGCCTAGGTAATGCAGGTACTGGGTGGAGACTTGGCTGAGAGGAGAGCGCAGTCTGCTTGCCATCTAGGAGCGGACCTTATAAAGACTACAATTGTTGGAATTACAACTATAGTTTGTTTATTTGTTTGTTTTGTCACTAATGATTTAGCCTTTGTTGAAGGACTTGCCTCTAGGTCCATTCTCTATGTGTCCAAAGATAGAATATGAAGGAATGACCTTCACCCTGTTTTCCCAGGTGCGTACAGATTTCAGGCAACCCACCAAATAAAGAGGCATGATGAAGGCCAGAGAAAGATCTATTATATGTTCAGACATACCGTGGCCCATCTTTAACTGATCTTAATATATGGACATAAGCTATATAGACATGATCTATATGCTTAAACAGAAAGGAAACTGGAGAGTTAGATGCCAATAAGTTTACACAGTTGAGTTTCTGTTGCAACCTCAGCCCATTTTTTGGAGAGGTTCTGGAGAAGTTGTATGTCTGTCACTACTACTCAGGCATTCTGTCTAGAGATTCTATTATTCCTTCGGGATAGTTTGTGTTCCTTGTCATAAATATGTTATCCATCAGCTCTATCCTTCCTAGCTTCCCATGTGATTACAAAATATCTGCACAAGCAATGGCTTAGACTTGGGATTTAGGGACCTAAGAAAGTATTCAGTTTTGTTTTTTTTTAGCAAAAGAAGCTTTTAATCACACAAAATTAAATATTCAATGTATGATTTATGGGACCCAGGCATAAATCAGAAAAGAACACTACTTGTCATGGTACAAGCAGCTTCTTTTATTTATTTATTGTTATTGTTGAGGTGATGTACACAGGGTTTAGAGTTACATAAATCAGGTAAAGAGTACATTTCTTGTTGAGCAGTGTCACCCCTTCCCTTTCTTTCTCCCAGTTTTTCCCTTATGACATCCCAACAAGTTGTATAGTTCATTTTCAACATGGTTTCTAGTGGATCCAGATGTGACCTCAGTGGATGCGGATATGACCTCTTCCAGGTGTTCCAGTTGCCTAGGTAATACAGGTACTGGGTGGAGACTTGGTTGAGAGGAGGGTAGGGTCTGCATTTGTTCACCCTTTCTCACACCATTTTTGTGTTCCCTCCTTACTCTTCCCAAACAAGATAAACTTTTGTACAAGGTAAAAGATGCAGAAAACAAAAAGTGACAAAGGAGAAAAAAATAAATAAAAACCTCTTGTTTCTTTTAAATGTTGTTTCTTTATTCAATGTTTCATTTTAATTGTAGTGTATTATTCTAAAGTAAATAGTTCAGGAGTAATGTTCTGTGTTTCTCTCTCTTTTTCTCTCTGTCTCTCTCTCTGTCTCTCTCTGTCTCTCTGTCTCTGTCTCTCTGTCTTTCTGTCTCTCTGTCTCTGTCTCTGTCTCTGTCTCTGTCTCTCTCTCTCTCTCTCTCTCTCTCTCTCTCTCTCTCTCTCTCTCACACACACACACACACACACACACACACACACACACATACACACAGGTATTTTTAAACTTATCATCAGACACTCTCCTTACTATAATAGCCATATTCTCAGGAATCTTTTGCTTTAGTATTTTTGGATAATGTCTCTTTCTTTTTTGCCTTATGCCAGTCTTGGATTGCAATCCTCCTCCTAAATCTGGTTATTCTGCAGATCGCAGCCTTCTGAATAGATAACTTTACAGTTGTAATTGTTGTAAGGTCAGAAATCAAATCTTGGAGGCTTTATTGGAGTGCTATCAGTGTGTAGGCAGCCTTTTGTTACAAAGGCCTGCAGCCTGCAAATACAATTAACACAGGTAGGAAACAAGCCAGAGAAGAAAGAAAGAATAAAAACATTACCAGCAAACAAACTCAGCTCCAATGGAGAGCTGAAGTGGGATACCATGGTGACCAGAGAACAGCCAGGAGACAGGACAAGAACACAGAGACATGTGGCAAGGCATACTTGCCCCTGAGCTTGTCCAAGCCTAACTAGGTCAGGCCAAGGGCAGGGTCACGTTACTACAAATCCCAGGCACTGGAATAACAGGTTCACTAATCTATCAGCCAAGTTCCTGCCACTGTCTCCAGGGATCCAAAATGCCCATCACATGAGAGGTTGGGGCGTCATCATCCCCCACCATGAAGACAAGATGCTAGACCTTAAGTGGACATACTCAGGTACCAATAAAATTTTTCCATATAGTGAAGATAGGCCTCAGCCTTCCATATAGGATATACTTAGAGAAAATTCAGAGGCTGGTGATTTATACCATTTAGGGAGTTAGTGCAGAATCAGAGCATTCACTATATGCAAAACTTGCTGCATTTCTCTGAAGGACAGCCCTCCTAGCTCACCTGAGATAGGCATCTGAATTCAAAGAATGGCCTCTCCGAAATTTTCTTAGTAGAGACCCAGAAACACAACAAATCAAAGAAAGGTTGGATAAATGGGATTGCATAAGGTTGCAGAGCTTCTGCATGGCAAAGGACATAGCTAACAAGATCAATAGAAAGCCCACAGATTGGGAGATTTCACTAGCCATACAATGGACAAGGGTCTCATATCTAAAATATACTTGGAACTCAAAAAATTAAATACCCCAACAACAAATCCTCAAAGAAACAACTGCCCAATAAATAAGTGGACTAAAGACTTAAAGAGAAACTTCTCTGAGGAAGAAAGAAGGATGGCCAATAGACACATGAAGAAATGCTCAACATCCCTAGCCATAAAAGAAATGCAAATCAAAACAACATTGAGATACCCACTTCACTCCAGTTAGAATGGCTATAATCAAGAACTCTAATAACAACAGATGCTGGAGATGTGGACAGAAGGGAACCTTACTTCATTGTTCGTGGGAGTGTAAACTTGTTCAACCACTTTGGAAAGCAGTATGGAAGTTCCTCAAAAGACTCCACATAGAGCTCCCCTATAACCCAGCAATCCATCTTTTGGGCATTTACCTAAATGTTCACAAACAAGACCACAATAAAGCTACCAGCACGACTATGTTTACTGCAGCATTATTTACTATAGCTAAGATATGGAACCAACCCAGATGCCCTTCAGTAGATGAATGGATCAAGAAAATGTGGTATATATACACAATGGAATTCTATGCCTCCATCAGAAAAAATGACATTGCTCCATTTGTTAGGAAATGGAAAGACTTGGAAAAAATTATATTAAGTGAAGTAAGCCAGGTCCAAAGAAACATAGGTCTTATGGTTTCCCTTATTTGCAATAACTAGTATATGTCTGAGTCAGCAGAAAAGGTCAGATAAGTTGATGTTAGGGAAATGAACCCTAAGATATGTATTCAAATGATTTTGTCTCTCATGCGATTGTTTCTAACACATTTATAAGATTATTTCTTTGTTGCTTTGTATGCCCCTCCCCCACGGTATAACCCCTGCTTTCACTGTATTTGATGTCGGTATAATTTGTGGAGGGGAAGGGAAAAAAACAAATCATTTAAATAGGGATACAGGTCAGGTGGACCCATTGCAAGAATGAAATGTACAAGTCATTATGTCGAAAATGAACTTTACAATTTTGGTGGGGGGAGGAGGAGGATTGGGTGGGGGGGTGGGGGGGAGGATGGAAAGTGATGTGAAGGGTAAACAAAGGAGGAGGCTGCAATGCTTGATAAGAAATGTACTCATTATCTTGACCATATAATTGTAACCCCTTTATACAGTATTTTCACAATAAATAAAAAAAAAGAATGGCCTCTCTCAGCTTTAGGCTTTCCAGCACTAGATGGATAATTCCCTCCACCCAACAAGAAGTGCGAGGGATGGCTGCAAGAAATTAGCTTGCTTACTTCATAATCTCCAAATTCTCATATCTCACCTCCTACAAATACCCTTTGTCTTTTCTCTGGGTAGTTATTACTTACGTCTATGTTTATATGGCAATCCAAATGAATCCTTGTGAATTGAATATGTGCATTTTTTTATTTTTTTGTTTTGTTTTACACATAAAATTAGCTAATTAAAATAATCATACTTATCTTCTTAGTAATATACTCAATTCAGTAATTAAGCAATCAGTTCAGTATTTAATGATAAGTTGATCTTGCCTTCCTAAAGAAAGCTTTGCTCACTCATAATGCACTATCATCTTTGGATGCTATCTTCCCTACCACTACCTTATTGAAATTCCAGATGGGAAGAATGCTGTTCATCTAATTCTGGTTACTTTTATACATTTACAGTAATAAAAGATTAGAAGTCAAACCTATCATTTGGAGATTATTTGTCCTTTAAACCTATAAACAAGTAATTATAAAACATATGCTGTATTTTACATGCTTTTTAAGCATAAAGGTAAAAGATAGAGTAGAAGTAAAGGTAAAAGTAAAAGACAATAGACACTAGAGATAAAAATTAAAATGAAACTTTTTTTTAAGAAAAAGACTGAGAGAAACAGAGAAAGGAGAAAGACATGCTAAAATCCATATCTGGAGTCCTGGGAAATAAGAAAACATGCTTTCTTAAAGGAAGTCAAAGCCGAGCACCAGTGGCTCACGCCTGTAATCCTAGCTAGTCAGGAGGCTGAAATCTGAACATTAAGCCCCACGACCGACCAAAAAAAAAAAAGAATATGAACATTACAATTCAAAGCCATTGGGGTAGGAAAGTCTGTGAGACTCTTATCTCCAATAAACCACCAGAAAACCAGAAGTGGTGCTGTGGCTCAAGTGGTAGAGCACTCACCTTGAGCTGAAGAACTGAGTTCATGCCCCACAATGGACAAAAAAATTATAAATAAATAAAACAAAAATTTTAAAAAAGAAGTCAAGACATAAAGACAGTTGTAAAACAAGTGTAGAGCTAAGCACTGACTTGTACATTTGAAGAAACTGGGAAGAATGCAATGACAATTTCATTCCATAGTGGTGAAATAAGCCAGATATAATCAAACTAGAGGAATGCCTGCTATACAAGCCAAAAGAGATCAAGATATTTAATAAAAGCGGCAACTCAGAATCACAAGCACTGATACCTAATTTCATATCCTCAGGAGTGACAAGATGTGCCCTCTTCTACCACAATGTGCTGAATGAAGGGGCTATTTTCTGTTGACAGCTTGTAAACATACTAAGGACTGGGAGTGTTGGCATCAGAAAAATGGAAGCAATAGTCAAAAGACCAGAGATATCTAGATATCATAAAGATTTTGAACATTGAGTAGACAGAGGACACATGATGGTATTTAAATTAAAAATCCATTTCCTTCCATGAAGTTTGCCCATTCCACCATATCTCCACTTACATTTCTGCCAAGAATTTGTAGGTAAAAGAAAAATGATAAATTATGACATCAATATCTTTCTTTCATCTCTTCAATATTGCTTTGTTTTGTTTTTCTTCTCAGAAAATCTCTTAGAAATGTTATGCATAGCTATTCAGGAGGCTGAGATCTGAGGATCATGGTTCAAAGCCAGCCAGGGTGGGAAAGACCATGAGACTCTTATCTCCAATAAACCACTCAGAAAACCGGAAGTGGTGTTGTGGCTAGTAGTAGAGCTCTCCCCTTTAGCTGAAGAGCTGAGGGACAGCACTCAGGCCCAGAGTTCAAGCCCCAGGACTGACAAAAAAAAAAAAAAGAAATGTATACATATATCTTCTGGCTAGTTGCATGTTTATTATATTTCATGAAGATGAAATTTAAAATCATATTGCCTAAAGGATACTTACATCTCCTTTGTCCATGTAACCAAATGACATTTTCTTTTTCTAAAACATGCTTTCTTCCAAGTGACAAGTGATTATACACATAATGAGCAACACTGGGGGAAATAACAGAGATTTTTCTTTGTTGTTAAGAAAATAAAACATAGCTTTCAAAAATGTCAGTTGGGTTTATGAAAGGAAGGAACAAAGTGAAATATACTTTCAAAGGTGTGAATGCTTTTCTAAACTTTGACCTAAGGTTAGGCTTGCAGAATTAAAATTGAATCTCCAACAACTATTTTCTTCTTGGTTTATTTCCCAGTTTTAAGAAGCATGTGACTACAAACAAGTCAGAAAGTTATGAGTAGATAATCAGACTGCATTTTTATATTTTATAGGATTTTTATTATTCAGAATATGAGATACCTTAGTAAAATTCGTAATCAAATGATAACATAATCACAAAACTTTATAACTTTGGATTATTACAAAATAAGAAAGATCAGATGAGATGAAAACATTACTTCTTCATAAGTTAGATTTATTAAAATATATTTCTGTGTTAAGTGTTATGATATATGATCTGATTTGAAGCATTTTCATATATTCTCAAGAAAATATTTAAGTGCCAAGAGAACATATAAGCTTTACAAACTTCATAACAGTCATATATGGTACTGCTCCATTATGAAATCAATTGTTTCTATTGTGTGTATCAGACATTTTCTTGGAGGGGGACACTAGAGGCTTTGTACTCAGGACTTTAAGCCTGTTAGGCAAACATATTTTCTTTTAAGTCATCATGCTTCTTTCTACCCATTTTTCCCTTTTAGTAATACTTTAGATATATTTTAGTGTGTTTCATCAGGAGCTTTCCTAAAACCTTTACTTATAACTCCCAAGTAGCTGGGATTATAGGCATGTGCCACTATACTAAGTTAGCTGGTTGGTATGATATTTGCTAACTTTTTATCGGGGCTAGCCTTGAGCCTCATGATCCTTCCTGTTATAGGATGTTAAGTAGCTGGAGTTACAGTTGCAAACTACTATACCTGACTCCATAATCTTATTCTTAGATTTCCACTCTCATCAACCTATTTCAAATGTTTAACATTCAGATTATGTTTGTTATATCTTGGTCACCCACTATACTCTATGTATTATGTGATATGTAAGGTTTTAAATTAGCAAACATACCCCTATACAGTCATGCAGGTGATTATTTTCCTCTGAACATTTTATTGTGTTCAGAATTCTGTGAAACAAAATTGACTCTGAGACAATAAAATCATATTTTTTTAACTAGCAATCAAAATGCTAAGACTCAAGAGTACCACTCTGCATATATGCCAAAGGAATATGTAAACATACAACGGAGACATTCATGCAATCAGTCTAGGTGCCCTTCAACAGGTAAATGGATGAAGACAATGGGGTGCATATCCAAAGTAGAATATTACTCAGGCATAAAGAAGAATAGAATCATGTTACTTTGAGAAAAATGAATGACACTGGACATCTTCACAGTAAGAGAAATGAGCCATACTCAGAAAGGCAAGTGCATTTTTTTCTCATAGGTAGAATCTATCAGCTCATTTAACTCATTGCTATTTCCTTATATAGGAATGACCCAAAGACCTGTGGGAAAGGAAAAATACCAATTTTAAATAGAACAAATCTGCTGTTGTTTCTGATTAGATAACTGAAGCACAGAGAGCTTAATCATTTGCTCAAGGTCACCCTTCTCTTTTCAGTCTCTCTCTCTCTCTCTCTCTCTCTCTCTGTCTCTCTCTGTCTCTGTCTCTGTCTCTGTCTCTGTCTCTCTCTCTCTCTCTCTCTCTCTCTCTATATATATATATATATATATATATAGTAAAGATAATGTACAGAGGGGTTACAGTTACATGAGCAGGGTAATGAGTCCACTTCCTATCCAGCATTGTTACACCCTCCTTTATTTTCCCTCTACCATCCCTTTCCTCCCCACCTCCCAACTCCTCCCTCTCTCCCCGCTGCAAAGTTGTAAAGTTTGTTTTCAACATAGTGCCTTGTACATCTCATAGTTACAGTGAGTCATCCTGGGGCTGGGAAGGTGGCTCAGTGGTAGAGCGCTTGCCTTGCATGCTTGAGGCCCGGGGTTCGATTCCTCAGAACCACGTGAGCAGAAAAAAAAAAGCCGGAAGTGGTGCTGTGGCTCAAGTGGTAGAGTGCTAGTCTTGAGCTGAAGAGCTGAGGGACAGTGCCCAGGCCCAGAGTTCAGGCCCCACGATCAGACCCCCCCCCCAAAAAAAAGGGTCATGCTGTACCTTTATTTCAGCATTTTGTTATTTCCCTTTGCGTCCCCGAATTAGAAAAATGTATATACAATATTCAGGACAGCAGAATGAATTACAGTGACAACAGGAGTTGTACCAAAAAATCACATATTACATTATAAGTACATTAAAAAGAATAGCAACAAAGATAAGACCTCTTGTGTCCCTATCTTGGGGTTCATTTTACTTAGTATCAGGTTATATGTTCATATGTACATAGATTTTGACCTCTTCTGCTTGTCCTACACATATACTAGTTATTGCAGATAAGGGAAACCGTGGGACCTATGTTTCTTTGGGTCTAGCTTACATCTCTTAATATGTTTTTCCAAGTTTTTCTATTTCTTAACAAATGGAGTGGTGTCATTCCTTCTGATGTAGGCATAGAATCCCATTGTGTGTGTGTGTGTGTGTGTGTGTGTGTGTATCACATTTTCTTAAGGTATTCATCTACTGAGGGGCATCTGGGTTGGATATGAAACTGCAGAGGTTCTGCATATAATAGCTAGCAAGATCAATAGAAAGCCCACTGATTGGGAGAAGATCTTCACTAGCCATACAACGGATAAGGGTCTCATATCTAAAATATACTTGGAATTAAAAAAATTAAATCCCTTGACAACAATCCTCCAAGAAACAACTGCCTGATTAATAAGTGAGCTAAAGACTTAATGAGAGACTTCTCTGAAGAGGAAGTAATACTGGCCAATAGACACATGAAGAAATGTTCAACTTCTCTAGGCATAAAGAAATGCAAATCAAAACAGCATTGTGATTCCAGCTCACACCAGTTAGAATGGCTTTACTCAAGAAATCTAATAACAATAGATGCTGGAGGGGATGTGGCCAGAAGGGAACCCTACTACATTGTTGGTGAGATTGTAAACATGCTCAACCACTTTGGAAAGCCGTATGGAGGCTCTTGAAAAGACTCCACTTAGAGCTCCCCTATGAACCAACAATCCCACTTTTAGGATTTACCCAAAGGATCACAAACAAGGCCATACTAAAAGCTACCAACACAACTATGTTTATCGCAGCAACTCAGTCTATATTTTTCTTTGCTTTCATAGTTAAGCTAATTGAGACTTTTCAGTCACTTAATAGAGACAAATGTTTTACAAGATAAAAAAAAAAGTGATTTGTTTTCCAAATTCTAAATGTGTGATGGCTTCAAAGCACAGATTTTAACTACTATTTTTAGACCAACCTTACAAAATAATGGTTCATTTCCTGAGTAGGAAAATAAGATAGTTGGTAAATATCTGTAGCCTCTTTTGTGACATTTATTTTCACATTTTTTGATAGGAAGCATGTGATTCTTTGATAAGTAAAACAGGTAAAAATTAACAACATAAAATTTTCGATATAAAAGATGGAAGAAAGTAAACTGTAATTAAAATATATCTATTGTTCAAAATTATATTACTTATAGTCAGATATTTGTTTAAAAGATAACCCCATGTCTCCCTTACATACTTACCTGGAGTTTTATTAAGCCATAAAGTAGTTTTTCAAAAAGTATTATCCATATCCATATTCATAGCATTTTGTGATCTCATTGCAAAGATTCCATAAATTGTGTGCATTTTGTCTCATTGTTTTGTGCCTCAATGAAAATTGCACCTAATTATTGGTTTTTCTTCCTTGTGAAGAGAATATTTCAAAACATCCATCTTCAAATTAGCAAATGTTACAGGTAGAACTGAGAGGATTCCCCCAACATTGTTTAAAGCTCTTTTTCTTTACTCTGTTCTCATCTTTTCTTTTTCTTATCTTTAATAATAATACAAATTATATAATACAAAGGAATTTCAATTCAACATGTCTGTTTATAAGTACAGTGCATCTTAATCAATATTATCTTTCATGATTTTCCTGTCTCTTCCAAACTTCACCTCTGCTGTCAATTTTCATACTTCCATTTTGACATTTGTATGTTGAATATTATAACTGTTTTTCACTCACCCTTGAGGAGAGTTTATTTAGCTCATATGAAATCAGCTATCATAGCAGCTGTATTTTGGTCTGCAAAGTGCAGGATGAAGTTGTCCGCTCCTTGTCGGTTCTTGCTGGTGTTGAGTAGAATCCGCTTGGCCGCTACGTCTGGCACCTTCGTCCCGGACTGCGTCTCAGGTATGCCTCCGCGGCGGTGGTCGCCGCTGCGACCCTGCCGCCGCAGCGGCAACTGCTCAGATGTGTCTGCTTGGCTTCCCCTCTCTTGACTAACTCTCTGTCCTGTGATGGCACACTTGGTGTGATTCTCTGGCTTGGGACTGTTCACTGGAACTCTGAAACTGTTTTCTATGCAAGAGCTTGTTCAGATTCCAGCTTCTCCTCCGCCATCTTCCCTGAACTCTCTGTTAAATTCTTTTTGTTAAAATTTGCCTTTTATTTTTGTTTGGTTTTGCCTACTTTTCTGACGTTGACCACGTGGTTTTTATAATATTGGACCAAACAATATCACTTTGCCACTATAATTCCAAAAAATCTTTCAGCCAATTTTCATTTTTTTTAAACCTAAGCACACCTTAAAACTTGTGTTTAAGTGTGTATGTGTGTGTGTGTATTTGTGTGTGGGTGTATGTGAACATGTTGAACATAATTTCATTGTAATACCTAAAAATTGTGTAAAAAGTTATCTTCTTCTATTTCTTGGTACTGATATTTCCTACTAAATGTGCTGTTTGTTAAAAAGGAAACATCTTTATCAAGGGTAGTAGTGAAAGGAATGAATCCCAGCTCAGCTCCTAGCCAGCTGTGATGAAAAACACCAGTAAGGAGATAAGAATTGTCTTAAAATGTTTGTTCTACATATTTGTTTCTGTCCTCAGAAAGTTCCAGTATGTAGCAGATGGTATGAGTATGCCTTAAAAGACAGAGCTTATGAGTAAAGTTGGTATGTAATTGTTGGCTATGATTTATATTAAAACTAACATGTCATTTTTTATGTCCATCTAAAGTCATGTTTTTAACCAGCCTGTGTATAAATGTGTAAGCAACTTGACAAGATTTGACAATCCATCTGAGGGATGAAGATCTTGCCTGGAACATCCTACCTCCACCATTGTAGACTGGACTCCTGCCTGACTCCATCACACACAGCTGATTCTTTTTTTTTTTTTTTTGTTAGTCATGGGGCTTGAACTCTGGGCTTGGGTGCTGTCCCTGAGCTCTTCAGCTCAAGGCGAGCACTCTACCACTTGAGCTACAGCACCACTTCCAGTTTTCTGGTAGTTTATTGGAGATAGAAGTCTCATGGTCTTTCTTGCCCAGGCTGGCTTTGAACTACAATCCTCAGATCTCAGCCTCCTGAGTAGCTAGGATTACAGGTGTGAGCCACCAGCGCCTAGCACACAGCAATTCTTAGTGAAAGACTGTCTTAGATTTACAAAAAGTAAGACTCTTGTGACACTGTCTGTAAACCTTACCCAGGCTGACCTGAAAAAGATGGCTATGGCTATGTTGTTATGCTATTGAAACAAGTGTAGGCCAGGAGAGCCTCTTGTGAATTTTGGTTATCAGATTTTTCAGGCAGCCAAGCTATACTATAGTTATACTTTATCTATGCTAAAACTCTCATCCCAACTATTGAGTTTTGTCATTGCAGAGTTCTGGCAAGTATTTGTTGATCAATTCTTGACAGGGTGCAGGCAAGCTCTACTTGTTCCCATTGATCTCTTTGTTGCTTTAATAAAGGGTTTTTGTGGCAAAGATTGCAGTTCAAAGCCAGCCTGGGCAGAAAAATCCCTCTGAGACTCTCTCTCCTAACTAACCAGCAAAGAGCCAGGCTAGAAGCATGGCTCAAAAATTAACCAGCCAAATGCCAAAAGCAGCCCTGTGATGCAAAGTGGTAGGGCACTAGCCTTGAGGAGAATGCTCAGGGAAAGTGCTCAGGCCTGCTTTAACATAGTGAAATAAAGCAAATTGTTTCAAGAAACTACCTATGGAATGATTCTGCTTATCTATCTAAATTGTCAGACATAAATACAGAGACTGAAAAGATATTCTTTCATGAAAGGCCTGGGTACCGTCCCTTAGTCTTTTCATTCAAATTGATCCTCTATATTTTAGCCAGAGCTCCACTTCTGGATTTTCAGTGCTTAATAATAGTCTAGTGGGTTTCCCTCCCTTTCTGCTGGCTGGGATTAGAACTCAGAACTTCAGATCTCTGCCTCCAAATAACTAGCATTACAGGCAAGAACCATTGGTGCTGCACTCCATGCACTTTATAAGTAAATGAACATGGTTAAAAATGCATTAAAGAGTCCATAGCATAGTGCTAATACATCACAGATTTTAATTTTTTTGTCTGATAAACTAAGTAATACAGATTCTTTCTCAAGAGTTACAAGGTACCACAAGAGTA
Organism: Dipodomys spectabilis; assembly: GCF_019054845.1. NCBI lineage: Eukaryota > Metazoa > Chordata > Mammalia > Rodentia > Heteromyidae > Dipodomys > Dipodomys spectabilis. The sequence goes on along the minus strand of NW_024871113.1, from coordinate 10,624,847 downwards.
TGTAGATTTTTTTTAATGATTTGTATATCTACAGGTGATGGAATGCTTAAAGTAGCTCTATTTGTGTCTTTGAGAACTTTATTTTGTAATTTATCAATTGAGATTAATATAAACTTTATTGCTCCCAAGCCATTCATAGGTTAGTTTAAATTTAACCTTATAATTAGTATAATGCCATATGACTACAAATGACACGTTTGATTTCCTATGGTGTTTTAAATGTTACTCCCTCATTTTTTTTTAAATTCCTGGAGTGGTACATAGTGGGTTCTAATTTGTAACACTTCTTTGGGCTGAATTGTTCCACTTCTATTAGGACAAAAGCCTCCTCGGTATCACCAACTAATTATCCTTTCCTTTGTGTTGGGTCCCAAGTGAAGCTTTGGCTTCTCTTAACAACTATTAATATAATTTTCAAAGACACATAGATAATGAAATGAATTTTATCCCTGATAGCAGGGAGCGAACTTCCATAATGAGAAAACCTTCCATGTAATGATAGCATCAAAGTTCACTTCCTGCTGCCTTATATTTGTCTGTTCTAAATCTCTTCTGCAAAAGGGAAAAGGAGATAAATGTATAAAGATATTGTATAAAGATAAGTAATAGTGTGTCTTATTTTAAAAATGAGTAAGGTGGGGAGGGGGGGAATGATTGGATGGGGGAAGGGGGGAGGCTGGGAAGGGAGGTGAAGGGTAAACAAAGGAGGAGGCTGCAATGCTTGATAAGAAATGTATGCATTATCCTGCCCATGTAATTGTAACCCCTCTATACAGTATGTTCTCAAATAAAATAAAATAAAATTTAAAAAAAATAATGAGTAAGGTGTGCCACCATTTATATTCTTTTTCTGCTCTACTTGAACTCTAAAATATTGTCCTTATTAAAATGGAAAATTTCTATAATCCAAACAAATGTGTTGTAGTAATATGTATTTTGCTTTTCCTTTCACAGGCTGGCATTTCATTGATGAAAGTTAAAATAAATTTATTAAATAGAAATTATTCCTTATCTGAGAGCTCAACTGTTATTTTCTTAACAAAATAGAATAATAAAGTGAGAATAAAAAGGTGACATAAAGCATTGAATTGCAGGTTACAGCTTCTATTTCCATTTAGAAAAAAGTCAATTCACCAGTGTTAATTCTCTGATGTCAGTTTCTATTTTACAGTGGAATGTCAGAATGATGATCAAGTAACCTTTAAATATTATGTTTCTTATGAAAATAACAAGAAAATACAATTGTATTTATGCTGATGTTTCAATGTTTAACATTTGAGCACATTTATATAATGCTATTTATTTGATCTTTTAAAATTTTTATTTAGATATTTATTCTTTGTAGAAATCCATTTTCTGTTGATTTTTTAAAGTGCATAAAAATCTCCTTCAAAGAGAAAATAGAAATCATAATAATAATTATTATTATAAAAATATCAACTGTATTATAAGCTGTAAAAAAGATTTCTTTCTCAAGGATGTAAGGATGATTTCTTTAGCCCACTTATTTCTTTGAGTGTTTGTTTTGGGGGCATTTTTAATTTTTAAAAATTTTTCAGCTCTAGCTATACTTTTGATATGAGGCTCTTGTCTCTTGTATAGTTATCTTCACCCAATTTGCAGATTTTCTTGCAGTTTAATATAATTCCATTTATCCAGCTTTTCTTTGATTTCCTGTGTTTCTGGATCTTTATTTAGAAAGTTTTGACCTGTGCCAAGGAGCCCTAGTGTATCCCCTATCATTTCCTGTAATATGTCAGGATATCTGCTCTTAAATCTAGGTCAATGATCCATTTGGAGTTGATTATGATGCAGAGTTATATATAAGAATCTAAATTCAATTTTCTACATGTGTGTAGATAATTCTGTTAACACAATTTGTTAAAGAGTCTGTCTTTTTTCCATCTGATGACTTTGGCTCCCTTATCAAAAATTAGGTGGATATAGTTCTGTGGAATATTTCTGTATCTTCAATTCTATTCCATTGGTCCCCAAGGCTGTTCCTGTGCCAGTATCAAGCTGTTTTTATAACCACTACTTTATAATAGTGTTTGAAATTTGGTATTGATATTCCCCCAGCACTGTTTTTCCTGCTAAGGATGTTTTTTGTGATTCAGGGTCCTCTAATATCCCATATGAATTTTTGAATTGCTTCTTGTATTTCATTAAAGAATGCTGTTGATGAGTATTACATTGAATTTGTAGATAGCTTTGTTGGAGGGAATGTAAACTGGTTCAATCACTCTGGAAAGCAGTGTGGAGATTCCTCAAAAGACTAAACATAGAGCTCCTCTATGATCCAGCAATCCCATTCCTGGGCATTTACCCAAATGATCACAAACAAGGCCACACTAAAGCTACCTGCACAACTATGTTCATTGCAGAATTATTTACATAGCTAACATATGGAATCAATCTAGATGCCCCTCAGTAGATAAATGGATCAAGAAAATGTAGTATATATACACAATGGAATTTTATGCTTCCATCACAAAGAATGACATTGCGCCATTCATAAGGAAATAGAAAGACACAAGAAAAATAGCATACTAAGTGAAGTAAGCTGGACCCAAAGAAACATAGGCTCCATAATTTCCCTCATTTGTAATAAATGGTATGTATCTAGGATAGTCCTATGTGATCACAATAGCTCAATAGCTATGTACATATAACCACATATAATGATGCTAATTGAATGAACTCCAAGATACAGAAATGATACATCATTTTGTTTCATTTAGTTTTTAATATACTACTTGAACTTCTTCCCCCCCCCCTTGGTTTCCCTTGCTTTCACTGTTCCTTGTGTCTAACATACACATTTATCTTATTTCATGAAGGGAAGGGTCATAACAAAATGGAGAGACAAAGGACAAATGGTGAAACAATGCAAAAGCAATACTCACAAGACACTATGTTCGAAATGAACTCTACAACTTGGTGGGAAGGGAATCATGGGGGAGGGAAATTGAGAGAAAACAAGGGAGAAGTGTTCAACATGAAATGTTACTCACTACCTGCTTATTTAACTTACCTCTTACCTCACCTTTACAATAAAATAAAATAAAATTTGAAAAAATGTAGTATAGAATTATAAATAGTTTAGCATTACAGTGTTATTGAACTTTATAATTAAGATTGTTGTGAATTAGTGAAAATACTTCCATATCAAATGGTATTTAATTTTGGAAACTGTCATAAGAGTAATGTTTTCTTTTTATCATTTTTCCCCTGCTAGTAGTGAGGCTTGTAAAAATCTGGATCTTGAGCACTTACTTGTTTTTTTTCTTTCTCTCTTAGGACTTGAGATCTACCAGTTGATCCACACCTCCACTTCTATCTTTTTGTTTGTTAGATACAGAAGAGTTCAGAAATATACATTCTCTAGGTGGTTCAAAGTGTTATCCTCAGAGTTCAGTCTCCTGAGTAACTAGGGTTACAGGCATGAAATGCCATTGTTCAGTTGACTTGGTTTTCTGAGGAATTTTTATTTCTGAATTTTTTGCCATGAGAAACAATGATGCCTACAAAGCCAGGCACTGGTGCCTCATGATTACAATTGACTGTAATCTTAACTACTCAGGAAGCTCAACTCTGAGGACAACACGTTGAAGCCAAGTTGGGCAGAAAAGATTGACTCTTATCTCCACTTAACCAGTAAGAAATGGTACAGCATCAGCCTTGAACAAAAAAGCCAAGCAAGAATACAAAGTTCTCAGTTCAAGCCCTACTACCACAAAAAAAGAAAAACCAGATTAAAATGTCAACTAAATTTGTGTAGTTCATACCTAAATTTCAGATATAGTAATGTTCGAAGGTGAGAAGGAAGCACATTTCTCCCATTAAAAATCACTACAGTCTAGTGGTACAGAGGCATATTATTTGTAAAATCATAAGAAATTTGTTAAACTTGGTGTTATGGTTGATAAAAGGAAGACAACTATAGAGGAAAATAAATATATGAGTAAGAGAAATACAAATTTATCTAAGGAGTGACAGTTGACCTGTGATTTTAGAAAAAATTATATTAAGTGAAGTAAGCCAGGCCCAAAGAAATATAGGTCCCATGGTTTCCCTTATTTGCAATATCTAGTATATGTCTCAGTCAAGCAGAAAAGTTCAGATAAGGTGATGTTAGGGAAATGAACCCTAAGATATGTATTCAAAAGTTTTTTTTTTCTTTCTTGCGATTGTTTCTAACACATTTATAAGATTATTTCTTTGTTGCTTTGTATGTCCATCCCCCACGGTATAACCCCTGCTTTCACTGTATTTGATGTTGGTATAATTTGTGGAGGGGAAGGGGAAAAACAAATCGTTTAAATAGGGATACAGGTGGACCCATTGCAACAATGAGATCTACAAGTCGTTATGTTGAAAATGAACTTTACAACTTTGGTGAGGGGGGGAATGGGGGAGCGGGGAATATTGGGGGGGCGGGGAGAGGATGGGAAGGGATGGGAAGGTGAAACAAAGGAGGAGGCTACAATGCTTGATAAGAAATGTACTCATTATCTTGCCCATGTAATTGTAACCCCTCTGTACAGTATTTTCACAATAAAAAAAATCATAGAAAAAAATTTAACAGTGAAGGAAAGTTTATAGTACTTAATTAAGATAGTGATTCATGTAAAGTACCAGAAGTGGGAACAAACTACTGTTTGTAAAGATCTTGTAGTGACTGCTTTTGCAGTTATATATTTCATTATATTTCACATCTCTGTTTACGTAGTGAGTTTTCATTATTCTTTTATATATATATTCATCAGTTCTTTGATGATGTTTTATCTATAGGACATTTCTTTTCAACTTTTATCAAAACCACCAAGAATTTTAAGGAATATATATAAAAACATAGAAACATAAATTTCCCTGGTTTGTGCACTACATATTGTATGGCAGCACAAAGTTTTCTTTTACTTTTATTTTTTTTTTTTTGTCAGTCATGGGGCTTGAACTCTGGGCTTGGGCACTATCCCTGTGCTCTTCAGCTCAAGGCGAGCACTCTAAAGCTTGAGCCACAGTGCCACTTCCAGTTTTCTAGTGGATTATTGGAGATAAGAGTCTCACGAACTTTTCTGCCTGGACTGGTTTTGAACTGTAATACTCAAGATCTCAGCTTCCTGAGTAGCTAGGATTACAGGCAAGAGCCACCAGTGCCCAGCTAGCACAAAGTTTTCAAACTCCAAATATATACATAATTAAAACAACAATAATAATGACTTTGAAAATCAAAACAAAGAAATCACTTCCAGTTACATATCTAACAAAAATCATGAACGTCATCATTTTCATGCATGAAAACCATTTGTGAAGAAAGATCAATAACCTATATTAGCTGATTAGATGCAGAAGCTGTGGGAGTCTTGTCCTGGTGGGATGACATCAGTAATGAGGTAAGAGGTGGGTAGAGGTGAAGGCAGGCAAGCTGCCAGATTTCCCTACAAGAACCCTATCACGCCAGCATCGTGAACATGTAAGATACTTTTCTAGTTATGGGAGGCAGGAGGAAAGTATGCTGTTAGATATACTGTGTAACAAAAGCCTCTCAATGTAATGACAAACATCCTTCATCTCCCACAGCATCTAGGCTGGAGGAGAAACTTGTTTGCTCTCCTTAATTCTTCTTAATCCTTCTCCTTAATCCCTTCCTAAAGAGAATAAAAAACAAATGCTCTCAACATGTGACAGGATTCTAAGGAATAAGATTTAAAGCAATGGTATAAGCTGGTATGGCACAGAGAGGAAAAAGGCTACACACTACAGAAAATCCTGTTTACTGAATGTAGACCTACGACAGTCTCAGTGTTACATATACTTCAGGATCCTGAGGTTTGCACAGAAATAAGGATATCACCTTGCAAAGAACCCAGCAAGGCAAAGCTTACTTTTGCAGAAAAGTACACAATCAGTCAAATCCAACAAGTAAGCACGTGGAACTAGTCAGCTGCTCCCTTTTTATCCCTAATCCTGACCCTCTTGCTTGGATTGTCTATGGCCAGGTTCGCAATCTGCATAAGGATAATAGATTTACTTACAATTTTAAGGTCCTACTTAAAATAAAATTTTAAGTAGTTTTTAAGTAGTTGTACAAAGAAGTTACAAGTACATAAGCCAAATTATGAGTAAAATGCACCTTGATCCATGCCACTCCTGCCATCGATCTTATAAACTGATGTTGGTGTTGAACCACCAGTGATTTCTGGCAGTATTCAGCTTTGTAGATAAGTGTTTTAGTTGGAGCTGGGTATCATCATGGAAGATGAGGAATAAGTCTCTATACTGCTATAAACTATATTAGGCTTACTTGTCACTCAGTGCAATGGTTTAGATAAGTCATTTTGTACAGAGTTCTGTGGTTCTCAGAATTACAACAGAAAGACCTGCAAGGCTCAGTGCATGAGTGAGCAGTCAAAACCCAATAGAAAAAGTCAATTAAAAAATGTGAAGCCTCTTTCCTCACAGCTACAGTAAACCTTAAAAGCAGTTCAACTCCTAGCTATATTAACAATTAAAAAAAACCCTCACATTAACTAAACAAGAAAATCCAATGTGGAAAGAAAAGGAAAGCTTCATAACCAGAGCCAGGCAAGGCCCTGATACTAACATCTGTGGGAATACAGATAGATGTAGAGAAAACAAATAGGTTAGAGGTTGCTTAGATTAGAGAAGAGGGGAATCATAAAAGATTGAGACCTAGAGAATATGTATTCTTTTATGAACTGATAAAAAACAATTAGGAACTAGATGGGTTATTTTGGATCATTCCTATAATCCTAGCAACCTGAGGTTTGTGGTTCAAAGCCAGCCCAGAAAGGAAAGTTCACAAGACTCTTATCTCCAAAATTTTAGAGATGAAGCTATGACTCAAATACTCACCTTTAGTGAAAGGGAAATTCAAAGCAAGGACAACACCAAGGCCTGAGTTTAGTATCTGAATACAGTAGCTGAGCATCAAACCACAAATTCAAGGGGCTTAGAGAAGGTATCTAGCATAAATACAAAAACAAAATAGATCATAGAAAACAAAAATAACTTCAACTAAACAAACAGTCCTACCTAGACAAATTGCATTCTCATTAATGAAAACTGAGGACAAAGAAGAGGATTTTTGGAAGCTGATGGGGATGTGATTAACATCCAGAGTAAGAGATAGAATTTACAGTAGACAGTAAGGAAAGGCTGCTCAGATGTAAAATTGATTAACCTGCAGTTCTACATTTGCTAAAATTATTCCTTGAAAATAAAGACTGGAACCAGGCATCAGTGGTGCACACTTGTAATCATAGCTACTCAAGAAGCAGAGATCTGAGAATTGCAGTTTGAAAACCCAGCCCAGAAAGGAAAGTCTGTAGCACTCTTACTTCCAATAAACTACCAACACTCACACACACACACACACACACACACACACACGAAAATCAGAAGTGAAGCTGTGGCTCAAGTGGTAGAATGCTAGTCTTGAAGATAAAAGCTGAGGCTTAGCACCTAAGCCCTGAGTTCAAGCCCCAGAAAATGGAAGGAAAGAAGGAAGGAAGAGAGGGAGGAAGGGAAAGATGGAGGTACAGAGGAAGGCAAGCAGGCAGGCAGGAAGGCAGGAAGGAAGGAAAGAAGGAAGCAAGAAAGAAACCGAGGAAGGAAGACTTTTCAGACAAAAACAAACAACTTAAGACTATTTAAACCAGTACCTCCCTGCAAGAAAAGATACAATTTTCTCAGGCAGAACTAAGGCAGTGTAAATCATAAATATGTGAAAGTATCAGAAAAAAAGTAAGTGACAATAAAATACCTCAATTTATTTCCTTATGCTTTATTGATCCGGAAAGAGGGAAAGTGTTTAATGTAAAACCAACAGTAGTATTTAACCATTTATTACTTACTAGTATATATACTGATAAGTTGTAATAAATGGCATCAATCTACTGATTACTTGGAAAAAGAAACTGGAAATACAATCTTATAAGTTATATGCAAGATATATGGTCAATTAAAGTGCTCTTTGAAGCTGCACATAGAACAGTTAGGAACATATATTAGAACAAGGCCTTAAGTTCAAGTCCTAGCCTCACAAGAAAGAAAACTGGAAAGTTGGCCGGGCACTGGTGGCTCACTCCTGAAATCTTAGCTACTCAGGAGGCTGAGATGTGATGCTCATGGTTCAAAACTAGCCCAGGAAGGAAAGTCCATAAGACTCTTATCTCCAGTAAGCACCAAAAATCGAAGTGGCACTGTGGCTCAAGCAGTAGAGCACTCACCTTGAGCTGAAGAGCTGAGACACAGTGCCCAGGCCCAGAGTTCAAGCCCCATGACCAACAACAAAAAAAAAAAAGAAAGTTGGAAAGTCAAGATCCAAATACAATATTGTCTGAACAAAACACATTTAACTATATGAAGACATGCATGAATGGAAAGTAATGGAAAGCAATATACCATGAAAAATACTAATAACATAAAACTGATATATCTGTGGTAATTTCAGATAAATCATGCTTCAAATCAAGGAATGCCATTAACGATAATGAGGACATTGTATAATGATAAAAGAACCCATCCACTAAAAACATAAAACAACTCTTAGTATATATGTGCACAGAGCAATAGAAAGTCCAAGTTAATGAGCTAAAACATTACCATGCTAAAATAAGAAGCAAAACTATCCTTGTGTCCAGAAGTTTCAGTACTCTTTTGTCATTGACAGGACAAACAACAAAACTAAGCATAACTGTGAAGTAGCTTGATCTAACTTACAGTTACAGAACATCAGGAAGATGGTTAGGCAGTCCACCAACTACATCAACTAAAGCACCTCCTTACTAAATAAATGAACAGAGAAAGATGAGTATTTGAAACCTGTGACATTCATGTATATATCTGTAAACAAAAAGCTACAGGAGTTTATATTTATATTCATATGAAATCGTGTATGAAGTACAGAGTTATGATTCATATCCGATTTCATACTTCTAAGGAGGCATCCCAGATGTATGCTTATTTAGCTCCAGTCATCTTAGATCTACAGAAAAATGGTCAGTTACATTCTCTGAGTGCTACCTCTCTGACTGTTCTAAGATATGAAGCATCTCACATGGGTGAAAATGTGTAAATGCTTCCCAGCAACTTCAGAGTTACTCCCCACAGAATCTCTATGAGGCAGAGATTAGACATCTGTTCACTGACAGACACCACTCCTCCCAGGTTCCCTTCTTCATTTTCTAGCTGGATTTCTTTCCCATTACAGTTCTTCTTTCTTCAGTAGATGGAAAATTTAATTTTACATTTATATTTTGCCCATACTCTAGATATTGCTTCAGAGAGTAAGACAAATTTTTTCTATCTAAACTTTACAGTTTTTCCACTTATAAGTGATTTTATTTTGATTAAATTTACATATGCAAAACATAGATGAGTGTATTAACATATGAATCTATTAATAGAGTCCAGAAAAAAACTGTAAAACATCTGTCTGAAATTCCATAAAAGTGATTTTTGTTAGTGGTTAACAGTGTAATTGGAAGTTTAGTGGTTTTAGGATAGTCAGGGTTTAAGTAAATATAATCGACACAAAGTTATACTTCACAGAAATATTTACAAAGGTAATACATTATGAATCTTCATGAAAAGAACTAAATAATGTGAAATCCTACTATAATGACTCAATATTGTTTGGGAGAACAATAAAAATACCATTTTATAATTTGATCATTAATCAGCAAAACTCATATTTGATTCTCCCAAGCTAAATTCAAATTATAAATAAATAATTAAACTATTTTAAAAATGAAAATTAGCTTAAGCTATTACAGCTTTGAGTCGTTAGTCTGCAAATATTAACATGCATGATTATTCAGCTTTAGTAATAATTATTAGACTGATTCTTAAACATGGGGAACTACTAATTTAAGATTTGAAATCAAGTATTTTTGATTTCAGGGTCAACTGATTATGAATTACACAAAAACTCAGCCTCTACAGAACTTTGATTTTAGTATTATAAGCTGTGTGTATCATAGCCCCTTAATTAGGAAAGCATATAGCCATTTTAAATTTGGCAGACAATGGAATATCTTGGGATATAATATAGGTAAGATACCATAGGTAGGTTATCAAATGGTAAAGACATTAAATAAGTCTATAAAAATAAGTCTGTGTTGATGTGTGGAAAAAGTTGCTCTTTGGAATCTACATAAAGCATTTATTCTGTTTAAAGAAACATGTGTCAGCCAGGCGCCGGTGGCTCAAGCCTGAAATTCTAGCTATTCAGGAGACTGAGATCTGAGGATCACCCTTCAAAGCCAGCAAGGGCAGGAACATAAGTGAGAATCTTACTCCAATAAACCACTAGAAAACCGGAAGTGGCGCTGTGGCTCAAGCCGTAGAGCTCTGGCCTTACCTAAAGAGCACAGGGACAGTGCCCGAGCACAGAGTTCAAGCCCCACGACCGACAAAAATAAAAAATTTAAAAATATGTGTCATTGGGATTAGAGACTTTAACAAGCAAATTGCTATGACTAAAAGGCTGAGCAATCACTACAGATCTTTTCATTTCAGGAAAATGAGATTTTGTTGTCATAACTGTAAACCATACAAATAGCAAAATAATGATGAATTGTTCATGCCATAAGGTGAATATATGCAACAGTAAGTAAGTAGCAAAGGTTACAAAATTGTCATTAAACCACATTTGTTAGTACATCTTACATGCATTCAAATTCCTGCATACTTGCATTTAATTATATATGGAATTTGAAATAACACATTTACAATTATGCTTAGTATGAAAGCAGATGTAAGCTCAGAGTCAGATGTTCAAACCGGTAATCAGAGTTAGTCAAGAGGCTGAGATCTGAGGATCAAAATTATAAGCCACCCTGGGCAAGAAAGCTGATGATAAAAACTCTTGTCTCCAATTAACTACCATCAAGCTAAAGTGGAGCTATTGCTCAAGTGGCAGAGTGCTAGCCTTAAGCAAAAAAGCTCAGGGACAAAGTTCAGAGCCTGAGTTAAAATCCCAGTTTCTGGGAAAAAACAAAAAACAGAAAAGAAAAAGAAATAAAATGCTTAAATAAGGAGACTGGTTGACCCATTGTAACAAGGAGCTGTACAAAACACTATGTTGCAAACGAACTTTACAACTTGGGGAGGGGGTTAGTTATGGAGGTGGGAGGGAAGGGGTGATAGGTGGAAAACAGAGGAGGCAACAATGCTCAATAGGAAATGTACTCATTATTACCTTGCTCATGTAACTGTAAGCCCTCTGTACAGCATTTTTACAATAAAAAAGTACAAAAAAGAAATCAATTATAAGAAGATTTCATTAACCATAAAACAGAGGTATAAAGTTGAAACTTTGATTGGTCAAATATTTTTATTATTATTAAAGTCTAGGAAAAGGATGAAAGATCAAATATTAAGGGTGCTAGCAATAAGAAGTCTCTAAAGAGTACTGAACATGTGCCAGGCAATATTCAAAGTAGTTTTCAAGTAAGATCATTTTATTTATTTTGCTTATAAGAGTCCTTAAATTCAGGGCCACCAGCTTGTTTGGCTTTGACTCTACCCCTTGAGCCACACCTGTAGCTCAGCTTTTTGCTAGTCTTTCTAGAGGTAGAATATAACACACTGTTCTTTGCAGACTGGCTTTGAACCATGATCTGATCTCCACATTCTGGGAGCCTAGGATTATAGGCAGAAACCACCAATACTCTTATAGTTTAATTTCATGACAGTTCCGTGAATTTGCATCCATGAACATCTCAGTTTTGTAGATGACTAGGCAACCTCTTCAAGCTTTCACAACTAGAAAGTGGTAGATCTGGAATCTGAATGCAGCCAATAGATAAAGAGATTGGTTCTTGCTTAATATGCAATGTTACCTACCATATAAAATTATATTACACAGCATCTCAGAAGCAATTCAAGTTCAAAATTAAATTATCTTCCCTTTTGAGAGAAAGCCCAAATTTTAAAATTCTTAACTCATATGAAATCCAAGAAAAATCATCTTTCTCAAGTTTAGTCTATGGTAAGAGGGATGGTATCAATTGTGAACACTTAATTTTGTAGTAGTTAGACTGGTAAAATATCTAGCATCTGTGTACTTTTATGTGTAAAATCTTAAAATAGGAACATAAAAGCTGAAACTGTGTCATTCTTTTACTTTTAAAAATTTAAAGGGCATTCAATTTATTTCCCAATCTTCAAGCCAATAACAGTTTAATTGGAATTATGTTTCTAAAATATTTATGAATTGTGCTGTTGACCACATTTGGGGGGCCAGGGAAATCCAAGGTTGTCTGTGTGAAGTAAAAGCTTTGTCTCAAGCTCATCAACAAGACAAAAAACAGAGAAGAATTGCTAAGAATATGCAACCTTCATGAACTTAAACTTGTTTTGATAAATCTGTCAGCAAAGAGCTAATTTTACAACAATCATGTGCAATGTCTGCCAATGAATCATAGCTGCCTTATTGGCAAAGTTTAGAAATCTATCATGTTGGCAAAGAGTAGAAATGATTATTCAAGCTCCTTTAATTCTTGTTTGGAATGTTCACAACTTCCTTTTCTTTTCTTCTGAACCTTGTATTTCATGTACCTCTTGTTAATCTATGTGAGCAGTTGCATGGCTAGTTTCTTAGCCCTTACCCTAAGCAGGCAATTTCTCTCATCCTGAGACTTAGTGAACATTTCCATAACTTCCTTCAATGCAATATTTAGAACTTTGAAACTTACTATGAAATACTTCGAACCAATAGCCAGTATTCATCATTTAGAGAGTTCCCTTCAACAAATAATGCGTAGACTTAGATAAGTTTTCTAATGTCAAAGGACACAATGTGTTCACTTAGATTGATTTTCTAACTTCCAAAGGAAACAAATCACCACCTGTAGCATAACCACCATGCACATCAAAAAGTGGTATTATCTCTATTTCTAAATGTTCCACACACTTTTTTAAAATATATAATTTTATTATAAAGATACCGTAGAGAAGGGTTACAGTTACAGGAGTAAGGTAATGAGTACATTTCCTAACTAGCATTGCTAACCCCTCCTTTGTTTTCCCCTAACATCCCTTCCCTCTATACCTCCCCAACTCCTCCCTATCCACAAAAAGTGTAAAGTTCATTTTCAACATAGTGTCTTGTACATCTGATTGTTCCACACACTTTTTGTTATGAAGATAGAGCTGTAGACTTGATTTCTCTCTATCCTAACAATTTAGTATTTCTTTTAAGAGATCTTAGATCTCGCTCTTCCTCTGACTTAATTAGACTATTGCCTTTTACTTTGTTTCAATTTCTAATTTACATTACAAAACTTTCTTTCCTTTTTATATCCTGGATAGAATGATAGTTCACTGGCCCATTCCAACTTTGATACTTGCAAAAATTCTATTTAATTATCAGAAAAATTAAAATTTAAAATTTAAAAATTCAGAAAAATTTTTAATAATAAAAGTTGGTTTTCAGTGTAATATACTATGTTACAGAAATCAGTTTATTTCAGCAGAAAACAGAGCTTATTGTTGAAACTTTTTTATTTTAAAAAAACAGAGCCAAATTGAAATTCTTGGTAAGACACGTATTTAAGCCAGTGGAAAATCATATAAACAAAAGTTAGCTAGTCTATCTCATCTATCATTGAAATAAAGTTAAATATTGAAAGAACTTAATTTTTTTTATATTTCTAAAATTTTTTTTATTTGTTTACTTTTTATATTTTTTATTGTGAAAATACCATACAAAGGGGTTACAATTACATGAGCAAGGTAATAAGTACATTTCTTATTAAGCATTGTTGCCTCCTCCTTTGTTTCCCCTTCCCATACATTCCCATCTCCCCACCCCCTGCCCACTTCCCCCCTCAACCTCGGTGCACAAGTTGTAAATTCATTTTTCTACATAACATCTTGTATATTTCATTGTTGCAATGGGTCCACCCGTATCCCTATTTAAACAATTTGTTTTTTCCTTTCCCCTCCCCAAATTATACCAACATCAAATACAGTGAAAACAGGGGTTATATTGTGGGGGAGGGACATAAAAAGCATATATATATATATATATATATATATATATATATGTTAGAAACATAGCAAGAAAGAAAAACCATTTGAGTCCTTAACATCAACTTACCTGACCATTTCTGCTTGTCTCAGACATATACTAGTTATTGCAAATAAGGGAAACCATGGGACCTATGTTTCTTTGGGCCTGGCTTACTTCACTTAATATAATTTTTTTTTCAAGTCTTTCAATTTCCTAACAAATGGGGCAATGTCATTCTTTCTGATGGAGGCATAGAATTCTATTGTATATATACCACATTTTCTTGATCCATTCATTTACTGAGGGGCATCTGTTTACACTCCCACCAACAATGCAGTAGGGTTTCCCTCTGTCCACATCCCCTCCAGCATCTGTTGTTATTAGAGTTCTTGATTATAGCCATTCTAACTGGGGTGAGGTGGTATCTCAATGTTGTTTTGATTTGCATTTCTTTTATGGCTAGGGAGGTTGAGCATTCCTTCATGTGCTTATTGGCCATCCTTCTTTCCTCTTCAGAGAAGTTTCTCTTTAAGAATTTAGCCCACTTATTTATTGGACAGTTGTTTCTTTGAGGATTTGTTGTTGGGGGGTTTAATTATTTTGAGTTCCAGGTATATTTTAAGAGGAAATCCAAAAATTCATATGGAACAATAAAAGACCCCAAATGGCAAAAACAATCCTTAATAGAAAGAATAGTGCTGGAGGAATATCAATACCAAATTTCCAACTCTACTACACAGCCATAGTAATCAAAACAGCTTAATACTGGCACAAGAACAGACCTGAGCACTAATGGAATAGAATTGAAGACCCAGAAATGAACCCATAGACCTATAACTATCTAATCTTTAATAAGGGAGCAAAAAAAATAGAATGGAAAAAAGACAGCCTCTTCAGTAAATGGTGCTGGCAAAATTGGTTAATCACTTGTAGAAAACTAAAGCTAGATCCTTATATATCACCCTGCACCAGAATCAACTCCAAAGGGATCAAAGACCTGGAAATAAAAGCAGGCACGCTGAAAACATTACAGGACAGAATAGAGAAACACTAGGTCTCCTTGGCACAGGCCGAACTTTTCTTTACTAGAGAACCAGAAACCCAACAAATCAAAGAAAGGTTGGACAAATGGGATTGCATGAAATTGCAGAGGTTCTGCATGGCAAAGGACATAGCTAGCAACAGCAATAGAAAGCCTAAAGATTGGGAGAAGATCTTCACTAGCCATACAGTGGACAAGGGTCTCATATCTAAAATATACCTGGACTTAAAATTTTAATAAGAATCTACAGCAGATGACATATGTCACATAGATGTCAGTTGCTGACATTTTAGAGGGAACACTGACAATGCTTTCTAGCTGTCTCTGAAACTCAGTGTCTTTAATGTAGATCCTGTAAGCACTGTTTAGCACAAAAAGGCCTAAGAGGTTTCAATAACTTTATTTTCTATACAAATTATTTTTCCAAATTACACACAAAATCATGTAAATACTACATGATTAAGATTAGGACATCTCAGGTGTAGGAATATCATTACTCTCTGCCCCTAACTGCTCATCAAGCAACTGTTTCTGTCTTTATTGACACTCATTGTCTCTCCCAACCTGCTTGTTCTTTTATCCAAAGCAGACTTTTATGAAGCCCATGAGTTGTTAAGTTCAGACACAGAGCACAAGTTTAAATATCCATCTTCTCTGAACATGGATTCCATGATCAGTAATCTGTTTAAAGCCTCATATTCAAATCACAGCCCTAGAAACAAATTGCATAGCTTTATGATCCAATGTGAACAGTAGAAAACAGACTGCAGGACACAGTGTGAATAATAGGCTGTGGACATCCCTAACTCCACTCTTTTAATTTATAGTTCAGTCTTTCAAACTAGCACAGATAGGTTCCTAGCTTCTGATGAAGTCCCAAAAAAATGATGGTGCTTTTTCTAAAGTTAATTTTGATTAAGTTCAGAAATAAAACAAAGAATAATTAAATGATACAATTTTTACTTTATTTGCTTGGCTTTAATGGAAATAGAGGATTATTTATTACTAGAGATTTATTGACAAAGGAAATATGGAAATAAATAGAGCTCTATTAATTAAAATTTAAATGTAACTTTAAATATTGACTAGAGCTTTTGATAAGCTATTTTATAGATATATTTTATATTAACTTCTATTTATTTTGAAGATTTTCTTTAACATTTCACAGATTAAATATTGCTTTTCTAAATTCACTAATTTCTCTAACATCAAGGAGAGGAATGAGCGTTATATGCAATCTACTTAGGAAACTTCAGAAGCAGGAAATTCTGTCAATCAACCCTTAGTTTTTGTATTTGCTTCAGTATTTTACTGTTCATGATGCATATGTATAAAGAGCAGTAAGAACTCCCTAAATCCTTGAAGGTCAAACCAAGAAAATTTCATTAAACATTCACAATAATGATATTTGACCACACACGGAAACATAGCTTTTAGTTTTTCTTTTCTACCTATCCTAATCAAGGCAGAATCAGAGCCTTCTCCATATGCAAAGCTTTCCTAAGGCTATGATATGTGCATTTCTCTGAAGCAGAGCACTCCTAGCTTGAGCTAGGCATCTGCATTCTATGAATGGCTTCTCTCACTTGTAGGCTTTTTAGCACTGGTTGTAAAACTCGCTCCACCCAGCAAGAGTCATCAGCATAGCTTTAAGAAATTATTTAGACTCAGACTCCTTACTTCACTATGTAGCTATGAATTAGTCCTTGTATGAATTAGTCCCACAACTCCCAATTAAAACCCTTTTCCCAATTACAATGAAGGACATTAGAATTGAGGTCAACATTCTCTTCCATTTTCTTTTTTTGTTGTTGTTCTCAAGGTAATATATAGAGGGAATACACTTACATAAGTAAGGAAATAAGTACATTTCTTGTCAAACATTACACATTCCCTCATTTTTCTCTACTTTTTCTCCCCATACTCCGTTGTATTGACCATTTTCAAAATATTGTCTTGTGTATATCACTGTTGCATTGGTTCCACCCTTGTCTTTTATCTCAACATTTGTTGTTCCCTTTCCCTTCCCTAATGTAAATAAATGAATATACAATACCAGGATACCAAAGTCAAATACAATGACAACAGGGGATATACCATAGGGGGGAAGAACATACAAAAGAAACAAAAAAAAATCACATAGTACATTAAAAACAACAGCCACAAAGAAACACCTCCTGTGATACATCTCCATTTGTAAGGAAATGGGAAGACTTAAAATCATATTAAGTGAAGTAAACCATGGGATAGGTCCCACGGTTTCCCTTATTTGCAATAATTTGTATAGATCTAGGATAATCTTAGCAGATGAGGAGAATAGATCAATAGCTATGTAAATATGACCATATAAGATGATGCTAAGGGGCTGGGAAGGTGACTCAGTGGTAGAGTGCTTGCCTTGCATGCAGGAGGCCCTGGGTTCGATTCCTCAGCACCACATAAGCAAAAAGAAAAAAGCCAGAAGTGGCACTGTGGTTCAAGTGGTAGAGCACTAGCCTTGAGCTGAAGAGCTGAGGTACAGTCCCCAGGCCCAGAGTTCAGGCTCCATGACTGAACCCTCCCCCCAAAATTAAAAAAAGTAAAAAATAAAATTAAAAAAAGATGATGCTAAGTGAAATGATCTCCTCCATTTTCCAGTCAGCTAGTGATGAAGGCATTCACCTCTAAATTTTTAGTTAATGTTCTCATCTACCAAAATTTTAAAGGGATAAAAGGATGTGTTTTTGGAATGAAGGTACAAACTCACCTTCATTCAGGACACACAAAGTCGTTTTATTTTACCCTTTTCATGTCACAATCATATCAGGAGCTACCTTATTTTCCCATGCCAGATTGCTAGTGGGACTAAATTGTTCTACAATTTCCTTTATTCCCTTCCCACTATAACGACAAACATGTTGTTTATGATAAATATCTTGACCCACTTTCTTAATAATGGACCATCAAGATAGTTCTTATTCAAATTTAGTGACTATTGGTTCTAAGATTCATCAGGAATGCATTTTCAGACCCAGATAGCATCAATGTAAACCCAGATGTCAAAAGATCCACCACAGTTGAGGTCCTGATTTATACTTTGAGGTCCTGTCTATACTTTGTTGAAGAGGACTTGGTTTTTGAAGGAGATAGTGAACTGAACCAAAGTACATGTTCTACTCCATTTGACCAGGGAAGCCTCCAACAAAAGTCCCCCATAATACCAAGTATCGACTCTAGCAATGGTGAAAGCAGATGCATTCCTATCTCCTTAAAAGCTTGGCTTCCTTGTACCCAAATACACTTCCCAGGAACTATGATTTTCCCATACTGCCTAGAAAGGCACCTAGAAACTGGATGAAGTTGGAGTTATGAGTTGCTGACAAAACCTATTAAGGAGGATTAATCATGGGAAACAATAGTAACACTGTCCTTCAAGACTTGTTACCCAACTCCACTTTGTCTTGGAAGAGGGCTCTCATGAACGTCAGGCCAGCAAGATCCATGGTCCATCCCAAAGGGGAAGATAAGAATCTGAGGTCTTTGTCTACCTGTGTAATAATCACTTTTATTTGAAGTGTCAACTGAATGTCTTATCCATTTCAACCAGGCATTAGTTTCTTCATACAGAGTGTCAATGGCTGTGACTTGCCTTGAAATATTTTACTGCCACTACAATGACCTCAAAATGATTGCCTTGAGGCCTAGAAGGCAATATTGGAACTAGGATATCTAAGGGCCCTATAATAATAGGATTTATTAATTCTAAACAGAATTTTCCTATCAGATTGGGAAGACCAGTAAGAGAAATTCCTCACCCATAATACCTAAATACAGAAGGATCCTCAGTCACAGAGTTATAGATAATTATAGATATGGTATAGATATGAATATAGATAGTTAGAGATCTATAAACATAACCAGAGGGTTACATTGTTCCTATGTTTACCTATTTTTTACAATTGACTATTGCATAACCATTCCATATATTACTCAACCATAACAGGACAGATAATTGGCCTCTGAGACTTTAAACTCATTCTTAAAGATAATGTTGTTTGAAATCCCTCTGTCTTTCCCAGTAATCACAGAAAGCAATAGCACATGCGTAGAATTGGATAGTTACATGGGAGGATGTTTTTGGAATACTAATGGTCTTAAAACAGCTCTTCTGGTGAAAGAGAAATAGTGAGAAACATGCCAGTCTTTGAAAAATCATTTGGTATCTCCAAGACTGTATGACATAGGCCACCATCTTCCCTTGGTGGCTCATTTTACTCAAACACAGCAAGTTTATTCATTTTGTCTAGTATGTACTTCCCTTTGAGGGGTGAGCAGCACTTGATAAGGTCTCTCCCAGATTAGTTCAAGTGATTTTGTTTTTTATTTTTCCTTCCATGTCTTGATTGGGATACAGAATCTCCAAGCTTGGATTAGTATTCAGGGAACTTGAGGTGTGGAGTTTGGGCCAGCAGTCCTTCTTGCCTAGATGGATGATAAGACTGCAGAGATAAAAACATAGGAACTAATCCTTGTTTTTTAAAAGAGGGGAGACTGATAGGGTAGCATGGACCAATCTGAGTGCTTTGTAAAGACCTTAAACATTTTTTGTCCTAGAAGTGGTCCCCTCAAGGCTTACTTTTCAGGTTAACAGCCTTCTACCACCTGATTTGCTAGAGTATAAAGTTGTAGGCACACATACATTCAGAGAATAGTTTTACACACAGCTTTTGCTTTAAATGGCTTCCCAACACAGGTTTAGAATGTATTTTCCTTCTGTACAGAAGTAGCCATTTTCTTTCTTGATTCTAGGAGGCACCCATTTCCCTGAATGGAGAATTTTCCTGAGTAGTGAAGACAGGAGGCAAGGTGTAGCCTGTACAACAGGGGTACAATAAAACAATCCCATCTCCAGATGAAATGCCACTTTATTGGTAGCTTGATCAGCCAAATAATTTCCCTGCACTTCAAGAAAGTTCCCTAATTGATGCCCTGGGATACAAACTATCACAATATTTTCAGAAGCATAATGATTTTTTCCCAAAATCTGGATAATTATTTCCTTAAGTGCTAAATCCTGCCCATTGCTATTACTTAATCCATTTTGACCCATATTTCTCAAAGATTTATATCATACTGAATATATACATTTAGATTCCAGTACATTGTTCCCTCTTTCCCTTTTAAGGTATTTAAAGACTGGTTGAGTGACAACAACACATAAGATTGCACAGACCAGTTTTTAGTAAATCTCTCCAACTCAACAACTCTTAATTTAACACCATCTACCACTACATATTCATTATGTCACTTTCCCTGTATTATATTGAAGAAGCTACCACATGATTAATACCTGCCCTTGAAGAGAGTGTGTCTGATCTCTTGGCCTTATGGAAAAAGTTCTGATAAGATTGTCTCAATTTTAGTATTCTAGAATCTGTCAGTCTTCTTCCAAACTTTTGTTATAGGCCTGTAAAGCCCTGGTAAGGTATGGTAATTATTCACTTTGAAGGCATCTTGGAATACAGTTGTAGTTGGAATACAGAGGTAGTTGGGGTTCCAACTACCTGTCAGGAACAAATGATGCTTGTTATAACAAAGCCCCAACTTGAACACTCTCGAGACACTTATTTGACTACCTGGTGTCTATTCTGACCAACCCTGAACCTGCATGGAAATATTTTAGCTATCTTTACCGTTTCACCCCTGCGTCTGGTTGTTCCCACTTAGCCTAACTAAGGTCTGTGCCCCAAAGATATACTAACATACTATCATCCATAATCTTTTTTTTTTTTTACTTTTTGGGGGCAAGGCATGTAGAAATTAGTTGATGGGCTTGAAATTTAAAAGTCCTATGATTTGAGGCTGCGAAGGTGGCTCAGTGTTAGAGTGCTTACCTCGCATGCATGTGGGCCTGGGTTCAATTCCTCAGCACCACATAAGCAGAAAAGGCCAGAAGTGGCACTATGGCTCAAGTGGTAGAGCACTAGCCTTGAGCTGAAGAGCTGAGGGACAGTCCCCAGGCCCAGAGTTCAGGCGCCACGATCAAAAAAAAAAATTCCAATGACTTGGGCCTAAGATCTACAAACGTGGTTTCATCATATTTGGGGTAATAAATGTAGTCCAAGAGGCAACTTTAAAAATTTTTTTCAGAGCCCATAAATAATTGAAAGATAATAGCTAGACACTTGCCTCCCCATAATGTATCTCAGCCCTTTAATCTGATCCTTTATTTCCTAAAGTAAGAAACACACAGAGACATAGTACATAAAACACAATTTGGAAATGTTCACCTTTCTTTTGGGGCCCTAAGGATGGAACCAAGACATAGTTCACTTTCAAACTAGGAAGATCCATCTTTCTAAAAATGGAGACAGACTTGTTTGGGCTCCAACCATCAGCATAGAATGAAAACCCCTCCTGGAGCAAAGTCCATTTAGAGAGAGCCATAAGGACCAAGAAAGTACATGCCATGGCAGTGGCACCCATATTTCTGTTCTGAACAGCCTATATACATCTGAAAAATGCCAAGAACAAATATAACCTTTACTAAGAATAGACACATGAAAAAAAAAAGCCAACACCAAACAATCTTTACTAAAAAGAGATAATTAAGACAATTGTCTTAATTGTCTAACAGTCTTGATAAAGAGCACAACTTTAATTAGTATGCTGAATTTAACATTCTCCCCAAGGGACTAACAAGTGAATCTCCTTAGCTCTGCTTTTCTTTGTTTCCCTAGGCCTAGAATTGTTATTCTCATTTTTCAGCAGATTCTCATGACTGAGTTTTCCTATGATTCAGCCACCCTTCCTGGAGATTTCTTATACACACCTCTTGTACTCAAACCCCTCACTATTGGAGGTTTCCTGCACAGCTTGATTCCTCCCTCCTTCCACTATGTTTCTGCCTTCCATAGCATGAATATGAAACCATTGTTCAGGACTCTGCTCTTGTCCTATATCTGGAAAATGCATACAACTCCTGAAAATACTCAAACAGTACTTATAAGGCTGATTTTTCTTGTCTTGGACCATACACAAAGTTACCTAGTCACTGCAGTTTTAGGTCCCTTTGTCAGGGTCTCTCTACTTGTGTCTCTTTATTGTGCTGCTGTTTTAATTTTGATTCTGAGTCCATTGTCAGCTGTGAAGAAATATTGGTTTAGCCTGATCTAGAGGCCACTGCAATGGGCAGCAAGATTTTTCTCCTCCTCAATATGAGCTTCCAGGATTTCCTCCAATGAAGTGAAAAATCCCATACAATCCCTCATTTTTTACAAAGGTCTTAGGATATTGGGGTGTCATGTAGGACTAAGGACACAAAGTTGAAAGGAACTTAGCAAGGCAAAGTTTACTTCTGCAGTGCACCATGAAACAAACATCTAGCAAGCAAACACATAGAGCAGGTGGGCTGCAGGCCCTGCCCTTCTGTTCAAAGTGGCCAAACTCAGGTTCACAGTCTGCTCAGGATTTGCTAGTTTAAAAGGGGTAGGATGTCTTAATTATGCACACCTTCTGCTACTTTTTTTTTAACAACTTGAAGTGTTTCTTAATTACTCACATTTTCTGCTAATTTCTGTTCTGATATTGTCAGAATAATAATAATCAGCCATCAAGCCGAAGCAGGAACTTTCTTACTTCTGCCTACTTTGATAGAAAAGATGTTTTTTCTCACAGTACAACCACTCTGGAAGGTAGACTGGAGATTGTTCAGAACACTAAATATATAATCACCCTACTATCCAGTGATATCTCTCTTAGGCATCTACCCAAAGCACTGTAAGTCAGGATATGGTAAAGGCACCTGGACATTTATATTCATTGTTGCAGTATTCTCAACAGCTAAATTAGGAAAACAGCCAAAATGCCCTGCAATGAATGAGTGGATAAAAAAACTATGATGCTTACAGAGTAGAACTGTATTCATGTATTATAAAAAATAATATTATGGGGGGAGGGGGGAGGCTGGGAAGGGAGGTGAAGGGTAAACAAAGGAGGAGGCTGCAATGCTTGATAAGAAATGTATGCATTATCCTGCCCATGTAATTGTAACCCCTCTGTACAGTATGTTCTCAAATAAAATAAAATAAAATTAAAAAAAAATAATATTATGTCATTTTCAGGGAAATGGATGGACTTAGAACAAATCATGTTCAATGATGTAACCAGATTCAGAGACTTCAGAGAGCAGCCCCTCACCCTTCCTCTTATCCTGACTGAAACTGGTTATCACTAGACTGTCTATCACCTGATTGTGAGTCAGCAAGGGATCCCAGGCTCTGAGGTCACTTCCTCACCTGCTGAGGTCATTTCCTGAACCACTCTGGTCATGCCTCCCGCAGACAGTGAGATGTTCCTCAGGCCTCACTTCCACATCCACTCTAGTCCCACCCCTGCCTTTCCCTGTGTAATACAGTACAACTTGAGTCTCCCTGCCTCTCTCTCCCTTTCTCTCCTTCCTTCCCCTCTGTCTCCATCTCTTGCATGCAGGAAGTTTGCTCTCCTCCAATAAACTCTTTCTGCCTCAACCATGTGGCAGTTTCCTTTCTGGTGAACCTTACAAACAGTACAAGCTAGATCTAAAATACAAATACACATGATAACTTATATAGGGCTCTACAAACTGACTAAGGGATGGTGTACTTAGGGGTAGAATCCAACGATGTAACTCCTCAGAACAACTAATGTACTGTTTATCAAAATGATTACCTGGAATTGGAAATAGGATTATTTTGGGGAGAGTGACTAAAGAGGGGACACAAAGAATGGAGTGAGCAAGTGTGATCATTATATTCATTATATTCAATGTATATTATATAAGATATGAACTACATAACAGAGGGTACTGACAGAAAGGGAAAGCGGGAGAGAATGAAGAAATGGATGACATTGTACTCATAACCTTATTTATGGAATTTTAATCCCTTTGTAGAGCTTCTTAAATACAGAAATATTTAAATACTTTTAAAAAATCTCATACTAATCTTTCCTCTGAAGAGATTAAGAAAAATCAAATGACATATCTGCGCATGACTCATGCCCATCCTTAATACTAGCTACTCAGAAAAGTAAAATGATCAGTATTCAAAGCCAAGAGATTCTATCTCCAACTAGCAAAATACTGTACTGATGTATGTCTCAAATGGTTAGTAACAGGCATGAGTTAAGAAAAACACACACACATACACATATGCACACAGATACACACACACAAAAATCTAACATCACAATGTCTTAAGTACCAATATACTAGAATAATTGCTATGGTGCAAATAACTATTGGATATTGATAAAGAATGAGTTTAGAAAACAAGAAATGTATGTGATTTATATATATTTAATTTGGGGGAGGGTAGAGGATGATTGAGCGAGAAAGGAGACAGAAAGCAAACAATGCATTCCAAAATTTTGTCTATTTATTAAATATCAAGGCATTACTCAGCCAAGTATTGTAATGTATTTATCTATTTTAAATCCTTAATTCAACATATAAATAAACCTCTGTGCCTTTCAAAACTACTTCTACCTCTTTACTCAAGTGTTAAAAGTTAAAAGTAAAAAGAAAAGTTTTCCAATCAGGTTATATATATAATATATATGTATATACTATGTATAATATATGGATATATTATATACGCATACATAGCATATATATTCTATTTTTCCTTAAATATTAAGGTTTTTCCAACTTAAAATGTCAGTTTATGAGTACAGTTCATCTTTTTCAATGTCAAACATTTCATTGTTCTCTCCCATGACTCTCAACCCCACAAGATCAATTAAATTAATTTATTGTTTTATTTCTTATATTTACAAAAAAGTAGCGGCTACTAGCAGTTTTAGTGATGTATGTTTCTTAAAAAATCTTCATTTATCTTTGACAGATTCTAAATAATCAAACTAATTAGAACTTACAAGGAAGCACCTATAGCCATTTCAATATATTTTGTATTCCACAAATGTTGAAAGATATCCATCTGTTTCTGAACAAACCTGGCACTGTTGATAATTCTACCTTAATATAATAACCACTTACTAAAAACTAATTTACTAGTGTATTAATGATGTACTGCTATGACCTGAAAGAAAATATTGTCATCACAGTAACTAAAACATCTTATGATAGTGTGTGGAATTTATTTGTTGGATATGTTAATCAATAGCATTCATGTTAAAGTTTTAACTTATTTTAAACACATCTTACATGTTTTAAGTGAAAGCAAAAATCCCAATTCAGAAAAAAATGAAATTGTTTCTAGATTTTTATCATTTTATCCTGGGATAACCTTAGAATCAGTTTTGAATTTCATTTTGCCATTACTATTTTTCAAAAGAAAATGAAAATAACCAAATAAGGTACTGGTTCAGTTAACAGTATTAGATATGCATTGCTGCTAAGCTCAAACATTCTTTAATTTGTCTGAATGATTTTTATTTCACCTGTTAAAAAGATAATAAAAGTAAATAAAATAATAAAAAGATACATGCAGGAATTATAGAGATTTTTTCCCCAGGGCTTATCATAATGCTAGGATTCAAGCTATTTTATTAAAATATACTTGAGCTAAAATTCAAGAAACTATAGTTTTATAAACTTTTTACTACAGATTCCTTCTTTGCAGTCCTTAAAATACTAGACAGATATTTTCAATTCTTAGAAAATTTCAAGTCATGAATATTGTAGAGATCTGTAAATGATTTTATTAGTTACAAAGAAAAAGATTATATAATCTAAAAAGCTACATGATCAGACATTACTATAATTCTTATCAATTTTATATTCCTATAGCTTTATAGTTTTAATGATAAATAAAAGTTTGGCTCATATAAAATGATAAACTCTGCATTTCTGCTCAGTGTTTATAAATGTTTCAAAAAAATCTGTAATGTTCAATGACATTTATTAACATGTATCAAAGCTATTCTACTTCACAATGTATTTCTCATCCATTAATACCAGTCAACAGAGCTCCCAAGACATAGAATACTGTGTCAATAGAGAAAGACTAAAATAGATTAATGAAGTCCTATAGTTTGGCCAGAACCTCTAAATTAGTACATGGCAAAACTGAGATTGGACGATTAGGCTTTTCAGACTAAAACTTCTGACAAATTTATAATATTATCTTGTAATTATTAACATGAATTCATACTGTATCATAATTTAGTTACCTATATTTAAGAAGTTGTGTAATAACATTGTAAGCTAAAATAGGGAAGCCACTCATTTTCCTAGAGATTTTTAAAATTTAATTTTATTGTAAAGGTGATGTACATAAGTAAGTTGCATAAGTAAGGTAATAAATACATTTTTTAACAGTATTACCCCCCTCTTCATTTTCTCTTCCCTTCCCTTCTTTCCTCCCCCTCCCAAGTTGTAAAGTACATTTCCAATATAGTGCCCTGTGACAGGACACTATACCCTTTACCTTTTGTTCACTATTTTGTTATTCTCCTTCACTTTCCCAACTGTGTTTTGGTACCCTGTGCCTAGAGTTCTTTGCTTTCACTGTGACATTATACAACATGTACATCTTCCTTACACTTTAATTAAGTCTGATGCAATTCTATTTGCAAATTAATCTTCATAATGCAATTGTGTTAGTGAAAATAATTGTAATAGCTAACTTTAGGTGATAGACATAGTAATTTTAAACATAAGAAAAGTGCATTCACATAAATTTAAGAAGTGGTTTGCTTTCCTTGCATATGTCATATTTACAATAATATACTTACATTTTTCAAAATATAATAATGTGTGACCTTTCCTATAACATTTTACACTAATATTTAATATAATTCATATCATTATTTAATACTTACAGTAAAATTAGTCATTTAAATTTTATATGTATATGTACATAAATACATATGTAAAATGCACATAATGTATTTATTTCAGAGACTTATGTAATTAGCCATGCAATTAAAATATTTTTTGTTTTATTTTGCAATTTCTATACCAAGAAAGAAAAATCTCATATTTATTTCAAAGTCAAGTAAATAGAGTCCTCTTGTGACATTTTTATTATGTGATGACTGAAAGAGTACTTGAGCCTTCAAGGCTGGTGCATCTGATGTCCAGCTACTAAGTTTATGAAGATTACAAGGTAAGAAAAGTCTTTCACTTCAGGTTTAAAAAATGATAGTCCAGAGGTAAGAGTGAATGATATCTGTGCCCTGGAAGAAGCATGTGCTTTTATGTTGTGTGCTACTAACTGTAAAGGCAAACTTCTCAATCTGTACTTTTGTGAGGCTCCACCTTAGCAGACTTGGTATAAAAGTTTGTTCTTTGTGAAATAACAGGATGCAAAATGGGAAAGTGCCTTCATTCTTCTTCATATAGATATGATTTTTATTACTGGAAAATTCATGTAAATGAAAATACTAAAAAATTCCACCAGATTTTGTTATATATTTTATTTTAAAATTCAGTGACAAAATGTAAAAAATATCAATGACATATATTTCACATAAAATTTCTTAGATAGCTATGACTATCACTAAAACAGACAATACACAAACAAAATTCTTTAAACCTCTTGTTAGAGTTTTGTAATGCCAACCACATGAATTTCATTCCTGGTTCTTCAAAATACCTTGATTTTAAGATCCAAGTACTAACACATATATCTAAAGAATTATTTTTTAAATGATTAGAATTCCTTGTTTGCATGCAATGTAAATCAATTCATTTATTAGAATCCTAGAATTAATTTAAAATTTTTCTAAGTGGGAAGTTTTAAAACTTTGGAATCTTAGGGATCAAAATACTGGCCAATATTTATCATGTGCCTTCATTATTATGTTGACTACTTTTTCCAGATGAACACATAAATGATAGCTAATATTTGAATTTTTAAAATTTATTTATTTATTTATTTATTTTTGTCGGTCATGAGGCTTGAACTCTGTGACTGGGTGCTGTTCCTGAGCTCTTCAGCTCAAGGCCAGTGCTCTACCACTTGAGCCACAGCACCACTTTCGATAGCTAATATTTGAATAAATCTTCTTTCACAACTTTGACTTACTTGTTTTATAGTTGCCTTTTCTTTCTGGGAAAAGTATATACATATTGAGGTTTTACTAGGTTGTTACTAATTCTAACAATATAAAACCATGTGGCTGGGAAATAAACACTAGGTGGGTCCTGTGATTTTTATAATGTAAATATACATATTTATTTATGTACATCATTGTGTGTTTGTGTGTATGTATTGGAGATTTAAGTCAGAGTCTAATATATACTATATATACCTATATCCCTAAGCTACATTCCAGCCTTCAGGATAAACAATATTGCAATTATTAGAAGGGTTAGCTATCTTGTGTGTGTGTGTGTGTGTGTGTGTGTGTGTGTGTGTGTGTGTGTGTGTGTGTGTGTGTGTGTGTGTGTGTGAAAGTCCATATAGTACACAGTTTAGGATTGGTAGATTACAAATGACATTTCTAACCTATTTTCCTTCCATTATCTTCACAACTTTCTTTCTCTAAACATTATCTTAAAATGGTAAACTTCATTATAAGCTCACAAATTGTATAAAAAGAGGCAGTAGCTCAGATTTGTCCCATGAGTCACTTTTTAAAATTAATGAATGAGATCCATTACATTTGCTAAATAATATCTAAAGTTCATTTTGGTAGACCATGGTGCCACCCTGGGAACCAAGGGATTTCTGTTATGTCTTATTCAGTCTACTGTCATTTCAAACTTTGGTGCTAACATTTTATGGCATTAGTAACTGAAGGACTTAGGGACGCAACTTACTCATGTGGTCCTTCAGTACTGTGGCAGGTCCTTCATTTACTAATGTTTGTTTTCCAAGCCCACTTGTAGCTTATCAGCTAACTGATCATTTTGTAAAGAGAAGATCTCTTATGTCAGGATTCCATTTCAGCTTTCCTTATCAACAGTCACCAGAAACATATATAATGGTTGAAGATACATTGCATGTTTTAGGTCCTGCAGAATTCAACAGGTATCAGGGACAAGTGTAAAGAGGCATCCTCATGTGGCCAGAAGTTTATCACACACATGAGAACTGCTTAATATGCTGAAAACAATGAAAATCAAAATTCTAAATATAAAAGAAGGGATTTATAGTTATAAGAAAACTTTAATAAAACCTGTTATATATTAAAATTACCAGTGTGAACTTAAGTTTAATATATGTATATACACATATATATGCTACATGGTAGAAAGTAATAGTATAATAATATCTAAGTAAGTATATATATGTGTGTATACTCATATATTTGTGTATTTGGAAGATTGTATTTTATACGTGTACCTGTATCCTATGTTTTTACTATCTGTATGTATCTTTGAATCTTTACACTAGATATATCTAGGTGAAGACTGGCATTTTCCTGGGACAGTAATATCCAGGAAAATGAGAATATCTAGACCTTGGCTTAAAAATGATTTCCTATTATTATCTTTATCTATAATTTACATAATCGAATCTACATTATAGATGAATATTTCTCACTGGGAAGTTCCCAAAAGCAGTAAAATCTTGAATCATGAGAATGGTTAGAGGCCAGTTTTTTGTTTCTAAATATGATGTTTCTTTAAGAGGAGGCAATAAGTTCCTTAGAGAATTCGTTGACCATTGGCTACAATAATTTTCTATTCTAGAAACAAACAGAATGATCCTAAAATACCTTGTTTCAGAACACATAGAGCCTTCCAAGAATGGTGAGGGCATATTATGAGAACTTGGACAATGGGAGGTCATACATGGAACACTGGCAAGTAGATCATATCTCATCCAATAAGGACTTACAGAGGAGTTAGTCCTGAATTTGAAACCCAGCAATTTATAGTTTAATGAGGAATGAGACATTTAGATAATATTGATATATCTCATAAAATAATAATTAATTACAAGGAAAGATTAGTAAGATTATAGTAAAAATGGCTGCCACTACCTTAGGGAGTCCAAGAGTTTCTTTAATTGAATTTTGTTACATAGAACTTGTGTAACACCTGACAAAATGCTAAAAAACAAATAAATAAACTAGGATCCTTTCTGTGTTATTTCTGTAAAAAAAAAAACAAACAAAGGACAACTTCAGTGTATTTATGGAAATTGATCAGTCAACTCTAAACTGAAAACCAATCTATAATTAATTTCAGAGTGCCTCTAAAGTTGAAAAGATGTAAAAATAAATAAATCAATATATAAGGTAATATTATTTGTTATATTTAATCATTCCACAATGTGGATTTCAAAACATGTCATAGATTGTAGATACAACTCTTATTTGTTAAGTGAATATACAAGTTAATTAAATAAAAATAAAATAAATGTACAGAACTCATGCCAAAATAAATAAATGAGACTCTGTGGAACTGATATCTAGAAAATGGGTTGGAATTTTCTAAGCAGATGTGAACAATAAAAATCTCCATAAAGTCAGGGAATACCTATTATGAGAATCAATGTTTGGCATCAATAAATGAAAACCCACTATAACAAAAAGGAGCAATTAAAATTCATACTCTTGCAGAGTGTATCCATCTGATACTCTGAAACGAAAACTTAAAGGCTTCAAAGCTAAAGTCATGCTTTCTTGTTTGAGTACACTGACAAGTCATCACTAGAACAAATCCCTGATATGTGCTTAACACCACTAGAGTTTTATTTTGCACTTCTTACCTTGGGACACATGAGTCTTAACATTATTAACTGTTTGCACACATTTGCAAATGCTAAATAGTTTAGATATGTCACCACGTATTTCTGTATTTCCCATGAAGATGCATGAATGTCTCCTCAACATTTTGGCTAAGAAATACTTCAAAGTGAGGATTCATTTCTCAGAATGAAATTTATCACTTGCAATTTGTCAGCTGGTATTCCTTAATTAAAAACTAGCAAACCAAACCTGGATTTTGTTGGAAGAAAAGAAATTCATTATACAAATGTTAAACTCTTATATAAATAAGAGGATGACAAGATTAGACATAGAACAGAACAGAAGGAACTCTAGGAATGGTTATAAGGGCTGAAATACTAGCCCTCTTTGCCAGAAAGAAAGACTCTTCCAGATTTGCACTGCTTAAATTTCTAAGTCTGTCACATGGCCATTTGACTGGTAGAGTTTAGGTATTTCTGCCCATTCACTAATTTACCATGCTGATAAGCATAGTCAAATTGCAACTAGAAAACTCAAAGACTTTATAAAAAGTCGAAGGTTGCTGGGTGACAATGGCTCACACTGTTATACTACCTACTCAGGAGGCTGAGGTATAGAAGACCATAGATCATAGTTTGAAGCAAACCTAGGCAAAAAAGAAAACAAGTTGAGCTCTACTTAATCACCGAAATACCAGACCGGAGATGGGGCTGATTTTCCATATTCTTTTGACTTTCAAATAAATGAAAAATTAAAGGAAGATTTACAGGTTATAAAAAGCTTTTGAAA
This sequence comes from Dipodomys spectabilis, assembly GCF_019054845.1. Lineage (NCBI taxonomy): Eukaryota > Metazoa > Chordata > Mammalia > Rodentia > Heteromyidae > Dipodomys > Dipodomys spectabilis. Next base: position 10,593,342 of record NW_024871113.1, on the reverse strand, counting down.
AAAGTTTTTTAGTGTTGGCCTTGGGGCTTGAACTAAGTGCCTGGATATTGTCCCTGCACTTTTTTGCTCTAGACTCACACTCTACTATTTGGCACACATCTCCATTTCTGGCTTTTTGTTGGCTATTTGGAGATAAAAGTCCCATCAACTTTCTTTCCCTGGCTGGCTCTGAACTGCAATCCTCAGATCACAGCCTTTTGAGTTGCTAGGTGTACAGGAATGAGCCACTAGCACCTGTCAGATAAGTTTCTTATGGAAGCATAATTAGACAAGTGTTATGTTATAAAGTAAATTGTACTTAGATTGTAGTTGGATTTTGATTCTCAGGGACTCAGGAAATCATAGAAAATTGAAAGGGATAGGTTGGTATTATCAATTAAATTTTACCTTTTAAATGTAAATGAGTTGTTTTGCATTACATGTCTGGTGAAAAGAGCTCAAGAAACAGATAAAAACTATAGGTGTTAAAAACTACAAGTTTCATCTGACACCAATTGAACATGGCAATTTGGAGAACAGCTTTGTTTCTAGCAACTCTACTCAAATAATTTCATTAATCACACATGAAAGGACCTCCTGTTCTCTTTGGAGAGTTTTTATCCATGGATTTTATACGTAGTTATCAATTTTTCTTACAAATTTCCTTACAAGTTTTCCAAGTTTTATTAAAATAAAACATGGTTTTTGAATGAAATTCTGGTTCATTCATGATGAACATGTGTTGGACTTTCTTGTTGTTGTTGCTGTTCTCAACACACTACGTGATCTCTTTTTTCTTTTCTGTCTTTTTTCCCTATGGTTTATCCTGTTGTTACTGCATTCAATTTTGGTACCATATGAATTTTATATACATTTATCTGCATTAGGGATGGGAAGGGGAACAACAAAATAGTGAGACAAAGGACAACAGCTATACTCACAAGACAATATGTTGGAAATGATCTGTACAACTTAGGGGGGACTTGGAAGGGTGGAAAAGAGGGAGAAAAATGAGGGTAGGAGTATCAAGTTAGACAAGAAATATAATCACTATCTTATTATGCAACTGTAACTCTTTTGTACATCACCTTGACAATAAAATTGAAATCTTTTAAAAAATTGTGTCTAAAATCCCATAAAATCCTTCAGTTTTCAGAAACCAAGAGTGGCCAAGAAGCTGCACATTTCAGGTGCATAAATATATAGGAAAGCGACTCATGCTTTTTCCCCTCAAAACAAGTATACCCTAAAGGAGGTAATCTTACATCTCTCCTGCTTCTAGGTTGAAAGACAAAGGAAAATTCTAGTGTAAGCTACTTACTCAGCCTAATGAGTGTGAAAGTGTTCACACTTTATGGAGCTTAAGAAATATCTAGAACATATCTCATAATCCAGAAGAGTAACCTAAGATTGAATTTTGAGAACTTATGGTCAAGATATCTATGACATAAAGTTGCAACACTTGCAGGCCATTTTCTTAGGACATGGTGGTCACTTAGGACAGGCCAGGACCCAAATGACAGTGACAAACATGCTACTATTCTATTTCCTAGAAAACTGGAGAAAGTACTAGTCATGCTGAGTAAAATAGAAGTGCCTGACAGATAGTAAAGAAATAAGTGATAAAATGGACATAATGAGCCCAGAACCTTCCCTTCAAAACATCGAAGTTTATAGAAATAGCCCATAGGAGATAAGTAGTGCATGATGTCTAAAGAAGAAAAGTATTAAGGATAATGTTTATTGCACATTAGGCAAGTGAGGAAAGGTTAGAAGATCAGATGGCTCTAGGAAACAGACATACTTCTTGCTCATGATTTGGAACTAAGCCAGTTTTAAGAGTGAGAACTTATTAGCTGAGTAAGTGGCTGTGTTCCAGGAATAATATTGATAGCCATTCAATGAGATGACTTCACAGCAAAGAAAGTATATATTATGACATTTTGAGAATGGTTTGGCAGTACGACACTTTATTATTATGGAAGAAGACAAAAAAAATTTAGTTTATAGTGATTCAACTTTATCCTCTCAATTGTTTCCCCTATGTATTGACAATCTAATTTACATAGATGTGTTTGTAAAGTGGAGTGACCCAAACATAGCATCATTAAGAGAAGAATACAAAGAAAATAGTTCATAACTTTACATAGAAATTTCAGATATGATCTCTTACTCTGGGTAAATATAGTAAGGCAAAATTATACTCTCTTGGTATGAAAGTGTGGACACCACTGCTTCTTGGGCTAATTGAGCTAATGGTGCAAAGATGGTGGTTCCTTTTGTGGTTAGTTCACCCACTAGACCCCAGTGCAAAGAGGAAATTCTAAGAAATTTCTGCAGGCACATATCTGCACATCCAGGAATAGCCCCAAATACTGCAGCACTACATTTGAGAACACTCCTACAGATAATTAAAAGCTTTAAGGACATGATAAAACAGTGATTTGGCAATTGAATCACTTTGATCAGAATAAAAATATAAGAATCAGTTCACATTGACATGAAACAGAAGAAACCAATATTTATTTAGATTTTTTTCACCAAGAGCTGTTTACTTTTGAGTTTTTTTTCAGTGGTTTTATGACAGACTATAAAGATCTTTGTCTATGCAGATACAGTTCATTAATAATAATTCATTACCTTGAGAGCATCATGATTATCAGGAAGGAGAGATAAATGATGGCTAGTTTATGAGGGGCTGAGGAGGCACTGGAGGGTAGAAAATAAAGCCTATGCATGGATTTTCAGGGTTCTGGCATTCCCATGTATTTTACTCAACAATTCTTTTATTTGTCTAAGCTGCTTTACTTCAGCTTTTCAGAGTTCTCGAATTGATCCAGAAGTTTACCAAATAGAAAGAGGATGCTCATTGCTGGAGGATGGAATGATTTCTCTCATAAAGAACCAATGGTGATTTAATATGCAACTGGAAGCCACACCCAGCACAGTAACAAAACCAAAAGAAACACTAAGCATTATTTGGACTAAAAGAGATAAAAATGGTGTTTATTTATCCCTAATATTTATTTGTAATGAAAATCCTAAGTGAATTTAGGAATTACAGAATAAACAATCATAATATGTAAGCATGTAATTCATAATAGGTAAGCGTGATGATACATGCTTGCAATATCAGCTACTTAGGAGATGAAACAGGAAAATCAAAAACTCAAGGCCGACCAGAACAAAAAGGTAGGTAGACCTCATCTCAAAAACAAAAGATAGAAAACATGTTTTGAACATAACTCAAGCTGTATTTAATACCCTATCAATCCCTAGTACTAAAAATATAAATAAGTCAGTCAGTCAGTAAGTAAAATAAAATGGAATGAAATAGAATAATATTGTACTTACATGTACTAGAAAGGAATATATGAACTTTAACTTCAAGTTGCAATCTACCACAATATCAAAACTCAAACAATACTTGGTAATAATTTTAATAGAAAGTTGCAAACTTCTATACTAAATGTAACAAACATCAGAGAAAAATACAAAATTCCTTGAATTTAGAGAGATACATACAGAGATGATAGATATACTTTATATACATACATAAGATTGTTTATATTTATATACACACGATGTGTTTATAATACACAAATTTTAGATTTATAAGCAATTTGTAGATACAAGTAAGTAGAGACATCAAAATGAAAAATGGAAAATTATTGGGAGTACACTATAACAGAGTAGTAAATAATATTCCCCTTTAATTTGCACAGATTCCAAAGGTGGACAAATTAGATATAAATACAAATGATATGGCTGTAATTTGCTATACTATTAGTTACTTAGTGGAAAATCATGTAGAGATTTTATTTTTACCATTTGTACCTAATGATACATAGCATGAGCTCTGGAAGATTAAAAAAAGTCATTACTATCTAAGAAATCTATGAGTGAAATTAAGATAGTTATTTATAAATCAATAATTATTAAAAAAAAGAGTAAAGGAAAGAAAATGGACATCTATTTGGGTTACAACTAAGGATCTATAGGGAATGATGACAATGATTAAAATAACAAATGATATGGAAATTCCAACATAATTGCATGGAATCTTGATGTGAACCTTTTCTCAACATTCCTTGCTTGTCTTTCAAAATTTACCTTATTATATAACACTTATAATATAAACTCATATTGTAGTGAAAAAACTCCTATATTTATTGGCTCACTTGAAAATAGTCTTGACAGGGCCAGACCAAATGATTTCTGAGTTTTTATGTGGGCCTAAGGCCTAATGTTCTCTTTTCCTGTAACCCTGCTGGTTGATCAGAAGGTTGTACTTAGCAATCTACTTCTAAGATCAATTATTTCTAGGGCACTTTTGGTAATACTTTGTTTAAGGACTCCTACTACAGTTGTCTTCAAATATTGTGAAATGCTCATTTAGTTGTCAAACATGTACTCAAATTTTATTTACTGAAAATTTACTATTATGCTTGTCAGCAGTTCTTGATAATGTTCTTTCCAATAACTTACTAGAGCATGTTCTCTCTTTTTCCACATAGAAAAAAATGTTTGCTGTTTGAAGATCATCGAGACAAAATTACTAAAACACCTGAAAGCATGTCCCTACCTTCCAAGAGAGGAGACTTCTCCACAATATTTTGCTATGGTACTCTGTAGAACAGAATCCACTGCATATAACCCCCTGAGAAAACTTTAAGTCTCTAATTATTATGAGGATAATGGATATGCTTGTAAACTAGTGGATTGCAATGTCCCAGAGGCTGTGGTGGTGGTTGTTGTTTTGTGTGTTTTTTTGTTTTTTGTTTTTTTGTTTTTTATTTTTTGCTAAGGCTCTACCTTTTTAACCACACCTGCTCCCCTTCTGTTTGTTATTGTTGTTTTGGTGTTGGTTAACTGGAAATAAGTATTTCATGGATTTTTTTTACTTGGGCTAGTTTTAAACTGCAATCCTCAGATCTCAGCCTTATTAGTAGGTAGGATTACAGGCATGGGGCACCATGTCCAGGCTCCAATTGAATTTGATTGGAATAAATTGAGTATAGCTTTCAGGAAACTTGACCTATTTTCAGGCCTTTCTGTGCCTTTAGCTATATTATGTAAAAACAATAGTAACTAGTGTAGTTTTTGTCATCCTGTGGTTTAGCATATCTAGGAATATGATGAGAATGTATATTTGCTTTTATGGGTCAAATTATGTATTGTAATTCTAAATTCTTCAGTGATTAGCTTATGGTGTTGAGTATAGAAATAAATTTAATTGTAAGTCTTATCAGTGTGGCTCCAAGATTTAAATTGTACAATTGTCTGGAAAAGTGGATCATTGCCAGGTTGGATGCAGAATTTTGAAGTCTTAAAAGAGCCATACAGAAAAAAAATCTGGAGTGTGGATAAATGAGTAAAATAAATGTTTTGATATAAATTCATAAAAACATGAAATAAGAAAGATAAGGCAGACTGAGATAAATACACTGAGGCAGCCAGAGGTCAGGAGGCAGGAGGGTATATTAAAGAAGTCAACTAGCTGTTGCTGATATTTGTCAGCCTCAGCCAAAGAACACTGTAGTAAACCAGGGATTCTATATAGAGACCTTTTCACATGAAGACTTTTACAAAGAGGCAAACAAAAACAAACCAAAAAACAGTAAAGAAGCAAATGAAAAGTCAGTTACAATTAGGGCCTGAGAAATGTTACTAAATTTCTTTTTTAAACAATCTCTTGACCATGCACTGTTAGCTCATGCCTCTCTAATCCTAGCTACTCAGCAGGCTGAGATCTCAGGATTGTGATTTGAATCCAGACCCAGCAGAAAACTTCATAAGACTACCGTAGCAGCCATTTGCATTTTTTGTGAAAGATTTCATCACAAATTATCATGGACCAAGTAGCTGACATGAAGAAATTTATTTACTCCCAGTACTAGAATCAAGAATAATAAGAAGCCTGGGATTGGTAATCTAAGTTTGTAATCCTAGCTACCCAGGAAACTGAGAGCTAGATTAGAGATTTGAAGCCAGTCAGGGCAGAAATGTCTATGAGACCCTTGCCTTCAATTAACAACTAAAAATCTGGAAGGAGAACTGTGGCTCAAGTGGAAGAATGCCAGCCTTAAACAAAATGCTTATCTGTGTGAAGAGAATTAGTCTATGTTCGGCTTTCAGGACTATTGGCTAGAGTTGCAGTGTGTGTGGTTTAATATTTAATCTGGCTCCTGAAGATGCATTTATCACATATAATTTGGCCATTGTCTATTTGTATATTCATATATCCAACCTCTAATATAGCATTCTGTTTGTGTGTGTGTGTGTGTGTGTGTGTGTGTGTGTGTAGTGTAGTGTGTGTTTGAGTGTGAGTTTGTGTATCCTGAGCATTTGTTGTATTATAGAATCTAAGCCACACACACAAACACACTTTGTTTTCTTAGAGATTTAATTCCATATAACTGATCAATAAATATATAAATAGTTAACTAGAAAAGTATAATACTAAATTCTAAAAACCATGCAGTGAGAATTAAAGGAGAAAAGTTCATGATCAAATTTGAACTATATGAATAAATATGTATAGAAAAGAGTAACACTTGCTTAAACATTTAAACTAAAGGGTGTACGTAATCTTTTTAATGGAAAGAAGATAGAAGGTATTTCTTGATAGTATAGTTTTGTATGATCAAAGACAATGACATTGTTAAAAATTATTAACAAGATAAATAAAAGTGAAGTTTCTAAAAAATATTGAGCAGGAGTTACTGAATGTATAGACAAAAATGCAATAGCTAATCTGAATTATCTGAGTAAGGAGTTCATCCTTTGATCTTTATATGATGGAAGTTATTTAGACTTTTATAAGGAATGATGAATTATTGTGAACTTTATAAAAATTAACTTTCTTTGAGGATATTGGAGGATGGATCGTTTTGTGTAAATCTATACCCAAAGTAAAGCAATTCTAAGTAAGTTTTAGAAATACTCAAATTATAAGTGCTTTAAATATGACAGTGGAAGGTAATAGAAATAGAGAAGCAAGCACAATGATGAATACATTAAGAATTTAAAGCAAAAGACTTTGATGTGGAGTTGGAAAGGAGGGGGAGGTGTAAGGTAAAACTTACTAGTTTGGAAGGTCAAACCATTGACAGATGGCAACTGCAGATTAAAATAATAAAAAATTAGGAGAATCATATCATACATCTATGTAAATGAAGTTAATGGAAGAGGTTGGAAGTAGGTAAGTAGTAACCTCTGAAATTCAACTAAAGAAATGCTTAAGAAGTGAAAATTAACTTTGAGAAGAGACTCTTTGCATGTCTTAGTCATTACTAGTCCCATTGAATTAAAAGGTTAATGTCAGTATGGAGTGGATTGGAATAGAGTATAAATGCAAGAAAAAGTGAAGGCAGAGTTAGCAGATCACTCTTTTGAGAATATGAATGGAGAAAGTGAGAAAAATACAGAAAAATGGAAACAGGATTAAATATCATAAATAATTGTGATCAAAATTCATATTCTGAAATATACATTTGACTATATAGAAGAAAGTATATGGAGAGGGAGGTAGGAAGAGACAGAAATATATATATACATATATATAAAGAGAGATATTGAGAGGTATACCAAAATAGAAAAATTAATGAGGCAAATTCCCTGTTGAGAAAGTGTGTCTTGAGTAAAGAAAGAATGAGAAGGACAGTGAGAATAACAAAAGTTTACAAATTCTTAGGGCAATTTGGGGAGGAGTAATAGAAGTATAATTATCTGCAATTCCTATTATCTTTCTGGGGTAAGATTTTATTTCAGATCTACACTCATTCATTTTTATTTCTCAGTATGAAACTGAATATAAGGAAAGGATTTAGTCCTTTCAGACTGTTGTAACAAAATACCTTAGACTGGGTGAGTAAATAACAACAAAATTGCAAGTGTGGGCAAATGCTGTCATATTCAATCATATGTAAAAATATAAGTAGGAAAATTGATGGAATATATGGGGCTGAGAGAGATGGGGAGAATTTTTAAAGGGGTGAGATTGACCAAGATGCATCTTACTTATAAACTGATAAGTTTAACTGAAAATTCTTTGTAAAACTACTCAAAATCTAGGTAGCTAGCTAGCTAGCTATAAGTATATACATACATATATACATATATATATATAAATGTATATATGTCTATGTATGTGTATACATATATGTAATATATTATGTATATTTCTAATTGCTCACAGTTCTGGAGTATAAGACCAAAAGTGCAAGGTCAAGACCAAGTCAATATCTGAGTTTCACTATTTGATCAATAGTGTCTGATAAGGATTTGTTGTTTCAAAAATGGTGTATTTTTCTATATTCTTTTTAAAATTTTTATTTTATTGTACTGAGAGGTTACAGTTACATGAGTAAGGCAATGAGGACATTTCTTGTTAAGCATTGTTACCAGTTCCTTTGTTGTTCTCTCACTATCCCTTTCCTCCCCTCCTCCCTCACTCCTCCCATCCTTTCACCCGAAGTTGTAAAGTTCATTTGCAAAATACTGTCTTGTATCATTGTTGCAATGGGTCATCCTGTGTCCTTGTTTCAGTGTTTTATTATTCTTCCTTCCCCTCACCAAATTAGACAAATGTATATACAAGGTGCAGGGTACCAAAATCAAGTACCATGACAACAGGGGATATACCTTAAGGGGGAGAACATACAAAAGAAATGAAAAAAGCACTTTGCACATTAAAAACAACAGCAGCAAAGAAAGACCTCTTGTGTCCATATATTTGGGTTTATTTCACTTAGTATAATCTTATATGGTCATAAGTACATAGCTTTAGAGCTTTTCTGCTCATCTGATAAAGTTATCCTAGATGTATATTAATTATTGCAAATGAGAGACACCATGGTATCTATATTCTTTGGGTTTGGCTTACTTCTTCACTTAATATGATTTTTTTCCAAACAAATGGGGTAGTGTCATTCTTTCTGATGGAAGCAAGAATGGCCAATAGACACATGAAGAAATGTTCAACTTCTCTGGCAATAAAAGAAATGTAAATCAAAACAACATTGAGATTCTACCTCACCCCAGTTCGAATGGCTATAATCAAGAAATCTAATAACAACAGATGGTAGAGAGGATATGGCCAAAAGGGAACCCTACTGCACTGTTGGTGGGAGTGTAAGCTAGTTCAACCACTTTGAAAGTAGTATGGAGGTTCCTCAAAAGACTACACATAGAGCTGCCCTATGACCCAGAAAATGCACTTCTGTGCATTTACCCAAATGATCACAAACAAGGCCACACTAAAGCTACTACCAGCACAACTATGTTTATCACAGCAGTATTCACCATAGCTAAGATATGGAAGCAACCCAGATGCCCCTAAGTAGATGAATGGACCAAGAAAATATGGTGTATATATATATATATATATATATATATATATATATATATATATATATATATGTTTATATATTTATATATATGTACACAATGGAATTCTTTTTGTATATTCTTTCAAAGTAAAGGGGACAGGAGTTTACAGGGTCTTTATTTACTAAATCATTAATCCTATCTGTAAGGGTGAAGCTTTTATAAGTTAAGAATTTTGCAAGGATATGTTCAGATCTTGGTAAAATATTTGCGACTTATCCAGAATTAGAAAATTTAAAAAGTGTTAATTTTGTGTTTTCTATGATGACCACATGTGCTTTCTCTCCAGTGTTGTTGATACAACTTGAAGTGAAAATTCTTCCACCAAACATGTTGTCTATGTACTCTTGTTTCTGCATAAATTGTCAGATTTGAAAAGATTGTCAGTTAGACCTTTAAACATAGTGTAACTGTCACATGGTTAACATACAGTATTTCTACTTGAAATATGATTAACACTGTACTTAGAGAAAGCCCAGACCTAAATCAAAGGTCATGGATGGATGTTGTGTTTCACAGATCCCACTAACGTTCTCCTCTATACATCAGCTCAAATTTTCAAGTCCCATAGTCAGCCATGTTTCACAGTCAAGTTGCCCCTGCTGTTGCCCCATAAAGCAAAATAAAAGTCTTCCTTTGTAATCTCTTTGTGAATCTCTTTTAAAGTTGCTGGTGCTCATAGTAAATAAATGATTATTGTTGTAAGGTGTTATCAATTATGTAAGCCTTATATAAGTCAATGATTTTTTTTTTGAAAAATTTTGTTCTGGACAAAATAAAAATGTTCAAAGTTTACAAAGAAGTAGACTAGAAACTGAACTTTCTTTTTTCAAAAAAAACATTAATTTTTATTTTTTGTCCTATGACCAAATAGTTAGGGTACATTATTTATTTTATAGGATGCTATTTTACTTAAGATGACAAATTATCTAATAATTTTCCCTGAAATTTATCTTTCCTGACATAAACTGTTCATCAGAAATGGCTTAATTACATTTCTATGGTTAATTTCTTCAAGACACATTAATTCTTTAAATATGTGTATGTATGTGTGTGAATTGTATGTGAAGGTGTCTGTTCTAACATTACTTTTCTATTTTGTATAAGCAACTTATATACTCCTTAATGTGCACCAATTAAATCTTCTTAGTTCATTAAAATGAATAAGGTTTTAAATATTTTTATGATGATAATATTTTCTAGGAGCGCTTTACCTGGCAATCTGATTGTTTGACAATGAAGATTATAGTCTTTATAACACTAAGACTTTATGAATGTCGCCAAGTGATATTGATAAAATTCAAACTGCTTTTAGAATAGTTTATAAAAACTTTCTATTATTAAAAATCATAGAAAAAATATTTGATAAAATGTTGCCTCCAAAAATTAATAGATACTTTGTAGAAAATATGCATATGATAAAAAATCATTTTTATTCATAATGAAACTTTTGTCATTCAAAATTTCATCTTCAAATTTTTTCTCAATTAATATTTCTTGTGATTCAAAACACATATTGAGAAAAGCTATGCTTCAAAGATTAGTGTACCTAAAAGTATTACATATGTCTGTTTACATATATCTAGCTCCTCAAGAAGCTGAGATCTGAGGATCACACTATGAAACCAGCCTGGGCATGATACAATACCCTTATCTCCAATTCGCCACCAAAAAGACAAAAGTGAAAGTGTGGCTCAAGTGAAAGAGCATCAACTTTGAGAAAAAAAAAAAAAAAACAGCTAAGTAACAGTCCCCAGGCCCTGATTGCAGCTCTAGTACTGGCTCACACACACACACACACACACACACACACACACACACACACAAATCAATGTAATCCATCTATTATTCAGTAAGAAGAAATTTTTAAAGGCAAACAAGTGCCTTTTTGTTATATGTATTTAAATGATGTTGAGGCTAAAGCTATGTTGTGAGAATATTTCAGAATATTAGACTGGGTGAAAAGCATATGAGATGAAACTACTGTAAGATGGAAAATGAGGAGAAAGAAAACATGACTATGATTAAATAGGAGCAGATGGGGTAGAAATAGAGGATCTGAGCACAATAAAGCGATAAAGCTATTAGGGTAAACAATCTGAAAACATCAAAGCATCAAAACTCAAAAGGAAGAGGTTGTACTAAAAATCAAGACTACATTTTCAATAGACACATCTGGGGTTTTGCTAAAATTAAAATACTTTCATCTGAACATATAAAAAATGAAAAAAACTGAAAAACTACAGACCTGAGATTAATAGAAATATGAAAATTGGGTTCATAGATGTTTCATTAAAAGCATACAGATTAGATTTTACTCATTGTACAAGTATCATACTTTAACTGGAAGCATAAATCGCACTTCTGTGCTACTATCTTTTAATTCAGTATAATTTAATTAAGGGTGATTTTGTTTTGTGCAATATAACATGTGTTTCTTTTACATAATGAAAAGTATATTGTCATATTATAAAGTAATGCTATTTTATATGTAAGTATATATGACAAAATGTTTTAAGTCATATATAATTATATAAAACATATAAGTATATATAATATAATTATATATAGTTTACACTATACATTATAATATTGTTATATTGCATACTAATTATACAATCTTTAAGCTGCACAAAATGTATGAAAGATTTTACTGTATTATACAAATGTGAATTCATTTTAACAGTAATTTCATTCAATCAAGAAAATTCAATATAACAGTATATTAGAAAAGCAAGCCAAGTATTTTTTAAATGATAAAATTAATTAATTTATTCAATATGTATATGAGACAATCTACTATGTCTTATAAAATTTGCCAAAAGCTACTAAGATATACACAAATGAATCTCAAACAAATTTTTAAATTTTTAAATTCTTTTTTTCTAATTTTTTAAATTATCTTTAAGTTGTTGGATAAAGGAAGTATATATGAAAAAGTAGTTTATAACTACAATGTATCTTTTTTTACATCTTAATCAATGTCACCCCTTCAATATTCTCATCCCTCTTCAAGCACCAATTACCTTACTTTTGTTTATTTTGTGCCATATACAATGAATGCCTAATTTCATTCTTCCTCTCTTTACCTCCTTTATTCATCTATCGTTCTCTCCTTGGTCCCACCAGCCTCTTTTGTATGTTCTCATTTCCTACTGTTTATATTGTTGGGCTTTGACCTAGTCTTTCTAAAATTTATGCCATTTAAATTCTCAATAGAAGAAGTGGCACTGTGGCTCAAGTGGTAGAGCGTTTAACCTTGAGCTGAAGAGCTCAGGGACAGCATCCAGGTCCAGAGTTCAAGCCCCACAACTAACAAACAAACAAAAATTCTCAAGGTAATTCATTTGTAACCACTTGAATACCACCCAATGTGATTACTTTCAGATTTGTAGGTGCAATCTACCTATGACCAATGAAGGAAGCCATGCAACCTTTGTTTTGGGGTCTGGCTCATGTCTTCCAAGTCCATTGCTTTATGACTGGTACGATATCGTTGTTTCTAATAGAAGAGTAAAATTCCATTGTGTATATATACAAAGTTTTCTTGATTCATTAGTCCACTGAGAGGGGCATCTGGGCTGATTCCATATCTTAGCTATAGTAAATAATACTGCAATGAATATGATTGTGCTCATTATTTTATTGTAACTTTGTCTGTGTTCTATTGGATAAATGGCTAGGAGTGGAATTGTTGAGTCATAGAGTAATTCTATGTTTAGATTTTTGAGGACTCAACATAGTGCTTTCCACAGTGGTTCAACAAGCTTTACTCAGTGTATGAAGGTTCTTTTTTGGACACACCCTTGCCAGTGTAAGAAACTGAGTCATAGAGTATGAGAATAAAGTAAAAGCAAAAAACAAACTCAACAGACCAGATCCACTCTAATGGAAAGTTGAAGAGGGATACCATGATGACATGAAGAGAGTCAGGAGACAAGAGGCAGAGTGGGGACAGGGGTGGAGGGATTTAAATGGGATAATGGGTGGTGGCAGGGACCCGGGTAGGTGGAGGGTCCAAAGGATTGGGTCAGGATCCTATAGTGATATAAAATGTTGCAAGATATCTGGTCTTTTCTGGCTACTTCCTGCTGAAATGGGACATCAAAGTGTCACTGGGTCTAGGGTTTAGGTTCCAGATCTGTGTGGTACAGGGTGGTATAAATGAAGCTTTGTGTTTCCTGTACTAATAGGATGGCCTTGACTTGCTCTTTGCTGGTGGCCTAAGTTAGAAAAGTTATCCTGTTAAAGAGAAAATTTTGAAAAAATTAAAACAAACAACAACAACAACAAAAAAAAAACAGGGTCCAAGAAGGAGGATTAAAAGGTTGATTGTTGGTAGAGTTCTATTAGTAGAGGTCAATCCAGTGAACCAATATGAGAGAGAATCCCATGAGGATGTCCATTGGATTAATTCACATCATTGATTGAAATGTTCCCGAAATTGAGTGAGGGTTTCTTGGATACTCTTGATTTGTTAACATAGAAACAGCACTCTTCCTGTAAAAAGGCACAAAGTTTCCCTTTGTGCATCACTACCTAAGTGAAGTCTCTGTCTATTTCAGAGTACAAGTATGGCAAGTGGGTCAAGTTGCCATTGTAGGGCTGGGGCTGACTAGGTTAGGGGAGAGCAACGTAGGCTGGTTAAAATAACACACAGATAATGCATGAGGCTTGGCTTTGTGAAAATCCAGCAGTCAGAAACTAGGGCTGGATTGGAATGGCTAAGGCCTGGTGGGAGGCCTTAATCATTTCCTGTAATTGGGATACTGCTGTCTGTCAAGTATGGATGGGAGACACAGGAAGGTACCAAGGCAAATTATCCTGACTCCAAGAGGTAAACAGGTATGGGCATTAGATAGACATGCTTAGGAACTACTTTCTTTTGACCTCCTGGCTTTAATTACTGTTGGAGTGATATTTATAAGTGACTCCATTCAGTATCTTACAACATCCCTTCTTATCTGATGTTTTCCCCAACTGTCTCTGGGTGCCCCCTCCATGGCCAAGACTAACTCTGTCCCAGTTGGTCTGTTGGGTTTCTTCTCCTTGCTCAAAATTCCAATAGGTGTTTTTTGCTCATAGCTTAGATAAGGTGTTCCAGCTGGCCTAATCCCCCGTGACTGACAGTTTGGAAGAGAGTCAGTGCCACCAGACCCCTTTATTTGCAATTTAAGAAAAAGGAAATCAACTGAAATATTTTTAAAGCCAGGCTTACCATGAACTTATTAAAAATAGAAGTTAGGTTTGACCAATAGATACATGTAAATATTATTTATCCCTCTATGGGCCTAACTTTTTTTTTTTTTTTTTTTGTCGGTCATGGGGCTTGAACTCTGGGCCTGGGCACTGTCCCTCAGCTCTTCAGCTCAAGGCGAGCGCTCTACCACTTGAGCTACAGCGCCACTTCCGGTTTTCTGGTGGTTTATTGGAGATAGGAGTCTCACGGTCTCTCCTGCCCGGGCTGGCTTTGAACCGTGATCATCAGATCTCAGCCTCCTGAGTAGCTAGGATTACAGGCGTGAGCCACCTGCGCCCGGCTATGGGCCTAACTTAACTGCAGAGTATCAACTTTAATAATGAGACTTAGCAGTAGTTATTATTAGTTTAAAAACAGTAACTGATTAAGCAATTTAATTTTTTGCAATTCTGTATAGTACTTTAGGATATGGATTAAGATTGAAACCATTGTCTATGTTATTAAGGCCTCCTGATTACAAGGAAGAATGAAGGAAAATAAGATTGAATAGTGTTCATTTAGCTCTGTATCCAAGGCAGCTTAAATACTCAAGAAACAGATGTACTAAACAGCACAAGATAGTTTTCCATACTTATTTAAAGTGTGATCATTTGAAGGACCTTAATTTAAACACAGGAATTTTGATAAAAACTTGCAAGCATAATGTACAAAAGCAACTATTTTGATGGATGGACAAAAAATTGTGTTAATCTCAACCTTGGGGGAAAATTTTTTATATTTGTTTTTAATTAATAGCCAAATTACATATCAACTTCAGTAACTTTACTAATAAGATGTACTATCGTATAAAATTCATGACATATGCCATCTGCCACTTATTGGAGGCTTCTGTAGTCTTAATTTCTTCCTTTTTCAATTTTGAAACAAACACTTAAGACAATTCTTATTTAGCAATGTCTTTGTTATACAAATGAAACCGGTGTATTGTTGTTGTTGTTTTCTCAATTTCCTTTCCCAAGACTTTCTTTACTAAATTCCTTTTCTGAGTGATTTCTTCATTAATTATATTGTGAGTTAACTCTTAGAAAATTTTGAACTCAAAGAACATAGTTTTTTCATAATGTAATGTAACAATTCTTAGACACATTTGTTCACAACAAATCTGATAATCTTCTTTGCAGTTGGAATTTAAAACAGCCTATTTTTTTCCTTTTGGCCTGTGGAGTCAGTTAAGTCTTGGTTACAGTTGTAAGAAATCCACAACCACCGTCCAAGAGGAGGATATTAAAGATTTTTCTTACTAATTTAGCTGCTGGTCACAAGCAGTACAGGTAGTAATTACAATTGAAGTAAAATGCAAATGATTCAAAGTAATAGCAATATCAAAAATTTTCAGTATATTAGACAGAAATATTTTAGTTTGATAGAAAAAGTACCATTTTATTCACTACGATGACAGTTTTGATGTATTAAAATGAGATTATTTTTAGCATGTTCATACATGCACACACACATGCACAAAGTTTTAAGGCACACATAAATTTAAAAAATGAAAATCAACTGTAAATTTTCTGGAATTCCAGTGGCAAATGACCTTTTTGGCCATCAAATGAGAGAACTGCATGGTCATGCTAGCAAAACAGACACCACCAAACAAAATACAAAAAAAAATGCAAAGCACAAAACTTTTGCCAACAAACAAAATTTAACAGAATTTGCACCTTTAAACAAACATAGATTGCCTAGAAGAGAAAACAAAAGAAGCAGTATTGTGTGAATGAAGGATTTAAGGGGGAAAATATGCTCTCATGATCAGACAAGCTTTGCTTATGATTCAAGTAAATGCCCAAAAGTGGGATTGCTGGGTCCTAGGGGAGCTCTAAGTTGCGTCTTTTGAGGAACCTGCATACTGCTTTCCAAAGTGGCTGAACAAGTTTACACTCCCACCAACAATGTAGTAGGGTTCCTTTCTGGCCACATCCGTCCAGCATCTGTTATTAGAGTTCTTGATTATAGCCATTCAAACTGGGGTCAGGTGGAATCTTAATGTTTTTTGCATTTCTTTTATGGCTAGGGAGGTTAAGCATTTCTTCATATGTCTATTGGCCATTCCTATTTCCTCTTTACAGAAATTTCAATTTAAGTTTTTAACCCACTCAGTTATCAAGCAATTGATTTTTGAGAATTTCTTGGGGGATTTAGTTTTTTGAGGTCCACATATATTTTAGATATGAGACCCTTGTCTGTTGTATGGCTAGTGAAGATCTTCTCCCAATCTGTGGACTTTCTATTGATCTTGCTAACTATGTCCTTTGCCATGCAGAAGCTCTCCAATTTCATGCAATCCCATTTGTCCAACTTTCTTTGATTTGTTGTGTTTCTGAATCTCTATTAAGAAAATTTCGACCTGTGCCAAGGTAACCTACCCTTTCTCCTATTGCTTCCTATAATGTTTTCAGGGTGTGTGCTTTGACTCCAAGGTCTTTGATCCATTTGGAGTTGATTCTGGTGCAGGGTGATATATAGGGAGCTAGCTTTAGTTTTCTACAAGTGATTAACTAATTTTGCCAGCACCATTTACTGAAGAGGCTGTCTTTCTTCCATTCTATTTTTTTAGCTCCCTTATAGAAGATTAGGTGGCTACAGGTCTGTAGATTCATTTCTGAGTTTTCAATTTTATTCCATTCGCTCTTGGGTCTGTTCTTGTGCCAGTACTAAGCTGGTTTTATTACTATGGCTTTGTAGTAGCGTTTGAAATTTGGTATTGATATTCCTCCAGCACTATTATATCTGTGAAGGATTATTTTGTTATTCAGGGTCTTTTATTGTTCCATATGAATTTTTGATTGCTGCCTCTCTTTCCTTGAGAATGAGATTGGAACATTTATAGCTATCCCATTGAATTTGTAGATAGCCTTTGGAAGTATTGCCATTTTCACGATTTTAATCCTTCCAATCCAGGAGAATGGGAGGTTTTCTACTTCCTAAGCTCTGCTTTGATTTCCTTTTTCAGGTTTTTAAACTTTTCATCATGGCGGTCCTTCACTTCATTAATTAATTCCTAAGTATTTTATTTTTTGTGGGGCTATTACAAAAGGGATTTCTTTCCTGATTTCAGCTGCACTCTTCTCATTGTTGGCATACAGAAAAGCCATTGATTTTTGAGGGTTAATTGTATACCCTACTACTTTGCCAAAGTTTCAAATCAGGTCAAGTAATTTGGAAGTGGAGTGAGTCCGTGGGATTCTTTAAATACAAGAACATGTCAAATGCAAAGAGGGAGAGTTTTACTTCATCTTTCCTTATTTGGATCCCCTTTATGTTTACATCTTGTCCTATTGCTGTACTTTGGCATTCTAATACTACTAAATTAAAGAGAAGTGTAGAAAGTGGACATCCTTGTCTCATTCCTGAGTTTAGAGGAAATGGCTTTATTGTTTCTCCACTGAGTACAATGCTGGCTGTAGATTTGTCATATAGAGCCTTTATTGTGTTGAGGAATGTTCCATGGATTCCTGCTTTTTCCAGAGCCTTCATCATAAAGGGGTGTTGTATCTTGTGAAATGATTTTCTTGTATCTATTGAAATAACTATGCAGTTCTTATCCCTGCTCTTGTTGATGTGATGAATTATATTAATTCATTTGCATATGTTGAACCAGCTTTGCATGCCTGAATGAATCCTGTTTGATCCTAGTGTATGATCTTTTTGAGGAATTGCTGAAGTCGATTGCCAAACTTTTGTTCAGAAGTTTTGCATCAATGTGCATCAAAGAAATGGGACTACAGTTGTCTTTCTTTGAGGAGTCCCTGCCTGGTTTTGGAATGAGGGTTATGATAGCTTCATAGAAGAAGTTCGGTAGTGAACTTTCTTTTTCAATTTCATTGAAGAGTTGGAGGAGTATTGGAGTGAGTTCTGCTTTGAAGACCATTTAGAATTCTGCTGTAAATCCATCTGGTCCTGGACTTTTTTTAGATGGGAGGTTTCTTATTGCTGTTTCTATTTCAGTGCTTGATATTGGTTTGTTAAATAAGTTTGACTCATCTTGGTTAAGTTTTTGCATGTTGATATTTACTGGGAAATCATCTATTACTTTCAGATTATCAAACTTATTAGCGTGAAGGTTTGAGAATTATTCCCTTATAATGTTCTGAATCTTGGTTGTTTCTATGGTGATGTTTCCATTTTCATGTCTGAGTTTGTTTATTTGGGTGTGTTTTTTTCTTTTAATGATAAGATTTGCTTAGGGTCTGTCAATTTTGTTAATTTTTTCGAAAAACCAACTCTTTGTTTTGTTGATTCCATTTTTTATTTGGATTCTAATTCATTTAATTCTGATTTAATTTTAATTATTTAATTAATTAATTTAATTATTTGTTTCCATCTACTGGATTGGGTTTTAGCTTGCTGCTCTTTGTCAAGGAGCTTCAGATGTCTCATTAAATTGTTGGTTTTAGATCTCTCCAAGTTGTTGATATTGGAACTCAGAGCTTTAAACTTACCTCTGAGTACTGTCTTTTCTGTGTCCCAGAAGAGGTGGTAATTTGTGTGTTCAATTTGTTGAATACATTGAACATTTGAATTTGATTTCTAATCTCTTCCATGACCCACTCGTGATTCAGCAGTGTGCTGTTCAGCCTCCAGGTGTTACAGGACTTTCTTTGGTGGCTTTTGGTATTAAGTTCTAATTTTATTCTATTGTGGACTGAGAGAATGCAGGGTAAACCTAATGTTTCTGAATTTGGACAAGTTTGTTTTGTGACCTATAATGTGGTCTACTTTGGAAAAAGTTCCATGTGCTACTGAGAAGAACGTATATTATGATGCTGCTGGGTGAAATATTCTGTAGTTGCCTGTTAAATTTAGTTGATCTATGCAGTTGGTTAGGTCTGCTGTTTCTCTGTTGAGGTTTTGCTGAGTTGATCTATCTAGGGGGGATAGTGATGTGTTATAGTCCCCAACAATTAATGTCTTTGGATCTATGTGAGATTTGAGGCAAAGTAGTGTTTTTTGGATGAATTTGGGTGCTCCCTTGTTAGGTGAATAGATATATAAAATTGTAATATCCTCCTGACAGAGAGATCCCTTAATTAGTATGTAGCGACCTTTTTTTTTTAATCTTCTTCTCACATATTTTAACTTGAAGTCTATTTTATCTGATATTAGGATTGCATCTCCTGCCTATTTATGGGGGCCGTTTACTTGATACATTTTATTCCAGCCTTTCACTTTCAGAATATATTTGTTTTTTTTTTTGTTTTTTGTTTTTTATGGGCAAGGTGTGACTCTTGAAGGCAGCAGACAGAAGGATCTTGCTTTTTAATCCAACTAGACAGTCTATGTCGCTTAATTGGGGAGTTAAGACCATTAATGTTGAGAGTTAGGACTGAGGTTTTAGGTAATTCCTGCCATCTTATTCACCTTCTTGAAGGCTGTGACAACTGGGTTCTTCCTATGGTTCTTGGATTCTCGGTTTGGTTGTGGTTTCTTGGCTTTTATTGGGCTCTTGTTGTTTTTCTATGTGTAGGACATCTTTAAGTATCTTTTGTTTGGCTGGTTTGGTAGAGACATTTTTTTCCCTTTTTCTTTGCAATGGAAGGTTTTTATTTGACCTTCCATTATGAAGGAGAGTTTAGCTGTGTACAATATTCTTGGTTGATAGTTGTTTGTCTTTAGGAAATGGCCTACAGCATTCCAGGCTCTTCTTCTTTAATTGTCTCTGCTGAGGAATCTGAGGTGATTCTAATTGGTTTCCCTTTAAAGGTGATTGATCTTCTCTCCTTGACAACTTTAAAGGTCCTTTCCTTGGTTTGAATTGATACTGTGCAGATTATAATGTGACAGTGGGATGTCCTGTTCTGGTCTAGTCTATTTGTGGTTTTAAAAGCTTCTTGTATCTGAATAGGCCTATCTTTTTGCATGTTGGTGAAGTTCTCCGCTAGGATCCTCTCAAATAAATTTCCTAGACCATTAACTTCTGTCTCTAGGTGCTCCTCTACACCCATTATCCTCAGATTAGGCCTTCTGATGGTGTCTTCCAAATGTTGAATAGATTTATCATATTTCTTGGATTTGTCTTGGATAGTTGGATGTTCTTTGTCTATAATATCTAGGCTGTCTTCAATCCCCGAGATTGGATATTCTGCATGGGCTAACCTGCTGTCAAGACTTTCTACTTTGTTTTTTTATTTCCTTTCCTTCTAGTTGTTCAGCTTTGATGGCTTCATATTTTTTGTTGTAGCTTTGTTTTAGATCTTGTATAGACTTCTTTTCTTCCTTAATTTGGTGTTCAGTATTTATTCTCAAATCCCTTAATTGATTGGTTATGGTTTCATTCTACTCTCTTTTCTTCTGATGAACTCCATTCAGCATTCATTTTGTAGTCTCCCTGGATTCCTTCAGCTGTCTGTTTATGGATTCCATGAATGCCTATATTGATCTTTGTCTATTCTCATCCCACTCTCGCAATTCCTGTATTACTCTTTGACTATTCTCAGCCTGCTCATGTAATTCCTATATTAATCTTTGATTAGTTTCCTCAAGCTCATGAGATTCCTGCATTAATTTTTGTTTAGCCTCATCAATCGCACAAAATTTCCGTATTAATCTTTGGTTAGCCTTTTCTCACTCTCTATCACACTCACACTAAGTCCTTTGCCACTTTTCAATCATTTCATTCACAATGTTTACCAATAGTGTTTGTAGTGCTTTTGGAGAACTATTCTGGATTATTCATTAACATTTCTGTCACCTGATTATCCTGAGTGGGAGTTGAGATACCTGGACTTGCCATTTTTCTTGTTTCTCCAGCTTGTTCTGCCCATTTTTATGAAAGTAGCACCAATTTTGTGCTATAACTCTATTTTAAGGGAGAATTGTGGGGGGAAATAGGATTAGAGGGATGTGGAGAGGTAAATGGAAAGAATGAATTCAACCCAGTCTTTATCTTAAAGAGGAAATGGATAGAACTGGGTGAAAGGAGAGAAATAAAAAACAAGAGAAAATGAAAAAACAAAAATTTAAATAAAAAAAGAAACACTTTAAAATTATGTAAGTATAAAGAAATAATACTGATAGAAGAAAAGGATAGAATGAATGGAACAGACAGATGAAAAGGAAAAATGAAAAGATTTAAAATTTAAAAATGGAATACTTAAAAATTATTTAGGTGCAAAGAAATAATACTACTATTAAAGAAGTTAAGCTTAATAGGTTTTGAATTGAGTAATAAATTTCTGAATTAACTATGTACACATGAGAGATAAAGTCTAATAATCGATAAAGTGTATATATCTGGCAATGAGCAGAATAGCAATTAGATCATGCAAAAAAAAAGACCAAAAGGTTAAGAGATTTTTTTTAAAAAAGAAAACACATACACATACACCTAAAATAAAAATTATGAAAGAAAAAAGGAAATAATTTTTGTAAAAATTTTTAAAAATCAGGTAGAAAAAAAGTTCTTTTTTTTGTTTGTTTTTTTGTTTTTGTTTTGTTTTGCAGTAGGAGGGGGGAGAGATCTTGTATCTCACCCACGTTTGTAACGATTCTTTTGGTGGAGTCTCTGGTTGGCTTGTGGTGTTTGGTTTTCCTTGATTGGCTTGTTTGAGCAGGCAGATAAAAGCTCTGCCTTACCCAGGACTTTGTGATCCTCCCCCCTTGCTATTTCAGTGGGAGGGAGATCTGCTTTGAGTATCACAAAAGGGGGAGATGGCTGTTTCTTCTTGCTGTGATGAGGCTAGGTTCTAGGTAGGGTTGAGGCCTATCAGCAATCAGTAGCATTTCCCTGAGGGGCTAGCCCCTGAGACACACACAGAGCCCAGCTTGGAGCCATTGTCCAGATTTATGTTTGCAGAGTTTCAATTGTTTGTCTTTCATCCCTCCTGCTGCTGGGCATGCTGCCTCACCTGCAGTGAAGAGGAGCAGCCTCTGTCTCTGTTTACCCAGTGATGAAAGTCATTCCTCCAGGGGTGGAACTCTTCTTCCTGGGAAGGGCACCTTTCCCCTGGGTGCAGCTGAGCCCTGAAGGCAGGTTAGGTTCCTGTGACCTAGTGAATGGCTCCTATTGTTTTCTTCCAAAGCCTGAATTGGAGCTAGCTGCTCAGGCCAAGCCTTTGCCAGTAACAAAGATGGAGTTCTTTTCTGGTAGTGGAGGAGGGGCTACCTTCCCACCGCTGCTCCTTGAGAAGGAGTGAGGATGTCTTGAGGTACTCACACTAGCCTCTTGGTTTCCAGGCCATCCATGGTCTGCGATCAGCAGGATAAAGATTTCTGATCCTTGTCAGTTCTTGCTGGTCACAAGGAGAATCTGCTGGCACACTGCTTTTGCCACCTTTGTTCTGGGTTCTTTCTGTTGATATGGCAGCCGCCGCAACAGCCACTGCTGTCGCAGACTCCCTCAAGTGCTCAGATCTGTCTCTTTGACTAAGTTGCCTGGAGTTTTCCTCTCTGGCCAAACTGTCTGTAC
Source organism: Dipodomys spectabilis (assembly GCF_019054845.1). Classification (NCBI taxonomy): domain Eukaryota; kingdom Metazoa; phylum Chordata; class Mammalia; order Rodentia; family Heteromyidae; genus Dipodomys; species Dipodomys spectabilis. The sequence continues at coordinate 10,570,306 of NW_024871113.1, read as the reverse complement.
TGTGATGGCACACTTGGTGTGATTCTCTATCCTAGGACAATTCACTGGAACACTAAAACTGCTTTCTATGTGAGAGCTTGTTTAGCCTCCAGCTTCTCCTCCCCTATCTTCCTCCGGACTATATCAAGTTGCAGCATTTTAGAATACAATTTATTACTTTGTTTTGGATAATATTCTAATGCAAAATACTATGCTCCAAAAAAATAAAAAAGTTGTTGATTCTCTAAAGATATTGGACTTTTTGTAAAGTATGCATATAACACAAAACAAGAACTTCTTAAATACTTTATAGCTTACTAAATATTAGTGACACAAATGAATTATGGAAAATTAAAAGGCAAATGGGTGAGTTCTCCTGTGAGTTGTAACATGATTCCAAGGTGTATATGTTATTTCTTTTCTGATATGTAAAGGAGATAACTTTGACCATGATATATGAATTATATCTATTTACTTTTATGGTAAATACAGACAATAAAATTCTGATAGCTACCATATCTCACCAAGTTCTAACACTTTTGAAATGCACACACACACACACACACACACACACACACACACACACACACACACTGCTTCAATTTAATTTCTTTTCTTGTCTTTTTTTACATTGCAGAACATCTTAAATATAAAAAGTCAATTTAAAACATTATCTTCTGCTGGATGTGATTTTAGTTATTGCAGTTAACATCATTAACAATCATATCCAATATTGATACAACAAATAAATGCTTTGTTGCTATATTTAAATAATAAGTTACATAAAACCATACTTTGGTAAATATGTGTATATATACATTTAAATATATGTCTACCTATATATACATATATATTTTTTGGATTTATAAATGTTCACTGTACATCCTTTAGGTTTCTGGTAATCGCCAATGTATTAGTTTAAATTTTATTTTGTTTATATTTTAATTATTTAATTAATTGTTTATATTTTAAGTAGAAAATTCTAATAATGTTAAATATGAACCAAATTAATATCTAGTAGATAAATAGTGACTACAGGAGGAGCAAAGAGGATCATCACTGAGCCTATACAGCTCTCTCCAAGAAACCTGAGATGTCATCTTACCTACTAGTTTCTGCTTAGAAAGTCACACCAAGTGAGCCATAATTGTACAGAGAATTTTTCTAGAGAGGAAATTTACAGGCAGCTTGCTTCAGAAGAAAGATTTGACACATTCCAGCAGTGACAACCACGACTCAGGCAGCAACTAGAAATAGCCAGAAAAAAAGGCACCTGTCAGAGTGCCCACAGATTTTCACTCACCTCCAGTGCTAACTGGATGACTAGAAGCTGAAAGCCACATCCTGCTGTCCATAAAAGGACAAAGAACATGCATGTAGATCTTGGATGATCTGAAACCCCTAGGGAAAATGTGACTACCTCACAAGAGCCATCCTCACTCCCACACAGAGAACAGCTTCTGGGAAGGAAAAAAGCCCCTACACACACAGACACACACACACACACACACACACACACACACACACTCACACTCACACTCACAAAGAATGACATCTTTGATGTCAGTATAGAGCCAGCTGTAGCAGGCCTGAGAGGCAATGACTGCAGTGCCATTTTTCACCTGTGCAAAAGATTCTGACCAGTTAGGGACAGTTCCTTCCAGGAGAAGGTAGCCAAACCAAGCCCAGGAGTATAAAGCTCCTCCCAGGGAGGAACAACTACCAGGAGAGGCAAAGCAAGAGGCAGCTTTGCCCCTCTGCAACAAATAAAGATATTCTAGTCAAATAGCTGTTTAATCTGAAGTTTAGCTAGCTACAGGAATTAAAAAAATCAGAAGTCTGTAAAATATCACTGGAAAAAAAAAGAAAATTGGATAGACTGAAAAACTGAGAATGACTCCAGGATGGGCCAAGAGAGACTCAGGAGTTATCCCTTCTAGGAAAAACCACTGATTCCTGACACAATATAATCCCACCCACACTCAAGCTTGCTTGCAGCGACTCCAACCTACAGAAATTAGCCAGCACCTTCCTGCACAACACACAGAGGAGATACCATATTACACTAAGTTAGCTTGGAAGGAAGGACACAAAGACTACAAATTTAAAAGCCAGAAATCCAGCTCAAACAAACTGATTTGAGATGTCAATTAAGCCACAAGGAAAAGTGACAGCCACAAGGACATCAAAGGTACTATCAAGAGACAGGTTAGTGGAAATCAGGGAGACACAAGCTCCCAGAAACAAATTGAAAAGATAAAAACAACGAAGACAGTATAGAATTTATGAAGAGAGAACAGAGAATTATTCAAAACAAATCCAAGTAAAAAGACAGATCCCTAAAAGACCTGCAAACCACAATTAGAAAGCCTAATTTAAGACTATAGACACTCAGGAGTGTCTAGAGAAGGAAAATAATTGGATAGGAAATATATTTAACAGAATCCTAGCAGAGAACTTCCTGAATATCCAAAAGGATAGGCACATTCAGATATAAGAAGTCTTTAGAATCCCAAACACACCAGACCAGAAGAGGACATCCTGGAAAGGAAATAACAATGGCCAATAGATACATGAAGAAGTGTTCAACATCTCTGGCTGTTAAAGAAATAGAATCAAAACTACATTCAGATTATACCTCACCCCAGTTAGAAAGGCCATTATCAAGAAAATAAATAATAACAGATATTGACCGGATGTAACCAAAAGGAAACTCTATTACACTCTTGGTGGGAATGTAAACTTCATTAACCACTCTGGAAAGCAGAATGGAGGTTCCTCAAAGTACTAAACTTAGAGATTCTCTATGACACAGTAGATGAATAAATCAAGAAAATGTGGTATGTATACAGAATGGAATCTTACGTTTCCATCAGAAAGAATGGCATTGCTACATTTGTAAATAAATATAAAGCTTTGGAAAAAATCATATAAAGTGAATTAAGCCAGACCTAAAGAAACGTAGGCCCATGATTTCCCTCATTTGTAATAATTAGTATAACCCTAGGATAATCCTAGTTGTTGATCACAGTAGACCAATAGCTATGTACATAAGACCACTTAAAATGATGCTAATCAAAATGAACTCCAAGATATGTAAAAAAAGAGGTTACTGTTAGTTGTTTTGATTTTGTTTTCTTTGATACTGGCAATAGCTAGCAGTTAACTCAGGCCTTAGAAACAGACAATGAGGACCCATTTTTGAACAGATCAAAAGAACCTGACCAGCGGGGCTCTCTACCCAGGGGAAAGTTGCTCTTCCCAGGCAGAGAAAACTGTGCCCAAGGCGGGGATGACTTTCTTCATTAGGTAAACAGAACAAGATGTGACCCAGCCCCTCTGCAGCATAAGCAGGTCTCCCAGCTGCAGAATGGTTAAAGAAGAAAACTTTGAAACTGGAAATGGCATAAATCCTGAAGAGTGACTCTAGGCCGGGCCACGAGAGTGTCTCAGAAGCTAGCCCCTCAGGGAAAAGCTACTGATTGCTGACAGGCTACAACATCACTCACATTTAAGCTCCCTCTCAGGGACTCCAAGCTAGAGGAAAGAGCCATCTCCCTCTTGTGTGACACTCAAAGCAGATTGCCCTCCCATGAACTAGTCTGGGAGGAGGGTCACAAAGTACCCATGCCAGCAAGGCAGAGCTTTGTCTTCTGCCTGCTCAAACAAACTGATTGTTTCTAACATATTTATAATGTACCATGTGATTTTTTTTTGTTTCTTTGTATGTTTCACTGTATTTGATGTTGGTGTTCTGCATCTTGTATATACAATTCTCTAGCTTGGGGAGGGGAAGGGAAAAAACAAAATGCTTAAATAGGGATACAGATTGACCCATTGTAACAATGAGATGTACAAGACACTGTTGAAAAATGAACTTTACAATTTAGACAGGGGGCCAGGGGGCCGGGGGAAGTGTAGTTTTGGAGGTGGGAGGGAAGGAATGGTAGGATAAAAACAAAGGAGGAGGCAACAATGCTTGATAGGAAATGTGCTTATTACATTGCGCATGTAACTGAAACCCCTCTGTACAGTATTTTTACAATAAAAATGTATTAAAAAAAAAAAAAGAAAACTGCTAAGCTACAGGAAAAACAAACACCACAACCAAATCAGAGTCTCCACCAAGAGAATGGATATGGACACTAGGAGACACAAGATCCCCCAAATAAATCAAAGAATTTTTTTTTTACTTATTCTTTAAAATTTTTTCTACTTATTTTTTCCCCCTTTTTTTGTTATTTTTCTCCCCCTTTTTGCCTTTTGGTCCTTTTTCTTTTTTTTCTCTACATAATTGCTGTTCTGTTCATCCCTAGATACTTAGCAATTTTTGATTATTAGAACTTATCCTTCAATGTGTGCAAACTTAATTCAGAAATCGATTACTTAATTTGCAATTTTTCAACCTAAGTTCCTTTAATTGTAGTATTACTTTGTTATATTTTTTAAGATTTTCTGTTTTAACTTTTTAAATTTTTTTTCATTTTTCTTTTTGTTTCTTCTCCTTTCTCTCTTTTTCATCCTGAATTTAGGTTGTAATTATTCTCTCTTCTTTTCTCTTCTTACATTGCTCTAATCTTATTTTCTCCTCACAATTCTTCATACACCTATTAATTTCTGGTCTCCTGACTCCTTCTTTGGTTTTCTTACTCCATTAATCCCTAGTTGTCTGTTATTGAACTAGATTGTGCCCATACTCATTGTATGGATATTGTAATCTGAACAGAATCAATTTGACACGAAGGCAAGGATCCTTAAAGCTCTCAGGGGAGAAATATCAATCACCTATACATGGAAACCATTCAGAATAACTACAGATTTTTCTGGAGAGACCATGAAAGCAAGAAGAGCCTGGAATAATATATGCCACACCCTAAAGACTAACAACAATAAACCAAGAATACTGTATCCAGCTAAAGCCTCCTTCATAACAGAGGGACAAATAAAAACCTTCCACAGCAAAGAAAAATAAAATAATATATTTCCACAAAACTAACATTACAAAAGATACTGAAAGGTGTACTACACATAGAAAACCAACAAGAGCACAATAAAGGCCAAGAAACGACCATCAAACAGAGAATCTGAGAATCATAGTAAAAACATACACATATCACCTAAGAAGGTGGATGACATGACAGGAACAGCCAAACACCTCTCAATCCTAACTCTCAATATTAGAAGGCTTAACCCTCCAATTAACAAAACTGACACACCCTTAGCAAATCTTACCAGAAAAAGAAGAAAAAAACACCCAAATAAACAAAATAAGAGATGAGAATGGAAACATCACCACAGAAACAACCAAGATTCAAAATGTTATAAGGGAATACTTCTCAACTATTTATGTTAAAAATTTTAGAATCTGGAAGTGATAGAAGAAATTCTACCAAATATTGGTATGCCAACTAAACCAAGATGATTTAAACCAACTTAATAGACCCATATTCAGCATCGAAATAGAAACAGCAAAAGATATCTCCTATCCAAAAAAAGCCCAGCACCAGATGGGTTCACAGCTAAATTCTACAAAGCCTTCAAAGCATAACTCACAGCAATACTCCTCCAACTCTTCAATGAAATTGAAAGAGAAACTTTACTACAAACTCATTCTATGAAGCCATCATAGCCCTCATCCCAAAACAAGATAGTAACTCAAAAAAGAAAGAGAACTATAGATGCATTTCTTTGATGAATATGGAGACAACCCTTCTCAACCAAATTTTGGCCATACAACTTCAACAATTAATCAAAAAAAATCATGCACCATGATCAAACAGGATTCATTTCAGGGATGCAAAGTTTGTTCAATATACACAACTCAATTAATATAATTTATCCCATCAACAAGAGGAAGGTTAAGAAAAACATGGTTATCTCAATAGATGCAGAAAAATCTTTGACAAAATCCAACACCCCTTTATGAGGAATGTTCTGGAAAAACTAGGAATCCAGGGATCATTCCTCAATACAATAATGGCTGCATATGATAAACCTACAGCTGGCATTATAATTAATGGTGAAAAACTAAAGCCATTTCCTCTTAACTCAGGAACAAGACAAGGATTCCACTCTCTCCACTTCTCTTCAATCAAGTATTAGAATGCTTAGCTACAGTAATAAGACATAATGCAAACATAAAAGTGATGCAGATAGGAAAAGATAAAATCTTTTGTCTTTGCAGATGACATTATCTGGTATTTAAAGAATCCCATGGACTCCACTCCCACATTATTCAAGCTGATTCAAAACTTTGGCTAAGTAACAGGGTATAAAATTAACCCTCAAAAATCAATGTCTTTTCTGTATGCCAACCATGACAAAAGCATGGCTGAAATCAGGAAAACAACTCCATTCGTAAAAGCCCCACAAAAAATAAAACACCTAAGAATTAACCAAAGAAGTGAAGGACCTCTATGATGAAAACTTTAAAAACCTGAAAAAGGAAATCAAAACAGAACTTAGAAAGTGCAAAACCTTCCATACTCCTGGATTGGAAGGATCAACATCATGAGAATGGCAATACTTCCCAAGGCTATCTACAAATTCAATGCAATACCTATCAATATTCCAACCTCATTCTTCAAGGAAATAGAAGAGGCAATCCAAAAAATTCATATGGAACAATAAAAGACCCCGAATAGCAAAAACGATCCTTAACAGAAAGAACAGTGCTGGAGGAATATCAATATCAAATTTCAAAATCTACTACAAAGCCATAGTAATTTTAAAAAGCAGGTAATACCACACGAACAGACCTCAGGACCAATGGAATAGAAATGAAAATCCAGAAATGAACCTACAGACCTATAGCCATCTAATCTTTGATAAGGGAGCTAAAAAATAGAATGGAAGAAAGACAGCCTCTTCAGTAAATGATACTGACAAAATTGGTTAACTATTTGTAGAAAACTAAAGTTAGATCCTTATATATCAGCCTGCATCAGAATCAACTCCAAATGGATCAAAGACCTTGGAGTCAAAGCAGACACTCTGAATACATTACAGGATGGAGTAGGAGAAACCCTAGGTCTCCATGAAACAAGCCAAAATTTTCTTAACAGAGACCTAGAAACACAACAAATTAAAGAAAGGTTGGACAAATGGGATTGCATGAAGTTGCAGAGCTTCTGCATGGCAAAGGCATAGAAAGGACAATAGAAAGCCCACAAATTGGGAGAAGATTTTCACTAGCCATACAATGGACAAGGCTCTCATATCTAAAATATATCTGGAACTCAAAAAATTAAATCTCCCAACAACAATCCTCAAAGAAACAACTGCTCAAAAAATAAGTGGCCTAAAGACTTAAAGAGAAACTTCCCTGAAGAAGAAAGGAGGGCCAATAGACACATGAAGAAATGCTCAACCTCTCTAGCAATAAAAGAAATACAAATCAAAACAACATTGAGATACCACCTCATCCCAGTTAGAATGACTATAATCAAGAACTCTGATAACAACTGATCCTGGAGGGGATGTGGACAGAACGGAACCTTACTGCATTGTTGGTGGGAGTGTAAACTTGTTCAACCACTTTGGAAAGCAGTGTAAACTTGTTCAACCACTTTGGATAACAGTATGGAGGATCCTCAAAAGACTCCACATAGAGCTCCCCTATGACCCAGCAATCCCACTTTGGGGCATTTTCCCAAATGGTCACAAACAAGACCATCCTAAAGGTACCAGCACAACTATGTTTACTGTAGAACTATTTACTATAGCTAAGATATGGAACCAACCCAGATGCCCCTCAGTAGATTAATGGATCAAGAAAATGTTTATATACATATACATATATATACATATATATGTATATATATATATATATATATATAGAGAGAGAGAGAGAGAGAGAGAGAGAGAGAGAGAGAGAGGCATTCTATGCTTCCATCAGAAAGAGTGACACTATCGCCCTGTTAGAAAATGGAAAGACTTGGAAAAATCATAAGTGAAGTAAGCCAGTCCCAAAGATGTATAGGTCCCATGATTTCTCTCACTTGCAATAATTAGTATATGTTTAGGATAATTTTATCAGATCAACAGTAAAGCTCACAAGCTATATATAACTGACCTTATAAGATGATGTTAAGTGAAATAACCACAAGATATGGACACAAGTGGTTTTTCTTTGTTGTTGTTGTTTTTAATGTACTACATATTTTTTGTTTGTTTGTTTCCTTTGTATGTTCTACCCTCTATGGTATATCCTCTGTCGTCGTCATTGTAGCTGATTTTGGTACCCTGCATGTTGTATATATTTATCTAATTTGGAGAGGGGAAGGGGAATAACAAAATTCTGAAACAAGAAAACAGTACGACCCATTGCAACAATGATACTCACAAGATATTATGTTGGAAATTAACTTTACAACTTCAGGTGGGGTGTGGGATGAGTGAGGGAGGTGGGGAGGGAAAGATTGTGGGAGAGCAACAAAGAAGGAGGTAACAATGCTCTACCAGAAATGTACTCATTACCTTACTCATGTATAAGTGTAACCCCTCTGTACAGCATCTTTACAATAAAATAAAATTTTAAAAAATCAGCCATATAGATGAGAAAAAAATGAAGCAAATGCCTTAGCAACAGGAAATAAATAATATAATATAAATGTTCTAAAGTATACAACAAAAATCCAAGACTTTATGAAGTGATTAAAATGTTGCCTAATTTGCATTAGATCATTTTCTGCTTAACTATAGAAATTTCAGCATTGAAAATGAGTAGAAATAAAGAACTATAAATTTTAAGTGATCTGACTACATTCTCACCCTCAACAGTCCCTATATGTAAGAAAGTGTTTTAAGAGGGGGAAAGGGTGTATGAAGTTTACAAGGTTGTTAAATATGCCTGTTAAATGAATTAAATAATAAATTACCTCAGGAGAACCATAAAACATATAAATTGTCTATGTTATAAAATTAGTATTCTTCTCTCTGGGCCTCATTTCACTTATCAAAATTTTTTCTAGATCTTTCCATTTCTTTACAACTATTCAATTTTGCTCTTTCTAATGAGTAAAATTCCACTGTGAATATACACAATATTTTCTTAATATATTTATCCAATTAGGGACATCTGGTCAGATTTCATATATTGGCTATGGTGAATAGTGTTGCAATAAACTGATAAGTAAATGTGTTTGGTAGTATAAAAGTTTATGCAAATATACTAACTGAAATACAGTAGGTGCAAGACAGACCTCAAATAGTATAATTCCATACAAAGATCAACAACATAAACACCAGGAAATGGGTAATTGAAAGGGTGGAGTTGGATTAAAGTCAAAAGGGTATATGAAGGAAGAGAGGAGAGGAAGAGTACACTCAAAAATCCAATGCATATTCTACAACACTAAAAATGAGGGAAGGAAGGTATATAGAGGAATGGTGGATGAGAATGTGGAAAAAGATGAAATTGATCAAGATATATTGTATTCATAAACTTCTTTGTTATGTGTCAACTCATTTCTACAATTACTTAAGATAATATATAAAAGTAAAAAGTGATCTTTGGAAGCTGGACACATGTAGGTTACATGTGTAATCTTAGCTATTCAGGAGGCCAAGATTTGACCATCTCAATATGAAACCATTTCCCAGCAGGAAATCCACAATACCTTATTACCAATCAACTGCTGAAAATGTAGCTGGAAGTGGATCTGTGGTTCAAGTGGTAGAGTTCTAACTTTGACCAAAGTGCACAGGGACATCACCTAGGTCCTGAATTCAAGCCCCGGGGAAAGCCTCTCCAAAATAAAAAATTTTAAAAATGTTTGGAAAATATGAATGTAAATAATTTTCTCGGATATTCAAATTACTATAGCTTTATGTTGTATATATACATATTATGTACATATATGGGATGTATGTACACATATATGAGATCTACTTATGTAACTATATGTACACATGTATATGGTCTTTGTTTTCTCAGGTTTTGTGCAGTTGAGCATTTTATTTCCTTCAACATTCATTCATATGTACTATGCGGTAATGACAGCTATTTGCATATATATATATATATGACAAATCGTTATGATTCATTCTATAAAATATCAAACATCCTTTATACCTCATTTTTCAACTTTGCTCCTTTTATTTATTTATGTTCACAATGAACAGTTTTAAAACTCTAGGGTTACAAGTGCATTAAATATCATGGTACTTTCAAATACACTGCAATATTATAGTTTACTTCCTTTTTCTTTTCTTCATGCTATACTTACAGATTTGAATTCATACACTATTAAGGCAACATCACACAACACACTTTCTAATAGCACAACATCTATATAATGTCTTGTATCGCATGGACATGAAAAGAGCTATATATAGTCATCAGTTTTTTAAATTACATTTTATTTTATAAAGGTATAGAAAGAGAATGTGATGTGATGATAGGAAATGTAGCCTCAACTTTATTCTAGTAATTTTTTCTCAAGCATTTCTGTTCATCAGATTTTCTTAAAAGAACTTTACTAGCTTCTCCAGGGCTTGTAAATCATGTAACTGTCAGCATACAGTATTGTGCATGACAGTATTTATTTGGAGTAAAGATTAGTGAATTGAGAATTACAAAATTGACTATCCTGTGGACTGCTTAAAATAATGAAGATTCATAAATGAATAATAAAACTAGTCATATGAAATACAATGTTTGAGACTTCTGGAATTATGTATAACCTATTTCAATGGCCAAAATACACAGTTGCTCTGGATTATCATTAGATACTCTATTTAGACACCAAAAATGATGCATGCATTGTGCACATGCATTTTGTCTTGTAATATCTATTAATATGCAAATGAAGGCCAATAGCTATAAAAATCCATACAAGGTTACCACATTCCTCATAAAAGTATGTGGAAAGTCATTCAACAATTACATAGTGCCTGTCTTTACTGGAGAGTTTATATGTGTGTTGTTAATACAAATATGTCAAATAGGAATTGGTAGTAATGCACTTAATATGTATTGAGAGCCTAGCTCTCTAGAAATGTTATGATTAATAGAAATGTTTAAGCCTGTTGATCTAAAAAAGTCACTTACTATGTCTTCTGTATCAGCCTGTAGGATCAATGTTTATGGCAGTTACATTTTGCTGGAAGGAAAATCTGTTATGAATAAACACCCTTTAACATTAGAAAGATACCATCACAACATAGCATTTTTTACTTTATCTCAAAGTATTACAATAGTATCAGCTATGGACAAAAAGATGAAAAGAAATTTGTTGGTTTTGTTCTAATATAAGAATAAAGATGGCTATTTTTCAACCACAGCTGCCTTTTCTATACTCTGCTTCAAAAATATGACTTAATACCCCTAAAATAAAGAGTGAATATGACACTTAATGTATGTTTTGCCTCAATAAAAACATCACTGTCAAAGTTTAATATTTTAAAATAATTATCATTATTGTTTCATTGTATAAAACCAGAACCCATACAAGTAAGCATTTTTTTATAAAATACATTGATTTAGAGAAATTACTCATTTGCTTAACCAAAGGAAAACTTTAATGTTTCATGTAAGTGCTTTACTTTGTCTCTAATTTTGAATGGCATACTTGACATGTCATTGTAAGCGTTTTGTTACCTTTCATTGTAAGCCACTAATAGATGATTTTTATTGACAATAATTTTTATTTCAAATGATTTATTTTTTAATGTTTTTATTGTGAAAATATTGTACAAAGGGGTTACACTTACATGAGCAAAGTAATGAGTACATTTGTTATCAAGCATTGTTGCCTCCTCCTTTGTTTTTCCCCTACCATCCTTTCCCTCCCACCTCCACCACTACACTCCACCCCTCTCCCTGCCCCCAGCCCCTAAATTGTAAAGTTCGTTTTTCAACATAATGTCTTGTACATCTCATGTTTACAGTTGGTCAACCTGTATCCCTATTTAAACAATTTGGTTTTTTCCCTTGTCCTCCCCAAATTATACCAACATCAAATACAATGAAAACAGGGGTTATACCATGGGAGAGGAACATAGCGAGCAACAAAAAAATCACATGGTACCTTATAAATATGTTAGAAACAATAGCAAGAAAAAAAAAGCCACTTGTGTCCCTATCTTGGAGTCTATTTTGCTTAACTTCATTGTATCTGGTCATATGTACATAGCTTTCAACATTTTCTATTTGTCCCAGACATATACTAGTTATTGCAAATAAGGGAAAAAATGGTGTCAAACCCAGAGCATTGTATCTATAAGGAAAAAAGTTTGTCACTGAGTTACACAACAGCCCTCAAATGATTTCTAAATTAAAATTCTACCTGAATTCAGTCTACTTTTTTCCTTTCATACTAACCTCAGGTTTGGAAAGGTAATCCCTTTGCTATTAAAAAGGATGTTATTACTTCAAGATAAAAGGTCTCAAGGATTTTAGTGTAGCAAAGTAAGTGTTGATTCTATCTGGTTATCAAGCCTCATCCCATGTTTTTTTCTTGTAGAAAAGTTTAGCACTTCCAATTCTTCCCTAGAGGCAGGACTTGCTGGACTTCTTCAGATTTGCCTAATCAAAAGCTTAAAATAAACCAGAGTATATTTTTTTTCTTAATAGAGAGCCGGAAACACAACAAATCAAAGAAAGGTTGGACAAATGGGATTGCATGAAGTTGCAGAGCTTCTGCAGGGCAAATGACATAGCTAGCAAGATCAATAGAAAGACTACGGATTGGGAGAAGATCTTCACTAGCCATACAACAGACAAGGGTCTCATATCTAAAATATACTTGGAACTCAAAAAATTAAGTCCCCCAACAACAAATCCTCAAAGAAACAACAGCCCAATAAATAAGTGGGCTAATGACTTAAAGAGAAACTTCTCTGAAGAAGAAAGAAGGATGGCCAATAGACACATGAAGAAATGCTCAACCTCCCTAGCCATAAAAGAAATGCAAGTCAAAACAACATTAAGATATCACCTCACCCCAGTTAGAATGGCAAAAATCAAGAACTCTAATAACAGATGCTGGAGGGGATGTGGACAGAAGGGAACCTTACTTCATTGTTGGTGGGAGTGTAAACTTGTTCAACCGTTTTGGAAAGTAGTATGGAGGTTCCTCCAAAGACTTCACATAGAGCTCCCCTATGACCTAGCAATCCCACTTTTGGGCATTTACCCAAATGTTTACAAACAAGACCACACTAAAGCTACCAACACAACTATGTTTATTGTAGCATTATTTACTATAGCTAAGATATGGAACCAACCCAGATGCCCCTCAGTAGATGAGTGGATCAAGAAAATGTGGTATATATACACAATGGAATTCTATCCCTCCATCAGAAAGAACGACATTGCCCCATTTGTTAGGAAATGGAAAGACTTGAAAAAAATTATATTAAGTGAAGTAAGCATAGCCCAAAGAAACATAGGTCACATGGTTTCCCTTATTTGCAATACCTAGTATTTTATTTTAATTTTTTTAATTTAATTTTATTTTATTTGTGAACATACTGTACAGAGGGGTTACAATTACATGGGCAGGATAATGCGTACATTTCTTACCAAGCATTGCAGTCTCCTCCTTTGGTTTACCCTTCACATCCCTTCCCAGCCTCCCCCCTCCCCCCCAATCCCAATCTTTCTCCTTCCCCCCCTTATGCCCCCCCCCTCCCCCCGCACCGACGTTGTAAAGCTCGTTTTGGACATGACAACTTGTACTTCTCATTGTTGCAACAGGTCCACCTGTATCCTTAAACAACTGGTTTTTCCCCATCTCCTCCACAAGTTATACTGACAAAATATAGTAAAAGCAGGGGTTATACTGTGGGGGAGGGACATACAAAGCAACAAAGAGATAATCTTATAAATGCATTAGAAACACATGCATGAAAGAAAAAAAACATTAAAATACATATCTAAGGGTTCAATTTCCTGACATCACATTATCTGACCTTTTCCGCTTGACTCATACATATACTAGATATTGCAAATAAGGGAAACCATGGGACTTATGTTTCTTTGGGCTTGGCTTACTTCACTTAATATAATTTTTTCCAAGTTTTTCAATTTCCTAACAAATGGGGCAATGTCATTCTTTCTGATGGAGGCATAGAATTCCATTGTGTATATATACCACATTTTCTTGATCCATTCATCTACTGAGGGGCATCTGGGTTGGTTCCATATCTTAGCTATGGTAAATAATGCTGCAATAAACATTGTTGTGCTGGTAGCTTTAGTGTGGTCTTGTTTGTAAACATTTGGGTAAATGCCCAAAAGTGGGATTGCTGGGTCATAGGGGAATTCTATGTGGAGTCTTTTGAGGAACCTCCATACTGCTTTCCAAAGAGGTTGAACAAGTTTACATTCCCACCAACAATGAACTAAGGTTCCTTCCTGTCCACATCTCCTCCAGCATCTGTTGTTGTTAGAGTTCTTGATTTTTGCCGTTCTAACTGGGGTAAGGTGATATCTCAATGTTGTTTTGATTTGCATTTCTTTTATGGCTAGGAATGTTGAACATTTCTTCATGTGTCTATTGGCCATCCTTCTTTCTTCTTCAGAGAAGTTTCTCTTTAAGTCTTTCGCCCACATATTTATTGGGCAGTTGTTTCTTTGAGGATTTGTTGTTGGGGGGTTTAATTTTTTGAGTTCCAAGTATATTTTAGATATGAGACCCTTGTCTGTTGTATGGCTAGTAAAGATCTTCTCCCAATCTGTGGGCTTTCTATTGATCTTGCTAGCTATGTCATTTGCCCTGCAGAAGCTCTGCAACTTCATGCAATCCCATTTGTCCAACCTTTCTTTGATTTGTTGTGTTTCCGGGTCTCTATTAAGAAAATTTCAGCCTGAACCAAGGAGACCTAGGGTTTCTCCTATTTGATCTTGTAATGTTTTCAGAGTGTCTGCTTTGACTTCGAGGTCTTTGATCCATTTGGAGTTGATTCTGGTGCAGGGTGGTATATAAGGATCTAGCTTTAGTTTTCTACATGTAGTTAACCAATTTTGCCAGCACCATTTACTGAAGAGGCTGTCTTTCTTCCATTCTATTGTTTTAGCTCCCTTATCGAAGATTAGATGGCTATAGGTCTGTAGGTTCATTTCTGGGCTTTCAATTCTATTCCATTGGTCCTGAGGTCTGTTCTTATGCCAATACCAAGCTGTTTTGATTACTATGGCTTTATAGTAGAGTTTGAAATTTGATATTGATATTCCTCCAGCAGTGTTCTTTCCATTCAGGAGCGTTTTTGCTATTTGGGGTCTTTTATTGTTCCATATGAATTTTTGGATTGCCTCTTCTATTTCCTTGAAGAATGAGGGTGGAATTTTGATAGGTATTGCGTTGAATTTGTAGATAGCCTTGGGAAGTATTGCCATTTTCACGATGTTAATCTTTCCAATCCAGGAGCATGAGAGGTTTTGCCATTTTTTAAGTTCTGTGTTGATTTCCTTTTTCAAGATTTTAAAGTTTTCATCATAGAGGTCCTTCACTTCTTTAGTTAAGTTAATTCCCAGGTATTTTATTTTCTGTGGGGCTATTACAAATGGAGTTGCTTTCCTAATTTCAGCCACACTTTTCTCATTGTTGGCATACAGAAAAGCCATTGATTTTGGAAGGGGTTCATTTTATAACCTGCTACTTTGCCAAAGTTTTGAATCAGCTTGAGTAATTTGGGAGTGGAGTCTATGGGATTCTTTAAATACAAGATCATGTCATCTGCAAAGAGGGAGAGTTTTATTTCTTCTTTCCCTATTTGGATCCCCTTTATGTCTGCATCTTGTCTTATTGCTGTAGCTAGGCATTCTAATACTAGATTGAAGAGAAGTGGAGAGAGTGGGCATCCTTGTCTTGTTCCTAAGAGGAAATGGCTTTAGTTTTTCACCATTGAGTATAATGCTGGCTGTAGGTTTGTCATATACAGCCTTTATTGTATTGAGGAATGTTCCATGGATTCCTAATTTTTCCAAAACCTTCATCATGAAGGGGTGTTGGATCTTGTCGAATGCTTTTTCTGGGTAGTATTTTATTTTTATGTATTTCATCAAAGACTAAAATGAAATAACCAAAGTAAAAAACCAAAGGATCATTGGGACCTCTACGTTTAGTCTTTGAGGAACCTCCATACTGCTTTCAGAGTGCTTGAACAACTTTACACTCCCACCAACTGTATAATAGCATTCCCTTTTGGCCACATCTCTGCCAGAAACTGTTGTTATTAGATTTCTTGATAATGGCCATTCAAACTTGGGTAATGTAGAATTTCCACCTTGTTTTGACTTCCATTTGTTTTCCAGCCAGAGATGTTGAGCATAGAGCTCTCCCATGACCCAACAATCCTACTCCTGGGCATTTACCCAAATGACCAAAAACAAGGCCATAATAAAGCTATCAGCATATCTGTGTTCATTGCAGCATTATTTACCATAGCTAAGATATGGAACCAACCCAGATGTCCCTCAGTAGATGAATGGATCGAGGAGATGTGGTATATATAAATAAATATATATATTTATATACATATATATTATATATTTTTATATAAATTTTTTTTGGGGTCCAGTCGTGGGGCCTGAACTCTAGGCCTGGGCACTCTCCCTCAGCTCTTCAGCTCAAGGTTAGCGCTCTACCACTTGAGCCACAGCGCCACTTCCGGCTTTTTTTCATTTTCCTTATGTGGTGCTGAGGAATCGAACCCAGGGCCTCGAGCATGCAAGGCAAGTGCTCTACCACCTAGCCACCTTCCCAGCCCCATATAAATATTTTTTTCATATATATATTTTTATATATATATTTTATGCTTCCATTGGAAAGAATGACTTTGCCCATTCATAAGGAAATGGAAAGACCTCAAAAAAATTACATTAAGCAAAGCAAGCCAGGCCAAAAGAGGCACATGTTGCATGGTTTCCCTCATGTGTAATAAGTAGAATATGTCTATGATATCCTTAAGCATGGATCTCAATAATCCAATTGCTAAATTGCATAAGACCATACATAATGAAGTGTTCAAAATGAACACTCAGGACTAGAACAACTTGTTTTTAATGCCCTGTATGCAGTTATTTCTATCTTTTATTTCTGTTTTATTTTTATGTACCCTTTGTCCTTTATATCAGTTTATCTGATTCTTAGAAGTGAAGAGAATCACATAAACACCAGGACAAAGGGTGAACTAAAGCAACAATGATATTCACTTAACACTATGTTGCAAATGAACTGAACAACTGGGGGTGGGGAAGGAGTAAAGAGGAATAAGTAGGAGAATATAAAGGAGAGGCCAATAGTGTTTAAAAATAAATGTACTTGGTGTATTTAATTTTTTGAGTTCTTAGTATATTTTAGATACGAGGCCCTTGTCTGTTGTAAGGTCTTCTCCCAATCGGTGGGCTTCCTATTGAACTTACTAGCTATGCCCTTTGCTATGCAGAAACTCTGCAGTTCAAATACCATTTGTCCAACCTTTCTTTAATTTGTTGTGTTTCTGGGTCTTTATTTAGAAAATTTCAACCTGTGCCAAGGAATCCTAGTGTTTCTCCTATTCCTTTCTGTAATGTTTACCTCAAGGTTTTGATCCATTTGGAATTGATTCTGGTGCAGGGCGATAGATAAGGATCTAACCTCAGTTTTCTACTGTTGTTTAACCAGTTTTGCCAGCGTTGTTTGTTGAAGAGGCTATCTTTCTTCCATCTTAATTTTTTGGCTGCCTCAAAGAAAGAACTGCCCCATTAATAATTGTGCTAAAGACTTAAAGAGCGACTTCTGTGAAGAGGAAATGAGAATGATCAATAGACTCGTGAAGAAATGCTCAACATCCCTGGCCATAAAAGAAATGTAAACCAGAAGTGGTGTTGTGCCTCAAGTGGTAGAGCACTGGCCTTGAGCTTAAGAGCTCAAGGACAGTGCCCAGGCCCAGAGTTCAAGCCCCTACTCCCCCTCCCCCAAAAAAAAAACTCACAGAAAAAGAAATGCAAACCAAAACAGCATTGAGATAACACTGTACCCAAGTTAGAATGGACATTATCAAGAAGTCTACAGCTGGTGGGCATGTGGCCAAAAGGAAACACTACTACACTGTTGGTGGGACTGCAAATTTGGGGCTATTACAAATGCAGTTGCTTTCCTAACTTCAGCCACACTTTTCTCATTGTTGGCATACAGAAAAGCCATTGATTTTGGGGGGTTCATTTTATAACCTGCTACTTTGCCAAAGTTTTGAATCAGCTTGAGTAATTTGGGAGTGGAGTCTATGGGATTCTTTAAATACAAGATCATGTCATCTGCAAAGAGGGAGAGTTTTATTTCTTCTTTCCCTATTTGGATCCCCTTTATGTCTGCATCTTGTCTTATTGCTGTAGCTAGGCATTCCAATACTAGATTGAAGAGAAGTGGAGAGAGTGGACATCCTTGTCTTGTTCCTGAGTTAAGAGGAAATGGCTTTAGTTTTTCACCATTGAGTATAATGCTGGCTGTAGGTTTGTCATATACAGCCTTTATTGTATTGAGGAACGTTCCATGGATTCCTAATTTTTCCAAAACCTTCATCATAAAGGGGTGTTGGATCTTGTCGAATGCTTTTTCTGCATCTATTGAGATAACCATGTGATTCTTATTCTTGCTCCTGTTGATGTGATGAATGATATTAATTGATTTGCGTATATTGAACCAGCTTTGCATCCCTGAAATGAATCCTGTTTGATCATGGTGTATGATTTTTTGGATGAATTGTTGAAGTCGGTTGGCCAAAATTTTGTTGAGAAGTTTTGCATCAATGTTCATCAAAGAAATGGGTCTATAGTTCTCTTTCTTTGATGAGTCCCTGCCTGGTTTTGGGATGAGGGTTATGATGGCTTCATAGAATGTGTTCGGTAGTGAGCTTTCTCTTTCAATTTCATTGAAGAGTTGGAGAGAATTGGGGGACTGCAAATTGTTAAGCCACTTTGTAAAGCAGTATAGAGGTTCCTCAAATGCCTAAACATAGAGCTCCCCTATGACCCATAAATCCCACTTCTGGGCATTTACTCAAATGACCACAAATAAGGACATATGAAAGCTACCGGCACAACCATGTTTACTGCAGCATTTTACCATTGCTACAATAAGGAACCAACCCAGATGCCCCAGAGTAGATAAATGGTTAAAAAAAATGTGGTATATATACACAATGGAATTTTATGCTTCTATCAAAAGAATGGCATTACTACATTTGTAAGAAAATGGAAAGACTTGAAAAAAAATCATATTAAGTGAAATAAGCCAGAACCAAAGAAATATATATTCTATGGTTCTCTCATTCATGATAATTAGTATATGTCTGAGATAGTCCCAGTAGATGAACAGAATAGCTCAATAGCTGTGTACATATGGTCATAGAATATGATGTTAAGCAAAATAAATTCCAACACATGGAAACAAGAAGTTTTACTTTGTTTTTGTTTTTAATGTACTTTTATGATATTTTTGTTGTTTTTGTTTGTTCTTCCCCCTGTGGTATATCCCCTGTTGTAACTGTATTTTATTTTGGTATCCTGGGTATATATGTTTATCTGAATTAAGGATATACCCTGGGTATATATGTTTACCCTAATTATGGAATAAAAGTTGAACCACAAAATGGTGAGACAAAGTACAAAGGGTGAACCAATGCACCAGTGATACACACAAGACAATATGTTGGAAATGAACTATACAATTTGGGGGGGGGGTTGGAGGGAGGGAAAGTGGTAGAAAAATGAGAAAGGGGATAAGAAGTTGGACAAAAATGTACCTATTACCTTACTTACACAATGGTAACCTCTTGGTACATCAGCTTGACTGTAAAATTAAATTAAAAATATTAATGTAAGCTGGGTGCTGGTGGCTCACACCTGTAATCCTAGCTACTCAGGAGGCTGAGATCTGAGAATCACAGTTCAAAGCCACCCCAGGCAGGAAAGTCCATGAGATCCTTATCTCTAATAAACCACTACAAAAACTGGACGTGGCACTGTGGCTCAAGCGGTAGAGCACTTGCCTTGAGCTGAAGAGTGCAAGGACAGAGCCCAAGCCCCGAGTTCAAGCCCCACGACTGACAAAAAAATGAACCTTACTTTTTTAACTGCAACCCCCATTTTCATCACATTTACAAGTATAAAAAAGACTCAGAGGTAAAAATTCCCCAAAGGAGTTGTGCCTGAATGTTCATGTTCCTCTGACATATCTCAAATGATATTAAGTAGAAGACTTGAGGAATGACCATATCTTTTTGCAGCAGTGATGAGGGCATAAGACTAGCATATGTTATGCCTACTACAAGGGAAAAAAATAGTATACAAACATTGTTTCAAATAAACAGAGCAGTCATAACTCTGAAGGTTCTCAGATTTACTGTAACCCTCACCTTTGGGTCCACAAGCTGAAGATCTGTGAGCAAGAAATTTCTATTATGTATAAATTATTATGGGTAAGATATACTTTTTAGGTATGTTTTTAATCAGTCCTGGGACTGGAACTTAGGATCTGATCACTATTCCTGAGAGTCTTTTGCTCAAGGCTAGCAGTCTACCACTTGAGATCCACTGAACTTCTGACTTCGATATAGTTTAGTGGAGTCAAGATTCTTACAGACTGTTCAGGGTGGTTTTAAATTGCAGTCCTCAGATTTCAGCCTCCTGAGTTGCTAGGATTTGAGGTTTGAGCACCAGCACCCAACCTGTGATACACTTTTAGTGCTAATTAAACAGACTAAGATGCAAGGTCAATGTATTACAACATAAGTACACTATGGACTTTCAAACAATATCTTTTCAATTTCCCTATCTCCTTTACTACATCTAGTGACTTATTGGTTAGCTTCTCTCTGATGTATCAACTTAGTCTTTATTTGTAACGTCCACTCTGAGCCTGAATCAGTTGTATAAGTGAATTTTGTTTTGATACACATACACACACACACACACACTCACACACACACACACATACACACACACACACACACACACTGTACACTGAGCAGTCTTAGTCCATCCATTTTTATCTCATCTTCTTTCCTTCTTCACAAACCAATTTTAACAAGCCTCATGTTACATTTGCATGCATGTATGGAAAGCATTTCAATAACATTCATCTTCCTTCATTTTCTCCATATTGCCTCCATTATCCTGCTTCATGCCCATATCCCAATTAACACCTGTTATATCCTCCTTCCTGTCATTTTTTTAAAGTTAATGTTAAATTTTGTAAAACTTTCACTGAGATATTTCCCATATGTCTTACACAATACTTCAATCTAATTGGTCCTATCATTTAAGTAAGCTCATTTATCTTAGTGGAGCTAGAGTGAGATGTTCAAAGTGAAAGTTAGGGATGATAAAGATGAAAATTTAAATTGAAGAATAGTTCCCAATCTCAGGAGAAATAGTCCACTCTACAAATGCACAGATAATTAATGGCTGTTTTTCATGTCATTGCTTTTGTCTCTTTATTATTATTGATTTATTTTCATGTCATTGCTTTTTTCCCTTTATTATTTTTTATTTATTTTTATTGTCAAGGTGATATACAGAAGGGTTACAGTTACATAAGTAAGGTATTAGGTACATTTCTTGTCTAACTTGCTACCTCTACCTCATTTTTCTTCCACTTTCCCTCCTTCCATCCTCCTCAAAAGTTGCATGGATCATTTCCAACATATTGTCTTGTGAGTATCCATGTTGCATTTGTTCCCCCCTTGTCCTTTGTCTCACCATTTTGTTGTTTCCCTTTCCTTCCCTAATTCAGATAAACATATGTACAATATCCAGGGTATCAAAATCAAATAAAGTGACAGCAAGGGATAAACCATAGAGGGAAGAACACACAAAAGAAACAATAAATCACAGAGTATATTAAAAACAACAACAGCAAAGAAAATCCTCTCCTGTCCATGTCTTAGAGTTCATTTTGCTTAGCATCGTCTTATATGGTCATATGTACATAGCTAATGAACTATTCCGCTCATCTGCTACATCCTAGATGTATACTAATTATTACATATAAGAGAAACCCTGAGATCTATGTTTCTTTGACTCTGACTTCACTTAATATGATTTTTTTTCAAATCTTTCTATTTCCTAGGGGCTGTGCCATTCTTTCTGATAGAAACATAGAATTCCATTGTGTATATATAACACATATTCTTGATCCATTCATCTACTGAGAGGCATTTTGGTTGGTTCCATATCTTGGCTATGGTAAATAATACTGCGATGAACATCTTTGTACTGGTGACTTTAGTGTGGCCTTGTTTGTGGTCATTTGGGTAAATGCCCAGAAGTGGGATTGCCAGGTCCTAGGGGAGCTCAATGTTTAGTCTTTTGTGGAACCTCCATACTTCTTTCCAGAGTGGTTGAACAAGTTTACACTCTCACCAACAGTGTAGTAGCACTCCCTTTTGGCCATATCTCTCCACATTTGTTGTTATCAGGTTTCTTTTTTTATTGTCAAGATGTGTACATAGGGGTTACATAAGTACATCTCTTATCACACTTGTTGCCCCTTTCATTTTTTTCTTACTTTCCCACCCCCAATACTCCCCAGTTGTACAGATCATTTCCAACATATTGTCCTGTGTATATCGTTGCTGCATTGGCTCCCCCTTGTCCTTTGTCTCACCATTCTGTTTTTCCTCTTCCCTTCCATAATTCAATATAGCCATTCTTACTGGAGTAAGGTGGAATCTCAATGTTGTTTGAATTTAGCAATCAAAACAGCTTGATACTGGCACAAGAACAGACCTGAGGACCAATGGTTTAGAACTGAAGACCCAGAAATGAACCTGCAGACCTATGGCCACCTAATCTTCCATGAGGGTGCCAGAAAGACAACCTCTTCCATAAATGGCACTGGCAAAATTGGTTAAACACCTGTAGAAAATTGAATTTAGATCCTTATATGTCACTTTGCAATATAATCAATTCCAACTAAACCAAAGACCTCGAGGTAAAAGCAGACACCCTGAAAACATTACAGGAAGGAATAGGAGGAACTCTAGGGCTCCTTCATACAGAATGACATTTTCTTAATAAAGACACAGAACACAACAAATCAAAGAAAGGTTGGACAATTGATATTGCATTAAACTGAAGAGCTTCTGAATAGCAAAATACATAGCTAGCAATATCAGTAGAAAGCCCACAGATTTAAAGATCTTCACTAGCCATACAACAGACAAGGGTTTATATCTAAAATATAGTTAGAACTAAAAAATTAAATCCCCAACAATAAATCCTCAAAGAAACAACTTCCCTATTTATATAAGTGAACTAAAGACTTAAAGAGAGACTGTCTGAAGAAGAAATAAGAAGAGGCAATAGACCAATGAAGAAATGCTCAACTTCTCTGGCCATAAGAGAAATACAAATAAAAACAACATGTCTTTGCTTTTAAACAGTGACCTTTATAGAATGCTGATTGCCACACTGGAAGCCCACAGCTGGCCCTGCTCAGGTAGTCTAGTGACTGCTGTTTTTTCCTGTAGTAA
Source organism: Dipodomys spectabilis (assembly GCF_019054845.1). Lineage (NCBI taxonomy): Eukaryota > Metazoa > Chordata > Mammalia > Rodentia > Heteromyidae > Dipodomys > Dipodomys spectabilis. The sequence goes on along the minus strand of NW_024871113.1, from coordinate 10,546,864 downwards.
GGTTTTCCTTTTCTCCCACACTGCTAGTTTAAAAGCAATGTAATAGGGGTTGGGTATTTAGCTCAGTGGCAAGTGTAAGGCCCTGAATTTGGTCCTCAGCTCTAGAAAAAATAGAAAACGAAAAAATAAAAGCAATTGAATCAATAACAGCTACTTTTTCCACCTTATCCTTTCTAATATTTTCAGTCTCTAATACTCATCTTATGTAAACACAAAAGAAAACACAGGTACCATTAGAGGAATTCAGAAGGCAAATTGTCCTTATAGACATTTATAGTTAGCTATATTTTTGTAACAGATTAGTTTCAGCTGTATACTAATTTGTTACTGAACTCAGATAACGATATATGAAATTAAGTGCAAAGTAGATTCTCAATAACCTTCATGGAGTCATTGCTTGATGAACTTAGACACTTTTCTGAAATAAACTGCTTGTGTTTCTGAAATAAACTGCATGCATCCATGCTTTTCTCAACTTGCAGATGGAAGCTTCTGTCAAAATTTATCATATTTGTACAAAATGCTGAGATTTGACTTTATAATAATATAAGTATTGAAGAAAATCCTTAGGTGAAGTTAGAGAGTGATAAGATATGAGTGACAGGAATGTATGAGTATTTACAGCATAATTTTCATAAGATATAGAAGTCAAAGAAATGATTAGAATTCCAGAAATTGAGTGACAGGAATTTTCCACCTGACAGTGAATAGGAAAATGAAGAAACAAACAAGATATTCTCTGTGGGAGTAGAGTAGTAGAATTGTATTTTAAGAGGTATTATATCTTATAAAACCAAATATCCCAACAAATTCTCCTCAGAATTCATCTAAAGATATGGTTCTATATGAGAATAGGTTTTGTTTTAAGATATACAATATGAATACTTAAATTTGAAAAATCAATAACAAAAATAGTAATTTCGAGGGAGCTTGTTTATAAGACAAATTCATAATTTTAGATGAACTATTTCTGTACAAATGTTTGCATGCACTATAATTTACTGTGCACAATTCACATAACATTATTAGCTACTGCGCACTGTATAATTTAGGGGAGTTATTTGGTGTGTTTGTGTGTGCGTGTGTGTATGGATATGTGCGTGTGCTTATCCTGGAGCTTAAACTCATGGTCTTGGCATGAACTTGTCCCTGAGCTTTAAAAATTTCTCAAAGATTGTGTTCTCCCACTTTATGCACAGCTTCACTTCAGGCTCTTTGGTGGTTAATTTGAGGTAAGAGTCTTATAGACTTTCCTGCTCAAGCTAACTTGGAACATGATTCTCAGATATCAATCCTCCTAACTAGGATTACAGTTATGAGCCGTTGGATCCTGGCTTCTAGTAGGTTTTAGTTAATTCTAACTCAGAACTTTTTTTTTTTTGGGGGGGGGGAGGGGTCCGGTCCTGGGGCCTGAACTCTGGGCCTAGGTGCTGACCCTCAGCTCTTCAGCTCAAGGCTAGCGCTCTACCACTTGAGCCATAGCGCCACTTCCTTTTTGCTTATGTGGTGCTGAGGAATCGAACCTAGGGCCTCATGCATGCAAGGCAAGCGCTCTACCACTGAGCCACCTTTCCAGCCCTAGTTAATTCTAAATAACAGTTAACAACCACTTTTCTCTCATTTCGTAAGTTTTTAATTATACTACTATCACCTGCATTAAAAAAATGTTAAGATGATGTACATAAGTAAGGTAGTGAGTGTATTTCTTGTTGAAGTTATTACCCACTCCCTCATTTTTCTCCCACCTCCTCTCCCCTCCACGGCCCCCTCCTAAGTTCTACAGATCATTTCCAGCATATTGTCTGTGAGTATTGCTGTTGCATTGGTTCCCTCTTTGTCCTTTGTCTCACCATTTGGTTGTTCCTCTTTCCTTCTCTAACTCAGATAAATGTATATATAATCCCCTGAGCACCAAAATCAATTACCATGACAACAGGGGATAAACTATAGGGAGGAAATTTCACAGAGAAGAAAAGAAATCAAGTAGGATTAAGTTTAAAACAACAACAAAGAAAAACCTCCCTGTCCATGATTTGGAGTTCATTTCACTTAGCATCATTTTATATGGTCCCTGTATTATTAAATAATTATCCTCTTTTCCACTCATCCTGCCAAATCCCAACTGGTGTCTTCCCTGTCTCTGTAGATTTGCCTATTCTCATAAATTTCAGGAAAGTAAATTTGGTAATTTAAACCATAAAATTTCAACCTAAGTTGCATCAGAAAATTTGAAGAAAATTTTAGAAAAAAATATAATGAAGACAACCAGACCTCAATTATTGATCTAGTCAATTTCACCAGGTGATTATGCTAAATAATTTCCATTTTTGTCCATTTCCATATTTGTCATAAACATAGCTTAATTTGCCTGATAAATATGAATATGAGCTAGAAAATAATATGACAGACATGGACCAGTTTGTCATTTTCACTCAGGGTTTATATAGTTATTGGGAGAATGTATTAAAAATACGTACCAAGTATTTTTCTTTTCTTTTTTTTTTTTTTTGGTCGGTCCTGGGGCTTGAACTCTGGTCCTAGGGCCTGTCCCTCAGCTCTTCTGCTCAAGGTTATGGCTCTACCTCTTAAGCCACATAGCCACTTCCAGTTTTCTGGTGGCTTATTGGCTATAAGAGTTTCACGGACTTTCCTGCTTGGTCTGGCTTTGAACTGTGATCCTTAGATCTCAGCCTCCTGAGTTGCTAGGATTACAGGCGTGAGCCACCATGCCCAGCTCCCTACCAAGTATATTTTATGCTGGACACTGGAACTTACTCCTGGATTCCTAGCTACTAGGAGGTTGAAATATAAGGATCAAGATTTGAAGCCAGCCCATCCTGGTTAAGACAGTGAGACTACTATTGCTAATTAACTACCAAAAAGTTCTATATGAAGCTGTGGATCAAGTGGTAAACTACTTTCAGCAAAATATAAGGGACAGTGTCTCATTCATGAGTTCAAGCTCCAGTTTGCATGTGCATGTGTGTGTGCACACACACAATTCAAATAGTTATATAATAAGGTAAAGTTGATATAATTTATTTGATGTTTTCCCCTCCAAAAATATCAATTTTTCTCGCATAAGATTACAGACAGGGTAAAGTATATTTACAGATAAATAATTCCATTGAAGTCACTCAAGGAAAAATGGAACATTTTCTTTTAACTGAGATCACTTCTGAGTATTTACTTGGCTACAAAAATAAATGAAATCTAAAGTATTTACTTGGATAAAAAAATAAATAAAAAACAGGATCTGGCTCCAAATCCTTGAAATTCCAGTGCATTTCTGTACTTTTAATGAGAATAATTCAGTCTGATAGCAGATAATTGCTTCCTTACTTTTTAATTTACCCATTTATTTATATAATGGAATAAGTGTTCTGAGACACATTTTGAAAATCCTTTTAGGAGACAATAATCCCTATTGCACAGGGTTTTAAAATCTAACCTCTCTGAAATTGTGAGCAAATATTGTACATATAGAGAATGAAAGAATGTCTATGATGGTGTGATATTCTTTCACAGACCCTTTGGAATTAATACTAGAAAGGTGTACCTTTCTAAAGGGCACCTTTCCTTTGCAACTAATTCCCCTTAATACTATGAGAAAGCATCAGAAATACCTTTTCCAATATATATAAATATATAACTAAATTAATTCATTAAAAACAATACCTCCAAATAGTTGTAAGAATTACAATTTAATAAATCTCATCAATTTGTTATTTTAAGTATGTATTTTTCTGCCACCAAAGTCACAAAATAAGTTCAGTAATTGCTTCTTTCTTTCCCTTCTTGTCTTCCTCTCTCTATCCCTCCCTTTCTTCCTTTTCTCTTTCTTTCTTTTTTCTTTTTTAATTTTTAGATAATTACAGAGAAGCTAGTGCTCACACATGCCAAGTGGTACCATTTCACTAAGCTATAGACCCAGCCTTATATCTTTTCCTTTCCTTTCCTTTCTCAGACCTTGGCTCAAATTCAATATCTGACACTTTTACTCAATGGCCTAGCGCTCTACCAACTGAGCCACACCAGCAACCCCTATACTAAGCTTTAATATTTAAACTAACCATTTTTCCTTTTGTGCATAACTATACCAAATTTGGCAGTCTACAGTCTAAGAGTCATAAATAACCCACATCTCTTCACTCAAATTTCAAAGTGCCTTCACTTAAAAGTAATCTCTTAAAATATTTCACATAAACATAAATGACCATAAATTAGGTATATAAGCACCAAATTAAAACGTATGTAATTTTAGATTTCATATAAGATAAAAAATATACATTACAACTGAGCAATGAATAATAGTGAGATAATTTATCTAACAAACTCATTCTTTGTTGCCATTGAAACATGGATTTTCAACACCTGTAATCCCAGCACCTAAGAAGCAGAAGCAGAGGGATCATGAGTTAGAAGCCTGTTCCACACAGCCAGAATTGATTTCAATGCAAAAGTATAGCATCAATAATAGAATTACTGTTTTTAGGACATAATTAATGTAAGGATATTAAAGTCATGGCCATATCTAGAATGAAAAATTGCTAACAGAAAAGATAGAAGTTTAATCATGATGAAGACATAGCACCACTTCTGGTTTTCTGGTGGTTAATTGGAGATAAGAGTATCAAGGACTTTCCTTCCCAGGCTGGCTTTGAACCGTGATCCTCAGATTTGAGGATCTGAGTAGCTAGGATTACAGGCATGAGCTACCACTACCCAGCTATCTGCATCCATTTCTACAAACTATACTGAGTTAAAGAAAACTAAAAGTAAAAATAACCCATTATTTTTCCTTCTATCACCTACTCTAGTTTGCATGATTTTACCTGTTTAATGTGTCTGTTTTATAACTTATTAAAATAATTTTAAGATACTAGAAATAATATACAACATCAATAAAATGAAATCAACTATTAATAAAAATAAATCCTTATGCTCAAAATCAATGGGTGTAAATTACATTTAAAAAATCATTCTGCTTCTATAGGGACATACATTAGTATTTAAAATACACTTATAAGAAATACAGCTTAACTAAAATATTGAGAGTGGTCCTTTGGGATGAATGTACAAGGAGGCATTTTAAGTAGACAACAATGACTATCTTCTGAACTATTCAGGGGCTAGTGGGTGGAGAAAATGATAATACTTTTCCCTTTAATGCATTTCAATAAGCTAATATTAATAATTCACAATTAACCCAGCTATTAATTTATAAGGTTTCTATGCCTACAGTCATCTACAAAGTACACTGTTCTAGTAGATTTGTAATAAGGAAATTTTACTTATTGAAACATTTTTGTTCTTGTAGATTGTTTATATTTCTAACAAGTACTGTATACTAATTTAAACTGATTTGAACCCAGAAAGCTCTGGAAACCTGCTGTTTACAATACCAACCATTATTTACAAAGAACAAATGTGTTATTATGGCTTCATACCTGATTCAGTCACATTCAGCTGTCTGTTCAGTAACATTCAGCTGCATGGCTCCCACTTCTACTGTGAGTTATCAATGAGCCATAAAACTGCAAGCCAGAAGCAAGAATCTCAGAATATTTTCAGCATCAGGCAATCAGAAATAATTGTAAACAAAAAAACTGTCTAGACTGATCAACTGTGATATCCTCTCAGAACTAGCCCCAAGTCATTCTTAGCAGAGCCAATTTCACCTGAGACCTTAATAGTTAGGTAATATTTATAGAACAAAAAGCCCAAAACAATATCAAATAGTTTCATGTTGTTTTATCCACACAATTTATTAGCATGCATGCTATAATAACAATATAGCATCTGTTTGAGAAACATTGGAATCAAATCTGACACAGAAGTATTTCCTGTTTACATTAGTTTTTGTGGTACTCTCTTTCCAGTTCATCAAACTGCTGTCAAAGAGCATTCTAAAGATATGGCACAAGCAGTGCATGGAAAACTTTATAGCAGTGAAAAACTGCAAGGCAATAGAATTTAAGACCTGAATTTTATGGTTTGAATGGAAAATGGAAAGTATATTTTAAAACTAAATTTTACTTTAGAAGGAGGTGGTTGCTATTAGTTGTCCTTGAGAAGGGTAAAAAGGAATAAAGGAAATTTTCAGCATAGTATAAAATTTTAAACTGAGCAATCTAAAAGGCTTTTGAGTATAAAACGTTTGACGAAGTTTGAAGAAGGTGAGATTGAGTTATTTTATGGAGATTTGCTATGGACTGAAACTGTGTGTACCCTAAATTCACACACACGCACACACACACGCACGCACACACACACACACACACGGGACTGAGACTAGCCTGTAGAAAACTGTGAGTCTCCATACCCTTGGAAAGGAAGCTGGACATCAAGACAGGAGCCTATGATTCCAGTGAAAATTTGGAATCCTAAAAGTAGGTAGATCTGTGTTTGGACAATGTCCAAATGAGAAGTAAAACCCTATCCAAATTGTATAAAAAGGAATGGAGGTGGGGCTGAATGGCATTGTATCATTCTACCAAGTCTGAAGGTTTGAGATCAAGACCCAAGTACATTAGAAAAAAAAAATAGGTTCCAGAGAGAGTGATGATATTGATACAGGAGTTAAATCTTTTTTTGAAAAGTGAAGAAAAATATGCTAACATTTAATACATCACTGCAATAAGGTACAAGTAATATTTTTGAAATTAATCTAAAGATAAAGACTTTGCCAGACACTGGTGGCTCATGCCTGTAATTCTAGCTACTCAGGAAGCTGAGATCTGAGGATCACGGTTCAAAGCAAGCCCAGACAGGAAAGTCTGTAAGACTCTTATGTCCAATAAACCACCAGGAAACCGGAAGTGGTGCTGTGGCACAAGATGGAATTAGTAATTAGTATGTCTTGTGGATTATCATCATCATCATCATTTTCATCATCATCATTATCTTATGCTAGTACTAGTGCTTGAAACCAGGGTCTTTCACTCTCACTTGGCTTTTTACCTTATGGCTGACACTCTACTTATCATTTGAGCTCTAGTTCCACTTAGAAATTTTGCTGATTATTTGAAGATAAAAGTCTCAAATTTTCTTTCTTGACCTGGTTGCAAATTGAGATCTTAATGTCTCAACCTTCTGAGTATCTAGGATTACAAGCCACCACTAGCCGTTATGGATTTTCATTTTAAAATCTCCAACTTAATGGTAATTTTAAATCTAGAATATTTACCTCCTCTTGGCTTCAATAGTATTTTGTAGTTAAAGAAAAAAAATTATCAAAGAAGACTTTCAGTGTCTAAAATAACCCACTGAAGAAGGTCTATTTAAGGGAAAATATAGATTGCCTAATTGGGCTATTGTCTGGTGATATGTCAAGGTTTCCTAAGGACAGAAACAAAAGTTTCTGGAAGTCAGATGAAAGACAAAGGACAAAAAATGGATTGTGCTGAGGTATATGGTGATTAGAGTGGCCTAAGTGAGGGATGTGTGGTTCCTCCTTTTCTCACTTCCTAATTATTCATTAAGCGGATAAAGGAGCAGTTATAAAAAAAACATAATAAGATTTCTTTACTTGATCCTCAGTACAGTTGGTTAATGGAGGACTGTGAGTTCTGGGAGGAATTTCAGATAGCCATTCTCCTTCTTTCTTAACATCTATAGCTGGATGCTTATAGAGTAGGCAGGAATCTTGTTCTGTGATTATTGACTCTTGATACAGAGAAGGATGCTTTTGTTTTATGGCTGGAGTTCTGGAAACTTTGGAGGGAGAAGGGGTGATTTTATCATGGATGTTTCAAAGCATTTAAAAGTGACTGCTTCATTGCAGTACTACTTAACACTTGACTGTAAGCTCTAGAATACAAAACACAAATAATAATCTTAAAGAATGAATGAAAAAAGAGTTGTGATTTTATATGTAAATGACATAAAAATTTTAGGATAATACATTAAAATACAACTTTATGAATAAGAGTTTCTAAAATGGGTGAAACAAAATTAATGAACTGCATGTATAAAGCTATGTATAATTCATATATATAATTCATTGATTAAAATTAATTTAAATATGTTTATGAAAGAAATTAAATTAAATATAAAGAATAGCTTAATATCAAAAGTTCCAAGAGAATGGAATAAAACTATATTTATGATAAGAATGATCAGAGCTTTATGAGTGATTTGGAAGTGAGAAAAGCAGGTAGAAATGAGGTAAACCAAAATGACAAGAGAATGCAGACTTCTGGTAAGTCCCCAAACTAGACTAGAAAGTCAGCATCATTAAAGATCTTGTAAATCTGATGAAGGTCTTTATTGTTTTCTGAAAAGAGACATGTCTGTGTAGGCCAAAGACAAGAAGATATGCATAGAGAACAGATTTGAAAAGAAACAGTTGTCAGGCAGGAGGAGGGTAATAAAAGGCAGGATGGACAAAGTTACTTTGTGTAACTCTGAAAAAAATGTATACAAAAAATTTTAATTTTATATCTATACCATTTTTTTAATAAGAAATAAAGTTACTTAGTGTCACATAGTCATGACATTTCTTTCTTTTTTATTTTTATTTTTTGGTGATACTGAGACTTGAATTCAAGTCTTTGATCTTGCTAGACTGGCTCTCTATTGCTTGTGCTATGCCTCAAACCTTCAGATTAGGTTATTTATTAGATAGGGTCTCCTTTTCTTCCCCAGGCTGAGCATTTCAAATTAGGGGTTTGAGCCACTGTCAGCTAGGTAATAGTGCTTTCTAATGTGCACTGTGACAGAAAACAATAAAAAATAAAGTATTTACACTAAGATAACTTTAATTTTAGTATCTTGTGATCGTTTCAGTAGTTGGCAATGATAAAATGCCTTATTCTGAAAACTGCATTCATAGCTTGAATTAGTTTCTATTTATTTCTCTTTATCATTTTTTCTTTACATTGGCACTCTTTAATATCAATTTTCTAATTAATTTTCTGCTTTCAAATATTAAGTGAAATATTTTTGTAGGTTTCAGTATTGAATACTCCTAAAATTTCTTATTCTACTCATAAAGACATTAAATATTTTTTATAGCTATGACACCTGGCCACAAGTTCTTGTGATCCTGTTAGTTTGTCATATTTTTATTGTAAGTATTTTCCAGAAGCTATTAGGCTATGAGTGTGATACCTGTAATATATAATATTTCATAAAGACCTCACTGTTATGTGTTACTAGGTCTTGCTGAAGAGTGTGCCATATTCTGTTCAGTTTTATTAGTTTTCTTACCAAGGTTCTTTTAGAAGAAACCAATACTAATTCAGTTAGATTGACAGAGGGTATTTTGTAGTTATATTTGTTTTTAAAAGCAAAACTGAGACTGTATGAATTTAGAGATGGAAAAACAAAATTTCACAAACTAATATTTTGAAAATCATTATAAAGAAATTTGATATTTCAGATATTATTAAAAGGAAGAAATACATTAAAAGATTATCAAGTTTTAATTTTGAATATGAATCAAAGTTTTCTTTCAAAAATGCTATAAGTAAAAGCATTCTGTGAAATCTAATACAAGATTCAACTTTCACCAAGATACTCTCTATATAAAACATCAAAAAAGTCTACACATGTTAATCTTTAGACTGAGATACACACACACACACACACACACACACACACACACACACACACACACACACACACACATCGTTAAAGCTCTAGGTTTCTTGGGAGTGCAACCAGGCTAGGTAGATACACAGACACTCCACTGACAGAATTTCTAGAAGGCCTATAATGCTCATAAAAATCCATGAAGAAACTGATCAAGTAGTATTTCAGGAAGGCTAATTTAGTCTCCAAAGAATCAGTGAATCACATTAAACTACAAAGGCACATTCCATTTTAGAACTGTAATACTTTTCAAAATTCACTTTTTACCTGCTAATCTTTAGAGATATTTCTTTGTGAAGATAATATGGGTGCATTTTGTGACGGGATTATTAACTGAATGTGGTTTAGAGTCTAATGGATTTAGAATTTCCCATCTTCCAGGAAATTGGAATTATTGTAAAGCATACAATCAGCACAGACTTTTGCTTATAAATTTATACTATTCTTTGTAGTATAGATTTATACTATTTATACTAATCTATTCACACTTAATGTAGATTTCCACCCAAATTCTTATTATCCTGAGAATGATTGCTACAATATAAATTCAATACATTGATGATAAAACTTCATTATTAAAAGTTATAATTTTAATTTAACTTAATTATCTCAGAAAGCTTAATTTATGTCATTAACTAAGACAAAACTTTCTCCTTATATTATGTTCAGAGTAAACTAAGGAATGTATGTAGCTGTTTGGTGCTATGGTCAAGAAAATAACTTTTCCTTCCTGAGATATTTTGTATTTTGGGTTTATTGTGGATTTTTTATATTGTATCCGTTTATTACTAAGTCAAATGTCACTGGTTATTTCCCTGTCATATAACTCATTTTCTTCAAGATTCCAAATGTCTAACTAACTATTTTTTTTCAGGATAATGAATTGTTCACTATCTATAAGAAGGTGCAGGTTTTCAATCAAGAAATACTTTGTAACTATAGTCTCCAATTATAAAACATAAACTTAGTTTTCCTAGCAGAAGCTTTAAGTATTGAAAAGATATTTCGCTCTAATTGTGATATGTCAATGCTTTGGAATTCCACATAGTTTGCTTTGGGGGAAGAAAGAGTTAATGCATAACTATACAAGATATTTAATATCCATGAAAACAAAATATCTGCAAAATGTCTGGTAACCATTTTCAGTGATTGCATAAACAATGTCACCAACAAAGATTGTATATTCAACAGAATCAAGCAACTCTAGCAGGGACACAGTTTGTAAATATAGCAATATGTTTTACTTAGAAGTAAAACAATTTAACACAATGCATTTACTAAAGATTAGTGGTGGTGTTCTAGTTTTAAGTCACTGTAAAAGTACAAGTGAAAGCAACTAACACGGAAAAGGACTTTTATCATGTACCTATCAGAAAATAAAATATTCAAAATAGGATATTTTGATATTTCTTTTAGAATGTCAAGCCTGAGGTTTCTGACTTCTGACAGAGATGTTTAGAAAGAACAGGCATCACCAATGATAAGATTAAATGAGTAAGTTAAACTGTAGAAATGTTAAACTGTAGAAATTCTATTGGGAGTGATATCCCTAAGATAAATAAAATACAAATACACATAAATAATGAATCACTCACAGCATGTGACAGTAATACAAAAGGTAAACATTCTTCTGACATGATAAATTTAAGTTTAGTGAGGCAACATTTCTATTATTTGTGTAAATATAGAAAAAATGAGCTTTTCTCTTTCTCATGGAGAACAAATGTATACTGAATGATGCTGCAATATGCCTCTAGTGTTTTCTGCTTTGGTGTGTATCAATTCTTTTCTTTCATGGAAATAATTAGTAAATGAATTTATTCTTATGCATAAATATATGTTTATGTGTAATTATATGAGTATAAATGATAGAAAATATATAAAACTGTTATTGTAGAACTCTGAATGTAATCCTGTGAAGTAGATTTATGACATAATTTAGTATAACTACAGTACCATTATTTGAATTTGCAGAAGATATAGCAGTATATTTCCATATAGACCATAATGTGAAGATTACATCTCATTTTAATAAGCATGGTACTTTGTATAATGTTAGTTAAAATATGCCCCTATTTAAATACCTAAGTTAAAAGAAAATTTTATAATAAATTAAACTTTAAAACAATAGAGCAATGCTGTTCTTAAAAATTTATAAGTGAACTATATTAAAGCTTCTTGATATGGTAAAATATTCCTAACAGCAAATTGTTACTAATGAATAAATTATTAAATCAACAAGAAACAAAAGAATTAAACCATTTATGCATATATTCCAGACTAAAAGAGAGGGAGATTAAATCATGTTCTTTAAATTTGGTCTGACATTGCAACGTTCTTCCAAAGAATGTTAAACAGAAAGAAGGAGAAAGAGGGGAAAGAGGAATGTGTGTTTAGTGCAAATGACAAAAGTATTTCTGCCAGGTGACCAATGTCCTTACTGGAAGACTTCTGTTTTTTTTATCTCATAAATTATTGGCTTTTTTAGTTCATTTATATCTTGTTGGTACTCTTTGGGCAATTTGTATTTCTCTAGAAATTCATCCATTTCTGCTAGGTTTTCCTTCTTCAGTGAATATGAATTCTGGAAATAGTTCTTTTTGATCATTTGGATGTCTTGAATGTTTTTTGTAATTTTACTGTGGCATCCATGCTCTTATTGATTTGGGTCTTCTCTTTTTTTGTTAATCTTGCAAGGAGTCTGTCAATTTTATCGACCTTTTCAAAAATCAGGTTTTTATTTCATTAATTTTGTTTATAGATTTTTAAATCTCTATCTTGGTTATCTTGCTCTGTTTAGTAACTTCAGCTTTTATTTTATTTTATTTTATTTTTTTTGGGGGTCCGGTCGTGGGGCCTGAACTCTGGGCCTGGGCACTGTCCCTCAGCTCTTCAGCTCAAGGCTAGCACTCTACCACTTGAGCCATAGCGCCACTTCCGGCTTTTTTCTTTTTGCTTATGTGGTGCTGAGGAATCGAACTCAGGGCCTCAGGCATGCAAGGCAAGCGCTCTACCACTGAGCCACCTTCCCAGCCCTTCAGCTTTTATTTTTTTCTTGCTTTTGTAACAGTTTTAATTGCTTCATCAGATTATTTAGTTGAGCTGCTACTATTTCTTGATGTGTTCTCAGAGCAATGCACTTGCCTCTTAAGACTGCTTTTGCTATGTCCTAGAGGTTCCATTGTGATGTATTTTCATTTTCATTGAATTTGGGGAACTTAATAATTTCTTCTTTAATTTGTTCTGTGACGCAGGTATTATTCATTAGTGTGCTATTCAGCTTCCATGTATTTGAGTAATTTCTGCAGTATGCTTTGTTCTTGAGAACTAGTTTGATTCCACTATGTTGGGATAGAATACAAGAGATTATGCCAATCCACTTGTATTCATTTAAATTCTTTGTATAAACTATGAGATGAGATGATCTATTTTGGACAAAGTTCCATTGCCTGCTAGAATATGTATTGGGTTGTGGTTGGGTGAAAAACTCAGTAGATATTTGTTAAGTCCATTTGGGATATGGTATCATTTATTTCAGAGGCTTCTTTGCTTATCTGTGTTTGGGTGACCTATCCTTCAAAGATAGTGGAGTATTAAAGTCCCCAACTACTAGTGTATTTGGGTCTATCTTGTTCTGTAAGTCTGACAGTATTTTACTTAATGTATTTAAGTACTCTATTGTTTGGTGAATATACATTGATGATTGTGATATTTTCTTCTTGGATTGTTTCCTGTATTAATATGTAGTGAACTTCTTTTTCCTTTTTTTTTACTGATTTTAATGAGGAATCTATTGTGTCATTTATCAAAATGGCAACCCCTGACTTCTTGCTAAGTGTATTTGCATGGAAGATCTTTTTTCATCCCTACACTCAGAGTTTGTTTTTAATCTTTGGCTGTGAGATATGTCTCTTATAGACAACAAATGAATGGACCTTGTTTTCTGATCCAATCTGCACTTCTTTTTCTTTTGACTGGTAAATGGAGCCCATTAATGTTTATGATTATTATAGAAAGATGCAATATATTTCTTGCCTTTTTAGAACTTGCCTGCATTTTGCCTCTTTCCTTTTCTTGTGCTTCCTAAATTGATCTCCTAGTAATTTTTGTCTGATGTGGTTCCCTGTTCATAATTATTTTCTTTGAGTTATGTTGCTCCTTTTAGTATTTTTTGTAATGCTGGCTTCTTGTTAATGAATTCCGTTATTTTTTTAAATTATTTGAATGTGAATGCCAGCTTCATTGCATATACCAGTCTGGGTTGGCAATTGTTGGTTTTCAGGTCTTGGATTGTACTTTTCCAGGCTCTCCTTGCATTGGGAGGCCCGCAATGATTCTAATTTTCTTTCCATTGTAGAATAGCTCCTTTGTTGATTTTACAGCATTTAAAATCAGCTCTTTGCAACTCAGGTCTAGTGTATTTACTACAGTGTGCCTAGAAGTGCTTCTTCTAGGATCCTGTCTACTAAGTGTTCTTTATGCTTGGGTTATGTGGGTGAAGTTTTCTCTTTTGAGATTGGGGAACTTTTCTTTAATAATCTTATTGAATATGAACTATATCCTTCTATTCTGGTATTCTTCACCTTCATCGATCCCAATTATAGAAAGATTATATTTTTTTGACATTGTGTGCCAGTTCTTGGAGTTCCCTTTGATAATTTCAGATTGTTTAGTTGTTGTTTTTTTTCCATATCTATGACTTTCTCCTCCAGCTCCTCTGTTTTATCTGATATTCTCCTGATATTCTCCTTTCAATCTCATTCATTCTGTTACCTATGGCTTTCATTTTGGTTTGCATGGCAGAAATTAATTCATTTATGGTTGTTTATATAGGTTTTAAAAGTGTTAAGTTCATCTTTTAATGAGGTATGTACTATGTCTATTCTTCACTGCTAGGTCTTCTTTGTACTTTTGAAATTGCTGTTGTATCTCTCTTTTTATTTCTTTGGCCAATTCTGCCATCATCTCTTTAATTAATATTTTGTTCTCCATTTCTTCTTTGCTTTCACTGGAATTCTTTCCTGGGTTGATGCTGGATTTGGGGTATGGTTTGTTCATAAATCTTGTAATCTTTTGTTGTCATTTGCACATTTGGGTTAAGAATTTGTGGGGTTTGTGGCCCAAGCTCTGTCTTTTGTTGTTCAACTGGTGGAAGTCTTTGTTTGGCCTGAACTGGTTCTCAGTGTGTTGCCTGTGCTTAGGGCCACTGTGCATACTCTCTTGGCAGCCCCGGTGTTGGTGGGTGCTCCTCCAGTGGCTGGAGCATGTGCATATTTTGCGGTACCGGTCAGGATCCAGTGGCCTAGGTGATTTAAGATCCCAGTTATTACATACTTATTTGTCAGTTCTCAGTGGGCTGGGACCTCCTCCAGTTGCTGGAACTTTAAGTGCAATTCCCAGCTCCACTCAGCTAGGGACCAACGGGGGAGCCTGCTTGATTCCCCTACCTGCACCACACAAGTGCTTCTGCTGGAGCCCACATGCAATTACTGGTGGAGCTCAATTCACAGGCTGCTGGAACCCTTGGCTTCCAGATTTCAACCAGGGACTAAAGGCTTAATCTGCTTGATCTCCCACCTGGGGCACACAGGTGAAGCTCCTTCTGTACAGTAGCCCAGGTGGAAGGGGGAGGGTTCTGGGTAAAGCTCTGGGGGGTCACTGGGAACCTCTGGTCTCCCATGTCAGGGGAGTGAGGAAGAAAGGAGTCCCCGTGGGTTACTCACTGATCCTCCAACTCATAAAGCTCTGTCCAGCGGTGCTGTGGCACATCTCTGTATCTATACGCTGCAACTTGCTGGTTGCCAGTCACCACCATGCTCTATTGTGATGATTGTGGGCTGAGCAGTGTGTGGTGGTGGGAGGTCCAGATTTTGGTTTCAGGATCCCTTGCCTCCTGTCAATGTCTATGCTGTCCTGGTAAAGCTGTGGAAATTTTCTACATTTGGGTTCTATGTTCTACTGGTGGTTCTGTGGACCCAGGCAGCAGCGGGCTGAGATGCTTTTGCAGCTTGGTGGTGCAGAGCCGTGCCGCCAGCGAGGAGTGGGGGAGGGGTCTTTGTACTTTTTCATCTTTGTGTAGATTCTGAGGTTCTTTTCTTTTGGGGCTTGAACTATGGGCTTGGGCGCTGTCCCTCAGCTCTTCAGCTCAAGGCCAGCACTCTATCACCGGAGCCACAGCGCCATTTCCGGTTTTCTAATGGTGTATTGGAGATAAGAGTCTCACAGACTTTCCTGCCCTGGCTGGCTTTGAACCGCGATCCTCAGATCTCAGCCTCCTGAGTAGCTAGGATTATAGGCATGAGCCACTGGCACCCGGCTCGCTGTTGTCAATCTCTTGGGGGAAGTGGATGTTGGAACCTGAACTCTCTATTTGTTTGGAGAGAGCTATGGTGTTTCCCTACCCTTTTATCATCATCTTCGATCTGCTGTGCTGACTAACAAAATTATTTGAGATAGTATTGGAGGAGGTACTTCCCTCAGATCCTTTAAATCTATTCTTCCTTCTGACTCCTTTTCCAAATGATAGAAATGGAAACTCAGAAGCTGAAACCTCTTAGGAAATAGGCCTCTTGACCCTGAGCTGTGAGATTTGTGGACAGCTGAAACCATTGTTAGGTTTTAATTAAGTTAGGAGAGTGAGTGAGTGTTACACTCACTTCTCACATCTCATCTTCAGAGATGCAAGACAACTTTACTTTTTTAGGCCCAAGAAGAGAACAGCTGTACCTTGGAGTCGGTGTTGCTATAGAAGGGGCAGAAACATGAGCCATCTTGACAGATGAATACACTGTGGCTATCCCTTGAGCTTGACTGTGGTGGTAGTGGTCAGCCAGCTCCACTTAGGATATAAATTGGATGGGTTAAGGGTCTTAAGAAAAACTTGATCCCCAGGCAAAACTGAGGGAGAAGGAAAGGATCCTTGATGAGGCTGAGGGAGACATTCATCATCA
This sequence comes from Dipodomys spectabilis, assembly GCF_019054845.1. Classification (NCBI taxonomy): domain Eukaryota; kingdom Metazoa; phylum Chordata; class Mammalia; order Rodentia; family Heteromyidae; genus Dipodomys; species Dipodomys spectabilis. Next base: position 10,530,317 of record NW_024871113.1, on the reverse strand, counting down.
TGTCGGCCTAACATGTTTAAGAAAAGTTATGACAGGAAGATAGTCTATTAATGGAGTCTTTCTATTGTTAGTGAGGAAATTTCCTAGGAGGAAAGGTTTTGCATACTAATTCAAAGGGGATGAGAAAAATAGGGCAGTGGGGGGTCGCACATAAATAGGTAAGTGCAAGAGGTAATCCCACTGGCCAGGGTTTTTGGGGTTCCAAAGTTTAGTAGGTTGTGTTTAAGGAGAGCATTAGCTCTTTCAACTTTCCCAGAAGACTGGGCCCTATAAGGAATGTGAAAATTCCACTGGACATTTAAAAAGGTTGCCATCTGATTGGGTTCTTTAATGTTGGGCAGAGCTAGTGCTAGAGCCTGAATAAAGCACCTGCTTCAGTATTTTAAACAGGGTGTCAATGGACTTTGTAAGGTCCAGTGGCTCTTGTTGGAGGCTCTTGACTGCCTCATGAAGAGGTTTGGCCAAAGTAGCAAAACCAGGTATCCAAATGTGGAGAAAGCCCATGAGTTCCATGAAAGATAGAATGTCCTCCTTAATCTGTAGGACAGAGAGAGACTAAATATTTGTTTTTCTATCAAGAGTAATTCTCTTTGTGGGAGTTATAGACAGACTCAGGTATGTTACCTCTGATTTTGTTATCTGGGCCTTAGAAAGGGAGACTGTATATCCTTTGGTCAGTAAAAAATTGAGGATATCAGCTCCTCTGAGTTGGTGAGTCAGCTCAGAGGAAGGGCTGTATAGAAGGAGATCATTCACATACTGAAGGATGACACTAGGAGACACCTGAAGAGAAAGGAGATCCTTTGCTAACGCTTGTCCATAAAGATGGGTGCTGTCTCAAAACCACTGAGGGAGGACTGTCCAGGTGAACTTTTGTGTCTTAGAAGTGTCTGGGTCTACCCAGTTAAAAGCAAAGAGGTCCTGGCAATTGGGGTGCAAAAGGATTGTAAAGAACACATCCTTTAGATCCAGCACCAAGGAGTGGGTAGTACCACTAGATATCTGTGAAAGGAAAGGTTAAGCACAACAGGATGAATAGGAAGGACTGTAGCATTAATAATGTGCAAGCCCTGAACTAGGTGATAGGTTCCATCAAATGTAATTACTGGCAAAATGGGGTGTTAAAGAGGAAGTTAGCCAGTTCTGAGAAATCTTTGTTTAATAAGTCAAAGGATGATGAGTTTTATGCCTTGCCTATGTGAAAGAGAAATAGGATATTGGGGTGTGTTGGGGAAATGGGTAGGGTCCTTAAGTTTAATGAGGACAGGAATATGGTGTTGAGAAAGAGTAGATGTGGAAGTATAACAGATTAAAGGGTTGACCTTATGTGGAGAGAGGGGAGAAGGGTTCAGTTGGGATGTTATGGGTGGAGGTTCATCTAAGGATAAAAGTAGAATAGATATCTGCTGTTTTGGGATATGGAATGAGAGAATTTTGGAATATGGAATTTGGAGAGCAAGTATCTTCCTAGGAGGGGGTATGGACAGTAGGCTAAGATTAGAAATGAATGTGAAAAGGGAAAGTTTTCTATTTCACATGATACCAGTCTAGTAGTTGGGAGGGGGACAGGTAGGGAGGCCACTGACACTCACCACTGAGATCTGGGAGGGAAACATTGGGCTTACATATTGAGATAGCACTGAAAAACTGGCTTGGGATCCAAAAGAAAGGATATGAGCTTACCAGCTACTTGACAGCACATCCTGGGCTCCTCCATTGTGATGTCCTTGGGAGCCAGTGGGCCTAGGCACCATCATTTTTATGTATCCAAGCAGAACATTTCCAGTGAATTGGGCTTCTCTATGACCTACCGTGTGGAGGCATGAAGAGACAGTTGACTACCTAGTGTTCCTGTTGTCCACACTTTGGGTAGGGTCTGAGTGATGGTAGCAGACCAGGGAAGGTTCTTGCCCTGGTCTGCTACCATTGGCTTTCCTGGATGCATTTGAAACATGGTTGGGTGGTGTGTGGTGGTGCCCGGATGTCAGCATCCAGGAACTGATAATGCTCCCTTTTACAGGCAGTCTTATCAGTGATCTCCTGATTCTCCTGATTATTGAAATCCTGAAATACTATGCTCACAAGATGTCATTTAGGGGGTTTGAGGGCCATCTTCAGCCTTTTTAAGCTTTTTTCTAATATCAGGGGCTGATTGGGAGATAAAATGAATATTAAGGACCACCATGCCTTCTGTTGACTCTGGAACCATCATGAGGCAATGGGGAATTCAGCTGGATTTTCATTGGGTCTTTGAGTAACCTTCCTTAGTTTATCATACTTGACCAGGTAGTAGGCTGCTTTCTGAAGGACAGTCACCAGACAATTTATCATCCTATTTCTACTTTCCCTACCAGGAGGATTCTTTTGATTATTCCAATTGGACTGTTCCTTGAGCACAGCTGTTGCCCCTTCTGGGAAGTCATCATCTAGGCCTGTGGATTTCATAGGCGTGTGCGTAGGTGGCAGTCCAAATCCTTTCTCTTTTCTCAGTTTTAAGGGTGGAAGAAAATATTACATAGAAGTCATGCCAAGTAAGGTCACAGGCCTGAACAAGATATTTAAACTCTTAAATGTAACTATCAGAGTCTTGGGAGTATGATCCCAGCCACTTTTGAATCTGGGAGAGATCAAACATTGGAAACAGCTCATGGATACGAACAACGCCCTCCACCCCTGCAATCTCCTTCAAAGGGCACAGGAACTTGGTGGCGGTTGTGAGCCACTAGTGAAAGATCATGTGTGAGCCATGGGAGGTGAGTGAAGAGGGGACAGAGTGGGAGGAGGCAGAGAGGGAGAAGGTAGGGGAGTAGTAATGGAAGGGTTGGCAGTGTCAAAAAGGCAGTCAGTCAGGATCCAGAGGCAGCTTGGGGCTCTGCGGTGTCTTGGCAAGGATGGGCTGCCCACATTCCAGGAGGATAAGGAAGGTTGGATATGATCGACTGTTACAGAGAGCAAGAATGCCTAGATATATAGGACTTCTAACCATTTACCATTGTCATGGCAAAAGCTGTCCAGATCTCTGAAAGTATTATAATCAGAAGTTTTATCTTAGGGCTGTTAATACTGATTATCTATTTTATACTTTGTTCAGGCCTTATTGCAATAGAAAATAAGGAGCCTCGGCTTTAAAGGATCCTTAAGAGAAAGTACATCTAGAGAGCATAGGAGGCATCCGAAGGAAGTGGCCTACCTCAGGAATGACTGACAGCACCCAATTTGAAGTGTAAAAGCTGTCGGGTCAGTGTTAAAGAGGTTACCAGGTGGAAAGTGTCCCTCTCTATCTAGGTATCTTTAGAACAAGTGCCACATCTTTGGGTCTGGCATTCCTGACCCAAAAAATGACTGGGATAGGCCATAGGAGCCCACTGGCATGGTGCCATGTCAGGTGAGAGAGAAAGATTGAGCAACAGAAGGCCTGTAGAATAGTATGGTGTGTATGCAGGAGCCAGCAATGGTAAAGGCAGGAAGTCCCACATGGACTTCAGTCCATGAAAAGGGTGGTTAGGAAGGAATTGGTCCTCAGAAAAATAAAAGCAGGGGGAATTCTGCAATTCCTGACTCAAAGCCCCTCCCATATGCTCAACACTACGTTAGGTTTTAATTAGGTTAATGAAACTACCACATGGTCTTAAGGTGGGAAAAGAAAAGTTTATTCTTGAAATATTGGCCTTCTATGAGGTTGGGGTGCTCACAGCAAAGGGACAGGTAGCGGTTAAGTGGGAGAAGGTGTGACAAAAGAGGATGTGGACATGATCCTCAGAGTATACTAGGGTAGTCCAGTATCTGACTTTAGAGGAAGGGGAGGCAATGGCCCCCAGGTGTGCCAGTCACCTAATAACACAGGAAGAGGGCTAAGACTTCTACAGGAGATTATATGGGGTCCTGCCTAAAAAATAGGGGAAGTCTATATTCAGATTCTCACACAGACTCAAATGGAGAAAGGGACCTTCCCAGGCAGAACTAGCAAGCATTTTTCTCACAATACTGGTGATGTATGTATACTATGAAATATATATCACAGAGACTAATAATTTTAAACAGTTAGGAAATTAACATTAAAAATAGCAATTAATTTGCAAGAATCTTCTATTTCATCTTGGAGTTTATCCAAAGGTTAATTTTCAGAAAGGAATTATTAATGATCAAAGATCTAAGAGTAAAAAAATATATACAATATTTTTCATTTAGTAATCATATGTAAATATTTTGTTGAATACTTTTTTCAATTAAGTTTTTTATTGTGAAAATTCTGGACAAAGGGGTTACAGTTACATGAACAAGGTAATGAGTACATTTCTTATCCAGCATTGTTGCCTCCTCCTTTGTTTTTCCCCTACTATCCCTTCCCTCCCACCTCCTCAGGTACCCCTCCACCCCCACCTAAATTGTAAAGTTCATTTTTTGACATAGCATCTTGCACATCTCATTGTTGCAATGGGTCAATCTGTATCCCTATTTAAACAATTTGTTTTTTCCCTTCCCCTCCCCAAATTATACCAACAGCAAATACCATGGGGGAGGGACATACAAAGCAACAAAAAAATCATATGGTACCTTATAAATACGTTATAAACAATAACAAGGAAGAAAAAAACTTTTGTATCCTTATCTTGGGCTTCATTTCGATTAATATCATCTTATCTGACACATACTTTACTCCTGTCTATTTTATGAAAAATAAGTAGAAGGAAACATCATTCTATACTATTTAAAGGCATAATTGGAAGTGATCAATTCTTGAGTTTGATTTGCCAATTGTCCTAGATTGTTTCTTATCTTAATACCAGTAGGATAGTTTTTTTTTCTGTGTTTTTAAAAATTTTTGTTTTGTTTTGTTTTTCCTGAAAGAGGTATCAGAGAAGAGGACTGAATGAAAATCAACTTTCACTGCCATCAATCTTTGCTGCTGTAACTTGACAACAAGAATGTTCCAATAATGGAAAAATATTTTGTAGCTATGCTGAAGGCTAAAAAACAATGACTTAGCCAGAGATGAGCAACATATAAAACACAGACTTTGTCCTTACACATGCCATCCTTAGAACTAATTAAAACCATTAAATTATCATGCTTGTTTTAAACTTTGGTAATTATATAATTTTATGTGTGTATCAATATATTAGGTATATAGGTCATAAATAATAATTGCTTTCTGCTGACCAATGTTGCAATTAAGTTTTATCAGAATAAATCTTGTCTGAATTACCTGTTTTCAAACCCTGACATGTTATATTTACTTTATATTAGACATTTATATGGGTATGTTTGAGTTTTGATAGAAAATATTGTCCAAAAATCCCATATATTAAAAGTTTTATTCTAAAATGGTAGATCCAATTTCTGAGAGGTAACTGGACCATAATGGTTCTAGCCTAGTCAATAATTTAATCCTTTGATGGTATTACGGGGATAAAGTGCCTTGTTAGAGGAAATCTATCATTGTGAGTGTCTCCTGCCTCTCTCCTCTTGCTTCCTGGCCTCCATTAGGTAACCAAGTACCACTCCATAGTCTCTAGCTGCCATTAAGTCTACCTTAATTAGGACCAAATTGTAGGACCAGGTGACCAACTATGAACTGAAACCTTCTGAAATCATGAGCTAAAAATCTTTTTTAAAAATGTTTTTCTTGGGGCTGGGAAGGTGGCTCAGTGGTAGAGTGCTTGCCTTGCATGCCTGAGGCCCTGGGTTCGATTCCTCAGCACCACGTAAGCAAAAAGAAAAAAGCCGGAAGTGGTGCTGTGGCTCAAGTGGTAGAGTGCTAGCCTTGAGCTGAAAAGCTGAGGGACAGTGCCCAGGCCCAGAGTTCAGGCCCCACGACCGGACCCCCCCAAAAAAAGTTTTTCTAAGTACTTGTTACAAAATCTCACTAACACTGCCTATGACTGGCAGGTAAAATTAACAAAACAGAATTGGTTTTTAGAGAATTCTTACTTTAGTGCTGTGAATGCCAGTAGTTAGGTAAAATATTATATTGTCATATTTAACATGAGTTGTATTTCTCTGAAATATAGTGTTCAGTTGTCTCTCTCAGGGAAGATAAAATCTAAGACTACTCTTGATTTTAAGTACTGAAGATAGTATGCAACCCTACATAATGCTATGTGAGTTTTTTTTTCTTTTTTTTTTTTTGGTCCGGTCGTGGGCCGGACTGTGAGTTTTTTTTTCTATGCCTATCTATCCACAAAAATGTTTCAATTATAAATTAGATACAACTAATAATAAAATAGGATAGTTGTCGCACTATATGGCTATAAAATTTATTTAAATGTGGGCACTCTCCTTCAGCATATTTTACTGCACTGTCCTTTTCTTCTAGTAATGATGTGAGTTGATGCAATGCCTATGTGCTAAGAAGCAGAGAAGGGACTGATAAGCACTATGACAAGAGCATTGTAAATTGTGACAACTCCTGAGAAGGGAACACAGTGACCAATGGGCTTAATTTATATTCAGGGAAGACTATAAAGATGATATAAGGCTTCATCATGCTACTACTACAAGTGACAGATAATTTAAAACTTAAGAACTCCTTCTTCCTGGTGGTGGTTGTTCATGCTTGTAATCATAGCTATTCAGGAGGCTGAGGTCTGAAGAGCTCCATTTAAAGCCAGCCCAGGCAGAAAAGTCTGTGAGAGCCTTAACTCCAAGTAACCACCATAAAACCCATACGTGACACTGTGGCTCAGAGTGGTAGAGTGCAAAAGCTTAGGGAGAGTGCTCAGGTCTGGAGTTCAAGCCCTATGACAAGCAAAAAAAAACTACTTACTTCTAGAATTGTCTGTTTAATATTAAAGACTATACTTGACCATAGGTAACAAAATCCATGAAAATCAAAATCACAGAAAAGAAAGAGGACTTATAGAATATACAGAAGGTAAAGTCTTTTTTTTCCCTACACAATGTAGGATACTGAGACCACCTTGTTACAAAGGAATGCGAATTCAAAGCTTGCCTACACAGTTGGCATATGTCTTTATGTTTAAGAAGTACTTTCTCCTAGCTTTATGGGGGAAGGTAATTTCTTGTTTTCTTAAGAATCTTATGAAATTTTCCTTCTTTCTTCCTTTCTTCCTTCCTTTTTTCCTTCCTCCCTTCCTCCCTTCCTCCCTTCCTCCCTTCCTCTCTTCCTTCCTTCCTTCCTTCCTTCCTTCCTTTCTTCCTTTCTTTCTTTCTTTCTTTCTTTCTTTCTTTCTTTCTTTCTTTCTTTCTTTCTTTCTTTCTCTCTTTCTTTCTTTCTTTCTTTCTTTCTTTCTTTCTTTCTTTCTCTCGCCAGTCTTAGGGCTTGAATCTGAGTGTTGGTAATATCCCTGAGCTATGTTTCTCAAAGCTAACATTCTACCACTTGAGCCACAGAGCCATTTTGGGCTTTTTCTGTAACTAAAAGAAGATAAGAATCTTATCTCATGAATTTTCCATCTGGTGCTGGCTTTCAACCATGATCCTCAAATCTCAGCCTCCTGAGTAGCTAGGATTATAGACATGAGCCACCAACCATTGCCTGGTTAAAATTATATGTTAAAATAGGTTATCATATTATGTAGTGACACTCACTTATAACCTTAGTACTAAGGAGAAAGAAGCTGGAAGATGCCAGCATCTAAGCTTAGTCTACACAACAAAAATCTATCTTTAAAAAAGAATAAAAAATAATAAGCAAATAAACAAATAAATAAATAAATAAGACCTAATTCCTGGGTTTGAAAAAAAAAACAAACCACTTTTTTTAGGAACTAAGTAGCTTATTATTTATTCAAACACTGGGTTTATCAGTATATATTTTTAATTTATTATACTTTGTGAAAATTTTTATCATTTCAATTGATAATGAAACTTTAACTTTGATCAAAATTATATGCCAGAAATGGTTTTGATACAGTTACATGATTGGACAATGAAACAAATGATATAAACTAAAAAACAATTGATGTAGCACTGTTTGCTCTGAAAGAAAATACTCTCTCACTCTTCAGATCATTTCCATCTGGTTTCAGAAGCAATTTCTATACCAAACATTCAGGAAGAGGAAATCCAAACTAGAAAAGGCAGAAGCAATTGGTAACTAAATATTTTAAAGAAAGATAATAATTAACAATCTCAGTAACTGATACAAAAAAATTAATGCCCCAAAGTTACTTGAAAACAATATAAACAATAAAGAAATATAAAGAACTCTAGAAGGTCAGTACAAAAATAAACACTCTAATTGAAAAAGTAAAAATTAATAGGAGATAGAACTTTAAAGAGATAGTGCATGTAGTCTCTAAAGATACACAAAGTTGTATAATCATATTAATAATCAGATAAATGTAAATTGGAGGTACATTTCTACATTTCATGCATTTCCAGGAAGATCTAGACTATCATATGCATATAACAGAACATGATTCATCATTAATTCTTACAATTTGTGGTTGAGATGGTCAAGAAATTGCATGTAACCAGTTTATACAACCATTTTAAATATTTACATTATCCTGGAAATCTTAACATTTAAACTCTTGCTACCCATAAGTTGCCCTTTTAAGTATATACAAAATATAAACAATGTTAATGTATTCTCTGTGGTATTAAAACACTATTAATTAATTCATCACTTAGAACAAATATAAGTTCACCTAAAAGAAAATGGCTAAAAAAGCATTAAAATATTAGAAGACTCATACAGTTCTAAGAACAAATTAATTAGAACAATCTATGATATTGCTTATCAGTCCTATAAATAAGGTAAGTATATGATACATCCTATAAATATATTTGGTTTAAAAATCTGAAAAGTTTAGCCTAAATCAGTCATTTTTATGAAGACAAATTCCCAATAGAAAACCTTAAGTTACCAGAATTGTCTAGAAGAACTATGAAACTGACTTTTAACCAGTGCAATAATTCACATTTCTAACTTGGGTACGAGAGATGGGAACTATAGTGGGATAGGATCACATAGAAGGAATATACATATATAGATGTGTGTGTGTGTGTCTGTGTGTCTGTGTGTCTGTGTGTCTGTGTGTGTGCACGTGTGTTGTATATACAGAATATATATGCATATGCATGTGTATTCATTTTGTGAAAGTGAACGTGAGTTGATCAATGAAAAACAAGAACAATAGTATGAATTGGATGAATAATTCCATGATCTTCACTTGAGTCCTACAGATGAGAAACAACAGACACACACACACACACACACACACACACACACACACACACACACACACACACAGCAGATTATTTCAGGTAATTTGAAATTTAAAAGATACAGCTTTATTTTCCCTATTTTTAACATGCTCCATGAGCACTTACAATTTTGCTAGATGGAGTTCTTTTACTTCATGATTTATTTATTTTCTGTGTACATGTATGTTCCTGTCTTAATTTCCTTCACAATTTCTTTTGAAGTTCACTCCCACTTCCTTCCTTTTATCCTCCTCTCCTTCCTTCCTTTATTTTCTCCTTCTTTTCTTTTTCTTTCTTTCTTTCTTTCTTTTTTGTTGGTTGTGATTCTTGAAGTCACTTAGGGTACTATCCCTAACCTTTATTGCTCAAAATTAGCACTCTAACACTTGGAACCATGGCTCCATTTCCAGTTTTCTGGTGTTTAATTGGAGATAATAGTCTCATGGACTTTTCTTACTGTACTTGCTTTGAACTAGGATACTCATATCTCAACCTCCTGAGTACCGAGAATTACAAGATGAGCCATCAGTGCTTGGCTTTCTTCCTCTTTCCTTTTCTTCTATCTCTCTTCTCTGTCTTACCTCCTTTCCCTCTCTCCTTTTCTTTCATTCTCTCCCTTTCCCTCTTTCTCATTCCTTCTCCTCCCCTTCTTTCTAGTTCCTTGGAGACAGGGTCTTGATCTGTAGCCTAAACTGCTCTCCCAAAGGCAAGGATTTCATGCATGCACCATGACATTTGGTTTCATTCCATATTCTATTTATTAAAAAAACAACTTCACTACTTTCTCCATTATTATTCTTGGCTGTTAATGTGTGCAGGGTATTTTCCTTCACTGGACAGTGAAGGAAACCTGGAAGTACTTCTTTATATGTATTGCCAAAAAATGCACTGTACCTGGATTGTAAGCAGGCATTTAATAAATATCAAATTAACTCAAGAGTAAGGATCACAATGAACCTGGTAATTGAAAACTGTTGGACTGTTCATTATAAAGCCTACCATCTCAAATGAACTCTAATCTGCTCAACAATTTAATAGGCTAAAGTTCCAGAAATTTCATGCCATAGGCTTAACCCCAAAATGACCGTTAAAGAGAGAATTAGAAGGTCCACATTCTACTTCAAAATGAATTGTAAATCAATTTTTTTCTGTATCCTTCTTTCTTGTGACCATCTCCCTAACTTCCTGGTTAATGTGGTATTTTGTCTACTGGTTATTGCAAACATCATGCTCTCTTCACTTGGATAGGATTCTGTATATGCTACTCTCACTCTGCACACATTCAGTTTTTAGTTTATAGGGGAAAACTGAAATAATAAACAATTTTCCTACTTTGAAAATGAAGAACAAACAAAAATTGAGTCCATAGTACCTATTATTAAGTGTATATGCCAACTGTAATTCTAATTTCTATAACAGAAGAAAAATACTTATTTTAGCAAAAGAAACACATTTAAGCCTTTTACAGAAATTTCTATGAAAATTTGCTTATCAAGTTTATTCAGATGTCAGTTAACAAATACGAATATTTTTCTTTGCTTGCCACAGATCTCAATACTTCTGAAAAGAATTCAGAATTCTGCAGTTTCATAAAATGTAACCAAACTACTACACTGATATTCTACAAAACAATAGAAATATCTGTGTCTCTCACCCTGTCACTCTCTTGTTCCCTTCCACTTCCTTCCTAATTTACTTACTCCACTACCCCCTCACTCACAAACACTAGCTCAAAAACTTTCAAGCAAATATTGCTTAAGTAAATATTTTTACCTCTCTCACTTCTAATTTTCCTATTCATGAAAATTAACAACAGCCTCTTCCTAAGCATTTTTTCTGCACAATGCTTCTGTTCTCTTCAATCTCCCTATTTCTTTTGTTGCACTAAGCTTCCCTCTTATGTGCCATATGCCTGGAAATTAAATCTATTTTAAATCTGTTTCCTGTGGTTAAAATCAACCTGACTGGCTAAGCTATGGAACACAATGTAAAGGATTTGCTAATTACCTGAAATTTGTGAGTAGAATGCAGGATATAACCAAATATCAAGAACCTCTACTCCATGAATGTAAGAAAATATATGAGCATACATCCTAGATGCTTAATAATTAGTAAGTTGTATTAATTTCATACAGATCTCAGTTGATTTTTCCTTCCTTATTCTCATGATTATTTTCTGAAAAAACAAACAGAAAACTAATAGATTCCCATTATCAATTCAAATTGCTATCACACTGACAGAATGTTCATTGTTGACCTGGCTCAAGATGGAAATAGCTCCTGCCTTTTTTTTTGGGGGGGGGTGTCCGGTTGTGGGGCCTGAACTCTGGGCTTGGGCGCTGTCCCTCAGCTCTTCAGCTCAAGGCTCCGGCTCTACCACTTGAGCCACAGAGCCACTTCCAGCTTTTTTTCTTTTTGCTTATGTGGTGCTGAGGAATCGAACCCATGTCCTTATGCATGCAAGGCAAGCACTCTACCACTGAACCACCTTCCCAGCCCCGCTCCTGCATTTTTGTAGGCAGTTGAAAGTATGGTCACATTTGCCCAGTGAAGTCTACACAGTTTTCATGAAATTTCCAGAAATTTCCTTACAACATTGCTAATAAATTTTCCTCTAAAATTTCCACTGTTGTTCCCTTACTAGTCAAAAGTAAAAATGTATCGCTTAGTATATATAAACATAAGACCTTCCTGTAGGCAAGTTATCTGAGATGATCACATCTAACATCAACTTTTATTCTGTTAGTATCACACAACATAAAAGCAACAGAGGTGACCAATTTTCCCCATGTTCTTTCTGCCATATGTGGTATTTAGAGCCAATCAATAGCAACACAAAACCATGGCTGCAATTCTTCAGTCTTTCAAAATCTGAAACAATCTGTCTCCAATTTTGTTTCTCTTTCTTGCTTATGACATAGACTCTTTTGAAGTAGCCAGTTTAGATTTCCTGTAGAATATTAAGTATTAAAGATTCCTATTGCTGTTGTTGCAAATTTGATTTAGGAATGATATCTCAGGGAAATCTATGGAGTCAATATGATGAAAGATTTTAATATCAGTTTTTGTCTCTAGAAAAAGCCTTGCTCCATTTTTGCATACAGCGGTTCCAGCTCCTGCCCTGGGTACAATGTGCTATCCCTAGGCTGTACAGTGAGTGAAAACAGCCAAGCATACCATGGGACACAGCACTGTGGTCATCCTTGGCAAACATGACTCTGCTGATTTGTCTCTGCTTCTACTCTGACTGGGAGATTTAAGTACTGAAAATGACTCCAGATTACCAAACTCTTGTATTTTCTTAAATTGGTGGGATTTCTAGATTTGATTCCATAATATGGTTGGAGTTGAAGTTATAAATGTCTATTTCCAGTGATGAGGCATTAATAGTGCTTGGCATAAAATGTTAATAAAGTGTTAATAAAATGGCATTAGTAGATCCTCTCAATCAAAATCACAATAGGTTAGGTTCTGCATGTCAATGTATTTACAATCTCAGGACATTTTAGTGAAGTTTATGGAGTGTGATGGAATTTTATGGTTGACCCTAATTAATCTTGAAAAGTGTTGGAAGTAGAGAATGATCTTAGATAATGAAATTTCAAGCACTCTACTTGAGAATAACCTAAAGGGTCTGACAGCCTCCCCACAAAATTCTCTAATCATATGTCCCTAGAAAGACAAGATTTCATCTTGTGAGTATGAATTACAGAGCAAAGAGAAACACTGAATTATAGATAGTTCTAACATCTTTGATTTGGGAAAGCAGTCTGGAATGGGGACCTCTGGAAAAATTCCAATGAAACTGGGGTTGTCAAACTCATTTTGCTGCATCTTCTTTCCTATATAACCTGTCATTTGATGAGAATGTTCAACTCTCCTGACACAAGGCTTTATATATCACTGCCATTTTCCTGACCCTCACCTACTCCCACTATATATTTCCATTACTAAGTCATTAACCAGATTCTTGGTTTAGCAGCCCTCAAAGAGTAAAATCAAAGTGTGGCCAAAGAGATGATGTGGAACATGGTGCTGCTCCCTCACTCCTGTGTAGTTTTCCTAATTCATGCGAACAGAAATGTGAGCTAGATCTTAAGGTACTGCAGCAGGACTTCAGAGATGCATCAGGATTTTTTTTCTTTCCTATAACTACAGGAAATTTCTTCTAAGTAGAAGAAATTTTGAATTACCTACTTATCACTCCATATCATTCTGTTTTTTTTTCGGTTGTGGGGCCTGAACTCTGGGCTGGGCCCTGTCCCTCAGCTCTTCAGTTCAAGGCTAGTGTTCTACCACTTGAGTCACAGTGCCAGTTATGACTTTTTCTGCTGAGGAATTGAACGCAGGGCCTCATGCATACAAGGCAAGCAATCTATCACTGAGCCACATTCCCAGCCCCTCCACATTATTCTTTTGAGAATTTTGGGATTATTGTGTGCATAACTTTATATTGCATGGACTAATATCTTTCAGGTCTTCCCCTTAATTGTCTCCACACAGAGGAAAGAATCCCATTTTCTTACTTAAGCAATACCCTTCATCTGGTTCTCCAGATGTATAGGGTTTGGAGGCTTTTATGAGGGTATTTTTGTACATCTAAAATTTTTAGCTCAATGTTTTAAAGTTATGAAAGAACTTCTGGAGAAAACTGTTTCTCATATTCAGTTAAGCATACAATTCTGGTTCAAGTCAATGTTTCTTACAACAAAAGATTGAATAAATAAAAATAATTTGTGTACATCTAGGAGTTTCAGAAAGATCAGGCTGACTCACAATCCTTCATTCTGGTCTCACAGATACTGTACTTAAAATTCTCTCAATAATATCCTGAAATTTTATTTTCCAACTTCAGGTTTCTATTCTAAATTTGATAAGTCCTAGACTTCCTGATTTGGTTCTTTTTGTTCCTGCATATGGATTTCTGTCTGTTGTTCCCTTTCCCCTCGTTTTTCCTCCCTTTCCCTCCCCTCCCTTCTCCTCTCCTCCTTTTTCTTCTCCCTTTCCCTCTCCTCTGCTCTTTTTTCTATTTATTTCATTTTTCTTCATTTCCTTTCATTTCTTTTTTTCTTTTCCTGTTCTCCTTCCTTCTGCTCTTCCATCTTGCTCTTCCATCCTCCCTCCTATCGTTCCTCATGAAATGCAAAATGTTAGTGTGATTGTTGAATACAACTATGAAACGTTTAAATTAAAGTAACACTCCATCTCCTCAAATAATGTAACATTTTTGTGCCTGCCAGGCAAACACTCTACCTCAAAGCCACATTTAATCTTTTAATTTAGCTAGTCATAATTGCCATCCTGTAATATTATACTGTAATAGCTTTGTGTTGATTATTAGATGTATGTTACAATTTCCTGCACTCATATTGAAGATTGAAATATTTCTTGGATATAGTTTGCTATTGCTATGTTTTCACTTTCAGCCATGAGTTGATGATTTTCTGCCCCACTCTACTGGATCATACTAAAATTGATTCCAATTTTTCCATGGATGTATTTTCCATGGGATGGGGACTCTATCATATGTACTCAAAATATATCATATTTTACATACTTTTAAGCAATCATTTTTATTTTTTCATGTGGGTATCATTTTTAAAAAGGACATCATCACCTTTATCACTTTCAACATTTACAGCATTATATATTGTATTTTCATCTTTCTCCATCTGTATCAAACCTCTCTAAAAGTAGTTAAACTATTCTCAGATAATGATCATGGTTTTCTTCTCTGTATCTACTTCATGTGATTCTGTCAACATAGTTCATCTACAATTATATTTATCTCATAATTTCAAATCTAACATCTTAGTGAGTTACTGCTCAGACAATCAGGAATACTGAGTGTTAAGGTTACTATTTTGCAGCACTACAAAAAAAAGCAACCTATTTTATCAAGTGTAATTTATCATATGTAAATATTGTAGGTTGATGCTACATTGAACCTGGAATGCAAGCACATTAGATTATGTTTTTTGTTTTTTTGGGGGTTCCGGTCGTGGGGCCTGAACTCTGGGCCTGGGTGCTTTCCCTCAGCTCTTCAGCTCAAGGCTAGCGCTCTACCACTTGAGCCACAGTGCCACTTTTGGCTTTTTTTTCTTTTTGCTTATGTGGTGCTGAGGAATCGAACCCATGGCCTCATGCATGCAAGGCAAGTACTCTACCACTGAGCCACCTTCCTAGCCCTAGATTATGTTTTCTAATAAGACATAACCTCAATCTAATAAGACATGATCTCAGAATTATTTATTAAACTGCTAATTAACTTTATTAAGTCAAACATGTAAGATATATATGCAAAAAGAAGAGAGGAATAGAACAGTGAGTTTTGTTGTTGAGAAATAGTCCGAGGTAGCAGTAACCTCCAATGTAATTACTAGACAACATACCTGAAGACAACATACTTGAATTACCATTGGTAAATATATTTTAATGAAAAGTATCCTTAAAGAAGTGGTGGACTTGATTATGTTTTCCAAGACTGTGGTAGAATAACTAGATTTTAATTGCATGAAAACACATTACAAGTAGGTTGATGTCTTTATCCAGCTAATATTGTCTGAAGATTGTTTTATTTTATGTTTTCATTTCCAAGGAAGACAAAATTAAGGTGCCTTTTCATCCCCTAAATGATATAGGTTATTTCCTAGAAATGCATAAAATGGCTGCTCTATGGAAAAGCAAGCTCAATACGGAAAAATAAGATAAAATAAAGTTCCCCCAATTCCTGAATGCATTTCCAGAAATTACACACCTCAGGTCCAGTATTTCTACATAATTGGAATCACTGATTTTCAAAATGGCCACTTGTTGGAGGAATTACATTTCTTGCCAGATTTTGAAATGTAGCTATATTTCAGAGAAGGCTGTCAAGAAAGTGATTGATATTTACTTTAATCCAGGAATGTGAGAGGGAGTCCTTTGAAACAGACTAGGAAGAGGAATGTTATAATTGAGACTCCAGAGTGGTTCCCTGATCCTCTTTGTCTCATTCTTTGAAACTCTAGAATAGATAAAAGAGTCCCACAGTGAAACCACATTTGTAGTTGTGTGAAGTGGTGTCTTGTTGGTTCGAAAACAAAAGTCTATGGAGTCTACTCACAAATCATGTCCTCACTTCAGCCTCTGTTACCTAGCATTGGCCATGATGAATAACTATTAAGTTATGAAAGGGAATCATTGTCCTGTGAACTTGAGAAACAATAATTGTGACAATAATCCATCATAAAAGCAAAGACATTCCCAGACAGAGTGTGAAACACAGGATAAAATAAAGTATAATAGAGAAATTAACATTGGGAATGATTGCTTTAAAAGTAAACTAGACACAAAATTTTGTAAGAAAAATAAATAAATTAGTAGCATAGACTCAGATATACTGGAATGATGTTAACCAGAAAACAATTGCGAAGGTGGACCAAGATGGCGATGGGGCAGTAGGGAAACGCCACAGCTCTCTCCAACCAAAAAGAGAGTTCGAGTTCCAACGTTTAATCTCCCCAAGAGACCGACAACAACAAAAAGAGGAACACTCAGAGAAAAAACAGAGGTGGAAAATAACAAAAAAAGAAAGAGAGGAAAAGAAGAATTTCAGAACAGAGAAGAGCGAAGACCCCTCCCCCAACCTTTACTGGCCGCGCAGCAGTGCGCCAAGCCGCCGGCCACCTGGCCGGCGGGGGCTGCCGGAGCCACAGAGACACAGGGGGCTGCTTGCAGATCACCAGGTACCGGATTGCAGAACAGCGGATCGCCAGGAACAGAGAAACCTACCAGCCGGGAGTCTCCATGAGGATCCCACCCCCATCCCTCACTCTCCACCGGAGTGGAGAGGCTCCATCCCGCCAAAGCCACCCGGCACCAGCAGCACGACAAAGGGACCTGTCGGCAGAACACCCGCCCAATCGCGATCGCAACTACCCGGCGGGGGGCCGCCCAACCCAGCCCGCAACCACCCCAACTGAACTCGGACTGCAACAACAACTGACGACCTACAGGGTGAGTACCCAACAGGGGACAGTGAATCCATCAAGGGAGACCAGAGCTGGAGGGAATCCCCAGACCCTGACCTAGACTCCCTACCCCAACACCCGGACCACAGGACCCACTAAAACTGGGAACTGTTCGAGAGCTCCACCAGCCAGTGGAGCACACTCTGCTGGCCAGGCCAGAGCAAGAGTGCCCCTGGAAGGGAGCTTAAATGCCCAAGCCAGGAACAGCGCCCCTGGGTCAAGACTACCAACAGTAGAAGAAATTTGAACTGTGTCCTCCAGGCTGCATAACCTAGGTGGTATACACATTAGCACAGGCCTAACGAGCACGCTCCAGGCTGGGGCCGGAACCAGGCCCGGGGACCGGCGCCTGAACAAAGCAAAAAGGGTCAGAAGTGGGGCTGTGGCTCAAATGATAGGGTGCCAGCCCTGAGTTGAAGAGCTGAGGGACAGCACCCAAACCTAGATTCAAGCCCACAACCAGCCCCAAACAAACAAACAAAAACACATCAGGAGCCCATAGCAGATGCCAGTATTTGGGAGAGTGCATCCAGAGCATCTGATCTTCCCAAGAGCACCCGCAGGAGCAAACACAAGCAGTCTAGGCTGCTCAACCCTTCCAAAGGCGGGAATTGCTACAGCAGAGAGCTGAGAATCCTAAGTAAGTCAGAATAGCAGCTGGAAATAGGCTCCCAACAGAATCCAGATCAGGCACAGACTCTCTCTACCAATACAGAATCAGCAACCAAGCAAAGACAGACACACCAAAACAAGATTGAAGAGCAGTCTCCTGAACCCCCATGCGAAAATCACAGAGAAAAATCACAAGGTTTACCACTACCCAGGACAGCAAGCTCACCTCAAAAGCCAGCAGCCACGCAGGGGAGAGCCCCAGTGGGAGCAAAGCAGGAATGGAAGACAAAAACTACATCCAAGGGATGCTGGAGGCAATGACTCAAGAAATAAAGCGAGAAATAGATCAGAAATTGAAAGAGCACAAGGATGAACTATCAAAAGATATACAGGATATCAAACAAAAGTTGGATGCAAAAATAGAAGCTGCACAAACCTCAGTAAGAAGTGAGATAAATGCGAAATTAGAGGTAATGCATACTGATCTCACCTCATTGAGAGGTGAGATCAGTACTCTGGGAACCAACATTGAATCCATAAAGGGATCCATTTCCACCATGCAAACCACAATAGAAGCCACGGTCAACAGAGTGAATGAAATGGAAGGTAGAGTGTCAGATACAGAAGACAGAATACACCAACTGGACCAAAAAGTGACAGATATGGAAAAATCACTCAAATTAAACCAAAGGGAAATTCAAGAGCAAGCAGATAATGCTAAAAAATTTAACCTTCGCATAATCGGAGTGGACAAAGGTGAGGAATTCCAGAGCAAGGGAATGCAACACCTATTTAACAAGATAGTCAATGAAAATTTTCCCCACCTCAAAAACGACCATCTTAACTACATCACAAAAGCTTATCAAACACCCAACAAGCAAGATCCCAGGAGAAACACTTCTAGGCACATTATAGTAAAAATGATGGATCTGAATAATAAGGAAACAATCCTGCATGCAGCAAAAATGAAGAAGGAGCTATACTACAACGGGAAAAAAATTAGAATCACTGCAGATCTCTCCACACAAACAATGAATGCAAGAAAAGCCTGGGAAAGCACCATACGAGCCCTGAGAGCCAATACCTGCCAACCCAGACTGATATACCCGGCAAAGCTAGCATTCACATTCGATGGAGAACTGAAAACTTTTAATAGCAAAGAAAAACTAAATGAATACATAAACATTAAGCCAGCACTACAAAGAATTCTAAGAGGGGGGACACAACCTGAAGAAAGCAACCAGGAACTGGGACCTGCCCCAAACAGGCGTTACTCAAAGTCTAACTGAGCAAGCACAGGAGGAAAGGAAAGAAGAAAAACTTAGGAAAACGGAATGGCAGGGACAACAATGCATCTCTCTATACTTTCTCTTAATATAAATGGGCTGAATTCGCCAATTAAAAGAAAAGGGCAATAAGGCAAAAAAAAGACATTAAAGGGATCCGCATAGGGAAAGAAGAAGTGAAACTATCCCTTTTTGCAGACGACATGATACTATACCTCCACGATCCCAAAAACTCCATCCCCAAACTTTTAGAAATCATAAGTCATTTCGGCAAAATAGCAGGATACAAAATAAACCCACAAAAATCAGTTGCCTTCCTATACACTGATAACGCACAGGAAGAGAGGGAAATAAAGGGAGCAACCCCATTCACAATAACCTCCCAAAAAATAAAATATTTAGGAATTAACCTAACCAAAGATGTAAAAGAACTATTTAATGAGAACTATAAAAAGTTAAAGAAAGAAATTGCAGAAGATACTAGGAAATGGAAAGACCTCCCATGTTCCTGGATAGGCAGACTTAATATAGTAAAGATGGTGATACTTCCAAAACTAATATACAAATTCAATGCAATTCCTATTAAAATCCCAATGACGTACATCACTGAAATACAGAAAACAGTCCAAAAATTCATATGGAACAACAAAAGACCTAGAATAGCCAAAACAATTCTAGGGGATAAAGACAATATGGGAGGGCTATCCATGCCGAACTTCAAACTCTACTACAGAGCTATAATCACAAAGACAGCATGGTACTGGCACAAAAACAGACCCGAAGACCAATGGAACAGAATAGAAGATCCAGATATAAACCCACAGGCCTACAGCCAGCTGATATTCGACAAAGGAGCCAAAGACATACAATGGAAGAAACACAGCCTCTTCAACCGCTGGTGCTGGGAAAACTGGGCAGCCACATGCAGAAAACTAAAAGTGGACCCCAGCCTATCACCATGCACCAACATCAACTCAAAATGGATTAAAGACCTTAACATTAAACCTGAATCTCTGAAACTACTGCAGGACAGAGTAGGAGAGACACTTGAACTAATAGGCACAGGAAGGAACTTTCTGAACAGAGTCCCAGGGTCACAACAAGTTGGAGAGAGACTCGGCAAATGGGACTACCTTAAAATAAAAAGCTTCTGCACAGCTAAATCTATCGCAACTAAGCTAGAAAGACAACCAACTAATTGGGAAAAAATATTTACCAGCAATATATCAGACAAGGGGTTAACATCCTGTATATACAGGGAACTCAAGAAACTAATCCCTCCCAAACCTAACAAACCAATTACTAAATGGGCAAGGGAACTAAAGAGGGACTTCTCAAATGAAGAAATAAAAATGGCAAAGAAACACATGAGGAAATGTTCATCATCCCTGGTGGTGAAGGAAATGCAAATAAAGACAACCCTGAGAAACCACCTTACCCCAGTCAGAATGTCCCACATCCACAAATCAGCCAACGACAAATGCTGGAGGGGATGTGGAGAAAGAGGAACACTATTACACTGCTGGTGGGAATGTACACTTATACAACCACTTTGGAAAGCAGTCTGGAGGGTCCTTAGAAAGCTAAAGATTGACCTCCCTTACGACCCAGTCATACCACTTCTAGGCATCTTCCCTGAACAATAGGAACCAATATACAAGGACACGTGCACCTCCATGTTTATTGCAGCACTGTTCGCAATAGCTAGGATATGGAAACAACCTAGGTGCCCCACCACAGATGAATGGATCCAAAAATTGTGGTATCTATACACAATGGAATATTATGCAGCCATTAGAAATGACAAAATAATGGCATTTGCAGGGAAATGGATGGAGCTAGAAGGAATCATGTTGAGCGAGGTAAGCCAAGAACGAAGAGACAAACGGTACATGGTCTCCCTGATAAGTGGATGCTAAATCCAAAATGTTAGGTGATATGATAAAACTAACAGGACTTAAGAAACAAAGAACTCCCGCTCATCTGGTTGAACCACTACTAAATATCCTCATGCTGCTGATCACAAATATGGTATATAACATGTGAACACTGTTATATATTACAGACTGTGGTAGACAATTTGCTCCAGGGAAGTTAGAATGAACTTGTGACTTTGAAATTATGTAATCACTTAATCACAATCAAAAAAAAAAAAAAAAGAACCTCGGGGAAGGGAGGGAGGGAGGGGATGGTAGGGGGAAAACAATGGAGGGGGTAACAATGTTCAAGAGGAAGTGTACTCATTACCTCACTCATGTAACTGTAACCCTCTGTATAGTAGCTTTACAATAAAATAAAAAAAATAAAAATTAAAAAAAAAACAATTGCTAGAAAGCAGAAAATAAATTGATCTGAAAACTGGTAGAAGCAGGGAGTAATGGGGAATGCTTGTAATCCCAACTACATGGAAGGAGGACGGTCTGACACCCTGAGATCAAGCCTGAAGACTACATAGACAGTCAAAGAGAATCATATGTTAGATCCATTGGTAGGTAGGTTGGTAGACCAACTGATAGATATAAGAGATTATATATATATATATATATATATATATATATATATATATATATATATATATATATATATATATATGACTTAATTTGATGTAGGACATGTGAGAAACTGGTTCATACTGGATTGCATGGGTAAAAGAATCAGAAATTCAGGATTGAAACAAAAGCAGTGAATGAAATTTCATTGGATCCCATGATTTGTACTGTTTAAAATTAGTAAACATGCTGAGTCTGAAAATGCCTCTGAAAGGAAGCTCCTTATTGCAATCATTGCTTGAGACCTAGGTTTGTTGTGATAAGCTGGGACCACAGGAAGGTGGATACAAAAGCATGTCAAAAGGCAGGAAGTGAAATGTAGGACAAGAGCTGATTTTAAGTTTATGGTTTCAGTTAAATGTCTTCAAAGTTTTGAATCCATAGCTGGCTATTTTTCCCATATGGTACTGTTCTGAGGGGCTGAATTTAATGGACACAGTTCAGATTCCACTGTGCAATTTTTACTGAAAGGAGATTATAGCCTCTACTTTCCATTCTTCCTCTTAACAGGGAAGTCTGGTGTGCTGGCTTTGCAACCAAAAGTCAGATGGATCTGATAAGCCTATAGACTGGTTATTTTTGCCTGCATCATTCACAAGACAACATTGGAGGCCCCAGATGGCTTGACAAACTCCTTTAACTCCCTTTGGACAACTTTTTGACAAGAAAACATAAAACTTGTATACATCCACACATTAATAAATAGGGCAAAAGTCAGGTACTGATTGATAAATCTTGCTAATTCATCTTTCATTTCTCTAAAGTTGAATAATTTCTTCCACACAATTGGCATGAAAACCATGATATCCATAATAAGCAGATAAGACCTTCTCCTCACCTACTTTCCCTAGGGCTTAGGCTAGACAACTATCTTCATTTGTCATATTAAACCTTTTCAGGGGTGATACTAAAATCAGGCAGATGCTAAATCTCACTCCTGGAATCTTTGCTACTCAGAAGCTGAAATCTGAGGATCCTGGTTCAAAGTATAGTTAACCAGAAAAGGTCAGGAGTGGATACATGGCCCAAGTGGTAGAGAACCAGTCTTGAGTGCAAGAACCAAGTGAGGGGCACAGGCCTAAGTTCAAGCTCCAAGAATAGCACAAACAAAAATAATTTCAGAAATAAAAGAAAACAAGACCCTAAATGAAATTGTTATAGGAACATATATTTTTCCTCAAAGCCTCTTATGATTAGATTAATGAAGGGCCATATTTTCAGAGGGCATTTGGTCTTTTATTTTGAAATTCTCAAGAATTTCTTTCTCAGATATTTATATGTATCTGTTTCCTGACAGGAAGCCCAAAGCTAACCCCTAAAGAGGTGCACATTCTCAAAATACTGTTAGATTTATTACTAATAGCATTCTCTTTCATTGTCTGTCTTAAATACTACAGCTGCTACAATGTAAATGTAGTACTTTTGTAAGAATTCCAACAGTGATTCCTTCACTCTTCCTACAATCTCTGTTTCAGTTTTGAATTGCCTGCTGACACTGGATATGCAAATTTCTGTCTCATTTCTTCTAAGAGTAACTTTCAAGCTATCTTCTCATAAAGGTAAAGTGTAGATAGAATCATTCATAACACTCATCAATTATATAAGGTGAGTGGATTATTCAAATCTCACCATTAGTTTTCTCTTTTCTTGCTCCACAATCCACCAAAACTTGAGAGACTTGCTAATGTCAAGACTTAAAAGTGATAGTCATGTGGGTAAAGCAAAAGATGAAAAGCAGTAAATTTACACTTAATGCTATCCCAGTTTTTCATATGTGATATGTATCTATTACATATGGTTTTATGCAAACACTAGGAATATAAAAATCCCAGGAAAATTGACTGATGTTCTCTGCATTTTGCTGAAATATTCCAATAATATCGCATTACAGTTTTCAAACCTTTTTTTACCCAGTCAGATTTAAAATATTGCTCTTGTCTGCCTTTATTTATCTTAAGTGACACCTCGAAAGTGCTGCTATGTGTATTATTAGAGATGAGCTAAAAGTAGATTCAATAAACTGTCTAATTTCAGCTCACAAAGCATAATCTGAGGAAGGTAAAAGGAGAAAGTAGCCTGGCTCCTGGCTACAGTATGTTAGCTATTTGTGTCTCAGCTTCAGAAACTTGCTAGATTTTAAGTCTCTCCCTTATCTCCTACAACTTCTAGTGTACTACCAAATTCTCCTTAGAATATCGGCTATTAAATGTTAACTAGATTACTTCCCAATTTTTATATATGTCATGGATTTAGTAAACAACTTACTTTTTTCTCTTTTTAACATAGCATCCTCTATAATTATTGTTTTACTTTTTTTACCCAAATCACTTTCCAAGCTGGGTCCTGGTGCCTAACTTAGGAGGCAGAGATATGAGGATTACAATTCAAAGCCAGATGGAACAGGAAGAGTCTGTGAGAATTTATCTTCAATTAGTCAACAAAAAAGCTAGAAGTGGAGCTGTGGCTTATGTGGGTGAACACTAGCCCTGAGTAAATATCTAAGGGACAGTGCCCCGCAGATGTAATTTCTTTGAAAGGTTAACAAAATGATTACTAGAAAGCTTAAACCTACATTTGGGGATGATAATATGAGTTGAGTAGAGAGATGGAGTGAAGAAAGGTGAGCAAATATATGCATAATATTCAAAGAAACAGGTAACTTGTGTGGTTGGGCATGCTTTGGAAAGATGAAGAATAATGGAAGTGGCAACAATAATCAAGACATAATGTACTTATAAACTTAAAAACCTTTGTACAATTACTTAATGATAATAAAACAAAAAATAAATCACTGGTTATTCCTAACTCCTTAATCCTCTCAACAACATGTACTGATTCCAACCTTAGGGAAAGAATATTAGAAGGTTGTGACTAGTTAAGGTTAGTATAACCTACTAAGTAACAAAGGCATTTACAAAATAATTTCAGGCCAGCCACTAGTGGCTCACACCTATAATCCTAACTGCTCAAGAAAATGAGATCTGAAAATCTTAATTCAAAGTCAGCCAGGACCAAAAAAGTCAGTAAGACTCTTATCTCCAACAAAGCACTACAAAAATTCCAGAAGTGGAGCTGTGGTTCATGTGATAGAGGACTCACCTTGAGCAAAAATTCAGAGACACTTGGCCCTGAGTTCAAGCCCCAGGACTGGCATCCACACAATAATAATAATAATTTCAAGAAGGAATTCAGCTAAATACTTGGCATTTGTTTCCTGAGCATATTAATTAAACAAATATACATAGCAAAAATAATGAAAATATAAAGTAACAAACTATTGTAAAAGTATTAATATTTTATTGAGACATACACTCTTTACACAAATGAAATGCTACATTTTCAACTAGAATGCCATCAAGCAATTTTGATCTTTGTTTAATATTTAGATTACAAAGAATCTAATATGTAAAGAGTATATTCCTTGGTATTTCAGGGATTTACATTGAGTTATAAATCTGCCCTTTCTGTTTGGATGAGAAATGCTTTATGATGTTCATTTTCACCTTCTGATACCTGAGCTGAAGCCATAAAATGGAATAGAACCTTAGCCCTCCAGTAAATGTCATATTTCATGGCCACATTTTCAGATGATAGTAAAGATACTGCAAAGCAAATGGTACAAAATGTTAAGGACTACACTTAGTTTCATAATAAGCTTAAACCATGATTCAGTGTTGTGCTCTTTAACTGAGACACCAATCAAAGATAGAGCAAAATTGAAAATATCTTAAATATGCATCCATATCTCTAGGGAAAGAAAAATATTTCTAAAATGTTCTAAAAATAAAATTCCCTTAGAAATTGACTTATTGAAACTGAATTAAACTATGTATCAATTTATTATTTTTACAAAATTAATGAGTGCTTAAATTTTTTAAATTTCAAGTCAAGATCTCAGCTGAGTGTGGTTGCTCATAGCTATAGTCCCAGACTTTGGTGGGCCAGCCTTAACTATAAAGCATGATCATGTCTGAAACTCATAGACATACACACATGCACACATGCATACATACTTACACATATGAACACATACTCACATTGAACATACATATCTCACTGACCTAATTTTTCTTTTTGTCGGTTGTGGGGGCTGAACTCAGCCTAAGCGCTGTCCCTCAGCTCTTCAGCTCAAGGCTAGCTCCCTACCACTTGAGCCACAATCCACTTCCGGTTATTTTCTGCTTATGTGGTGCTGAGAAATCGATTCCAGGGCCTCATGCATGCAAGGCAAGCACTCTACCACTGAGCTAACTTCCCAGCCCTGACCTAAACATTCTGAACTAACCTTCATAAAAATAATGCAACTTTATGAATGCCATAGGATTAATTTTATCTGATATAGTCCCTTCTACCCTAATGATGATGAGGTCTTTCCCTGGTTTTGAAGTAAATCAGTTGAAGCTACTGTCAGCTTGTTGTAAATGGAATAGTATAGAAACATAGATTTTTTTTTTTTTCCTCTTTGGATGGTAATGTGGCTTGAACTCAGGATCTTATACTCTCACTTGACTTTTTCACTCAAGGCAGGTGCTCTGCCATTTGAGCTACACCTCCAGTCTATGCTGGTGGTTCTTTGCAATCACTATTAAGGAATGTCCCATGTCTCAATTTCTCTCTTTGTTATTGCTTGCAACTAGCAAAGCATAATTGTGGCTCAGCACAATTTGTTTTTTTTTTTTAATTTTAATTTTAAATTTTTGTGAACATACTGTACAGAGGGGTTACAATTACATGGGCAAGATAATGAGTACATTTCTTATCAAGCATTGCAGCCTCCTCCTTTGTTTACCCTTCACATCCCTTCCCATCCCCCCCCCCCCCCCCGCCCCCACCTAATCCTCCCTGCCCCCCCTCCGCACCAAAGTTGTAAAGTTCGTTTTCGACATGACAACTTGTACTTCTCATTGTTGCAACAGGTCCACCTGTATGGCTATGTAGTAAATTGAATTCTGGGACATGTAGTCGCAGCAACCAAAGTGAACTCAAATCTGGAACAGTAAGTTATTGTCTATTGTGGGCATTCAACATTTACACTCCTTCCAGAGCAATAATATATGAGGAAGTTCTCTGTTCATGAGATATAGCACATTTTCTTATATTTATGCTCTGAACTCAGGATTTCTTTTGAATCAGAAACTAGTGACATTTTATTAGCTATCTTTCCTTCACTATAACAATATATCTGAGATAATCAGTTTATTAAGAGCAAATGTATATTTTGGCTCATATTTTTGGATGGTCCCAGACCTTGATAAGTTAGGTCACAGCTTTAGGGTATAGTTATGTTACAGTGCTTCATGGTGGAAGTGCATCATGAAGGAAGCATCTTACCACATTCCCAGCAAACAAGAAAAGATCAATGATCTACAAATCCCAAAATTTCTAAAAGGACACACCCCTAATGACCTTAGGTCATTACACCAATCCCCATCTATCAAAGACTCCACCACCTGATAGTATCTTGATAGGGTATCTATGAGCTGAGTAAAGACATTCCTGGAATGGAAAGAACAGAGTGAATCATCAAGAACCTGACTAATTTATTGGACCTTGCAGTAGCAACAATTAAAACAACATATTTTGCTGCCAAGAGTTCCATGTTTATAACAGCAGAAATAAAATATGCTGGTGTTTTTATCAAACACCAGCATATTTTCATGCAACCTGCTTTCACTGAGAAATCAAAACCAATTCTAAGAACCACAAGCACATACAAAAGGCTATGAGTATGATTATTCCTTCAGTAGGTACTATCAGCTCTGAATAGCAGAACATGGAGGAGCCCAAGCTTGTAACACACTGGCTTTTTATATAAAGATGTAAATTATTGCAACTGATACTTGTGACATTTTTCTTTATCTTTCTCCACAGAGGATGAGAATGTTATTCTCACTTCTCTTGATGTTCAAATTTGCTAATATAGGTATCTAGATATATATTATTTATTTATTATATTGTATAAATTATTTATATTCTTCATT
The DNA here is from genome assembly GCF_019054845.1 of Dipodomys spectabilis. Taxonomy (NCBI): domain Eukaryota; kingdom Metazoa; phylum Chordata; class Mammalia; order Rodentia; family Heteromyidae; genus Dipodomys; species Dipodomys spectabilis. Next base: position 10,502,703 of record NW_024871113.1, on the reverse strand, counting down.
TCTAAAATAACATATTACAGTTTATGACATCATAGAAATCATTGTATATAAAATCTTTAGAAGCTCATGTGATTATATATGTTTTTTTGTTCTACAAATATTTATTAGATGACTGAATACATGCATACAAATCACTACATGTATGACAACAGTATCTTCAAACATTAAAATTTTTCTAATCAGATATATTTTAGAAGCCACTAAATGAACAATAATGTTAATAGATATGTGGAAGAAATGAATGGTACATATACTTTAATAAGATCTTCTAAAGTTACCTGAAAACAATTTCTTTTTTTTTTTTTTTTTTTTTAATTTAATTTTATTTTATTTGAGAACATACTGTACAGAGGGGTTACAATTACATGGGCAGGATAATGCATACATTTCTTACCAAGCATTGCAGCCTCCTCCTTTGTTTACCCTTCACCTCCCTTCCCAGCCTCCCCCCTCCCCCCCACCCAATCATACCCCCCCACCCCCCACCGACATTGTAAAGCTGGTTTTGACATGACATTTTGTACTTCTCATTGTTGCAATAGGTCCACCTGAATCCTTAAATGACTTGTTTGTCCCCATCTCCTCCACATGTTATACTGACATCAAATATAGTGAAAGCAGGGGTTACACTGTGGGGGAGGGACATACAAAGCAACAAAGAAATAATCTTATAAATGCGTTAGAAACACATGCATGAAAGAAACAAAAACATTAAAATATATATTTGAGGTTTCGTTTTCCTAACATCACATTATCTGTCTTTTTCCGCTTGACTCATACCTATACTAGATATTGCAAAAAAGGGAAACCATGGGACCTATGTTTCTTTGGGCCTGGCTTACTTCACTTAATATAATTTTTTCCAAACCTTTCCATTTCCTAACAAATGGGGAAATGTCATTCTTTCTGATGGAGGCATAGAATTCCATTGTGTATATATACCACATCTTCTTGATCCATTCATCTACTGAGGGGCATCTGGGTTGGTTCCATGTCTTAGCTATGGTAAATAATGCTGCAATAAACATAGTTGTGCTGGTAGCTTTAGTGTGGCCTTGTTTGTGATCATTTGGGTAAATGCCCAAAAGTGGGATTGCTGGGTCATTGGGGAGCTCTATGTGGAGTCTTTTGAGGAACCTCCATACTGCTTTCCAAAGTGGTTGAACAAGTTTACATTCCCACCAACAATGAAGTAAGGTTCCTTTCTGTCCACATCCCCTCCAGCATCTGTTGTTGTTAGAGTTCTTGATTTTTGCTGTTCTAACTGGAGTGAGGTGATATCTCAATGTTGTTTTGATTTGCATTTCTTTTATGGCTAGGGATGTTGAACATTTCTTCATGTGTCTATTGGCCATCCTTCTTTCTTCTTCAGAGAAGCTTCTCTTTAAGTCTTTCGCCCACTTACTTATTGGGCAGTTGTTTCTTTGAGGATTTGTTGTTGGGTGGTTTAATTTTTTGAGTTCCAAGTATATTTTAGATATGAGACCCTTGTCCGTTGTATGGCTAGTAAAGATCTTCTCCCAGTCCGTGGGCTTTCTATTGATCTTGCTAGCTATGTCATTTGCCCTGCAAAAGCTCTGCAACCTTATACAATCCCATTTGTCCAGCCATTCTTTGATTTGTTGTGTTTCCGGGTCTCTATTCAGAAAATTTCGGCCTGAGCCAAGGAGACCCAGGGTTTCTCCTATTCCATCCTGTAATGTTTTCAGAGTGTCTGCTTTGACTTCAAGGTCTTTGATCCATTTGGAGTTGATTCTGGTGCAGGGTGATATATAAGGATCTAGCTTTAGTTTTCTACATGTAGTTAACCAGTTTTGCCAGCACCATTTACTGAAGAGGCTGTCTGTCTTCCATTCTATTGTTTTAGCTCCCTTATCGAAGATTAGATGGCTATAGGTCTGTAGGTTCATTTCTGGGTTTTCAATTCTATTCCATTGGTCCTGAGGTCTGTTCTTATGCCAATACCAAGCTATTTTGATTACTATGGCTTTATAGTAGAGTTTGAAATTTGGTATTGATATTCCTCCAGCAGTGTTCTTTCCGTTGAGGAGCATTTTTGCTATTCTGGGTCTTTTATTGTTCCATATGAATTTTTGGATTGCCTCTTCTATTTCCTTGAAGAATGAGGGTGGAATTTTGATAGGTATTGCGTTGAATTTGTAGATAGCCTTGGGAAGTATTGCCATTTTCACGATGTTAATCTTTCCAATCCAGGAGCATGGGAGGTTTTGCCATTTTTTAAGTTCTGTGTTGATTTCCTTTTTCAGGATTTTAAAGTTTTCATCATAGAGGTCCTTCACTTCTTTAGTTAAGTTAATTCCGAGGTATTTTATTTTTTGTGGGGCTATTACAAATGGAGTTGCTTTCCTAATTTCAGCCACACTTTTCTCATTGTTGGCATACAGAAAAGCCATTGATTTTTGGGGGTTAATTTTATAACCTGCTACTTTGCCAAAGTTTTGAATCAGCTTGAGTAATTTGGGAGTGGAGTCTATGGGATTCTTTAAATACAAGATCATGTCATCTGCAAAGAGGGAGAGTTTTATTTCTTCTTTCCCTATTTGGATCCCCTTTATGTCTGCATCTTGTCTTATTGCTGTAGCTAGGCATTCTAATACTAGATTGAAGAGAAGTGGAGAGAGTGGGCATCCTTGTCTTGTTCCTGAGTTAAGAGGAAATGGCTTTAGTTTTTCACCATTGAGTATAATGCTGGCTGTAGGGTTGTCATATACAGACTTTATTGTATTGAGGAATGTTCCATGGATTCCTAATTTTTCCAAAACCTTCATCATAAAGGGGTGTTGGATCTTGTCGAATGCTTTTTCTGCGTCTATTGAGATAACCATGTGGTTCTTATTCTTGCTCCTGTTGATGTGATGAATAATATTAATTGATTTGCGTATATTGAAACAGCTTTGCATCCCTGAAATGAATCCTGTTTGATCGTGGTGTATGATTTTTTGGATGAATTGTTGAAGTCGGTTGGCCAAAATTTTGTTGAGAAGTTTTGCATCAATGTTCATCAAAGAAATGGGTCTATAGTTCTCTTTCTTTGATGAGTCCCTGCCTGGTTTTGGGATGAGGGTTATGATGGCTTCATAGAATGTGTTCGGTAGTGAGCTTTCTCTTTCAATTTCATTGAAGAGTTGGAGGAGAATTGGTGTGAGCTCTGCTTTGAAGGCCTTGTAAAATTCCTCTGTGAAACCATCTGGTCCTGGACTTTTCTTAGCTGGGAGGTCTCTTATTGCTGTTTCTATTTCAATGCTTGATATGGGCCTGTTAAGATAGTTTGCCTCATCTTGGTTTAGTTTTGGCATGTCAATATTTGCTAGGAAGAGGTCCATTTCTGTCAAGTTCTCAAACTTATTAGCATAAAGTTTTGAGAAGTATTCCCTTATAATTTTCTGAATCTTGGTTGTTTCCGTGGTGATGTTTCCATTCTCATCTCTGAGTTTATTAATTTGGGTGTGTTCTCTTCTTTTTCTGATAAGATTTGCTAAGGGTCTGTCAATTTTGTTAAGTTTTTCGAAGAACCAACTCTTTGTTTTGTTGATTCTTTCTATAGTTTTTTTGGATTCTAATTCATTTAATTCTGATTTAATTTTGATTATTTCTTTCCGTCTACTGGATTGTGGTTTATCTTGCTGCTCTTTTTCAAGGAGGTTTAGATGTGTCATTAAATTGTTAGTTTCAGATCTCTACAATTTGTTGATGTAGGAGCTCAGAGCTATAAACTTGCCTCTGCGTACTGCCTTTGCTGTGTCCCAGAGGAGCTGGTATTTTGTGTGTTCATTTTTGTTGAATAGCATGAACATTTGAATTTCCTTTCTAATCTCTTCCATGACCCACTCATGATTCAGCAGTGTGTTGTTCAGCCTCCATGTGATACCGGACTTTCTTTGGTGGCTTTTGGTGTTGAGTTCTAACTTTATTCCCTTGTGGTCAGAGAGAATGCAAGGTATAACTTCAATGTTTCTGAATTTAGACAAGTTTGCTTTGTGGCCTAAAATGTGGTCTATTTTAGAAAACGTTCCATGTGCTGCTGAGAAAAACGTGTATTCTGATGCTGCTGGGTGAAATGTTCGGTAAATGTCTGTTAAGTCTAGTTGATCTATGCAGCTGTTTAGATCTGCGGTTTCTCTGTTGAGTTTTTGCCGAGTTGATCTATCTAGTGGGGAGAGTGGTGTGTTAAAATCACCAACAATTAATGTCTTTGGATCTATATGGGATTTGAGGGAAAGTAGTGTTTCTTTGATAAATTTGGGTGCTCCATTGTTTGGCGAATAGATATTTAGAATTGTAATATCCTCCTGAAGGAGAGATCCTTTAATTAGTATGTAGCGACCTTCTTTATCTCTTTTCACGAATTTTAATTTGAAGTCTATTTTATCTGATATTAGGATTGCAACTCCCGCCTGTTTATGGGGACCGTTTGCTTGGTAGATTTTGTTCCAGCCTTTAACATTGAAAATGTGTTTGTTTTTACGGGCAAGATGTGACTCCTGCAGGCAGCAGATAGAAGGGTCTTGTTTTTTAATCCAACTAGACAGTCTATGTCGCTTAATTGGAGAGTTCAGTCCGTTCACATTAAGAGATAGGACTGAGAGGTATTTGGGAGTTCCTGCCATGTTATCTACCTTCTTGGGGGCTGCGAAAACTGGGTTCTTCCTATGGTTCTTGAATTCTCAGTTTGGGTGCAGTTTCTTGGCCTTTATTGCGGTCTTGTTGGTTTTCTATGTGTAGGACATCTTTAAGAACCTTTTGTAGGGCTGGTTTGGTGGAGATGTATTGTTTCAATTTTTCTTTGCTATGGAAGGTTTTTATTTGGCCTTCAGTTATGAAGGAGAGTTTATCTGGGTACAGTATTCTTGGTTGATAGTTGTTTGTTTTTAGGGCATGGCATACATCATTCCATGCTCTTCTTGCTTTGATTGTCTCTGCTGAGAAATCTGAGGTGATTCTAATTGGTTTCCCTTTATAAGTGATTACCCTTTTCTCTCTGACAGCTTTAAGGATCTTTTCCTTGTTCTGAGTTGATCCTGTGTGGATTATAATGTGACGGTGGGATGTCCTATTCTGGTATGGTCTATTTGGGGTTCTAAAGGCTTCTTGTATCTGGACAGGCCTATCTTTTTGCATGTTTGGGAAGTTCTCTGCTAGGATCCTGTTAAACAGATTTCCTAGACCATTAACTTCTGTTTCTAGGTGCTCCTCTACACCCATAATCCTTAGATTAGGCCTTCTGATGGTGTCTTCCAGGTGTTGGATAGATCTATCATATTTCTTGGACTTGTCTTGGATGGTTGTATGTTCTTTCTCTATAATATCTAGGCTGTCTTCAATCCCTGAGATTCGATCTTCTGCATGGTCTAACCTGCTGTCAAGACTCTCTACTTTGTTTTTTATCTCTTTTCCTTCTAGTTGGTCAGCTTTGATGGCTTCAAGTTCTTTGTTGAAGCTCTGTTTTAGGTCTTGTATGAATTTCTTTACTTCCTTAATTTGGTGTTCAGTGTTTGTCCTCAAATCACTTAGTTGATTGGTTATGGTTTCTTTGGGCTCCCATTCCTTCTGTTGGGTTCCATTCAGCATTCCCTTTGTGGTCTCCCTGACTTCCTTCAGCTCTTTGTTAATGGATTCCATGAATGCCTTTAGTGATCTTTGTGTGTTCTCTACCTGGTCTCTCAATTCCTGTATTACTCTTTGATTAGCTTCCTCCCGTTCGTGGGATTCCTGCAGATCTCTTTGAGTGTTCTCAGCCTGCTCACGCCATTCCTCTCTTTCTCTTTGAGTATTCTCAAGTTGTTCACGCAAATCCTGTATCAGTTTTTGAGTAGCTTCCTCACGCTTATGATATTCCTGTATAAACTTCTGGGATGCCTCCTCTCTCTCCCTATCACGCTCATACAGAGTCCTTTGTACGTTGTCAAACTTTTCATTTATCATGTTTGCCAGCAGTGTTTGTAGAGCTGTTTGGGAACTCTCCTCTGGATTATTCATTATCTGTTCTAACCCCTGATTATCAGGATTGGGAATTGAGATACCCGAATTTGCCATTTTTCTTGTGTTTTTCCGGCTTACTCTGCCCATTTGAGATGAAGATAGCACCAGTTTTGTGCTAGAACACTATCTTAAGGCAACCATCAACCAAAGTTTGCATTTGTACAGTCAATAGTCTACAGATACAATCTAGTTCAACAGATACATCTATTCGACTTCAAACAACTTTATGTTAAAGGACTTCGAACCGCAGAGAAGAATTTGGAAAATCAGAAATTATTAGGGTTAGGGAGAGATGTGGGTAAAAAATAGGAATAGATTGGTGTGGGGAGGCACAGGGAGAGTTAACTATGTCCTAATCACAATGCAGGAAATAGGTTGGGTAGGATGTAAGTAGAGAGAGAGAGAAAAAGAAGAAAGGGAAAGGGGAATGAAAAGAGACCAGAAAATAAGATAGAAACGTAAAAATTAATGTTATTTTAGAGATTAAAGGACCATCTATTTATAGAGGAATATGAATATGTTGAGAGAAAGGGAGGGACATAGAGGAGATCAGAAAAACTTTAAAAAAATGCTTAAAATATTACATAGGTATAAAGAGGTAGTACTGCTATTAATGAATTTAAGTCTCAGAGGTTTTGAATTGAGTAATAAGTTTGTGGATTAAGTGTGTACACAATGGGGGATAGGGTCTACTGGTTAACTACGGGTTTATCTGAGGATGTGCAGGACAAGAGTTAAGTCACATAAAGATGAACAAAGAGGAAAAGATGGAAAGGATAGGAAAGTGAGAAGAAAAGATCAGAAGTTCAGTAGAGCTAGAAAAAAAACAAAAAGATAATTAAGAATGAAAGAAAAAGAGAAAGAAGACAAGGAAAGAAAAGAAAACACACATTCACGTATTCCTAAAATAAAAATTATAAGAGGAGAAAAAAAAAAAAGTTAATGGAAAACAATTATTTTTTCAGAAGAGGCAAAAATTAAAGATTAATAAAAGTTTTAGAAAAGCAAAAAAAAATTTTATATATATATAAGGTAACAAAAAAATGAAAAAAAAAAACAAAACAATAAAAAGAAAAAAAAGAAAAGAAGAAGAAGAAAAAAAAAGTTCTTTGATTTTTTTTTTTTTTTTTTTTTTTTTTGGGAGGGGTGGGAAGAGTCCTGTATCTCCCTTTTGTCTGTAATCAGAGTCTGGTTGGAGTCTCTGGTCAGCTTGAGGTCCTGTGGCTTGATTGGTTTCTTAAGTCAGTTTGTTGGAACAGGCAGAAAAATGCTCTGCTTTACCCAAGATTTTGAGATCCCCCTCCCAGGTTAGTTTACTGGGAGGGTGATCTGCTTTGAGAATCACAAAAGAGGGGGATGCAGTGATGAGGCTAGGTTCTGGGTAGAGTTGAGGCCTTTCAAGGAAAGGCCCAGCTTTTCCCTGGGGCTATTTTGTGAAAAAAAAACTCACAGCACCCAGCCTGGAGCCATTCTCAGGGTTTCTGTTTTTCAATTGATTGTGGTGTCTGCTAGAGGGCGGGGCAGCCTCTGGCTCTGGTTACCAGGTGAGGAGAGCCACTCCAATGGCTGGCGCCTGAGCTGGGTGACTTTTCCCTGGATGGAACTGAGTCTGTGAGTTCACTTCGCCGTTAAGTTCTTGTGACCTGCTAAATGATTCGTTTTATTCCAAGGCCTGAGCTGGAGCTAGCCGCTCCTCTGAGCTTTGTCGGTATCCAAGATGGAGATCACCGGTGCTGGGGGGGGAGGGGTGGCCTTCCCTCCTCTGCTCGCAGAGAAGGAGTGAGGAAGTGGGGCCTCTACTCACGCGGAGTCTTGGATACCGGGTTGCCTCTGGTCTGCAAAGTGCAGGATGAAGTTGTCCGCTCCTTGTCGGTTCTTGCTGGTGTTGAGTAGAATCCGCTTGTCCGCTACGTCTGGCTCCTTCGTCCCGGACTGCGTCTCAGGTATGCCTCCGCGGCGGTGGTCGCCGCTGCGACCCTGCCGCCGCAGCGGCAGCTGCTCAGATGTGTCTGCTTGGCTTCCCCTCTCTTGACTAACTCTCTGTCCTGTGATGGCACACTTGGTGTGATTCTCTGGCTTGGAACTGTTCACTGGAACTCTGAAACTGTTTTCTATGCAAGAGCTTGTTCAGATTCCAGCTTCTCCTCCGCCATCTTCCCGGAACTCCAACAATTTCTTTTTTAATTAAGTTTTTATTGTGAAATGCTGTACAAAGTGGTTACAGTTACATGAGCAAGGTAATGAGTACATTTCTTATCCAGCATTGTTGCCTCCTCCTTTGTTTTTCCCCTACCATCCCTTCCCTCACACCTCCTCAGCTATGCCCCTCGCAAGATCTCATTGTTGCAATGGATCAATAAAGCAGAAAAGGTCAGATGAGATGATGTTTATCAAAATGAACCCAAGATGGGGACACAAGTATTTTTTTCTTCCTTGCTATTGTTTCTAACATATTTTTAAAGTGCCATGTGATTTTTTTTGTTGCTTTGTATGTCCCTCCCTCACTGTTTAACCCCATTTTCCCTATATTTGGTGTTGGTATAATTTGGGGAGGGGAAGGGAAGAAAAAAATTGTTCATATGTTATATTTTCTACATTTTAAAATAAGGCAGATGATTTTATTTTGTTTTTTGAATTTTGCTATCTTAGTTAACTCTGATATTTGACCAATCTGAATTCTTGGATTTATTCTTGACAATAGAGAATAACTGCTCAAATCATTAAGGCTCTCAAGTTTTTCTCTTAAAGTTTGCTGATTTCTCTTCCTCCTCCTTATCCTCATGCAATTTTGTACGCAGTCATAGATTCCTGCTCACGCCCATGATAAAATGGCTACAAAAGTAAGATTATCTGAGACTTTTCCAACTCTAGTTCAATAGGACCTACAACATCTAATGACTAGTATATTCTGATAACTTTACACCAACAAAATTTTTCTTGTTCAGCATTTCTAGTTATTGCTGACTAGAATCCTAGAATGCCATAAAATACTTCAGATCATTGAGGAATTAAGCACCACATTTAGAGAACTCTTAATATCAAATTTTAGAGCCAACTTGTTCTCATACCTAAATCACAACTTAGCTGTGTTTTGGAGAAAGATATTATAACATTTAAAAAAACTATGACTTACACTACAGATAAATTTGATTCATAGACCACATTCCATCTGCTTTCAAAATATATTTTCAGACAGATTTGGATATCCTCAAGACATTTTGAAAGTGAATAATAAAATAAGATTAAAATATAATATAATTTCAGGTTTTTATACGCTATCTTGCCTCCAAGATCACAATAAGTAAAAGTTATGACTAAACACTCCAAATTTCAACAAAAATTTTGCTCTTTAAAATTCATTCTCTTCTTGAAGATAAAGGTTAAGCTTATTATATTTCTTTTCAAGCAGCAACATCATGACTTTTAGAATCTTAACTTCTGGGAAAGGATTACTATATAAAAAGATCTTTCTTTTCTTAATAGTCTTACTATTATTTCAATTTACTGTTTCCAACTTTTTATATCTACCACTAATTTCTACAGATTTTTAGTGACATAAACTTCTATAATTTTGTTATTCAGATTGAAAAATAGAAACATGTATTTGCTTAAACAATTGAAACTATAACTTTATGCATACAATAAAATATTAATTTTAGACTCTTCATTTGTAATTATTGAAATATTTTTTATTAGAAAATAGACTCTAATTCTTGTTTCTACACCAACAAGGTAAGAATCTACTCTTAATTATTTTCTTTAACTCAAGTTTGGACATTCACGTAAAACACAAAATGTTATTTCCTGCCAACTATGTAGGGTCATGACCTTCCTTCCATATTTCTCCTAAACTAAAATATGGGTGATATAGAACCCTTTGACTTTGTTGTTGGTAAAATGCCTTGTTTTATCAATGAGATTTCTGTCTTATTTCTATCTCTAGAATTCAACAACTCTTTGGAAGAAATATAAATCAAGTCTTTAAGCTGTCCCCAAATTCTGTCTCAAGTTTTGTATGTTTGTGTCTGTATGTGTGCCTAAATTTCTTTCTTCTCTTTCTCTCCATTTCCCTCATCTTCTCTTTCACTCCCTCTCTTCTTTCCCCCTTCCCTCTATCATTCTATTCTCTCATCCTTTCCTACTCCCTCTTCTTTCCTTTTGTAAATCTATTCTTCATCTCTTTCTTGCTTCATGTAACTAAAGAAGGCACTGGCTGTGTTTTTCTTTAAAAGGTATTAAGTGGGAGAAATTTTAGCAACCAAAGCCTGACAAGAAAAATGATAGCTTATGAAAAATATAAGTGAACAATCACATTAGTGTAAGAAAACTCAGACTATCTATCTCTCTCAGAGACACATATTGAGCAACAATATTTGGGCTAGTTTAGTTTGTGGGAGTTTCAGAAACAAAGTAAGGGGATTCTGTATTCTACAGTTACACATAATAAATTTAATCACAGCTGGTAGGACATTTCATGACACTTGTTCATTTTGCCCTTTATCTTGGCTCAGAATTGGACCTATCTTCTTCTTCTCATGGAATGTAAGGGAAAAGTATAGCATGCATTCAATAGTGCAGCATCTTAAAAGCTACCCAAACAATTACATTCTGTCTTGCCTGTTTTAAAACACTGATGGGATCCACATATCTCTGTATGAAGACCACTACAAAGGAAACAGAGCTAGATAGTTTCTACTCCTAAAGATAGCCTGTCACTAAACATAGAAAATGTTAAAACTTACTAGCTTCCCCTTCAACAGGAAAGAAAAAGGGAATTCCAGTGTATCCAGGTGGTGTTCTAAGGAACATGTTTCTGTGTTTCTTGTGTTAAAGCCTTGGTGAAAATAAGTACATGCCTGGGGATTTCTGGGAGCAAAACTGATATGAGAGGAAGACAGCAGATTCAGAGAACTTATGTGCCACAGACAAGAGGAAAGCAAGAAATATGAACACTTACAAAAAGAAAAAAGGAATCCTTCTGTAATGAGGAATTCACACACATCGACACAAACCTGGAGAAAATGTAAGCACAGAAAGGCTGAGTGGCTAGAGAACAGAAAGAGAACTTATAAAATAACAAAATACAAAAGTGTTTCAAATTCAAAATAATCTTTCACTTAAAAGTAATGTGTCATTGTTCATCTTGGCTTACCAAATGCCATATGACTCCTATGTATTCATTATTTGAGGAGCGGTTCTATGAATTTTGACCATGTTATTTGACGTTCTATCAGTATATATTCAATCTTGTTCTAGCCAAGGTTTTCCTTTCTGAAGGCAAATGCTAAGACCAGTTCAACTAGGGCAACACTGGGAATATTATTTCGGCAATCCATCTAAATAAAGATATGTTCAAAAATTATTCCATGTCAATGAGTTTAAAAGCTAATGTTTCATTTAAAATTAGCTATGCTGTTGAATGGTTCCAAAATATTTTCACTACTTATGCTAAGTACATGTTTGTAATCAGTACCAAGTCTTGGATAGAAATTTCTAGAAATTATATTTTTTCCTGAAACAGTCATAAAAAAGATTATTACCTAAGTAAATGTGTTAAATTAATATTTAGAAATTAATATTTGTAATCTTTCTAAATTAAATTTGTCTGGAATATTTGCAATATTGGATACTACTAATTATGTTTATACAATACTTACTGGTGCAAATATTTTGATCAAAATTGTATGCTTTACCATACTACAGAAATGCTAATCCTCACAGCAGTGAGGATGAGAAAAGGGAGCTCTTCTAAGCCAGTCCCTGTTTTCTACCACACTCTTGTCCTGATAAGAATCAGATTTTTCCATAGAAATGAGTACAAGTTGTTAATGATGATCATAGTTCTGGACCTGGAACCCAGCATATTATAACCTCTTTCCCTATTCTGTTACCCTAAGCTACATATGATAAAGCTCAAAACCAATGAAATAGAGAATTGTTCTTTGTCCCTAAAAAGATGAGAAAATTAGAAATTATCTGTTATAGTTTTCATTAAGTATAATTAATGTGACTGAGACACACTCACCCTTCAAAAGAGATGAAAATGATGTTTTGACACTGAAACACTATCACAGATGTGTGTGTGTGTATGTGTGTGTGTGAGTGTGTGTGGGTGCGCATCCCTGTACTGGGGCTTGGATTCAGTGCCTTGTCACTAACCCTCAGCTTTTTTACCTTAAGACTGATATTCTACCACTTGAGCCAAGCTCAACTTGAGCACTCTCATCTTTATTCTGGTTATCTGGAGATATAAGTCTCACGATTTTCTTCCAAGGCTGGTTGTGAAGTATGATCCTCAGATATCAGCCTCTGAGTAGTGAAGATTATAGGTATGAGCCACTGGCACATGGCAGTATGTATTTTTAATTCCTTATCTAAGCCACACTAATGAAAGTCAGTCTTTTCAAATTAATTTAGTTTATGAAATAAACTTCATATTTTAATAGTTAAAAGTAGAATAAATCACCTTTTTTAGAAGAAAATACTTTAGGTAATAATATTATAAGACTTAATTCCAAGCTGAACGTGGAGACTCAAGCCTCTAATTCTAGATACCTGGGAAAAAATAGGGTGATTGTCATTAAAAGCCAACACAAGCAAAAAGAAATTAATGCTACTTTTTCATAACCAATGTCTAGGCAAGGTATTCTGACAATCAAGCTAGGGAAGTGCAATGGCTGGGCCCAATGGTGTACACCTATCAACTCCAGCAACATGGGAATGTGTATTAAAAGGGTGACAGCCCAAATGGAGAGGGGCTTAAAATGAGAACCTACCTCCAAAATAGCCAATGCAAAAGTGTGGTGTGATAGAGTACCTGCCTAGTGTGAGACCGTAAATTCAGTGTTCAGTGTCCCTCCAAACAAAAAAGAAAGAAAGGAAAAGAAAGGAAGAGAGAAAAAGGGCATAATTACAAAATTAAATACTCAAAATAATTATACTTAATTTGCAATGAAAAATGCAATTTCAGTTATACAACATACAGACAAGCCCTAAAAGAATGACAGATTCATGATAGTTTTAAATTATCCCCTCTCATTAAATATCTAATGAGAAGTGAAATCGTGACATTGCTGACTTTGCTTTTGAGGAAAAAAATGAATCAAAGTTTATATTCAGCATAGTATATTCAATCACAGGGTCTTACTTTACTGTTCTTAGCAGATGAGAGAATATATGCCTGAGGCTGATTCTCTGAGTCTTGAGAAGCCTGAAAGACCACGCAAATGACAGGAATGTGTTTATACCATTAACTTTTCCATTTGTATGAACGTTGTTAAACATTTGGTCTATGATAGTTTCATTGTGCAGATGAGATGAACAACTATATATTAGCATGTGGTCCTCTCACCTCGTAAATATCTATTAAACTATCATTAAGCATTTCTTTTGGCATTCTCTGTGTAATTCAGTTACCTATATTCTTTGTGGGAATCATTTTCCTTAATCTAGTTGCATTATAGTACAAATGGTAAAAACAAATTACTGAAAGTTTTATCAATTATATTTCTACAAAATTACATTTTAAAGACTTTTGTCAAGACAATAAATCAACTATATAGTTCTTCAATAGACCAAAGGAACTTTCTCATACATATGAATTGAGACTCCAGGCTCCTTTCTTCATGTTTCAATTTTAGTTATTTTAAACAACCTAATGTAGACTTTTTCAGCTGGATTATATAAAAATTGCCATTGTATTATATCTGTCAGAAGAAAGGAATAGAATTCAACTTCTAAAGCATAGAAATAAATTTCTCTCTCCCTCTAATGCATAGAAATAATTATTTTCCTCTTCTCTTTCTTCACCTCAATTCTCTTCCTCTCTCTTTTCCTTCCTTGTCACACTTTTATTTTCTTCTTTTCTTTTTTTTCCTTTCTTAACTTTTTGCAATAATAGAGGCAGAACTCAGGGTCTTGTGAGTATTACTCTTAGTCTTTTTCTTGTCACTTACTTTTCAGATAGATTCTTTAATAACTTTGTTCAGGCTGGTCTCCAAATAGGATTCTTATGTTGTGGCCTTCTAACATTTGAAATTATAGGCATGCATTATACTCAGGCTTTGTAAATTTATAAAATGTTAGGATAATCAAGTTCAAGTACATCAGAAGCCATAGTTATTTTATACTTACCATAAAACTGTCCAATGGCTTTCAAAGTCACTCAGATTGAAAATCTAATTCCTCTACATTTTCCTACCCTGTTATTATAATTAGACTCTTTCTGACCCACACCATCACCATCTCCATGTTCTCATTTTAGCTCAATCCATCTTAGCATTTCTTACTTTCTTTTTTAACCATTGAAGCATATTAACTCCCAGATGCCAGTTGCTCATGCCTGTAATCCTAGTTATTCAGGAAGTTGAAAGCTGTTGATCGTACTTTGAATCCAGACAAAGCAGGAAAGTCCATAAGACTCTCATCTCTATATTTCTTATCTCCTTTCCAAACAAAAATAATTCCAGTAGTGACCCTGAGGCTCAAGTAGTAGAGCGCTAGACCAGCACAAATGCTCTAAGGTAGAGCCCCAGTTCTGTTTCCAATCACCAAGACAAGAAAAAACAAAACAAAAAATAAAAGTACCCCTTAATTTATTGAGAATAAGTAATTTTCAAATACCTTCCTTAATTCTATTAGATTTTTGATGTATTATCAATTTCTGGAGAGACATTCTCCCCTTACTTTATTTCTAACTTCAAGTATTCTCAACATTTACCTTTCATGTTCTCTGCTTTATTTTAATTATTTTTTATTATTGTACTAAGCTCTTTCTTGCTGTATCAGAATGCAAGCACGTTGAGAGCAAAGACTATTTGTTTTAGTAATTTATTTTATAAATACGTTTTTATTGTAAAAATATTGTACAGAGGGGTTACAGTTACATGAGCAAAGTCATGAGTTCACTTTCTATCAAGCATTATTACCTCCTCCCTTGTTTTTCCCCTACCATCCCTTCCCTCCCACCTCCACAACTACACTCCTCCCTCACCCTCTGCCCCACCTAAATTGTAAAGTTTATTTTTCAACAGTCTTGTACATCTCATTGTTACAATGGGTCAACCTGTATCCCTGTTTAAGCATTTTTTTTTTCCCTTCCCCTCCCCAAGCTAGAGAAGTGTATATACAAGATGCAGGGCACCGACATCAAATATAGTGAAAACAATGGGAGGAGCAGACAAAGAAACAAAAAAATCACGTGGTACATTATATATACATTAGGAACAATAGCAAGAAAGAAAAAAAAAACCACTTGTGTCCCTATCTTGAGGTTCATTTCACTTAACATCATTTTATCTGGTCACATATACACAGCTTTTGACCTTTTCTGTTTATCAAAACATTGAGATTCCACCTCACCCCAGTTAGATTGTCTATAATCAAGAAATCTAATGACAAGAGATGCTGGAGGGGATGTGGCCAGAAGAGAATCCTACTGCATTGTTGGTGGGAGTGTAAACTTGTTCAACCACTTTGGAAAGCAGTATGGAGGTTCCTCAAAAGACTCCACATAGAGCTCCCCTAGGACCCAGCAATCCCACTTTTGGGCATTTACCAGAATGATCACAAACAAGACCACACTAAAACTACCAGCACAACTATATTTATTGCAACATTATTTACCATAGCTAAGATATGGATCCAACCCAGATGCCCCTCAGTAGATGAAGGATCAAGAAAATGTGATACATATGTGTGTGTGTGTGTGTGTGTGTGTGTGTGTGTGTGTGTGTGTGCAATGGAATATATATATATAAAATGGAATTCTATGCCTCCATCAAAAAGAATGTCATTGCCCCATTTGTTAGAAAATGAAAAAACTTGGAAAAAATTAGATTAAGTGAAGTAAGCGAGGCCCAAAGAAAAGTAAGTCCTATGGTTTCCCTTATTTTCAATAACTAGTATATATTTTAGTAATTTATTACCTGCTCTCCATGCTGAATGACAAATGTTGCTTACTAAAATTATCGAATGAATAAATAGATGAATGTGTATAGTTTATCTCAAATATTCCCTAATATAATATTTATGTATTTCACATAATATTTGTACTTTCAGAGTAATTTTCCTTAAATCATTGGTCAACCTGTTTGTCACTGGTTAAGCCTGGTTGAATAAAGTAGACAAACATATCATTAACTAGTAATTTAATGGAATTGGAAAGTAGTTATTTTTAATTTTTAATAAATGATTGTAAGTAGAAACACATGATAGCTTACAGTTTTTTAATTGTCTTTTAAAAAATATTTTATTTTATTTTATTCTAAGAATGACATCAAAGGGGTTACAGCTTCATAAGTAAAGTAATGAGTATATTTCTTGTTGAACATTGTTCCCCCTTCCCTTGTTTTTTCCCACTTTTCCTCCCCTGCCAACTCCCCTCCTCCCAAGTTGTAAAGTTCATTTTCAACATATTGTTTTTTGAATATCACTGTTGTATTGGATCAACCTTGGTCTTTTGTCTCATCATTTTGATATTCCTTGTCCCTGTCTCAACTCAGAGAAATGTATATACAAGACAGAGGGTACCAAAATAAAATTAAAATAAAAAAAGCAGTGACAACAGGGGATAAACCAAAGGGAAAAAAAATAAAGTAAAAAAATAAAGTAAAAGAAATAACCTCATACAGTACATATAAAAAAAAAACCAAAAGCATCTCATGCATCATTATATGAAAGAATCTTTAGTCTTTGGTTTCACTTAATGTCATACTCTCATCTGTAGAATATGTTTTCTCAAAGCAAGGCAAATATATATAAAGATAGATAGATATAAAACTTTATATTCTATCTATCTATCTATCTATCTATCTATCTATCTATCTATCTATCTATCTATCTATCTATCTATCTATCTATCCATCTATCTATATTCCTGCCATACCCCCAGCTTTTAGCACCTTTCCCAGCATGGAAAAAGTGGTAGATTAATAGCTGCTAAATGAATGTACCCTTCCTCTTGCTTTCTGATATGTATGTGGAAGGCCAAGCGTTCTGGAGACTCTGGTGGCAAAGATATGACTAGATTTCATAAATGACTCTTATCCAGAACACAGAAAAAAAGTCCAGAACTCATCTCAGTGGGAGACTAGCTTTAAGAAGAATGAAGTATGGCTGGAAAGTTAAGAAACATGGATTATGCTGAAAAAGAGAATACAGAAGTTAGAGAATAGTTGTGAAGCAATGCTGTGTTGAATTGTCTTGTCATATGAACAGAACAATCTGGGTAATTTTGGTTCCATAAAGATGTACTTATTAAGTCATTGTTGCGTTGTTCTAAGATAATTTCCCTAAGTCCCTCATTAATGTAAATGAATGTATAAATAATGTTCTTGTTAATCATTTAGCACAACCCATGAACTCATAGATTTTACACAAAGAACTTGTACCTGTGTACAAGTATACCTATTGTACCTACATAAATATTGAAGATAAGATAAAATAAAGATGCTTGGACCTTCATAGAATGAAGATATACATTAAACATTATCAGTATTGATGTTTATGTTTTATTTATTATTTGGAAAGAAATGTACTCACTACCTTATGTATGTAACTGTAACCCCTATGTACATCACTTTGAAAATTATTATTTTTTTTTGTCGGTCATGGGGCTTGAACTCTGAGCTTAGGCGCTGTCCCTGTGCTCTTCAGCTAAGGCAAGCGCTCTACTGCTTGAGCCACTGCTCCACTTTCAGTTTTCTAGTGGTTTTTATTGGAGATAAGAGTCTCACAGACTTTCCTGCCCCGGCTGGCTTTGAACCGTGATCCTCAGATCTCAGCCACCTGAGTAGCTAGGATTATAGGCGTGAGACACCTGCATCCAGCTTTGAAAATTAAATTAAATTTAAAAAAAGTTGTACAACCATGAAGTACTTTGTTCATATTTCCCATTCCATTATTCTGTGTTAATACTCTAAACTATGCATGCAGAATCACCTTTCCATTTCTAATTGCATTAATATATTTCTTTTAGGGAATGTGTATTTACTTATGGTTTTTATTACTTATGAGAGAACCCAGAAAATCTTTTCTTTCCTCAGTTGCAATGAGTCTGTGTTTTTATTCTATTGTAGTTAAACTTATTCAAGATTTTTTATAAAATGAGTCATTCATAGAACAGATTTACTATGTTTTAATCTCATTCTTTCCCTTGATTTTCATTTGTAAGAGGAAATTACATCTAATTACAGAGGAGGTAGGTGCTGTGTTTCCTGTTTGTTCTTTCATAATAAACCTACAACACTAATTTTCATTTCAGACTGAAGAGTACAGTTCTCACTCAATTGAAGTACTAGTGAAAAAAAAATGAGTTTATGTTGTAAACATCGTTACTTCCATCAGTAAAATGAAAGAAACAATTTAAAAAGTAGTTCCTATGGAAAAACACAATTAAACAAAAACTGCTGGTAATTGTTCAGGCCAATGCAGGTACTAGATCAGAAGTAGCTCTTTTCAATTGAGGTAGACCATATTAACTGGGCCTACTATAATAGTTTAGTGCTTCAATCATAGTTTGGCACATTGTTCCAGAACTAATTATCTTCACTTATCAAAAATGAATTTATATCCCAATACCATTTCCACATGGCACTTAGTAAATCCTAATCACATTGTCTTCTGCTATGTAGACACATGTTCATGTGCATTCAAACTATTATCTGCATATTTCTTCATATCCATCCTCCCAGTTCAAAAGGTGCCATATGCATCAAATAGCATTTGAACACAAAGTCTAATACTGAGGGGTTGATGTGCTTGCCAAATCCATAGGAGATGAGAGTTTGTTCCCCTTCCTGCATCTAGTAAAATAATTAGACAAAAGAAGAATAAATACAACTGCCATACTCCAGATCAAGCAAGTCAGTTTCCTGGTGAACTAAAAAATTTAAACCTCATTCCTTCTCAGTACATAGTCTTCTGTTATCTTCAGTAACAGTTCAAGTTTGATTTTGTAGATTCAGAGGTAAGATTAAAGTGGTACATATTATTGTTTTTCTGTTGGAAAATATATAGACCATTGTTAAATCTGTTGGATATAAACTAGGCTACAGATTTTGAATTTGTGAGGCAGTCTTTATTAGGCTTCTACCTCTCACATTCATGTTCCTCAAATGATGTCTTACTGAGTTACAGAACAAAATATTGCCAAACGCTAATGTCAGATCTGATGACTAAACAAACCTTCACATTATCATGTTAGTTACACAGAGTTCCTTTCAAGTCAGGTTTATTATGCATACATAGAAAACAGTGAGAAAAATGGACTGGCATTATTTTCCCTCTTTCATTTATTTCACTTTTGAACTTTGTTTGATATCTTTATATGACCATTAGTCCACAATTCTGATTTTGTTGTGATTTTTTTTAATTTCCAGCAGCTGTTCTGTGCTCCATCAGTGAGCCTGTCATTCTTTGTGTTTCTTTCTCTTTGTAGTATACTTGCCAGTTATAACCAGAATGGCAAATACGGGGCATAGTAAGTACTGGCATTCTTTCAAACTTATAAACTTTTGTTCTTTTATCATTCATATTTCTCTTCACACCAAGATTCTCCCTATTTGCTCAGCCATCTCTAAATTCCTCCAAGTATATTTATTTTTACTAGGGTTTGATTAATTAGTTACTGCATTCTTAATTGGGTTGTTTAACCAATTAAATTATTTGTATGTGTTAGCCCCAGAGCTTGAACACAGGGGTCTTGGCACTCTGCTTTAGAATTTTTGTCGAAGTTAGTGCTCTACCAGTTAAGCCAGACATTCACCTCTGGCTTTTTAGTGGTTAATTGGCTCAGAACTGATCCTCAGATATCAGCTTTCTGAGTAACTAAAATTACAAGGGTGATCTCAGGCACCTAAATAAACATTAGAATTCTTAAATTTTATTATCTTTTAATTTTAGCATTGCATTACTTCCCCACTCAAAGGAATAATAGGAATAAAAACAAAGATGGAATATTGGGATGATTTTTTGTTTCCCAAATCTTTCCTACAAGTGAATCTACAAATCACAATGAAGACTCAGTTATGGTTTAAAAACCATTTCTCTGGATCTTACTCCAGACAATTTACTTTTCAGTAAGTTTGAAATGTGAAATTCAAAATCTCTTCAGGTTTGACAGGCTCTTTTTTCTTAATTTAATTTTACTGTCAAGGTGATGTACAGAGTGGATATAGTTACATACATAAGGTAATGAGTATATTTCTTGTCCACCATTGTTAACTCTGTAAGGTATATTAAATAGGTAAGTTTCATTAGGTAGCCAATGAAGAGAACACCACGTGTTATTCAGTCAGGAAAAGTTTATTTACTGAACTGCTGCTCCTACCATGCATGGTGGAGAAACATGGCTGAAAAGGAAAGGGGGAGGAGTGACCCACCTCTGGGCCAGGACTTATCTAGGCTAGGGACAGGAAGAGGTGTGGCCAGGTGGGGGAAAAGTTTGGCCACACTGGATCTGGATGTGACCTCAGGGTCACATCAGTTTGTCATCACCTTCTCTTCCCTAAGTCAGATAAATGTATATATAAGACACAGGGTACCAAAATCAAATACAGTGACAAAAGGCTATAAGTCTAGGGGAAAAATGAAAGAAAAAGATAACTTGACACAGTACATGAGAAATAACAACGATAAAGAGAAATCACTAGTTTCCATGTCTTGGGAGTTCATTTCACTTATTAGCATCATCTTATATGCTCATAATGTACATAGCTATTGAGCTCTTCTGCTCATCTGCTAGGGCTATCCTAGGTAGTCCTATATAGATAGATATATCCTAGATAGTCCTATATAGATAGATATATACTATATAGATAGATATATCCTATATAGATAGATATATCCTAGATAGTCCTATATAGAAAGATATATACTAATTATTACAAATGAGGGAAACCATGGAATCTATGTTTCTTTGGGTCTGGCTTAAATCACTTTATATGATTTTTTTTCCAAGCTGTTTCATTTCCTTATGAATGGGGCAATGCCATTCTTTTGATAGAAGCATAGAATTCCATTGTGTATATGTACCATTAATCTACTAATGATCCATTAATCTACTAAGGGGCATCTGGGTTGGTTCCATATTTTAGCTGTGGTAAATAATGCTACAATGAACATAGTTGTGTTGGTACCTTTAGAATGGCCTTGTTTGTGGTTATTTAGGTAAATGCCCAGAAGTAGGATTGCTGGGACATAGGGGAGTTTAGTCTTTTGAGAAACCTCCACACTTCTTTCCACAATGGTTGAACTAGTTTACATTCCCATAAGTAGTGTAGTAGCATTCCCTTTTGGTCACCAGTATCTGTTGTTATTAGATTTCTTGTTAATGTCTATTCCAAATGGGTTGAGGAATCTCAATGTTGTTTTGATTTGCATTTCTTTTATGGCCAGTTCTTCATTGATCTATAGGCCATTCTTATTTCCTCTTCAGAGAAGTCTTGCTTTAAGGGTTTTGCCCACTGTTAATGGAGTGGTTGTTTCTTTGAGGATTTGTTTTGGGGGGATTTATTTTTTTGAGCTCTATGTATATTTTAGATATAAGGCCCTTGTCTGTTGTATGGCTAGTAATGATCTTCCCCCAAACAGTGTGCTTTCTATTTATCTTATTAGCTATGTCCTTTGCCATTCAGAAGTTCTGCACTTTTATGCAATCTTATTTATCCAACCTTTCTTTGATTTGGAGTTTCTGGGTCTTTATTAAGAAAGTTTTCACCTGTGGCAAGGAGCTATCTGCTTTTACTTTGAGGTCTTTGGTTCACTTGAAATTGATTCTGGTACAGGGTGATACATAAGGATCTAACTTAATTTCCTACACAGGCTCCTTTTTTGAGAGTTGATTTTGCATATCAACTGGGCCACAAATTGCCCTAGTAAAGGGGAAGTGACTGTGATGTTGTTTCCCAATGACATTAGCCTTTGAATCAATGAATGAGGAAAGTAAACAGTGCCCTTCTAGGGAGGTTGATATATTGCTATCCCTGGAACAGGAAGGAAGGAAAAGCTTTTCACTTCCATAATTCTTCACACACTGATCTGGGATATCTTATCTCATCTCATCTCAACCTGACCTTGGCATATCACTTACTCTTATTAGATTTCCTGAATTTCAGGCTTTGAACTCAAGGCACACTATCACACCAACTTGCAAAGGGCATAGTTTAGGATCCCAGATGTCTTTTAAGCCTGTATAAACACATCACACATGTGTCTTAGTTAATGTCCACATATACAGAGTATATATATAAAGGTATGTACAATATATTCTATATCAATATATAACATGTAGATATACACTCTGCTATTCACTTGTTATTTAATCTTGTGTAAGGTGATCATCTACACCTAGGGAAAATATATGGGTTAGAACTTGAAGAGTAGAACAGCCAAACATATAGCCAATTTAAATTTAAATTTAAATAATTCTTGGCAAAGGAAACAACATTTATTACACACACACACAAAAAAAATGGACTGGAAACATGATTCAGCACAGCCCTTGAGTTCAAACTTTAGTACAACCAAAAGAAACAAAAACACCAGCAACAAAACAAAGCAAACAAACAAAAGCAAGGAGGTATGCTTAAGAGTAGTTGGGGGTTTATTTATTCTTCTCTTGTCCCTCTGAATGCCTGATTTTTTTCTTCAATATATTTGAATGACATCTTTCATGTTTATTATGTATCTGAATCAGTATAAGTCTTCTGATTTTTCTTCTTCAATACTGTATTGGCTAGTTTGTTTCTTTTGTCTTCCCATACAACCTTTAGAATCAATTTGTTGATTTCCACAAAACTACTTGTAGAAATTATTAGTAGCATTATTGATCCATAAAACAAACTTCTAAGTACTAACCCCTTGATAATGATGAGACTTCCTATTCATAAAAAGGTATTATTATTACTTATATAGATATTGAAATTTTTGTTTTCTTAAGTTTTATAACTTTAATCATGGATTTTGTATGTTAACTATATATAACTGCTTTCTTGCTTATGGTAATGAAAATGTTATTGTGCTTTAAATTTCAAATTTAAGTTGTTTATTGCTGGTCTCCAAAAAACAATTCTCTATTGAATATGATTAATTTTGCTATAATTGGTCATTAATTCTGAGTGTTTTATGGTGATGGTGGTTGTTATTTTTTATTCTTTTGAATTTTTCTCCATAGGTAATACTGTTAATTCTTAATCAGCATACATTTTTCTCTTAGACTTGCCTTATTTTCTTATTGCACTCCATAGGACTTCTAGTATGATGTTGAAAAACAGGACTATGCTTGTCATTTCTTAAACACGGAGGGAAAGTATCTAGTTTCACACTTCTAAGAATGGTGTAATACTTTATGGAGTTTTTTAATCCAGTAAGTTACCTTCAGTTTTCTGATTTTCTATGAAAATGTTTGAAGTTTTTCTACTGCTTTGCCAGAAACTATGGCTGTAACCAAATTAGTTCTTCTTTATTTAGCTTGTTGATGTAACTTTAGATCTTTAAATATTGAACCATATTTTAGTATCTGTGTAGTTAAAAAATCTTCTTAATATTTTTCAAAGTTCATCATGAGTGTTTGTTACAGGTATTTGTTTGTACATTGTCTTTTGCTTTTTTGTAATTCCTTGGCCTGGTTTTGATATTACCATAATGCTACACTCAGGTAATGACTAGGGAAATGTGTTTCTTCCTTCTGTTTTCCAGAAGGGAATATAGAGTAATAGAGCAATTTCTGTATTGATGAAATTTCACTAGTAAATCTAAGCCTGGTTCTCTCTGTTTCAGAAGGTTTTCAATGTAATTTTCTTAGTTATATCAAATAAGTGGACTTAGTCATATCAAATAAGTGGACTTAGAATTATTTATTTTTTCTTTTTTCCTGTTAATAACTAGGATCTGAGGTTAAAAAAACCAGCCCTCTTTTATTTTTTATCTTTGTGTTTTCTTAGTTTTCATTTCCCTAGTTACCATAGAGTTTCATCAGTTTGTTGATATTTACCAAAAAACCTACCTTTTTGTTTTATTGATTTTTCTCTATTTATATTCTGTTTTCAATTGTACTTATTTATGCTCTATCTTTTACTTCATTTGCTAATTTTGCAATTTTTACACTTCTTCATTTTTAATGTCCTCATTTTTAAATATATACATATAAAACTAATTTTCACTCAATTTCTTATTTTTGTTGAATATCATAAGAACTAGTAAGTTATATTTCTATTTTCATTTGAAAATAGCTCAAGATGTTTCTCTTGAGACCTCCTCCCTAATTTATATAGAAATATGATTTTAACCATTGATTTTACAATTTTTCTAGGATGTTTCTGTTCTTTGTTTCTAGTTTAATTCTCATATGTTCTGAGATTAAACTTCATAATTAAAAATATATTAGGTATGGCTCAATGTAATCAGTCGTGTTGAATATTCAGTGTGAGTTACAGAAGAATGTTTATATTTTTGTTCATATTACCTACCAGCCAATCAGATTTATTTAATTGTTAGTAAGGTTTATTCAATTTTGTTTTCATTGGTTTTATGACTAAATCATTTCATAATTGCTAGTAGAGGTGTTTTACTAATAAAACAATTCTTTGATAATATTTTGTCAAATTATTTCAACTAAAATATCACACTATACTATAACAAAATAATATTTCCAAATATTATTCTGTCTTCTCTATGCAATAATGTGAATAATAGACACTGTGTTGACTAGGAGATTAAGAAATTTGAATAATCTAATTTAGAAGAAACAATCATATCTGGGTCTGTGATAAATATTACAGAGAAAGAGTGATGGTGAATGTGTTTTGATTAATTCTGGAGTTGATACTGATAATACTTGCTGATGAGTTAGATGTGAAATATAAGGGATGGAAGGAAATGAAGAATACTTTCACACCTTTGTCTATTCAACTAAAGTTATTACAAGGGACATACCCTTGTCTACTCACCTAATGTTATTACAAAGGTCTGAAAAGATGAGATATAGAAAATTTTGAGAGAAAAGAGTTTAAATACTAGACACATTTAGGACATATGCTTCAAAAATGGTACTGTGAGCAAACAATCACCAAAAAGGCCAGAGGAGGCAGAAAAGGCAAAAACACAAATCACTCACTGTTGAGTATAGTACTGATAGAGTTAAAGAGGAGGAGTAAGAGAATAAGATTGAAAGCAATGTTTAGTAGGGAAAATAAAGCCAAAAAAGGTCTAGGTACCAGTGGCTCATGCCTGTTATCTTAGTTACTCAGAAGGCTGAGATCTGGGGATCATGGTTCAAAGTCCAACCAGGCAAGAAAGACTTTGAGACTCTTATTTCCAGTTCATCACTAAAAAGCCAGAAATGGAACTGTGAATACTAGCTTTGAGTACAAAAGCTCAGGTACAGAGCCCAGACCCTGAGTTCAGCCCTAGGACCAGAAAAAAAAATAGGATGAGGAGGAAGGAGAAGGAGGAGGAGGGGGAGAGAGAGGGGGAGGGGAAGGGGGAAGGCGGAAGGGGGAGGAAAAGGAGGAGGAGGAGAAATAGGAGGAGGAGCAGAAGGAGAAGTAGAAGGAAGGGGAGGAGAGGAAGGACAGGAAGGAGAGGAAGAAAAGGAAGAATAGAAGAAAAAGATGATTTGGAGGTGGGACTATTGAGAGGTGTTTGGATCTCAGGTACTCAGCTCTCCAACAAATAAATAGACAGATAAGTTCATAGCTTAATAACTATTCAGAAGCAAGTGCTAGTCGGAGATCATAGGCCTATTTTTGGTCCCTTCTTGTCTCTTTTTCTGTCTTCCTGGTTACCATTAAGTGAGCAGTCACATCAGTACTCCCTAATGTGATTCCAGACAAAGGTGATCCAGGACTTAAAGCCTCTGAAACCATGGGCTAAAATAAGTCTTTACACCATTTTGTTTTCTTTTAGTTATTTCAAAACAGTGACAGAAACATGATGAACATAGGTGAAATAACTTTTCTTTAATGCTGGCAAAATTGTCAAAACTCTGTCAAATTCTTATCCTAAAGCCCATAGCCAATTCCTCAGACGTCCAACTCACTTGGCTATGTATTAATAAAATAGAGATTAATTTAAATGTTTACAGGTGACACCGTTATTTCATCTGGACTCTTACAAGAAAAGGAGGAGGTACCCAGGCTCTAAATACAAGAAAGGGCAACTATGTGAAGAGCCAGAAACAGCGAAGTCATTGCAAAATAAC
Organism: Dipodomys spectabilis; assembly: GCF_019054845.1. Lineage (NCBI taxonomy): Eukaryota > Metazoa > Chordata > Mammalia > Rodentia > Heteromyidae > Dipodomys > Dipodomys spectabilis. The sequence goes on along the minus strand of NW_024871113.1, from coordinate 10,476,503 downwards.
ATAAGAGATTCTGAAGTGACCAAACATGAAATCTTTGAATGTGAAATTTTAATCTTCTTGGGTAAGCCACCAAGTAAGTGGCAGTTGGTGATGAAAGCTTTGAAAAAATTAATGCACATGTGTATGTGTATGTACATATTGATTTTATGGTACCTTATTTTTAATTGTTTCCCAAATATATTATTTCTGTCATTAGCAGCTCTGATAAATTAACTCTCTGGAACACAGAATAATGAAGAAATTACAAGAAGCAGACATCTACAAAGTTTAATAATTGCACTACGGAGAAATTAAATAATGTAATGTTTGACAAATGCCCATGTCATGTACAAAGTTGTCAGCTATTGGACATCTGGGCATTAAAGTGATAAAAGAAAGAAAATTCAAAGGAATAACATAATAGATCTTTTGAAAGAAAATCAGTTAGCAAGTAGATTAGTAACAGAGACCTTTGGGAAGATAATTACACCTTAAAATATTTTTTACAAAATTGAACCTTTTGTGTTCACACTATAAAACTTAAATTTGAAGTGAAGATAGATTTGTCCTATTAGTGGTTAAATAAAGCTTGTAAAAAATAAGCTACTGATTTTTTTGTTCATTTAATAATTAGTCTTATTACCAGGAAATGCAATAAATTTGCAGGGTATTCATAAACATTTTCCTATTATTTTATTTTTCCTTATAAATTCTTTCTGAAACTTTCACTTTCACTTTCTGAGTGATTTTTTTTTTCCAGATAGCCTTTTAAAAATCATAGTTAGCTGCTTGTGTGTCCTACATATGTAAGGTTCTCTACAGCTTCTCCCAAGAAATCTTCTATTCAATGTAATTTTGTATTTCATAATGGAAAAAGGGACATGCAATTAGTCACATACTTGTCAATTTCTATATTTATCATGTAGGCTGAATTGGAAATATAGGTCTATTTATGGCATTATCAAATACTTATTAAAAATATAACCTCAAATATCAAACTACTTCATGTATAAATATAAGTTGTGGCCAATATATATTTAAAATAATACAATTTTCACACTAAATCAAAATTACTCTTATCATGTTAGTTATTTGGTGGAATAAAATACAAGCTTAAGATTGTGATAGAAGATCAGTTTCTTTATGAGGATTTTGGGTAAGTTCTATAAGACCTGACTCAAAATTTACCGTTTTTCATGTCCAATTTATTGTCAGCTCATAAACTCATTATGATGGATTTCTTCTAAATTTTTAGGGGGCCAGTGCTGGGACTTAAACTGAGGTCTCAGAGCTGGTGTTCTACCACTTGAAACATACTTCCAGCCTGGTTCTTCTTAGTTTATGAATGCCCTTGATTAAAAAAGAGACACCACTACTTGTTGCAACATGTAAAAGAAAATTTCAAGCACCCAATAAAATTGTGACATATCATCAATTATAAAGATGCATTCATATTACAGATGGCAAATATGAAAATGTTAGTCATAAAAGTATAAAGTTTGTCAGTATTATATTCTCCTTCATAAACAACAAATGAGCAGAATAGCTCAATAGCTATGTACCTATGACCATAGAAGATGATGCTAAGTGAAATGAACTCCAAGACATGGAAAAAATAACAAATGAAAATATGCCAATATAGTTTTAGTGAAATATACAAACTTCTCTAAGTGTAAGCTATGATAACATTCATGCTGTGATATAAACAACTTTTACATGAATAGAACATTTACAGCAATAGAAATTATTTTAAAATATTTGAATGTAGGGCATGTTCTTCATAATTGTTCCATAGGCAATTTGCATTTTTCTTTTTTCTTTTTGTTGATTGTGAGGCTTGAACTCTGGGGTTGAACACTGTCCCTGAGCTCTTCAGCTCAAGCCAAGCATTCTACCACTTGAGCCACAGAGCCACTTCTGGTTTTCTAGGGGGTTATTGGAGATAAGAGTCTCAGGGACTTTCCTGCCTGGGCTGGCTTTGAACCGTGATCCTCGGATCTCAGCCTCCTGAGTAGCTAGGATTACAGGCATGGGCCACTGATGCCATGTGAGAATTTCTATTTTTCATAGAATAATCCTCCACATAACATGTTTCATTTCTTATTTAGGATTTGAAAAAAAATGGAATTAATCCATTGACTAATTACTTGTATTTAAATTTTCAAAGGCTGATGTTTGATTTGGGTATAATAACTAATTTTTACAGATTATTATACATCTAGTTGAATGACACCAACTAATTTTCCTATCCTACATTCTTTTATTTTAAGTAAATATATTTTTCAAAAAAATCCCTGAATCTCATTTTTTAAGTTATTTTAGGCACAGAATTCCTATTTAGTTGATAGCAAAAGATTGTTTCTGTTGTTACTTTCAGTCTGGCAATTACTAAATCACTGAATAAACCCTATAACTATTTTTCAAGTTGAAATGGGAAGGTAATAAAAAAAATGAGATAAAAATAGTATTTGATCATCTCTCTGCCCATCAGCAGGCAATTTTTCACTTAAGACCCTTTTCTGGCATGTATGTTTTAGTTAATATCTCTGAGAAAGATGAATATAGGACAAAGTTACATCTCAGATAGTTCCAGGGCGAAGATAAATAGGTATGTTTACCTGTATGAACATCATTTTTTTTCCACATTCCTCAGTAAACAAACTGTTGGGTCTTCGTCCCTTCCACGAAAGAAGGATGGGGTCCGAGGAAAGGTAAGTGTGGCCCTCGTCTGTTCCCCAGCCTCCCTCAGCCCAGGAGATAATCAGACACAGCAGGGAGCCAAATCCAGCAGGTAGAAAAACTAGTTTATTGACAGAGAGCAGCCCTTTTTAAAGCCAAAAAGGGCGGGTGGCATGGCAAGGGAGGAAGAGGAACCGATCACTGTCAAGGTCACACCCTATCATGCACCTGAGCCTTCACGGGCTGGTTAAGCACTGATCGAAGATCAGCTGGACTCTGCCCACTTTACTCTCTCCCAGCGCCATCTTGGCTCCCCATGTGCTCTACAGTAAATTGGGCTCTGCCCACTCAACCCCCTCTCAGCGTCATCTTTGCTGCCCATGTGCTCTACAAATTCCCCCTTTTTTTTTGTTTTAATGGCAGACCCACCTCCCAGTTAGTTATCCTTTTCCCTCCTCTGTAAAAGTTGTTTTAACAGGATTACATTCATAAAATAGCATTGGCCACACAGGGGGTTCGAGGCAAGTCTGGGGGTCAAGATTCGCCAGACTAGGATAGGGAGGGCCCTTGTGCATGATCCAAGAGCCTGTCCCAGTTACCTCACATCCCCATCTAGCACAGTAATAAACATCAGTCCCACCACAGTTAGAAATGTCCGAAACAGTTCAATTGATTCCTGGGTACCTGGTGTCTTTTAAGTAAGCCAGTTCCTTGTACTTGCCTTTAAGCTAGCACAGGGGTCAAGATGACCTTTGAGCTATACTGTCAGCTCCCAATGGCTCCCAACATCATCTCCCTCCCCCTCTTCACCCCCCCCCCCCGTCTTTGTTTAAAGAAGTGAACCCGCCTGTCTTAGGTTGGGTGGATGGCCTTGTCTGCCTTACCCGTCATTGGGAACTTCTTCAGAGTGAAGCTGAAGGCCCTGTCTTAGGTTGGTCAGACTGACACCCCCTCTTACCCATCTCTGGCTGTGACTCCTCTGGGGGGGGGGGGAATTCATTCATTTGGAGCTTGATAACTGGCTGGCTAAGCTCATAAGCATTTTGCAGGGCACGTATAATGCAAGGAAGGCATAGAAAAAAACATCAGCAAAAGCATTACCAGGCAAGGAAATGTCACTACTAGTCCTTTAACCTTAGTGAAGGATGGGATAGCAGTCTTTGCCACTTTAGAGTCCAGAGGTGGGGATTGTTCTAATCCAGCTATTTGCCTGTGGGGTTGAAAAAGACCTAAACTGGAAGCATAACAAAAGGTGGTTGTTTAACAATAAGTATGGATTCAAAGTCGCTATACAAGCAATTAGTAAAAGAACAATTAAAGCAGGTAACATTAAAATAATTAACTCCTACAAAAATATTAAACAGTCCATAGGGTTGTGATAAAAATGAAGGTCAGGCCACCAGGGACAGCTTCTCTTGTGGTGCTATTGACGATTTCTGCATGGCCAGCCTTGATCACTGCCCAGGTCACCAGTTGAGGTTGATGCAGATTCCATAGGGCCTTTCACAGGATTGGGGGAGTCAGGACAGCCAACAACTGAAGTATCACCATCTGCAATTGTTAGAGAACACAAGAGCTTCTCAAGGGCTGATTGCCCTTGGGGATGGTTAGTAATTGTCTTTCTAGCTTCTGTCTTTAAAACACAAGCCTCAGCCATGGCCGTTTTTTGTTTTTTTGTTTTTTTTTCTTGTTGGTTAGCTTATTCTTGGGCATCCTCCTGTATAGAGGAAATGGGTAAAAACTTAAGGTTTCTGACAAGGATCCAAATGGGAGCAGGCTCCCCTATGGGGAAAACGCATCCAAATCCCCTGCCCATAGTAACTGGGGGTCAGGTCCTCTCCATTGTTGTGTCAGGGGGTCCTTCCGCCTGACTTTCACTTGGGGCTTAGGATTTAGTTGTCCCCAGTGCTTCTGAAATCTGGATTCAGTTGCCCCTTTTGAAAAATTTAAAATGTTAATGGTAAACAAAGCTATCTGTAACTGTATATGGGGGCTAACTCCCCCTTTTTTGTTTTATTGGCTATCAAAATACAAATTAAAGGTTTTTTTAATGTCCTGAAGGGCCATAATTACGGCCAGCATTTCCTTATATTGTAATTGTAATAACTTCTTGTGGCGTCCTGTCTTTTAGTAGTGCAAATAAGGGCACAAGACTATCTTTAGGGACAGAAACCCATGGCAACAGCCAATTGATTTCTCCTAAAAGACTCTGAAGTTGGGTTAAGGTTAGAGAGGCTGGAATATCCAGCAAAGGCTTAAGGGGACTGGCCTGAGTCAAGGTAAGATGGGTCTCCAGCACCTTAAAAGGAGCTACCTTTTGAATTTTATTAAGGGCTATGGTAAAACCCCCCTTTTTAATGTGGTGAAAACCTGGGCCAGAAGGTCCTCCAGGCAGCTTGGGTCTCAGTGCCCCAGAATTATATCATCCATGTAGGCATAGACAAGGGAGGTATCTGAACCCAGCAGAGGCCCTAAAAGTGTGGCCAAGTATTGTTGGCAGAAGGCCGGGCTATTGGTCATACCCTGTGGCAGCACCGTCCATTCAAACCTCCAATCAGGCTGGGAAAAATTAAGAGAAGGTATAGAGAAAGCAAAGTTCTCGCAGTCATCTGGATGCAGAGGGATAGAAAAAAAAATCTTTAATATCAATCACAACCAAGGTATATTCTGAAGGTATAGCAGGAGTCCAGGGCATGCCTCTTAGGGGGGTTCCTACTAGCTCCATCCTTTCATTTCCCTTATGTAGGTCTTGGAACATACACTAAGCCCTGGAGGCTTTTTGAATAACAAATACGGGTGTGTTCCAAGGACTTATAGAAGGGTGAATATGCCCTAGGTTTATCTGTTCCTCCACCAGAAGGTGGAGGGCTTCAAGTTTAGGTTTGGTCAATGGTCATTGCTCCACCCAGATTGGGCTTCCCGGCTTCCAACTAATAGGAGGTACTCGGGGAGCAGTGGCCTTTAGGATTGGGGGTGCACCCAAGCGGATCCCCTATGTTCTTCTTTGTAATTATGAAAGTTAAAAAAATCCCTTTCCGACAGCCTCTTCAGTAAATGGTGCTGGCAAAATTGGTTAACTACTTGCAGAAAACTAAAACTAGATCCTTATATATCACCCTGCACCAGAATCAACTCCAAATGGATCAAAGACCTCGAAATCAAAGCAGACACTCTGAAAACATTACAGGATGGAATAGGAGAAACCCTAGGCCTCCTTGGCTCAGGCCGAAATTTTCTTAATAGAGACCCAGAAACACAACAAATCAAAGAAAGGTTGGACAAATGGGATTGCATGAAGTTGCAGAGCTTCTGCATGGCAAAGGACATAGCTAGCAAGATCAATAGAAAGCCCACAGATTGGGAAAAGATCTTCACTAGCCATACAAAGGACAAGGGTCTCATATCTAAAATATACTTGGAGCTCAAAAACTTAAATCCCTCAACAAGAAATCCTCAAAGAAACAACTGCCCAATAAATAAGTGGGCTCAAGACTTGAAGAGAAACTTCTCTGAAGAAGAAAGAAGGATGGCCAACAGAGACATGAAGAAATGCTCAACCTCCCTAGCCATAAAAGAAATGCAAATCAAAACAACATTGAGATACCACCTCACCCCAGCTAGAATGGCTATAATCAAGAACTCTAACAACAACAGATGCTGGAGGGGATGTGGACAGAAGGGAACCTTACTTCATTGTTGGTGGAAGTGTAAACTTGTTCAACCACTTTGGAAAGCAATATGGAGGTTCCTGAAAAGACTTCACATAGACCTCCCCTATGACTCAGCAATCCCACTTTTGGGCATTTACTGAAATGTTTACAAGCAAGACCACAATAAAGTTACTAACACAACTATGTTTATTGCAGCATTATTTACCATAGCTAAGATATGGAACCAACCCAGATGCCCCTCAGTAGATGAATGGATCAAGAAAATGTGGTATATATACACAATGGAATTCTATGCCTCCATCAGAAAGAATGACATTGACCCATTCGTTAGGAAATGGAAAGGCTTGGAAAAAATTATATTAAGTGAAGTAAGCCAAGCCCAAAGAAACAAAGGTCCCATGGTTTTTCTTATTTGCAATATCTAGTTTATGTATTAGTCAAGCAGGAAAGATCAGATAATGTGATGTTAGGAAAATGAACCCTTAGATAAGTATTTAAATGTTTTTTTTTCTTTCATGCATTTGTTTCTAACTCATTTATAAGATTATTTCTTTGTAGCTTTGTATGTCCCTCCCCCACAGGACAACCCCTGCATTCACTATATTTGATGTTGGTATAATTTGTGGAGGAGATGGGGAAAAACAAGTCGTTTAAGGATACAGGTGGACCCGATGCAACTATGAGAAGTATAAGTCCTCATGTCAAAAACGAACTTTACAACTTTGGTGTGGAGGGGGACGGGATTGGGTGGGGGGCAGGGGGAGGCTGGGAAGGGATGTGAAGGGTAAACAAAGGAGGAGGCTACAATGCTTGATAAGAAATGTACTCATTATCTTGCCCATGTAATTGTAACCCCTCTGTACAGTATGTTCACAAAAAATAAAAATTCAAATTAAAAAAAAAAAATCCCTTTCCTTAACTCCTTCTAGATCCTGTTTAAGCCTTTGTTCTTCTTCCCCGTCCAGGATATAATCATATGATGCTTGACGGTCTGTAGTGACCACGACATCCATTTGTCTTAGCATATCTTGCCCTAGTAAATTGGCAGTGAGGTTCTTTGCCACTAAAGGGCATATCTTTCCCTGTTCTCCATCCAGTCTAGTCCATGTCATAAGGGCAACCATCTCTTTGGACTGGGAGTTGCCCCCTATCCCCAATATCGGGGGCCCAGGTGCAAGCTTCCAATCCAAGGGCACTTCCTCCTCCCTAAGTATGGTTCGGTCTGCTCCAGTGTCAATTAAGCAGTGAAACCTCTTCCCGCCTATGAGAATACTCATTTTAGGGTGGAGTCCGTCCACCAGGGGGATGATCCAATGGGCCTGGGTCACCTTGCCACGAGGCTGCCTGGGCCTCACAGCAGAGGGGTCTCCTCCTTGAGTTAATGGGGCTAGAGGATGCCCCTCCCCAAGTTTAAAGACTTCCCATCTAAATAAAACTTGGATTGACAATCCTTTTTCCAATGGTATCCCTTCCTGCACCTGGGGCAATGGTATCCCTTCCTGCACCTAGGGCAGGGTGTAGGGGGCCGGTTGGCAGGGGATTGTTGTATACAGTCCCTCTTAAAGTGCCCCTCCTGCCCGCATTTAAAATAAGTCCCTCTCCCCGGTGGTCTTGGGATTCCTCGGCCCTGGGCTGCCAGCGCCTGGGTGATAGCCTCAGTCATTGCAGATGTCTGAGCTTGTAAAGCTAACAGTAGTGATTGGGAAATCAGTAACTTTACAAACTGATCTCCGAGGTTCCCTGCCGGCAACTTGCGGTGAACCCTCTGCTGGACTCGGTCTATGAAATCAGGTAGAGGCTCACCCGGTTTTTGTCTCACTCCTGCCATGGGTGACTCAGTGGGTCCATCATCTAGTTTGTACCACGCAGCAAGACTTGCCTGCCTCACCTGGTCATGGTACGGGCCAGGTATTGCGGCCTGTTGGATGCCGGTGGAGTAGGCTCCCCCCGTCCCTGCTAACATGGCATAAGTAATAGGTATTGCAGGTTGAGCCTGCCGGTTACTCTCCGCTAGCATTCTGTATTCATCCTTAAAGAAAGCACACCATTTAATAAACTGAGAACTAGTAAGAATGGCTTTGGACACATCCATCCAGTCCTTAGGGACACACGGGTGATAGGCAACATCTTGTAATAGGGTCTGGGCCCAGGGAGAGTTTGGGCCATCCTCCGCCACCGCCTTGGGGAGCTCTTTAAGATCCTTAGCTTCCCATGGATAACATTCCAAGGGCCTGTTAGCCCCTGGTGCCAGGTTGACCGGATACACTTGGGGAAGCGAATCCTCTGGCCTAGAGTCTGGGCTCTCGAGTGTCCCTTCCTTTCCAGAGGAGGTCTCCAAGTAGGTTACTTTCCCAGCCCTCTGCCCCTCCATGGAAAGTAGGTAGGGGTCTGGGTCTTGCAAGTCCCTCTCGCAGGTCTCATAGGGTGCCGTACTTCCCCTCCAATCGGGGGAATAGGGAGGGGACCTAGGACCATCAGTATCAGCTGGGTCAAAGGGTGTAACTTTCACCCTTGTTTTGACTTCCACTGTGCATGTTTCAGTGCGTTCTCGATCGAATTTGACCCATTCCTTTTTCTTCTCACTCCCCAAGTCCTCCTGTACTCCTTCTAGGCCTAATGTTGCCTCTTCTTCCTTCTTCTGTGATATAGCATTACCCATATTTAAGGTTTCACTTACCCTGAGAGACCGCTTAGCCTCGGCCGGTATCTTTTCCTTTCTTGCCCCATGTTGGGCTCCAGATGTTGGGTCTTTGTCTGTCCCACGAAAGAAGGATGGGATCCAAGGAAAGGTAAGTGTGGCCCTCGTCCGTTCCCCAGCCAACCTCAGCCCAGGAGACAATCAGACACAGCAGGGATCCAAATCCAGCAGGTAGAAAAACTTGTTTATTAACAGAGGGCAGCCCTTTTTAAAGCCAAAAAGGGCGGGTGGCATGGCAAGGGAGGAAGAGGAACCAATCACTGTCAAAGTCACACCCTATCATGCACCTGAGCCTTCACAGGCTGGTTAGGCACTGATCAGAAGATCAGTTGGGCTCTGCCCACTCTACTCTCTCCCAGCACCATCTTGGCTCCCCATGTGCTCTACAGTAAATTGGGCTCTGCCCACTCAACCCCCTCTCAGCGCCATCTTTGCTGGCCATGTGCTCTACAAACAAACCACCTGGAAAGTGACCCAACTAGCATTTCAGAATTAGCTGTTCAAATCAATGTTTTTTTGCCTTCCTGCAGGCAGAGCTGGGAAATTCCCTTAATAGGGATAGGGGCATGGAAATTCCATTAATGTTTATGCTTTTCCTAGCAAGTGCTAGAGATATATTTTTTAAACCCTTAAATTAACAAACAGATTGCAATTACAAGACATAGAAATTTAATGAATTAGAAATCCCATCCCTCAGATCTACTTAAAAATTTCCAACAGAATAAAAATTCTTCCAAATATACCTAGTGTAAGAGAAATTAATTTTCCACAATGTGAATTATATTTGTAACACACATTTTTTCTGGTGGTCATCCAGAAAATTCATTATTAATATTGCATTCTGTTTTACAGAAGCAATTAAATCTGTTGTGAAATAATGCACATAGATACATAATCAAATACATAGGTATGGTATGCAGATATAAGTAGGTATTTGGTATAAGCAGGTGGGAGAAAGATAGACAACCCCCCAAGTTCACTAATAACAAAGCAGTCAAGAAATAGCAAAGGTTTTACCATGTATTTTATCATGTACTTCTCATTCACTTAAACATTATACCAAAGCAGAAAGGAAATGAGCAGCATTTTTTATTTTAATTTATAAGTAGTTTCACAAAGGGGTTTCAATTCAACATGGAGCTTATGAGTACATTGCATTCTGATCAACATCACTCCTTCCATCATTGCCCCCATCTTTCTCAATCCCACCTATCCCCTCAAAGTTACTCAATTCCATTTTCATATACACATATTGAATATTATGGCTGTAATTTCCTCTCACCATTCATCTGCCCTCCTCTCTTTCACTTCTCAAACCTCTGTCTAAACATGCTGCTTCTGTAATGGTACAACTTTTTTTTATCTGAAATACAAATTAAAGAGTTTAGGGCCAGATGTAGAGGCACATATCTGAAAACCCAGAACATAGGGGACTATGAAAATGAATATTAAAAATGGTTCAGCCTTGGCTGAATAAAGTCTCCTTAAAAAACAAAATAAAACAATAAAAGGTTATCAGTAACTCTGATTTATGTAGAGAGCTGCAGAAATTGGCCAGTCTTAACAGAGTCAAATGATTAATTTCCATTATTGCCAGGTAAGAAATTTAAAGCAAATAAAGCAAGGTTAAATATAAGATAATGAATAATTATAACCTCCAGTTAACTTGATGACATGTAATTGTCCATCTGAGAATTCACAATGATTTTATTCAGAAATTGTACCTATCACGTGATTGAGTCCAATCAATCTATAATAAAATGAAGAGAGGTAATTTCAATCTTATATTTGTAGCATCCCCTAAAAATGATGAAAAGCAAAAATCAGTGGATGTATATTTAATTGGACAACAAGTAGTACATTTACCTTTATTACACAAATGGTAATTGATCATATATAATCTCTTTGGTCAATTATTAAACAAACACACACACACACACACAAACACACACACACCACTTTGCTAAGGAATTTATTTATATACATGCTATATCTCTGTCACTATTCCATAAGAGTCATGAATGTCTTTTTCTAATAAGAGAAAACAGTTCTACTTAAATAAGTAGCATGCCTAAACAGATACTATAGTACACAAACTATATGTGTCTACACATAATTTAATTGAGGTTATCTCTGAAAGAGCCAACAACATTTGCCACTCTGTCACAAGTAGTTTTCTCAATAGAAAGAGTGTCTCTTCAAGTTTCAGAGTCTAAATGGAGTAAATGAAGACAAAGCACTTCCAAATGAACTAAGGTGCAGGTTGGAGTGATAGGACAGTTTATAAGGACTTTCTTATAGTTTTTTGTCAATTTAAAAGCTACCTTCTACTGTTTTCAATTATTGCTGTCTACTTTCTGAAGGATTGAAATTGGGGGAAATTCCAGGTGACAATATGATACTTTGATATTTTGCAAGTTGAGAGTGTATTCCAGAAAAGTGTGAGACTGTAAATGCTATTGAAGATAATATTCAGATTTATTAATTAGAATGAAATGAGATACTACAATATACACACAAAAGTGCTCATAATTGTAACTACAGGAAGCAGAAAATATTTGTAAAATTTCAGAGCCAAGTAAGTTTTATCTACTACTGATGTTAAATGTGACAACCTTTCTAAGAAAGATATAGAAATTTCTCATCAGTTAAATACACAATTACTCTATTGCCCAACAATTCTACCTATAGTTATTTTTCCGACAACAAGGACACCATCTGTCCACACATAGGTTTGCATATCGAGAATGTGCTAGCAAACTTGGTTCCTCTTAAGCTTAACTTGGACACAATACACATTTGAATAAAATGCTCATTCTTTTTTTTTATTTTTAGCATATTTTTTATTGTAAAGATATTGTACAGAGGGGGTAGAGATAAATGAGTGAGGTAATGAGTACATTTCATGTTGAGCATTGTTAACCTCTCCTTTGTTTTTCCCCTACTATCCCTTCCTGCCTCACCTCCCCAATTCCTCCCTCCCCTCCAAGTTGTAAAGTCCATTTTCAACATAGTATCTTGTACATTTCATGTTACAATGGGCCAACCTATATCTTTCTTTCAACATTTTGTTATTTCTCTTCCTCTTCCCAAATTAAAAAAAAATGTATACACAAGATACAGTGACAACAGGAGTTAGACCATGGGCAAAGAACATACAAAATATACCAAAAAAATTATGTAGTACCTTAAAAACAACATCGACAAAGATAAAACCTCTTGTGTTCCTACCTTGGGGTTCATTTCCCTTAGCATCATATTATATGGTCATATGTACATACCTTTTGCACTTTTCTGCTTGTCTGGTCAGATTATCCTAGATGTATACTAGTTATTGCAAATAAGGGAAACCATAGGACCTACGTTTCTTTGGGCCTGGCTTACTTCATTTAATATAATTTTTTCCCAAATCTTTTCATTTCCTAACAAATGGGGTGGTGTCATTCTCTCTGATGGAGGCATAGAATCCCATTTTCGATGTATATATACGTGTATTCATACACTGAGGGGCATCTGGGTTGGTTTCATATATTAGCTATGGTGAATAATGCTGCAATAAGCATAGGTGGGATTTATTATTATTAATATTTGAAATATAAACATATTTTAGTAAGTAAATAGTAAGAGAGAAGGGTAACTATAGAAAGGAATTACTGAACACTTGCAGAAAGTCATTGGGTAGATATAGATGGGTAAAATCTGGTCAAGGACAAAGTTGAAAGTAGATAGCCAGGAATAAAGGTGACAATGTAGAAAATATATTCAAGGAGTCCCAGGTGAAAAGTTAATTTGTCTCTTACCTCAACAATTCTAGATTTACACATTCTTTGGTTTGAAGGTGCCTAATGAGTTAATCTACCACATATCCATTAATTGCTTAGGGCTGCTATAACAAAGGATCACAAAGTGAATGGCTGAGAGCAGCAGAAATTGGTTGTCTTACATTTGGGAGCTAAAAGTTTGTAATCAAGTGTTGGCTCAGCCTTTATCTACTGAAGGTAGTGAAGTGATCTGTGCAAGAATCTGTATCTCAGTCCCTAATCAAAATTCTGTCTCAGCTTTGGGTCTCCTGAATACAGTGAAAGGATCTGTATCTCAATTGCTAATCAAACTGTTGGCTCAGTCTTGGATCCCTGAAGACAGTGAAAATATGTGTATCTCAGTCCATAATCAAAGTGTTGGTTCAGTCTTGGTCCCCTGAAGAGTAAAAGCATCTGTATTTGGCTCCTCTTGGGGCCATACAATGTGTAAGTGTTGTTCCCAGTCTTCCAATTATCTTTCTTCTGTGGATGTGTGTCTCTTGGTCTGTTCCCCACTTAATTTTTACAGCATAAGTGGAGAAACTAGGTGAGGGATACTGGTCAGGTGAATCTTGGTGATGGATCCATTTCAACTAAAGAGTGGATATGCAAAAGGAAGAAAATGAATTTTTTTCTATTTTTTTATTGTGAAAACACTGTACAGAGGGGTTACAATTACATGGGCATGATAGTGAGTACACTTCTTATCAAGCATTGTAGCCTTCTCCTTTGTTTACCCTTCCCATCCCTTCCTATCCACCCTGCCCCCCACATAATCCTCCCCACCAAGTTGTAAAGTTCGTTTATGACATGACAACTTATACTTCTCATTGTTGCAACAGGTCCACCTGTATCCTTATTTAAACGACTTGATTTTCCCCTTCCCCTCCACAAATTATACCGACATCAAATACAGTGAAAGCAGAGGTTATACTGTGGGGGAGGGACATACAAAACAACAAAGAAATAATTTTATAATTGCGTTAGAAACAAATGTATGAAAGAAAAAAAACATTTAAAATACATATCTTAGGGTTCATTTTCCTAACATCACCTTATCTGACCTTTTCTGCTTGACTCATACATATACCAGATATTGCAAATAAGAGATATCATGGGACCTATGTTTCTTTGGGCTTGGCTTATTTCACTTAATACAGTTTTTTCCAAGTCTTTCCATTTCTTAACAAATGGGTCAATGTCATTCTTTCTGATGGAGGCATAGAATTCCATTATGTATATATACCACATTTTCTTGATCCATTCATCTACTGAGGGGCATCTGGGTTGGTTCCATATCTTAGCTATGGTAAATAATACTGCAATAAACATAGTTGTGTTAGTAGCTTTATTGTGGTCTTGTTTGTAAACATTTCGGTAAATGCCCAAAAGTGGGATTGCTGAGTCATAGGGGAGCTCTATGTGGAGTCTTTTGAGGAACCCCCATACTACTTTCCAAAGTGGTTGAACAAGTTTACACTCCCACCAACAATGAAGTAAGATTCCCTTCTATCCACATCCCCTCCAGCATCTGTTGTTATTAGACTTCTTGATTTTTGCCATTCTAACTGGGGTGAGGTGGTATCTCAATGTTGTTTTGGTTTGCATTTCTTTTATGGCTACAGAGGTTGAGCATTTCTTCATGTGTCTATTGGCCATCCTTCTTTCTTCTTCAGAGAAGTTTCTCTTTAAGTCATTAGCCCACTTATTTATTGGGCAGTTGTTTCTTTGAGGATTTCTTGTTGGGGGATTTAATTTTTTGAATTCTAAGTATATTTTAGGTATGATACCTTTGTCTGTTGTATGGCTAGTGAAGATCTTCTCCCAATCCGTGGGCTTTCTATTGATCTTGCTAGGTATGTCCTTTGCCATGCAGAAGCTCTGCAACTTCATGCAATCCCATTTGTCCAACCTTTCTTTGATTTGTTGTGTTTCCGGGTCTCTATTAAGAAAATTTCGGCCTGTGCCAAGGAGACCTAGGGTTTCTCCTATTCCATCCTGTAATGTTTTCAGAGTGTCTGTTTGACTTCGAGGTCTTTGATCCATTTGGAGTTGATTCTGGTGCAGGGTGATATATAAGGATCTAGCTTTAGTTTTCTGTAAATAGTTAACCAATTTTGGCAGCACCATTTACTGAAGAGGCTGTCTTTCTTCCATTCAATTTTTTTAGCCCCCCTTTCAAAGATTAGATGGCTATAGGTCTGTAGGTTCATTTCTGAGTTTTCAATTCTATTCCATTGGTCCTGAGGTCTGTTCTTGTGCCAGTACCAACCTGTTTTGATTACTATGGCTTTATAGTAGAGTTTGAAATTAGGTATTGGTATTCCTCCAGCAGTGATCTTTCTGTTGAGGAGCGTTTTTCCTATTTGGGGTCTTTTATTGTTCCATATGAATTTTTGGATTGCCTCTTCTATTTCCTTGAAGAATGAGGTTGGAATTTTGATAGGTATGGCGTTGAATTTGTAGATAGCCTTGGGAAGTATTGCCATTTTCACGATGTTAATCTTTCCAATCCAGGAGCATGGGAGTTTTTCCCATTATCTAAGTTCTGTTTTGATTTCCTTTTTCAAGTTTTTAAAGTTTTCATCACAGAGGTTCTTCACTTCTTTGGTTAAGTTAATTCCTAGGTATTTTATTTTTTGTGGGGCTATTACAAATGGAGTTGTTTTCCTAATTTCAGCCCCACTTTTCTCATTGTTGGCATATAGAAAAGCCATTGATTTTTGAGGGTTAATTTTATACCCTGCTACTTTGTCAAAGTTTTGAATCAGCTTGAGTAATTTGGGAGTGGAGTCTATGGGATTCTTTAAGTACAAGATTATGTCATCTGCAAAGAGGGAGAGTTTTATTTCTTCTTTCCCTTCTTGGATCCCCTTTATGTCTGCATCTTGTCTTATTGCTATAGCTAGACATTCTAATACTAGGTTGAAGAGAAGTGGAGAGAGTGAACAGCCTTGTCTTGTTCCTGAGTTAAGAGGAAATGGCTTTAGTTTTTCACCATTAAGTGTA
Source organism: Dipodomys spectabilis (assembly GCF_019054845.1). Lineage (NCBI taxonomy): Eukaryota > Metazoa > Chordata > Mammalia > Rodentia > Heteromyidae > Dipodomys > Dipodomys spectabilis. The sequence continues at coordinate 10,460,667 of NW_024871113.1, read as the reverse complement.
ATGCTGGCTGTAAGTTTGTCATATACAGCCTTTATTGTATTGAGGAATGTTCCATGGATTCCTAAATTTCCAAGACCTTCATCATAAAGGAGTGTTGGTTCTTGTCAAAAGCTTTTTCTGCATCTATTGAGATAACCATGTGGTTCTTATTCTTGCTCCTGTTGATGTGATGAATAATATTAATTGATTTGCGTATATTGAACCAGCTTTGCATCCCTGAAATGAATCCTGTTTGATCATGGTTTATGATTTTTTGGATGAATTGTTGAAGTCGATTGGCCAAAATTTTGTTGAGAAGTTTTGCATCAATGTTCATCAAAGAAATGGGTCTATAGTTCTCTTTTTGATGAGTCCCTGCCTAGTTTTGGGATGAGGGTTATGATGGCTTCATAGAATGTGTTCGGTAGTGAACTTTCTCTTTCAATTTTATTGAAGAGTTGGAGGAGTATTGGTGTGAGCTCAGCTTTGAAGGCCTTGTAGAATTCCGCTGTAAAACCATCTGGTCCTGGACTTTTCTTAGCTGGAAGGTCTCTTACTGTTGTTTCTATTTCAATGCTTGATATGGGCCTGTTAAGATGGTTTAACTCATCTTGGTTTAGTTTTGGCATGTCAATATTTGCTAGGAAAAGGTCCATTTCTGCCAAGTTCTCAAACTTATTAGCATAAAGTTTTGAGAAGTATTCCCTTAAAACGTTCTGAATCTTGGTTGTTTCCGTGGTGATATTTCCATTCTGCTCTCTGAGTTTATTTATTTGGGTGTGTTCTCTTCTCTTTCTGATAAGATTTGCTAAGGGTCTGTCAATGTTGTTATTTTTTTCGAAGAACCAACTCTTTGTTTTGTTGATTCTTTCTATAGTTTTTTTGGATTCTAATTCATTCAATTCTGATTTAATTTTAATTATTTCTTCCCGTCTACTGGATTGGGGTTTATCTTGCTGCTCTTTTTCAAGGAGGTTCAGATGTGTCATTAAATTGTCAGTTTCAGATCTCTCCAATTTGTTGATGTAGTAACTCAGAGCTATAATCTTCTCTCTGAGTACTTCCTTTCCTGTGTCCCAGAGGAGCTGGTAATTTGTTGTGCTCATTTTTGTTGAATAGCATGAACATTTGAATTTCCTTTCTAATCTCTTCCATGACCCACTCGTGATTCAGCAGTGTGTTGTTCAGCCTCCATGTGATACCGGACTTTCTTTGGTGGCTTTTGGTGTTGAGTTCTAATTTTATTCCCTTGTTGTCAGAGAGAATGCAAGGTATAACTTCAATGTTTCTGAATTTAGACAAGTTTGCTTTGTGGCCTAAAATGTGGTCTATTTTAGAAAACATTCCATGTGCTGTTGAGAAAAACGTGTATTCTGATGCTGCTGGGTGAAATATTCGGTAGATATCTGTTAAATCTAGTTGATCTATGTAGTTGTTTAGATCTGCGTTTTCTCTGTTGAGTTTTTGCCGAGTTGAGCTATCTAGTGGGGAGAGTGGTGTGTTAAAATCCCCAGCTATTAATGTCTTTGGATCTATGTGGGATTTGAGGGAAAGTAGTGTTTCCTGGATAAATTTGGATGCTCTGTTGTTTGGCGAATAGATATTTAGAACTGTATTATCCTCCTGAAGGAGAGATCCCTTAATTAGTATGTAGCAACCTTCTTTATCTCTTCTCACGAATTTTAAGTTGAATTCTATTTTATCTGATATTAGGATTGCAACTCCCGCCTGTTTATGGGGGCCGTTTGCTTGGTAGATTTTGTTCCAGCCTTTAACATTGAAAATGTGTTTTTTTTATGGGCAAGATGTGACTCCAGAATGCAGCAGATAGAAGGATGTTGTTTTTTAATCCAACTAGACAGTAGAAAATGAATTTTTTTAAGGATAAGCCAAGTTGACCTTTTGTTACAGACTGACAAGGCAGAAGAATTAGATTGTAGTAAAAGGTGACACAATGAATAGGCTGGATGTAAATGGTCGGAGGGAATGATTAGCACTAAAAGTTAAGAGAGAGAGAGAAAGAGAGAAAGAGGGAGGAAGGTACAGAGAGAGAGAGAGAGAAAAAGAGAGAGGAAGACACACAGAGAGAGCAATAGGACTGGGTTACCATGAAGGCCTGGGCTCTGCTCTGATTGAATACTTTTCCGTTACTGCCCTCCCCATGTTGATTTAACCTGATATTATGCTTTCTGTGCTTTGGCAATTAAAAGAAAAAAGCCAAACTTTTTTCTTCAAAAGATTTAGCTTCTTTCCCCTCTGCTTCAAACATGATATTTGCATGCCTGGGTCATTAATGTCATCCATCTCTCAGCTGAAATGTCACCAGTTCAGAATAGCTTTCCAGCTGATGCAGTAAAAAATGGCTACTGAGTTAGTATCTATTGCGTGGTACCTGATTTTAGCTATTTCTAAGCTGATATTTTGTCTGCTTCATCATGCCATAATGTAATCTTGAAATGAAAAAGATCTTTAACTCTCAATCACACATTCTCAAAAATGAGTGTAACTGACATAGGGAAAAGAAAAAAGCAACTGTTGTGTGAAGCTTCATGTCTGTTTGGTTTACCATTTTGGTCCTGTGAACATACACAGACCCACATAATGTAGCATGAATCTAATACATAATGTGACTGGATGGGTTAATTAATTAATGTTAATCAAGCAAATGCAGTTACTATGAGGGGTGGTGCATATTGAGAGACATAAAAAATCTAGCTGTAAATTTACAGAATAAATAACTTTAAATAAGGTCTGGAAAATACAGATGGTTATAACCCAGGCTCAATAATGGCTCAGATATATTGTCTTATTTCTCAGAACTTCTGTATAAGTAACCTCCTGTGGTAAAAGATCTTGGCACTTGTGATTAAATTAAGGGACTTGAGATGTGCCCAGTGGTAACCACAGGGACCTTATAAAGAAGAAAAGGGAGCTCTAGACAGACAGTGCTGTGAAGAAAGATGGATTGGTAGCAATTCAGCCTGAAATTTGAATATAATTCTGTCATGAGAAACTGGGGAAAAGTCACAAGTCGAGGACTTTTAAGTAGCTTTTTAAAGGGGGAAAGAAATAGGGTCTGTCTTCATTTTCCACACAGAATGCTGTCCTATAATTGTTTTAAGTTTCTTCCCTACAGAATGTAAGAGAATAAGTGCATGTTTTATGTGATGAAATTTCTTATAATTTGTCACAACAGTGATAGGAATCCGGTGAGCTGGGTAAAGTGTGAAAGTGGAAGGTGTGAATTCATGGGCTTACTAAACATCTGAAAAGATTTGTTAAAGCTTATGTTTATTCACCCTATTGTAATTAGAATATATATTATAGTAATAAATTATGTAATAAATCTATGTCATTTATATATGTATGGCACACAGATCTCTTAATACTTTTCTAGAGTAAAATGAAATTATAGATTTTAAATTATGTATTTGTACGTGAACTGATATTTTCGTAGTCAGACACGTATTCTCACTTTGGTTTACCTTCTTTCTTCTCTACTCCTTAAACAACATCTAATTATCTTTGAGAGAAGCAACCATCCCTTAAATGGAATTTGCACATTATAACCTAAATCTCTGTCAATCTTGGCTATCAAATGGCAGAGGGATGGCTGAACTCAAAGATCAGAAAATTTTCCAGTTGACTATATGGCTCATAAATCAACAGAATATACAGTATGATCAACTCTGGAAAATTAGAAGTCAGACTTCAGTTAATCCAACATGTTTTTATACACACTAAATTTTGAAAATAAAACCTTGAAAGTATTTCTTTTAAAATAAAATCCTAGAAAATTAAAATGTGTGCTCTAATAAACTAAAATAAATTTAAATGGATTTAATTTTGAAATAAAGGATTGGATTTACTGAATCAAATTTTATTTTTTAACTAAAAATTTATTTCTAAAAATATTAAAAATCAGTGCCAGCACAAAAATTCCAGTCTAAATTGTATTATAGGGGAACATTTTCTGCTACTCTTTCTTATTCCTGTTTTGGCTTCCATGATATATTCTTTAAAATATTATTTAAAAATAACTTTATTTTCAGAGATTAAGTTACATTTTATGTATTTTTGAAAACATACAGAAGTCATTATTGTAGTCAATTTCTATTGGAAACATGATGTTATTGTATTAATAATAATTATCCCTCAAAACTGAAACATAGGTCCCATGGTTTCCCTTATTTGCAATAACTAGTATATGTCTGAGACAAACAGAAACAGTCAGATAAGTTGATGTTAGGCAAAATGAACCCCAAGATAAGGACTCAAATGTTTGTTCATTCTCAATATTGTTTCTAACTATAAAATAATTTCTTTGTTGCTTTGTATGTCCTTCCCCCACGTTATAACCCCTGTTTTCACTGTATTTGATGTTGGTATAATTTGCAGAGGGGAAGGGAAAAATTTTGTTTAAATAGGGATACAGATAGACCCATTGCAACAATGAGATGTACAAGACGTTATGTAGAAAAATGAACTTTACAACTTTGGTGCGGGGATAGGGGTGGGGGCAGCAGGGAGGGGGGCGGAGATGGGAAGGGTTGGTAAGGGGAAACAAAGGAGGAGGCAACAATGCTTGATAAGAAATGTACTCATTACCTTGCTCATGTAATTGTAACCCCTCTGTATGGTATTTTCACAATAAAAAAAACTGAAAACATTTATTATTACTTTTGACTAAATATTTTATCTTTAGTTGTGAAGACCATTTTAGGGCTGAGGACAGGGTGAAACATCACTAAACCCCAGTCTTTCATCTGGTAGACGGTGATTTTAGTCTCATTTCTAGGATCATTTGACTATAAGTCAGCCTTTAGAAAATCCGCGAAATTAATTTTCTCTACCTCAACTAAGGAGGAAAGGTTAAAACAAATGGAAGATGAGGCCATAAGACCCTGAAGAACATATTAGCAAAGGGAACAACCCAATACTCTACCCTATAAAAGCAAGAAAAAATGATGGAAGGTTGATTTGCTTATATTCTAAACTAAAGATATGGTTGGCACCATATCTTAGCTAAGGTGAAAAATGCTGCAATAAACATAGTTGTGCTGGTAGCTTTAGTATAGCCTAGTTTGTGGTCATTTGGGTAAAATGCCCAGAAATGGGATTGCTGGGTCATAGGGGCAGTCTTTTGAGGAACCTCCATACTGCTTTCTAAAGTGATTGAAGAAGTTTACACTGCAACCAACGGTGCAGTAGCATTGCCTTTTGACCACACCCCTTACAGCATCTGTTGTTATTAGATTTCATGATTCTAGCCATTCTAACTGGGGTGAGGTGGAATCTCAATTTGTTGTTGTTGTTGTGGTTTGGTTTAATTTGGTTTTTGTTTGGCTTGAACTGAGGGTCTGGGCACTTTCCCTGAGTTCTTCAGCTCACGGCAAGCCACAGCACCACTTCTGGTTTTCTGGTGGTTAATTGGAGATAAGAATCCCATGGCTTTTCCTCCCTGGGCTTGCTTTGAACTGTGATCTTCAGAGCTCAACCTACTGAGTAGTTAAGATTAGAGGCACAAGCCACTGGCACCTGGCTCAATGTTGTTTTGATTTGCATTTCTTTTATGGCTAGATAAGTTGAGCATTTCTTCATGTGTCTATTGACCATTCTTATTTCCTCTTCAGAGAAGTCTCTCTTCAAGTCTTTAGCCCACTTATTAATTGGGTCATTGTTTCTTTGAGGCTTTGTTGGTGAGGTATTTAATTTTTGAGTTCTGAGTATATTTTAGATATGAGGACCTTGTCTGTTGTATGGCTAGTGAAGATCTTCTCCCAATCCGTGGGCTTTCTATTGATCTTGCTAGCTATGTCCTTTGCCATGAAGAAGCCCTGCAGTTTCATGCAATCCCAATTGTCCAACCTTTCTTTGATTTGTTGTATTTCTGGGTTTTTTTTATTAAGAAAGTTTTGTCTTGTGCCAATGAGCCTAGTCCTTCTTGTCTCCTATTCCTTCCTATAATGTTTTCAGTGTGTCTGCTTTGACTCCAAGGTCTTTGATCCAATTAGAGTTGATTCTGGCGTAGGATGATATATTAGCTGGTGTGAAGTAACATAAAAATCTAAAATCAGAACCCAAGACATGGACACAAGAAGTTTTTCTTTGTTGTTATTTTTAATAATATACGTTGAGATTTGTTGTTTCTTTTGCATGTTCTTCCGACTATGGTATATCCCCTTTTGTCACTGTATTTGATTTTGTACCTGGTTGTTATTGATATATATATATATATATATATACATATATATGTTTATCTGAATTATGGAAGGGAAGGAGAACCTCAGAATGGTGTGACAAAGGACAAGGGGGCAACCAATGCAAAGTAGTTTTCACAAGGCTTTATGTGGGAAATGATCTGTACAACTTGGGGGGAGGTTGGAGGGAGGGAAAGGAGAAAAATGAAGAAAGGGTTAACAAGTTTGATAATAAATGTACTTATTACCTTATTTATGTAATTCTAACCCCTCTGTACATCACCCTGATAAAAATGCAAAAAATTAAAAAAGAAAATTGTAAAAAAATTAAAGGAATTAAATAATAGATTTATATGAAGGAAGTTTTTTATTATAATAATTCTATGGATTTTTCTAGACAGAGAAAGTCTGTAAGTTTTCTACTGGAGAAAATGACTTATTTTATGCAACTAACACTTTATAGTATTATTTATACTATTATAATTAACTTGACATTAGAGGGTTTTTTTGGCAATCTTAGAATGATATACATTAACTTTCTATATTTTTTATTTTCTTTCTTTTTGCAGTTTCTCCCTTAACAGTTCAAATTAGTCTCAAATATATACTACACAATATCATTGCTTAAGGGTCAAAACATTTCCAGAAATGACTATACTCAGTTGGCATCATAGTTTTCTTTGTTGTTAAGTGCATTAAGACAGCAACTGGTTTCTTTTTTCTTTTTTTTTGCAACTGGTTTCTTTTTGATTAAGTAGCAATGAGTTGCTTTACACATCCTCAATAAGATGAAAATGAGTGATATTAGATGTATTAGGAGGGCTTGATTTTTCTACACTAAAGCATAAAAATTAAAATAAAATATTTTAAAAATCAAGTTATATGATCTACATCTTAAGGTTATTCCTATTAATAAGAAATAGATTTTTTGATTGATAAAGAGATTTACATGAAAGATGGAGAGATGACTAACATTTACAAAACAGAAAATATTTTATTATTTGTAGAAAATGACTGTAATGATTGACCAATGATTAAAAATGGTGATAAACTGTATGTTCTGGGTCAGATATGTGACATACTCCTTGCTATGTTAGGGAAAACACCTTGTATCACTTACTAGTTTTAAGAAAGCCTTGAACTTCCAAGTCTTTTTCCCTCTGGTTACTGGTATAGTTGTATTAGTTTACCTTCCAGAAATAAAGCTGAATAAATCTATTAACATTTGATACTTGAATAAATGAAATGTAACTCTAAGAAATGAGTAGAATTGTGGAATGTTTTGATTTTTCAGTGTATAAGAAATTTATCAGTATAATCAGTAAAAAAAATATGCACAGGTCTATTTTTTTAATTTTTTATAATTTTTATTGAAAAGGTGATTCACAGAGTGATCAATTTCAGAAGTCAGATAGTGACCATTTTATTCATACTTAGAGTACCCAAAATGTAGATGTATTTTCCCTTTACCTAATTGATCAGACAATTCTGAAAAGCTTGTTATTCCATTCTTGATTTTCTTGTGAAAGTTATATATTTGACATAAGATATAAAATAGTTTATGACTCAGAAAGAGTTGCAAAAATACAGAACTCTTAGCTTACTTTTCATCCATCTTCCCCCAAACCCAAGTCATGTTACAGTACCACAGAGCATTCACAATATATGTATGACATTACCAACTCACACACAGAGCTCAATCATGTTTCACTGGTTTTTAAATGTTCTGATATTTGATGTGTAATCCTATGTTGTTGTATCACATGTGCATATTCAATAATGAATATCACAAACAGGAAATAAAATGGTTCTAGCACTACAAGGAAACTCCTTATGCTAGTCCATTAAAGTCACACTTTTTCTCAAACCTAATTCTTATAACCTCTAATACATTTATGTAAGTTTGTCACTTAGATCTGTTTAAAAGAAACCAAATCCTATACAGGGATTGGCCTCTTTCACTCCCAAGATGCTCTTGAGATTTATTGAAGTCATCAAATATAGAAAATTTATTCTTATTACCATTTATTTATTAGTAGTATTCCAGTTTTTTAAAAATAATAAAGCAAAGGTCTATTTTTAATTTAAAAATTATACTGCCAAAGTGACAAATTAATGAACCAAGTAGTTGATCATACTTTCATATTAAACTTTTTTTCCCCTAATGTCTTTTTTCTTTTTGTGGTCAGTCATGGAGCTTGAACTCTGGGCTTGGGTGCTGTCCCTCAGCTCTTCAGCTCAAGGCAAGCGCTCTACCGCTTGAGCCACATTGCCACTTCCGGTTTTCTAGTGGTTTATTGGAGATAAGAGTCTCACAGACTTTCCTGCCCCGGGTGGCTTTGAACGGCGATCCTCAGATCTCGGCCTCCTGTGCAGCTAGGATTACAGGCGTGAGCCACCTGCACCTGGCTTGCCTAATGTCTTTTATGAAGGATGTTAAATGTACATTTCCACTAACTGTGTATTAGATTTCTATTTTGGCCACATCCTTATGAACATCTATTATGAATTGTTGCTCTTTTATTCCCTAGGAACAACTAGGAAACAACAAATCTAAACTAAAAGACATTAGCTCTTAGAATCAATATTATAGTGCATATATAAGAGATCATAAGAAAGACATACTCATTTCTTAATGCATATTTGTATTTCAGAAAAATAATACAAAATTTTCTATTATGTGTAGAAACTGATTCTCACAAATTTAAAATTAAATTTCCTTTAAAAAATATTATCAAGCTGGGCACCAGTGGCTCATGCCTGTAATCCTAGCTACTCAGGAGGGTGAGATCTGAGGATAGCAGTTCAAAGCCAGAACAAGAAGGAAAGTCTATGAGACTATTATCTCTAATTAACCACCAAGAAACCAGAAGTGGTTTTGTGACTCAAGTGGTAGGGTGCTCACCTTGAGCTGAAGAGTTCAGAGATAGTGCCCAGGCCCAGAGTTCAAGCCCCACGACTGACAAAAAAATCATTATTAATTGTACAAGAGATTTTTTTATGAGAATAATTTCACCCTATCATTACTTTGTACATATGTCTCTTTTTGTAGTTAAGGATTATTGAAGACAGAAAAAAGTTATTTTCTTCTTGACGAATATCAAGTAAGTATGCAAAACACTAAGAGACTAAAGAAGAGGACAGAGACAAATCTGTCTTCCCCTAAGAGTCTTGAATTTTGTCTTATCAAGACATGAAACACGCTAAAGGAAGTATGTTCAGTGTCAGATATGAATTGGTGCCCATGGGCAAATGACAAGCAACGGATAAAAAGAGAAGCAAAAGAAAAGCTCACAAGAACCTGGAGACCAGCTTTGTTATGAACATGACCATTTCTTTGCTGTGGTCAGGAAAGAAATGTACCTTTATTATAAACTGTCTAAATAGAGGCTGTGAAGGACTTTGTTCCTGCCTATATGCAGGAACAAAGCTTCCACCACCAGACAACCGTGCACTAAAAACGTAGAAAAGCACTCAGGTATAATCTCATAATTGGATGGGTCAGAAGTTTGAAGTGGCTCAATGCGTTTCTGCTTCAGCCTCCCTAGCTGAGTGTAGCAGTGGTTTTGTTGTAAATGATGTACTTCCATGCCCTTTCAGTTTGTTAATAGAATCTTCTGAGATCACTAGTTTTTCTTGATGTTAGCCAGAGAATCCCCTTAAATCCAAGTCTGATACTAATGTCCTACCATATGGTCCCTACACCGATATGTCAGAAGACACTGTGGTTTGCTTTTTCAGGTCTCCAGGATGATCTTTTTGACCCCAGGTGGTGCCTGACACTCATTCAGGGCTTTAACCTAATTAAATGAGGACCATAAAATTTCCTTCTAATCATCTAAATCATCTGGCACTGATTAATTATTTTAAAGTGCTTTAATCTGTTTCTTGTTCTATAAGCTAACCATTAATCAGATTCCAGAAGCCCCCAAGCAGAGAAGACTCACTGCAATATTCCTCAAACTTCAATGAAATTGAAAGCAAAGATCACTACCAAATTTGTTCTGTGAGCCTAGCATAAGCTTAATCCTCAAACCAGGCAGTGACCCATCAAAGAACGAGAACTATAGACCTATTTCTTTAATGAACATTGATGCAAAACTTCTTAAAATTCTGGCAAAATGACTTCAATAACTAAAAAAGAAGCAAACAAAAAATCATTCACCATGACCAAATGAAATTCATTCCAGAAGTGCAAAGCTGGTTCGATATATGCACATCAATTAATGAAATTCAACACATCAATGGGAGCAAGTACAAGAACCACATGATCATTTATGATGAAAACTCTGAAGAAGCTAGGAATCCATGGAACAATCCTCAATGTAATAAAGGTTGTGCATGACAAATCGACAGCTAGCATTATACTTAATCGTGAAAAGTTAAAAACATTTTCTCTAAAATCAGGAATTAGTTAAGTATGTCTGTTCTGTCTACTGCTCTTCAGTATAGTACTGGAATTCCTAGTGAGAGCAATAAGGCAAAAGACAAACATAAAGAGGATCCAAATGGGGGAAAAAACAAGTAAAACTACCCTTCTTTGCAAATGATATGGTCCTATAATTAAAGAAACCCATAAACCCCTCTCCCAAATTACTCAGGCTGATCCAAAATTTTGGCAAACTAGCAAAGCATAAAATTAACCCACAAAAATTAGAAGCTTTTTTGTATGCCAACTATGAGAAGAGCAAGGCTTAAATCAGAAAAGGAACTTCTTTTTTAGCCTCGGGGCGGGGGGAAACCTAGGACTTGTGAAAAGACCTCCCTGATAAAACTTCAAAAACTTGAAAAGGGAAATTAAAGCACATTTAAAGAAGTGGAAAAACCTCCATGCTCCTGTATTGGGAGACTTAACATCGTGAAAATGGCAATATTACCCAAAGCTATCTACAAGTTCAATGCAATGCCCATCAATATCCTAACAACATTCTTTAATGAAGTATAAGAAGAAATCCAAAAATTCACATGGAATAATAGAAGACCCTGAATAGCAGAAACAATCCTTAGCAGAAACAACAGTTCTGGAGGAATATCAATACCAAACATTAAGCTTTATTATAAAGCTTTAGTTATAAAAAACAGCTTGGTAGTGGCACAGGAACAGGCCTGAGGACCAATGGATAGAATTGAAGACCACAGACCTATGACCACCTAATCTTTGCTAAGAGAGCCAAAAATTACCAGATGAAAGAAAGACATCCTCTTCAGTAAATGGTGCTGGACCCATGTAGAAAACTGAAGTTAGATCCTTACATATCACCCTGAACCAGAATCAACTTCAAATGGATCAAAAATGTCAAGGTACGAGCAGATACCCTAAAAATATTACAGGAAGAGATAGGAGTACCATATGGCTCCCTGGCATAGGGACCCAGAAACAACAAATCAAATAAAAGCTGGATTAATGGGATCGCATTAAACTGCAGAGCTTCTGCATGGCAAAGAACATAGCTAGCAAGATAAAAGAAAGCAAACAGATTGGAAGATCTTCACTAGCTATACAATGACCTCATATCAAAAAATATAAATAGAGCTCAAAAAATTAATCCCCCTCCCCAAAAAACAAATCCTCAAAGATACAATCTTCCCATTAATAAATGGGCTAAAGAATTAAAAAGAGACTTCTCTGGAGAGGAAGTAAGTATAGTCAATAGATACATGAAGAAATGTTCAATATCTCTGGCCATAAAATCAAAGAGATGCAAATCAAAATTACATTGAGATTTCACCTCATACAAGTTAGAATGGCCATTATCAAGAAAAGTAATAACAGATGCTGGTGGGATGTGGCCAAAAGGGAATACTACTACATTGTTAGTGATAATGTAAACTTGTTCAAACACTTTGGAAAGCAATATGGAGGTTTCTCAAGAGACTAAACATAAAGCTCCCCTAAGATCCAGGCAATGCAACTTCTGGGCATTTGCCCAAGTGAATACAAACGAGTCTATACTAAAGCTACCAGCACAACCATGTTCTTTGCAGCATTATTTACCATAGCTAAGAAATGCAATCAATCCACATGCCCCTCAGTAGATGAATGGATCAAGAAAATGTGGTATATACACACAAGGAAATTCTGTGCTCTCAACAGAAAGAATGATAGCACCCTATGGATAAAGAAATGGAAAGAGTTGGAAAGAATCATATTAAATGAAGTAAGCCAGACCCAAAGAAACATAGGCACCATAGTTTCCCTCATTTGTAATAAATAGTATATATCTAGGATAGTCCTTGCTAGCAGAGGATGACAGTAGCTCAATAGCTATGTACATATGACCATATAAAATGATGCTAATTGAAAGTGAACTCTAAGATATGGAAACAAGAAGGTTTTTATGTGTCTTTGATTTTTTTAATGTATTATATGAAGTTACTGCTTTTTTCTTTCATTTTTCCCCTTTTGGTTTTATCCCCTGTTGTCACCGTTTTTGATTTTGGTACCCAGTGTCTTTTATATATGTTAATCTGATTTGGGTAAGGGAAGAGGGATCACAAAATGGTGAGACAAAAGATGAAGGGTGAACCAATGAAACAGCAATACTCACAATTTACTATGATGGAAATGAATTTTACAAGTTGGGGGAAGTAGAGTTGTGAGGGAAGGAAAGTGGGAGAAAACAAGGATGGGTAACAAAGGGTAACAAGGGTTCGAGAAGAAACATACTCAAGACATTACTTATGTAACTATAACCCCTCTGACATCATCCTCACAATTAAATTAAATTAATAAGAGAGAATACTAAACAGAAGTGGCTACTTGGCAAACCACATGAGTGCGTACAATATCTGTAGAGTAAACACTCATACTTTCAGAAAAGTGGGGGTGTGGTGTCAAGGAGAGGTCTGAACACTATGATAGACATAGAGCCATAGTTGTGTGCGTGTGTGTGTGTGTGTGTGTGTGTGTGTGAATGCCTTTGTGTAGATATATAGGAGAACCCATTCTTTTACACATTTTTATATTTCTAATGACCAGTCATCCCTGTAGCAGTATAAATTCAGAAATCATGTTTTCTTTTGTTGTTGTTTAGGCTTTGCATGATTGCTATTGTTGTTGTCTTTTATTTTTTTTAAATTATAAAGTCCTTGTGTCCTGAACAAGTTAGTACTTAGGTAAGTAGCTTACAAGCCCTAGTTTCACAGTGATTGCAGAGAAAACACTCAATGGTGATTTTCATTTTTTGTGGGGGTAGTCTCAGGGCTTGAAATCAGGGCCTGAGCACTATTCCTGAGCTTTTTCTGCTCTAGGCTAGTGATTGAACCAGGGCTACACTTCCATCTTTTTTACTGGATAATTGAAGAGATAAAAGTCTCACATACGTTACTGCTCAGTTGGTCTTGAGCTGCAATACCCACCCAAAGCTGATACTATTAAAAAAAATCATCAGGGGCTGGGAAGGTGGCTCAGTGGTAGAGCGCTTGCCTTGCATGCTCGAGGCTCTGGGTTCGATTCCTCAGCACAACATAAGCAAAAAGAAAAAAGCCGGAAGTAGCACTGTGGCTCAAGTGGTAGAGCGCTAGCCTTGAGCTGAAGAGCTGAGGGACAGTACCCAGGCCCAGAGTTCAGGCCCCACGACCGGACCCCAAAAAAAAAATCATCAGAAGGTATTAAAAAGCAACTAGTCACAAATTCTGGGTAGATGGGACTACTCTTCCTTGTAATTATTTGAAATGAAGACTATGAACAAGGTATTTGGTGAAAAAGATTTAAGTTTAGAGTATTAGGATTTCAATACTGATATAAATATACATCAAATGTTGAGAAAGCCTTGGACATGCACCATTATCAATGATGGTTGATACCTGAGTCTGTTAGCAAGCAATATATTAAAAATAGTTTTCAAAATGTTCATAAAAACCTTCCTATAGTAGTGATTCTTGCTTAGCTGTGTTTTGTTTTCTTTATTCATAGTTATCTTTTTAATAATTAGAACAGATAAAATTACAAGAAAACACCTCAGTTTTTGGAATAATTTTCTCTCTAATATTTTTGTATAGGCTACAGAATAAAATTCAAGTGTGTCTCCCTATTTCATTAAATATATTCAGATGCTAAGCATATTCAGGGAGTCTATTAACCTGAAGTCCCTGAGAAAAGAGAAAAGGCTGTCCTGCAAGTCTTTTACTAGAGAGCAATTGTACCTCCATGGCACAATTTGTTTTAAGAGTCAGGTTTACTTAGAGTAAGATGATCAGCCTGTTCTCATTTAATGGGTGAGGAAAATTGTGACTAAGTGATCTAAATATACAAGTGAAACTGATAACCCTACTAAAACAAAGCATTTTATTTGTACCTACCTAATAGTTGCTGAAAACTTTAAAGTGATTTCCTGTGTTTGGTGAGAAGGCTGAGAGGTACCACCACCAAATATCTAACTGGCAATTTTGAAGAGCATAGAAGAATAATGATGTGCTCATTTCCTGATTTTGATACCGCTGTTGTTCCTATCCTATTATTATGAAAGGCATGGTTCTCATCTAAACACTGAGTATCTAAAATGTCCATCAACATTGCAAATTCTAGTTATTCAAGATCTGGTCACTGAATAGATTAATATAAAAAAGGATATTATTCAGCCACTAAGATAATATTTTAGTATGACCAAATTGTTAAAGACAGGAAAACTCTCATTCAATTGTTTTTTTTTTTTTTAATTTCATTGTTCTAAGTCAAAAACTTAAAACAATAATTCAGGATTTCAAATTTGAAAGTTAAACAAGGGTAACCTAAGATGACCTAAGATAACCTAAACCTACTGGATAATACATGCTTATCTCTAACAATAGCGCTTTTAAATGTTTGGAATTCTGAAAGTGCATTATCACAAAGCATCCAGAGCATAGCTTCTCTAATGCTTTCATGTCATGCAACTGGGTCTTAAGCTCCATTTTTTTTGGTATTTAAGTTTTTGGTTGAAGGGTTGGTATATCTAGTTAAACAATATGATAATTCAAATTTTAATAAATGCCAAAATAGTGTGTCTATGACTATACATTGGACTAAAATAGGAACAGATTACAAAAATACAGAAAAGTCTACCTTTTGTTTTTCTTATTCTGGTATCTAGGCTTGAACTCAGAGCCTTATGCTTCTGATTGGCTATTTTAGTCCCTGTTGGCACTCTATTACTTGAAACATGCCCTCATTCCCATCTATCTTTCTAATGGAATGATAGTGACAGTTCTTAAGTATGTGTAAGTTTCTTTGAGTTCATTGCACAATTTCTGATTTATTTTCTAGGAAATTATTGATTTTCTAGGAAATTATTGATTACTTAATTCAACTAAAGGACATTTAAAAATGCCAATATGGTACAAAATCTTCATAATGGTGTTTCATGGTATTTTTGAGATATTTCCATCTACATGATTGCTTAAAAGCAAATTTCTGAACATTTTTCATCAGTCCCTTACAGAATCATCAAAATATTTGAAGGAAACAAAAATACAAATTCATAATTAGGATTTTTATGACAGGAAAATAAACATTGACAGCTACGCTCAACAAGTGTACATTATTTTTTTGTTTCACCTCAGATTTGACTCCACTTAATAATGATAATGACTCAATAAGTTCAATTGTAAGTTAATGGAGCTTAAGCACATGTTACCTGTGTAAATCATTTAGAGATAACAAGCACAAATGCTACAGTTCATTATTTTATTATATTTTATTCACTATATATTTTATTATATTACTTATTCATTCTAAGAATTTCCTGACATATTTAAGCAATGAAATATATATAATAGTGATGTGTTAAATATGGTAGCAAAATACCCAAAATAAATAAATTTATGCAGAAAGAGGATTTATTTGAGTTCATAATTTCATGATCACTTTCTGCTTAATGATGAAGCAGACTTTATACTGGGAGTGCTTATTGGCCCAAAGCTGCTCACCTCATGAAGGCTGGAAAGCAAACAAGAGAGGAAGTGGCAAAGGGTCAGTAACACATTCAAGGCACATTCCTGTGGTATAACTTCCTTAATGATGTCACTAGCTCTCCCCAAAGTCCATGAGGTGATAACCAGTCTTTTAACACATAAGAATTCAAAATCCAAATAATATATACAAACTAATCACATAGGGATAAAAATTCGTATTTTTTAGCCGAGTGATTTGCATCTCTACCACTGCTTTAATATCAATTTTAAACATTATCAATATAAAACACTTAACCCCATTTCTAAAAATTATAATTGAAGAACTCTCACTTATGTTCTAAGGAAATTTCTTAATATTCCATCATTTGTATGAACAACAAAAATCAACTATGTCTCACTGATTGGTAAGAAACACCTAATTGAAATAATTCTAAGCACATCTTAAAATTTTTCCTGAATCCCTAATGATTGTTTTTCATAATGATTATGATTGATGTATTGTATTTTTACAGCTCATTTTAAGAGTCTGATTTTTTGTGTTGAATACAATGAAAAAATATAGATCTTTAATAAAGCTTTAGTTTTAGGATAGATGAGGTTAGAAAACTTATCATAGAATTATGAAATGTAGTGAACAATCTTTCTTTAAGGCAAAAAGTGACTTATTGCAAAACTGAGTAAAAGACTTCCATTTGTAACCTAAAAAGCAAGCATTTAGAATCTTAGCTTTTACAGAAGAGATAAACAGGAGACATTACATTAACCAACTGAGAAATCAAGGTAATCTTACCTACAGGCCTATGCTCAGAGGTAGTTTCTGCCCAGAAGTAAGAGACAAAAGCCTCAGGATGCCATACAGTGTTAGTATTTAGGAAGAAACAGAAAAGGAAGTGTCAAGTGGCCAAGTGGATCATTCAAGTGGCCTTCTAATCTCTCCACCTCTTTACATTCTTTTGCCTCTAATTCAACTCATCATTCATTACTATAGTATTTCCTTACACATAGCTCTTACTCTGTCTAAATGACAAAGGAGTCTATGCTGAACTGATGTCTTCTTGTTAGCAAAACAGTTCTGGTATACAAAAAATAGAAAAGAAAAAATAGAAAAAGGTATTATATCACCTGGCTTAAATTTCTTTTCCCTTATATAGATGCATAATGCCTTTATTGGAAAAGTTTCCTCTTATTTTTCACCCTATACAATTTTTTTTTAATTTCTCATTTTATTCTTTGATTTTGCACATGAAGACATCTCTTATACTGATTCAATCTTCATATTATGAGAGATTATGTATTTCCACATATTTCTTCTTAAGAAAGCATTATGATCATAAGAAATGAATTTTACCTTTCTATGTGCATTACTGTTACACAAAATGTTATTGATCTCATATATACAAAACATCTATACTAGTCTATTTATTTTGTGTTATACATTTTATTAATCCTGTTATTCTACAAGAAACTTGGAGGTCAGAAGAATATAACGCAAATCACATTTAAAAGTTTTCTTCTTGATATAATCAGCTTTTTATAATTTTAATATTTAGGAATTTTAAATTTGGAGAGGGAGTCTTCAGTTTTGTGTGAAGACTGGCTTTGAGTTACTATTCTCTGGATCTTAGCCTCTTGAAAAGCTAGGATTACATATGTGAGGCAATGAAGCCTTGATTCATTATCTATCTATCTATCTATCTTTCTCTCTCTCTCTCTCTCTCTCTCTATATATATATATATATATATATACACACTTAAAATACATGGACTTTGCCCAATGTGTATGTGTATGATTTTTGAATGTATTTAAAACATGTAAACTATTTACTACCATTTACATTTAGTTGCATGTCTCTGTTCGAATATGTACATATATAATATTTTAATTCGCTTCAATCAAAAAAACTTGGGTTTGCCCACTCTGGAAAGCATAAAAAGGTTCTTCAAAGAACTAAACATAGAATTACCTTATAATCCAGCAATTCTACTCCTGGGCATTTATCCAAAAGACCAAAAATCAGGTGATAATGAAGTTACCAGCACAACTATATTCATTACAGCACTGAATAGTGCTGTATCCAGCTAGGGAATTAGCCCAGGTACCTGTCAATGAACAAATAGAACAAGAAAATGGGGCATCTATAAAGATGGAATTTTACTTATTTTACTTATCTATAAAGAATGGAAAGAATGATATTTTACTGTTAGTATAGATATGGAAAAATTAGGAAAAGAACCACAGGCTAGGTGTAGTGAGTCAGGCTCAGAGAGACAAAGCCTGCATATTTTCCTCATCTGTGGAAGCTAAATTAGTTTAAAAACTAAAAAGCAAAGAAATTAGTATGCAAATGTATACAAATGTATTAACTGAAAGATGGTAGACTCTAGGGAGAATTCCAATAGTGTAATTCCTTAGAAAGTCAAGGTCAAAGAGCAACAAAATGAATACCAAGAAACGAGTAATTGAAAGAGAGGGTATGGTCACAGGGAAAGGGGTAAACAAAGGGGAATAAGTGGAAGAATGCAATCAAGCATTCACTGTGTATCCTATAAAACTGAGAAAAGTGCAGGAAAGAAAATGATGGGAGGCACAAGTGAAAATGTTTAAAAATGAAACATTGATCAAGATGAATTGTAGGTTTTCATGTACTGCTTTGTAAAATGGCAGCTCCTTTCTACAACTACTTAATGATAGTAAAAATATTTTTTAAAAAGAAAATATAACAAAAAGACTTGGAATCCACGATTTTAAGAAATGTACTAACTACAGCTTAAAATACTGCAGATACCACCTTACCCCAGTTAGAATGGCTACAATCAAGACCTCTAATAACAACAGACGCTGGAGGGGACGTGGACAGAAGGGAACCCTACTGCATTGTTGGTAGGAGTGTCAACTTGCTCAACCACTTTGGAAAGTAGTATGGAGGTTCCTCAAAAGACTCCACATAGAGCTCCCTTATGACCCAGCAATCCCACTTTTGGGCATTTACCTAAATGTTCACAAACAAGACCATACTAGAGCTACCAGCACAATTATGTTTAATACAGCATTATTTACCATAGCTAAGATATGGAACCAACCCAGATGCCCCTCAGTAGATGAATGGATCAAGAAAATGTGGTATATATACACAATGGAATTCTATGCCTACATCAGAAAGAATGACATTGCCCCATTTGTTAGGAAAAGGAAAGACTTGGAAAAAATTATATTAAGTGAAGTAAGCCAAGCCCAAAGAAACATTGGTCCCTTGTTTTCCCTTATTTGCAATAACTAGTACATGTCTGAGACAAGCAGAAACGGTCAGAAAAGTTGATATTAGGCAAAATGAACCCCAAGATAAGGACTCAGTGGTTTTTTTATTTCTTGCTATTGTTTCTAACATATTAATAAGATTATTTCTTTGTTGCTTTGTATGTCCCTCCCCCATGTTATAACCCCTCTTTTCACTATATTTGATGTTGGTATAATTTGTGGAGTGGAAGAGAAAAACCAAATTGTTTAAATAGGGATATGGATGGACCCATTGCAACAATGAGATGTACAAGTCGTTCTGTAGAAAAATGAACTTTACAATTTGGCAGGAGGAGGATGGGAAGGCAGGGATGGTAAAAGGAAACAAAGGAGGAGGCAACAATGCTTGCTAAGAAATGTACTTATTACCTTGCTCATGTAATTGTAACCCCTCTGTACTGTATTTTCACAATAAAAATCTTATTAATTTAAAAAACTACAGAAATGTATTAAATCATGTTAAATTTTAAAATGTACATTCCATACAATTCAGCTTTTTCACCCATATCAATTATCAAAGTCTATCAAAGTCTAAATTACTCTTTCTGGAATTAGTTCATGTCCATGTCCATGTACCTTTTAACAGCATTTTTGTACCAGAAACAAAATCTAAGAGCCTGACTCTTGCACAATATCCTGACACTTTGGAAGAGATTGCTTGCAGGAAATGCTGGCTAGACTTGTAATTCTAGAATTTAGGAGTCTGAAGAAAGATAATTAACTTGTAGTCAACCTGCACTACATATTAAGACTGTCTCAAAGAAATTAGAAAAAAATTGAACTTCTTTACTTCTCTAGCTTCTACTGAGCAGAAAGTTACAGCAGAATGTTGCTAGATAAATGGTTTTTAGAATTTTCCAACAAAAGCAGCCATCCTTTGAGTTACTCAGGCTATGAATTCTTAGGACTAAAATTAAAATTGCTAACAGATTCAACAGCACCTATTTGTTTCCTATCTTCCCTCAAAAGACTACCATGATAAAAGTCACAAGCCTTGAATACCTCTTTATACTTTTAGACACTCATAGATCAAAAACCATAAATTTCTCATATCATTAAGATAAAGGTTTTGCTTGGTGATTTATTTTTTATATCTGTGATGTTTCCATCAATGTTGCCCAGGGTTGTATCAAAGCACTGTGCTCAAGTCACCCTCCCATCCCACTCTTAGTGTACATTGGATCAAAGATGAACAGCATTACACTCAGCTTCTAATACAACTTTAGAAACTAAAAATTCCAAATCCAACAACAATTCTGCTCATCTATTAGTCTGACATAATTTCTTACACTTCCAGTATCTTCTATACCATGTGACATTATGCTCACCAGCACCATTTATGATCAGCAATTTTCTCCAAGTTTTCAAATTACTCTCCATGTGCAATCTTCTCATGGTAACAGAAGTGCAATTGTATCCTGGCAATGCTCTCTGCAGCCCTCTTAAATGAACATGTTTCTGTTTTATTTTAATCACCACTGAAAATCAGAACTCAAAAATAGGTGAAAGCAAGCCACATAAAAAAACTTCTCAGTAAACATGATTTCCTATCATTCTAATGTAGTTTCTCTCTCACCAATATTTTGACTTGATTAAAAACTCTAGATCATTTTTCTAGTTTTTTTCTAAGCAATGTGTTAATATTCTACTCAACTTAGATTTCATGTTCCATAATTTTAATTATAGCAACACCCTTGCAAACACTTTTAACTCCCTTTCTCCTTCTCCATATGTTGTACTTACCTGGCAGTGTGATATCTAATTAAATTTAGTTTTCTACCTTCTCTCTTTCCATACATATCAGAACTGACTTTGTTTACCTTAAATGCAAGATTACAAATTTTAAAGGGTAATTTTGTTCTATGTAGAAATCTTCCTTATATATATTTACATTTTCTTTAATTTACTACTAGCAGATGTCTCCATTGTTCATTTCCATATCTTCTAATTCTTTCCCCCTGTACTTTCTTCATTATTAGTTAATGGCTTTAGCTCATGTTCACTGAGGAAACAGAAACAACCTGAAGACTCATTTTGTCTATGCAGGATGAAATACACATGTATGTAAGCCTATACGGCTTCTCTGAAGCTTGTACACTGCAAATTTCTGCAGTAGCCAGACAAAGGGTAAACCTATCCCATATCTCTCTGTCTGAAGCACCCTTTTCCTTTTCATAGAGTTTAATCTTGTTGTATGGATATGTGTATTTCCTGTCTGGTGGACAGGTACATAATGAATGCTGTCTGTGGCTTTCCCTCTGAACTTCTGACCTGCTGTTCTGCATCTCTTGTAGATTTCTGGGAGTGATCTCAAACTTAATCATGCCAAAAATCAGTGTTCATTGCTAACACTTTGATTACATCTTCTTTAGTCTTTCCTAGCACAGTAAAAATTGCTGCCTCAAATCAATTGCATAAAATATGAAACAAAGAATTTTCTTTGGCTCAAATTTTCCATTTAACTCCAATAGCCAATATATTAGTCTTGATTCTTTATATATATTGATTCTTAATATATATATTGTTTCAATATATATATAGTCTTGATTCTTTCTGTCTTTATAATATGACCTCTTAATTGGGTTGTTTCTAAGGAGTACAATTTTTGAGCTTTTAAAATATCAAGTAATCCCTTGTCAGATATATAGTTATGTTGTAGGCTCTCAGTCTAGTGCCTGTTTTCTTTTCTGTGCATAATATTTTAGTTTGATAAAGTCAAATTTACTCTTATTTTCTGAAATTGAAGAACCAATTTTCAAAAGAAGTACAAATGGCCAATAAATTCATAAATGAATATTAAACGTATCTGGCTGATAAGGAAGTTCAAATCAAAATGACACTGAGCTTTCATCTCACTCCTGTTGGAATGGTGATCATCAACAATACACAAAAATCCTGGGGCAGATGTGGGGATAATGAATCCTCATAGACCATTGGTATATGTACACTAGTACAACCACAATTGAAATTAGTATAGATGTTCATTAGAAATCTGAAAATATAGCTATTATAAAATCCATCTATATCACTCTTGGACATATATCCAAAAGACTGTGAATCATTATGTTCATTATAGCACTATTCACAATAGCTAAACTATGAAAACAGCCAAGAGTCCCTACAATTGACAGATTAATCAATAAAATGTGGTTCATACATACAATGGAGTATTATTCAACTGTAAAGAAGAATCAAATTATGTGTGTTTCAGAGAAATGGAAGGAACTGAAGATAACTATGTTAAGAAATCCTTATTCAATAGGACAAAATTCACATGCTTTCTCTCATATATGGATAGTAGAACAACTACTATACACACACACACATATATACATGAGTCATAAAGGTGATATATATGTAATATATATGTGCAATCATAATATTTTAACTACGTGTATGATTACTTTTTTGTAATTGTAGGTTGTATGAGGGGCATGGAATGGAGGAAATGTTAATATTTTGTTGAATGCTGGTGTCTCAAGTATATAATCCGTGATACTTAGAAGACTAACAATTGAATGACCAAAATTTGAAGTCAGATTGGGTAGGAAAGATCAAAAGGCTTCATCCCCAACTGTCAAAATGATGTAATGGAGGTGTGCCTAAATGATAGGGCACCAGCTAAGCAAACAAGCCAGAAAGCCTGAATATGAGCTCTGGTACTGACTGAGACAGAGGAAGGGAGAGACAGAGAAGCAGAGTGATAGAGATAGAAATAGAGACAGAGACAGAGAAAGACAGAGGTGGAGAGACAGTGAGAAAGGGAAAGACAAAGATAGAGATGAGAGAGAAAAAGAGTGGTCAATAACCAAATGCTTTTTATCTATGAATTAAAATAGTGAAAGGAGTTCATAGAAAACTGTTTAATAGATAGTGAGGATAGGGAAAGTGAGACAAAGCCAAGAGGCCAATAGAATGAAAATCCTGGTATATACACATATGAAAAATCAGGTTAAACTATTAGCACTCACTAAAAAAATGGATAAGGATATAAAATGCACCCTATTTTGAGGGTGGGTACTACTGGGAAGAGGAGATCAAACAAAGATGGTGAAGGAGGGTGAATATGATTAAAAAGATTACATATATGCATGAAAATGAAACAATGACGCTAATTGAAACTGGTTTTGGAAGGAGGAAAATGGATAAGGGAGAGTGACAGAGGGGTTGAAACAGATACATGAACATATATGAACAAAATGGAACATCCTTGTGCAATTAACTGATGCTTAATTAAATATATGGAAAATTTTAAAGTAAAAAGGTTACTGTTAGAAGATGGAAGACAGAAAGCCAGTTGGAGGTTAAGTCTAGTCTTGTTTTTGTGAGAGACTGTAAGAGAATTTGCTCTCACATATAAGGTGAAAATGTAATCCCTTTCCCAAACTCAGCATCAGCTTGAATGAACCAGTTAGGCAGCACCAGGTATTCATTTCTATTTGCCTTATCCACATACTGTTTTTGAGTATGAAGGCTATGATTTGAATTTGCTTTTCTTTCTGTCAACTGTGTTTCATTTCATGCATGCTGATTACAACAATAGAGATCTTTTGAAATTGCTAAAGCTAATCTGTGTACCATCACTTGCATAAAAACTGTCACTGCACCGCATTGTGATCAAAGTACAAAAGATGAGAAAGATCACTTGCTCAATATAAAGCTAGATGTGAAGGTTTTCTTTATGGAATAGCAAACTCTAGCTGATTTGAAATTTTAAAATGTTGATTTTTATCTGTCAGTTTACTTTTTAACTTCCCTAAAATATTATAGAAATACTAAATCAAAGAGATGCCATCTAATCAGTATGTGTAGATTATTTCAAATAAATATTTTTGCTAAATATATCCTCACCTATATTAGTAAATACTTTTAGTTAAAAAAAAATGTAAAACAACCAGGTCCCATTGGCTCATACCTATACTCATAGCTATTTAGGAGGCTGACATCTGAGGATCATAGTTCAAAGCCAGCTCAAGCAGGAAAAGTCTGTGAGACTCTTATTTCCAACTAACCACCAGAAAACCAGAAGTGGTGCTGTGGCTCAAGTGGTAGAGCACTAGCTTTGAGCTGAAGAGCTCAGGGACAGCACCCGTCCCCATGACCAACAACAACAACAAAAAAAAGTGTAAAAGATCACAAGCTTGTAAATTCTCTTAACTATAAATAGATTTCTTTGCAATTTTATAAATAATTCTTTAGTCTTTTTCATTCTGACAAATACAAAACTTTCATGGTTATGAGTCATCATTAATACTATTCGACTATGACTCACCTGTATTACAAAGGTTTTCTTAATTGATTTTTTAAATTAAGCCCAGTGAAATAGTTACTACTATACAAAATACTATAATATTCATAATCTACTTCAGAAATTATGTAAATAATCACTGGTTTGGGACCTTCTTTCAAAGATTGATGACAATTACAAATTTTGCTAAGTTGGGTCAATTTATACTTCTTGCTTTTAAATTATTTTTTATTGTGAAAATACTGTACAAAGGGGTTACAGTTACATGAGCAAGGTAATGAGTACATTTCTTATCCAGCATTGTTGCCTCTCCATTGTTTTTCACCTACCATCCTTTCCCTTCCACCTCCTCAGCTACACCCTCATGCCCCAGCCCCCACCCACCACCCACCCCCGCCTAAATAGTAAAGTTCATTTTTCTTTTTTTTTTTTTGATCATATAGAATGATATTTATTAAAATGAACTCCAAGTAAGAGAAATAAGAAGCTTTTTTGTCATTTTGCTTTTTTTCTCCTTTGTCACTGTTTTTAATTTCTATACCTCCATCCCTTTTTTTTTTGCAACTTCTTTATTTTATTTTTTTTTATTTTTTATTGTGAAAAAACTGTACACAAGGGTTACAATTACATGGGCAAGATAATGAGTACATTTCTTATCAAGCATTGTAGCCTCCTCCTTTGTTTCCCCTTCCCATCCCTTCCAAGCCTCCCCCGCCCACCCAATCTTCCCCCAACCCCCCACCAAAGTTGTAAAGTTCATTTTCGACATGACAACTTGTACTTCTCATTGTTGCAACGGGTCCACCTGTATCCTTATTTAAATGACTTGTTTTTCCCCTTCCCCTCCACATCAAATACAGTGAAAGCAGGGGTTATACTGTGGGGGAGGGACATGCAAAGCAACAAAGAAATAATCATATAAATGCATTAGAAACAAATGCATGAAAGGAAAGAAAACATTTAAATGCATATCTTAGGGTTCATTTTCCTAATATCACCTTATCTGACCTTTTCTTCATTTTTCGACATAGCGTCTGGTACATCTCATTGTTGCAATGGGGTCCTATTTAAATAATTTGTTTTTTGCCTTCCCCTCCACAAATTATACCAACATCAAATACAGTGAAAGTAGGGGTTATACCTTGGGGGAGGGACATACAAAGCAACAAAAAAAAAATCACCTCCCCCACAGTATAACCCCTGCTTTCATTGTATTTGATGTTGGTATAATTTGTGGAGGGGAAGGGAAAAAATCAATCATTTAAATAGGCATACAGTTGGACCCATGGCAACAATGAGATGTACAACTCGTTATGTCAAAAAACGAACTTTAAAACTTTGGGGTGTTGGGGAGGGTAGGGGGAGAAATGGGAAGGGATTTGAAGGGGAAACAAAGGAGGAGGCAACAATGCTTGATAAGAAATGTACTAATTACCTTGCCCATATAATTGTAAACCCTCAGTATGGTATTTTCACAATAAAAAAAATCACATGGTACCTTATAAATACATTAGAAACAATAGCAAGGAAGAAAAACATGTGTCCCTATCTTGGGGTTCATTTCGCTTAACATCATCTTATCTGACCTTTTCTGCTTGTCTCAGACATATAATAGTTATTGCAAATAAGGGAAAGCATGGGACCTATGATGCTTTGGGCCTGGCTTATTTCACTTAATATAATTTTTTCCAAGTCCTTCCATTTCTTAACAAATGGGGCGATGTCATAGAATTCCATTGTGTATATATGCCACATTTTCTTGATCCATTCATCTACTGAAGGGCATCTGGGTTTGTTCCATATCTTAGCGATGATAAATAATGTTGCAATAAACATAGTTGTGTTGGTAGCTTTAGTATGCTCTTGTTTGTGATCATTTGGGTAAATGACCAAAAGTGGGATTGTTGGGTCATAGGGGAGCTCTATGTGGAGTCTTCTGAGGAACCTCCATACTAATTTCCAAAATGGTTGAACACTCCCACCAACAATGCCACATCCCCTCCAGTAGCTGTTGTTATTAGATTTCTTGATTATAGCCATTCTAACTGGGGTGAAGTAGAATCCCAATATTGTTTTGACATGCATTTCTTTTATGGATTGAGAGATTGAGCATTTCTTCATGTGTCTATTGGCCATTCTTATTTCCTCTTCAGAGAAGTTTCTCTTCAAGTAGCCCACTTATTAATCAAGTAGTTGTTTCTTTGAGGATATGTTGATGGGGGATTTAATTTTTTGAGTTCCAAGTATATTTTAGATATAAGACCCTTTTCTGTTGTATGGCTAGTGAAGATCTTCTCCTAATCCATGGGCTTTCTATTGATCTTGCTAGCTATGCCTATGCCATGTATGCCAACAACGAGAAGAGAATGGCTGAAATTAGGAAAGCAACTCCATTCCTAATAGCCCCACAAAAAATAAAATACCTAGGAATTAACTTAACCAAAAAAGTGAAGGACCTCTAAGATGAAAACTTTAAAAACTTGAAAAAGGAAATCAAAACAGAACTTAGAAAGTGGAAAAACCTCCCATACTCCTGGATTGGAAGGATCAACATCGTGACAATGGCAATACTTCCCAAGACTATCTACAAATTCAGTGTGATACCTGTCAATATTCCAACCTCATTCTTCAAGGAAATAGAAGAGGCAATCCAAAAAAAATCATATGAAACAATAAAAGACCCCAAATAGCAAAAAAGATCCTTAACAGAAACAACAGTGCTGGAGGAATATCCATACCAAATTTCAAACTCTACTACAAAGCCATAATAATCAAAACAGCTTGGCACTGGCACAGGAAGAGGACCAATGGAATAGAATTGAAAACCCAGAAATGAACACACAGACATATAGTCACTTAATCTTTGATAAGGGAGCTAAAAAAATAAAATAGAAGAAAGACAGCCTCTTTAGTAAATGGTGCTGGAAAAATTGGTTAATCACCTGTAGAAAACTAAATCTAGATCCTTATATATCACCTTGCACCAGAATCAACTCCAAATGAATCAAAGACCTCAGGGTCAAAGCAGACACTCTGAAAACATTGACACAGGCCAAAATTTTCTTAATAGAGACCCAGAAACACAACAAATCAAAGAAAGGTTGGACAAATGGGACTGCAATTTATATTTCGTAACCTAAAAATTTATCATTTGAACAAGACATCCAATGTTAATTGTATTGTCTAGTTCAAACACACTGAGTCTGGAAATAGGTGTTTAATACTGCACGAGGTAAATACATTACTTACCAATGGCTAAGTTACCAAAGGATACATTGTAGGGATCCCAATTGCTGTTATAGGACTATCAGAGCAGGAAATTATAGTTCCTAAGGGTAAACTTGAATTTGATGAAAGAATATATCTCACTGTATGCTGGACATACATGACTAAAAAACAAAAGTTGATGTGCATTTCTGCACCCATTTGTGAGCTGCTCTCTCACCACATGAGGTACAGAGATCATTAAATCTAAGAGTCACTCTTAACTTTCCCAAGCAATGGTTTCCACTCCACCTTTCTATTTATTTCATACTTTCTGTTTATAAATGAGAAAAATGTGAAGTATAGTTATAAATGTTTTGCAATCATGCCTTTCTATATTAGATTTCATTTAACAGTTTTTCCTCTTAATATAAAACATGTACAGAAACCGTCACTGATCTTTTCTCAGTTTAGTTATTTGTTGTAGTTATTTTTTTAATAGTAGCTATATTGGTTCTGAAGTTGAGATCCACATGAGGAAATAAATGTAAATAAAAGAATAACAGATCTTACCTATTAAATATATTAGAGATTTTTTTTATTCCTAGCCTACTAAAATAACTTGCAAAATATAAAAATACATTTCAACTTTTGCAGGATGTGTTAATAACTCAAATTATATCTCTTCAAAAACCTCTGTTATACCGGCTTTTTTATCATATGACATATACATAACTGTATACATGTATGTTTGCACATGTATATGTATATACATACATATTTAAATATGCATGTACACACATGTGCATATATGTGTATACATATATACACCCCAAGCATGTACATATATGTATACAAACATGTGTACATACATATACATATATTCAGGCATATGCATTTATACATATATGCATAGGTATAGACATATAGACATGTATAATATATAGCAAATCTTATGTAATCATATAGATGCATGTATATATGTGTTATATAGCCCTGAACTTTGTGTCATATAAACTCATGATACTATTAATCTATACAATTTTTATAATAAAAATCTAGAATGGAAGAACATTCAAAAACAAAATTTGGCTTTATGAGTAATAGAAACTTAATGTTATTCAAACTGTGATCCTCAAAAAAGTTCTCAAAGTTATCTACAAATATGTATGAACAAATATGTAGTTTTCATTTCTAGAAGTTGAAAATCAGTAGATTGATATAGAACCACACTCTAGCTTAATTTGTGATATTTAACAGACATTTGTTTCTCAATTGAACTTTGGAACCTATATCAAAATTGATATACCAAACCTCTAAATCTTAATTACTAAAAAGCCATATATAAATATCTAAAGGAATTTATTACTAATTTTACAACCATTTTTTAATTTATTTATTTTTATTGTCAAGATGATATACAAAATGGTTATGGTTACTTAAGTACATTTCTTTTTGATTATCACCCCATTCCTCACTCTCTCCCAGTTTTTCCATCCCATTTTCACACATGAGTTGACACAGTGTCTAGTATCATTGTGACATTTACAACTATAGTTTTAATATTGTTTTCAAAATACAATATTTGATCAACCACTCTCCATGGTGGCCCCACAAAAAGGAAACAATTAAAACTAGCTTCTTTGTATTGCTTTTAATCAGGCACCATGACTACAATGAGTTGGAAATAAACCAACTATAATACAAGGCTCACTTTTTATTTTCTGAGTTTGTCTGGTCCAAAAGTGTAACTCATTTAACATTCCACTCCCCTAATCACTCTGATTTTACATTCATTAGGATAATATATCTAAAAACATACAATACAGGAAAAAGCATTGGATACAGGAACAGCTTGAGAAATATCAATTCCTTAGTCACTGTGAAGAAACTAAAAGCATCCTGGGCAGAGTCAGGAATATTAATTGTTATATATATATATATGTGTGTGTGTATATATATATATATATATATATATATATATATGTATATATATATATGAAATTATATATATATATATATATATGAAATGGAACTTTCCTTGCAATGCAATTTCCAAGTTAGCAGGCTAAATCTAGAATATGTGTTTATCACCAATGTCTATGTTTACCTATAAAGAGATTTTCATGGAGGAAATAAGATAAATGGCATTAGATACTACTGTGGTAATGACTTGGGAATCTTTTCTGGAAATAAGAATACAGAAGTTATTTTTTCTGTTGAATTGTGGCTTTTAGTTCATTTATAATAATTTTTTTCCCTTTTGGGCCATATACTTGTGAATACATCCTTCATACTAACTTTAACCCAATATAATACAATTATAATTCTATGATTTACTAGAAGCTCCATTGACATTGACAAACACAGATTTCTTCACAGGCTATTCTGACAAATAAATGCTGAATATTAAAACTATTGTTTCTTCATTCAATCTTCTCTGTTACTGCTATCTCTATCATAGATGACTTCCTCTCATTTCAAATTTTGAAAGATAAACCTAGTTGATTTTCTTCTTGTCTTATTTTGCATATTAAGTGCTCACTCCAATAATTTTTGTCTGATCTATTTTACATCAATGTTCAAATAACATAGAATGGAAAGTATTAACCCTAATTGAATGAATCTAACATGATTACAAAAACTCTAAGTTTATGTTACTGTTTTACTGCCATACTTTATAATTGCATTAAAATATATGTTTTACCAGAAACTGTTGATTCAGGTCTGTATCTTAGTTACTCAGGAAGCTGAGATCTGAAGATGATGGCTCAAAGCCAGCCCAAGAAGGAAGTCTCTTATCTCCAATGAAAAACCAAAAATTCAGAAGTGGAGCTGTGGCTGAAGTGGTAGAGGACTAAACTTTAGCGAAAAAGCTCAGGGGTAGTGACCAAAAAAGTGACACCAAAAAGAAAGTGTGTGTTTTAGCAAAAAGGGAGGGGGTCACAAAAATAGAGAAGGAAGGGTGAGCAAATTCAATGTGCATTATGTAAAAATTTTACTAAGTTATGCATTCAATGTGCATTATATAAAAATTGAACTGAGTTTAGACATGGGAGAGAGAAAATAGGAAAGAACAATTGAAAGGGTAATATTTATCAAATGCATTAACCTCATAATCTGATGTATTGAATTGTAGACTCTTTGTAGAACTACTTGATAATATTTGGGTTTTTTTTGTATCTTTTTCCACTTTTTCTTGTCAAGGTGAAGTACAGAGGGGTTACAGTTAAATAAGTGAGGTAATAAGTAGAAGTAATAAATACACTTCTTGTCAAACTTTTTACCCCTTCCCTCTTTTGTCTCTTAGTTTCTCTCTCTCCCTAACTCCACCTCAAGTTGTACAGATCATTTCTAACATATTGTTTTGTGAATCTCGCTGTTTTATTGGTTTCTCCCTTGTCCTTTATCTTGCCATTCTGTAGTTAAATATAATCTTCCAAGAGTTACAATGAGCTGAGTGTTGAAAGACCCTGCCCACACACCCACACACACAAATAAGTTTATATTTCTCAGTAGCAATTTCTTTATCAACCTTACACTAGAAATGGCAGTTCTATTTTTATGATATCACATTGCCCCAACCATAACAAGGAATTAAGGAATATATCTACTAGAGCAGATAAACTACCACTGGAGACAATGTTAGAAGTGGGTACAGGAAGAGATAGAACATTAGAAAATATTAAACTTCATATAAATTTTAATTCCATTTCACAGAAGAATACAGTGGAGTGCATGGGACTCTCCATTTTGGTCTATTTTTAAAAATCCCAAACATCTAAAACATATGTTCAGTTGATGGGCTGAGCGGAGTTTGTAGCAGTGATTATTGTGTAACTTTAATTAGTCCATGTCTTCTGAACAGTTCCAAGACAGTTGTTAAATCCTAGGAATGCATAAATATTCTAAAGTCTCTTCAGGTCCCTCCGGAAGAATAACCTAACAGGGACTGGGAAAAGGGGGCATTACTCTTCTCTAACATGTGGTAATTATTCATATTTTTAAAGCTCATCATGAGTAACTTCCAATTTGTTTTAAGAAGGCCAATTTCTGAATCTATATATGTGACACCAGTTCATATATTTCTAATTTAATACCTTTCTAGTCTTTTGACCAATATAGCCATTTGTTCATTTAATTCTACTTTTTAAGAAGTCTGAAACATGTTGGAGGTATGGCTCAGAGTGTCTACCTAGGAAACCTGAGGATTGAAAAGACACTTCAGTGCTATTAAAGCAGTATGAAAAAGATCTATGACCAAGTCACTCTTCAGTTCTTTATTGGTGGCACCTATTTATGTACCTATTACCAAGATACATGCCTACTTTATAACAATAATAAGCCAGCAGAAAGAGGCAAGTGAAAGCTTTAAATCTAAGAGAGATTTCAAACTAGCTAATACAGCAATAAAATCTGAGAATGGATATTAAACAACTAAAGCGCTTGATCAAAAATAATTCCTTGGTAGGATTCCATGTATTATCTTAAATTAAATACACTTAATTACCATTTACAGGAAAAAATATTGGGATTGAAGCATTGTTACCCATGGTAAGTTGCATTTCTTTTTGTCCCTGCTAAATTAACTGATGTCCTGTAACTTTGGCCTCTGTTTGGACTTGATATTTATCTATGCTTTATTCTGACCTAATTACTTTGGTTTCTCAACCACCACCACTCAGAAAGAATTGCTTGCTTTGAGATGCCAGACCTACTTGAATTCACCAATATGCTTTGTCACCAAGGGAGAAGCTGAGCATCTGTTACCACAGGACCATCTTTCCTTCTCCTGCAATAGCAGCTGCAGCTGTTGAAATAAGATTTCTGAGTTCATGTTCAGGGATATAGAGAGGATGTTGTTTCTTTTTTTTTTTTTAAGAAATAATCTACGAGAGTGAAGAGGAGTTTTTAAGCCTTTTTAATATCCAAACCATGTTGCATACTAGTTTTAATTGTCATGGTGTTATTCAAAACATTCAAATGTAGATTTTTTTCTTTTCTTATCATCAATGTGATATACAGAGGGGTTGCAGTTACATCAGTAAGATAATGAATACATTTTTGTCTACCTTGTTACACCTAATCTCATTTTTCTCCTAACTCCCTTCCCCAAGTTGTATAGATCATTTCCAACATATTGTCTTGTGAATATTAGTGTTGCATTGGTTCACCCCTTGTCCTTTCACTCACTATTCTGTTGTTGCCCTTCCTTTCCTTAATTCAGATAAACATACGTAAGATACCAGGGACCTAACATCAAATACAAGGATAACACCACACCATTTGTAAGGAAATGGAAAGACTTGAAAAAAATCATATTAAGTAAAGTAAGCCAGACTCAAAGAAACATAGATCCCATGGTTTCCCTTATTTTCAATAATTAATATACCTCTAGGATTATTTTAGCAGATGAGCAGAATAGCTCAATAGCTATGCACATATGACCATAGAGAAATGAACTCCTAGACACGGACATGTTGTTGTTGCTGTTGTTTTCGAGTTTGTTTGGCTTTTATCTTTTTTTCAATTTCTTTATTGTGATTTAGTGATTACATAATTTTCCAAATTTCACAATATTGTGGGATAGTGATGCTTAGTTAAAGTTACAAACATGTTCTAACTTTCATGGGGCAAATTGTCTATCGTGGTCTATAACATTTATGAGTTCTATGAGCTTTGACAATACAGTTATTTCTTCCACATTGGGTGATATGTACATTTTTTGTTTTGCATAGCGTCAGCTGTTCCCTCTTTCCCACTCTTTCCCTCCCTTCCATCACTGCCATTGAGTTTGCTTAATTCATTTTGATCAATGTCCAATGCAGCTGATGGGTCCAACTGTTGTATGTTTTTCCCTGATTCCCTCTAGTTCTGTGTCCTCCTCCTGGTTTCCCTCCGGTGTGTACATATATACTATATATGTGATCACCAGCATGGGGTTATTTAGTTTGGATTCGACCAGATGAGTGGAAGTCCTTTGTTTCTTAAGTCTTGTTAATTTTGTCATATCACCTTACATTTTGGATTTAACATCCACTTATCAGGGAGACCATGTGCCGTTTGTTTCTTTGCTCTTGGTTTACCTCGCTCAGCATGATTTCTTCTAGCTCAATCCATTTCCATGCAAATGCCATTATTTTGTCCTTTCTAATGGCTGAATAATATTCCATGGTATATAGACACCACAATTTTTGGATCCATTCATCTGTGGTGGGACATCTGGGTTGTTTCCATATCCTGGCTATTGTGAATGGTGCTGCAATAAATATGGAGGGGCATGTATCCTTGTATATTGGTTTCTGTTGTTCAGAATAGATGCCTAGAAGTGGTATGGCTGGGTCATAAGAGAGGTCAATATTTAGCTTTCTGAGGACCCTCCAGACTAATTTCCAAAGTGGTTATATAAGTGTATTCCCACCAGCAGTGTAATAGGGTTCCTCTTTCTCCTCATCCCCTCCAGCATTTGTCGTTGGCTGACTTCAGGATGTGGGCCATCCTGACTGGGGTAAGGCGGTATCTCAGGGTTGTTTTTACTTGCATTTCTTTTACAGCCAGGGTTGATGAACATTTCCTCATGTGTTTCTTTGCCATTTTATCTCTTCTTCTGAGAAGTCTCTCTTTAGTTCCCTTGCACATTTAGTAATTGGTTTGTTAGGTTTGGGAGGGATTAGTTTCTTGAGTTCTCTATATATGCTGGATATTAACCCCTTGTCTGATATACTGCTGATGAATATTTTTCCCAGTTAGTTGGTTGTCTTTCTAGCTTGGGTGTTATAACTTTAGCTGTGCAGAAACGTTTTATTTTAAGGTGGTCCCATTGGTTGAGTATCTCTCCAATTTGTTGTGACTCTGGGACTCTGTTCAGGAAGTTCCTCTGTTCAGGAAGTGTCCCTCCTACTCTGTCCTGCAGTAGTTTAAAGATTCAGGTTTGATGTTAAGGTCTTTAACCCATTTTGAGTTGATATTGGTGCATGGTGATAGGCTGGGATCCACTTTTAGTTTTCTGTATGTGGCCTCCCAGTTTTTCCAGCACCAGTAGTTGAAGAGGCTATGCTTATTCCACTGTATGTCTTTGCCTCCTTCATCAAATATCAGCTGACTGTGGACATGTAGTTTTATTTCTGGATTTTCTATTCTATTCCATTGGTCTTCGAGTCTGTTTTTGTGCCAGTATCATGCTGTCTTTGTTATTATAGCTCTATAGTAGAGTTTGAAGTGCAGCCTCTAGATTCCTCCCATGTTGTCTTTTTTGCCTAGAATTGTTTTGGCTATTCTAGGTCTTTTGTTGTTCCATATGAATTTTTGGACTGTTCTCTGTATTTCAGAAATGTATGTCTCTGGGATTTGAATAAGAATTGCAGGAGTTCCGGGAAGATGGCAGAGGAGAAGCTGGAGTGTAAACAAGCTCTCGCATAGAAAGCAGTTTTAGAGTTCCAGTGAACAGTCCTAAGCTAGAGAATCACACCAAGTGTGCCATCACAGGACAGTGAGGAGTCAGGCCAGAGAGGGAAAATCCAGGCAAGGAGACACATCTGAGCTCTTGCCAGCAGCCACCGTGGCGGTGGCAGCTGTGGCAACGGCGGCCATCACACGAGCCATACCTGAGCCACAGAGAGTACAGGACGAAGGAGCCAGATGCAGCAGATACAGCGGGCAACTGGATTCTACTCAACACCAGCAAGAACCGACAAGGAGCTGACATCTTCATCCTGCAGTTTGCAGACCAGAGACGACCCAGGAACCAAGAATCGGCATGAGTAGAAGCCCGACGTCCTCACTCCTTCTCAGGGAGCAGAGGAGGGAAGGCCACCCCTCCCCCCCCAGAATCGGAGATCTCCATCTTGGATACCGACAAAGCTCGGAGGAGCTGCTAGCTCCAACTCAGGCCTTGGAATAAAACAAGTCATTTAGCAGGTCACAAGAACTTAATGGCAGAGTGACCTGCCAGACTCAGTTCCACCCACGGAAAAGTCACCCAGCTCAGGCGCCAGCCCTAGGAGTGGCTTTCTTCACTGGGTAATCAGAGCCAGAGGCTGCCCCTCCGTCTAGCAGCCTCAACAATCAATTGAAAATCAGTAAACAGAAGCCCCGAGAATGGCTCCAGGCTGGGCTCTGTGAGTTTTTCACAAACTAGCCCCCAGGAAAAGCTACTGTCTGTTGAAAGGCCTCAACTCTACCCAGAACCTAGCCTCATCACTGCATCCCCCTTTTTTGTGATACTCAAAGCAGATCTACCACCCATTGAACTAGCCTGGGAGGAGGATCGCCAAATCATGGGTAAAGCAGAGCATTTTTCTGCCTGTTCGAACAAACTGACTTAAGAAACCAACCAAGCCACAGGACCACAAGCAGACCAGAGACTCCAAAAAGAGGCTGGTTACAGACACAAGGGAGATACAGGATTTTTCCCACCCCTCCCAAAAAAAAATCAAAGAACTTTTTTTTTTCTTCTTCTTCTTCTTTTTTTTTTTTTTTTGGTAACTTATATGAAAAAATTTTTTTTCTTTTCTAAAACATTTTTTAATCTTTAATTTTTCCCTTTTTTGAAAAAAAAATTGTTTTCCAGTAACTTTTTTTTCCTCTTATAATTTTTATTTTAGGGATACGTGAGTGTGCGTTTTTCTTTCTGTTTTTGTTTTCTTTCTCTTTTTTTCTTTTTTAATTACCTTTTTGTTTTTTGTTTAGCTCTACTGTACCTCTCATCTTTTTTTCTTCCTTTCTTATCCTTTTCACCTTGTCCTTTCTTTTGTTCTTCTTTATGTGACTTAATTCTTGTCCTGCACATCCTCAGATAAACCCGTAGTTGACTATTAGACCCTATCCCCATTGTGTACACACTTAATCCACAAATTTATTACTCAATTCAAAACCTCTGAGACTTAAATTCCTTAATAGCAGTACTACCTCTTTATACCTATATAATATTTTAAGCATTTTTATTTTTAAGTTTTTCACATCTCCTTTATATCCCTCCCCTTCTCTCAATATATACACGTTCTTCTCTAAATAGATTGTTTTCGTTTCTATATAATATTATTAATTTTTACTTTTCTATTTTTTCTGGTCTCTTTTCTTTTCCCTTTCCCTTTCTTCTTTTTTTCTTTCTCTCTACTTTCATCCTACCCAACCTATTTCCTGCTTTGAGATTATGACTTAGTTAACTCTCCCTGTGCCTCCCCACATCAATCTATTCCTATTTTTTACCCACATCTCTACCTAACCCTAATAATTTCTGGTCTTCCAAATTCTTCTTTGCGGTTCGTAGCCTATTAACATATAGTTGTTTGATGTTGAATAGATGTATATGTTGAACTAGATTGTATCTGTAGACTATTGACTGTGCAAATTCAGACTTTGGTTGATGCTTGCCTTAAGATAGTGTTCTAGCACAAAACTGGTGCTATTTTCATCTCAAATGGGCAGAGTAAGCCGGAAAAACACAAGGAAAATGGCAAATCCGGGTATCTCAATTCCCAGTCATGATAATCAGGGGACAGAACAGATAATGAATAATCCAGAGGAAAGTTCCCAAATAGCTCTACAAACACTGCTGGCAAACATGATAAATGAAAAGATAGAAAGCATACAAAGGACTCTGTATGAGCAAGATAGGGAGAGAGAGGAGGCAATCCAAAAGTTTATACAGGAATATCATAAGCGTGAGGAAGCTACTCAAAAACTGATACAGGATTTGTATGAGCAGCTTGAGAATACTCAAAGAGAAAGGCAGGATTGGCGTGAGCAGGCTGAGAACACTCAAAGAGAACTACAAGAATCCCATGAACGGGAGGAAGCTAATCAAAGAGTAATACAGAAATTGAGATAACAGGAAGAGAATACACAAAGATCACTAAAGGATGAATCCATCCCATCACTAAAGGATGGAATCCATTAACAAAGAGCTGAAAGAAGTCAGGGAGACCACAAAGGGAATGCTGAATGGAACCCAACAGAAGGAATGGAAATCCAAGGAAACCATACCCAATCAAATAAGTAATTTGAGAATAAACACTGAACACCAAATTAAGGAAGTAAAGAAGTTCATACAAGATCTAAAACAAAGCTTCAACAAAGAATTTGAAGCCATCAAAGCTCACCAATTAGAAGGAAAAGAGATAAAATACAAAGTAGAAAGTCCTGACAGCAGGTTAGACCATGCAGAAGATCGAATCTCAGGGATTGAAGATAGCCTAGATATTATAGAGAAAGAACATACAACCATCCAAGACAAGTCCAAGAAATATGATAGATCTATCCAACACTTGGAAGACACCATCAGAAGGACTAATCAAAGGATAATGAGTGTAGAGGAGCACCTAGAAACAGAAGTTAATGGTCTAGGAAATTTGTTTCACAGGATCCTAGCAGAGAACTTCCCAAACATGCAAAAAGATAGACGTATTCAGATACAAAAAGGTTTTAGAACTTCAAATAGACCAGACCAGAATAGGACATCCCACTGTCACATTATAATCCACACAGGATCAACTCAGACCAAGGAAAAGATCCTTAAAGCTGTCAAGGAGAAAAGATTAATCACCTATAAAGGGAAACCAATTAGAATCACCTCAGATTTCTCAGCAGAGACAATCAAAGCAAAAAGAGCCTGGAATGATGTATGCCATGCCCTAAAAACAAGCAACTATCAACCAAGAATACTGTACCCAAGTAAACTCTCCATAACTGAAGGCCAAATAAAAACCTTCCATAGCAAAGAAAAATTGAAACAATACATATCCACCAAACCAGCACTACAAAAGATTCTTAAAGATGTCCTACATATAGAAAACCAACAAAACCACAATAAGGCCAAGAAACTGCACCCAAACTGAGAATCCAAGAAACATACGAAGAACCCAGTTTTCGCAGCCCTCAAGAAGGTGGATAACATGGCAGGAACTCCCAAATACCAACGTTAACGGACTGAACTCTCCAATTAAGCTACATATACTGTCTAGTTGGATTAAAAACAAGACCCTTCTATCTGCTGCCTTCAGGAGTCACATCTTGCCCATAAAAACAAACACATTTTCAATGTTAAAGGCTGGAACAAAATCTACCAAGCAAACGGCCCCCATAAACAGGCAAGAGTTGCAATCCTAATATCAGATAAAATAGATTTCAACTTAAAATTAGTGAGGAGATAAAGAAGGTCGCTACATACTAATTAAGGGATCTCTCCTTCGGGAGGATATTACAATTCTAAGTATTTATTTGCCAAACAATGGAGCACCCAAATTTATCCAAGAAACTCTACTTTCCCACAAATCGCATATAGATTCAAAGACATTAATTGTTGGGGATAGATCAACTCGGCAAAAACTCAACAGAGAAACCGCAGATCTGAACAGCTGCATAGATCAACTAGATTTAACAGACATCTACCGAACATTTCACCCAGCAGCATCAGAATACACCTTTTTCTCAGCAGTACATGGAACATTTTCTAAAATAGACCACATTTTAGGTCCCAAAGCAAACTTGTCCAAATTCAGAAACATTGAAGTTATACCTTGCATTCTCTCTGACCACAAGGGAATAAAATTAGAATTCAACACCAAAAGCCACCAAGAAAGTCAAGTATCACATGGAGGCTGAACAACACACTGCTGAATCATGAGTGGGTCATGGAAGAGATTAGAAAGGAAATTCAAATGTTCATGCTATTCAACAAAAATGAATACACAAATTACCAGTTCCTCTGAGAAATAGGAAAGGAAGTACTCAGAGAGAAGTTTATAGCTCTGGGTTTCTACATCAACAAGTTGGAGAGATCTGAAACCAACAATTTAACGAGACATCTGAACCTCTTTGAAAAAGAGCAGCAAGATAAACCCCAATCCAGTAGACGGAAAGAAATAATTAAAAGTAAATCAGAATTAAATGGATTCTAATAGAATCTATACTATAGAAACTATACTATAGAAAGTATCAACAAAACAAAGAGTTGGTTCTTTGAAAAACTTAACAAAATTGACAGACCCTTAGCAAATCTTATCAGAAAAAGAAGAGAACACACCCAAATAAATAAACTCAGAGATGAGAATGGAAACATCACACGGAAACAACCAAGATTCAGAACATTATAATGGAATACTTCTCAAAACTTTATGCTAATAAGTTTGAGAACTTGACAGAAATGGACCTTTTCCTAGCAAATATTGACATGCTAAAACTAAACCAAGATGAGATAAACCATCTTAACATGCCCATATCAAGCATTGAAATAGAAACAGCAATAAGAGACCTCCCAGCTAAGAAAAGTCCAGGACCAGATGGTTTTACAGCGGAATTTTATA
This sequence comes from Dipodomys spectabilis, assembly GCF_019054845.1. Classification (NCBI taxonomy): domain Eukaryota; kingdom Metazoa; phylum Chordata; class Mammalia; order Rodentia; family Heteromyidae; genus Dipodomys; species Dipodomys spectabilis. The sequence continues at coordinate 10,420,548 of NW_024871113.1, read as the reverse complement.
AGGCCTTCAAAGCAGAGCCACACCAATACTCTTCCAACTCTTCAATGAAATTAAAAGAGAAAGCTCACTACCGAACACATTCTATGAAGCCATCATAACCCTCATCCCAAAACCAGGCAGGGACTCATCAAAGAATGCGAGCTATAGACCCATTTCTTTGATGAACATTGATGCAAAACTTCTCAACAAAATTTTGGCCAATCAACTTCAACAATTCATCCAAAAAATCATAAACCATGATCAAACAGGATTCATTTCAGGGATGCAAAGCTGGTTCAATATACGCAAATCAATTAATATTATTCATCACATCAACAGGAGCAAGAATAAGAACCACATGGTTATCTCAATAGATGCAGAAGAAGCATTCGACAAGATCCAACACCCCTTCCTGATGAAGGTTTTGGAAAAGTTAGGAATCCATGGAACATTCCTCAATACAATAAAGGCTGTATATGACAAACCTACAGCCAGCATTATACTTAATGGTGAAAAACTAAAGTCATTTCCTCTTAACTCAGGAACAAGACAAGGATGTCCACTCTCTCCACGTCTCTTCAATCTAGTATTAGAATGTCAAGCTACAGCAATAAGACAAGATGCAGACATAAAGGGGATCCAAATAGGGATGACATGATCTTGTATTTAAAGAATCCCATAGACTCCACTCCCAAATTACTCAAGCTGATTCAAAACTTTGGCAAAGTAGCAGGGTATAAAATAACCCCCCAAAAATCAATGACTTTTCTGTATGCCAACAATGAGAAAAGTGGGGCTAAAATTAGGAAAGCAACTCCATTTGTAATAGCCCCACAAAAAATAAAATACCTAGGAATTAACTTAACCAAAGAAGTGAAGGACCTCTATGATGAAAACTTGAAAAACTTGAAAAAGGAAATCAAAACAGAACTTAGAAAATGGCAAAACCTGCCATGCTTCTGGATTGGAAAGATTAACATCGTGAAAATAGCAATACTTCCCAAGGCTAGCTACAAATTCCAACCTCATTCTTCAAGAAAATAGAAGAGGCAATCCAAAAATTCATATGGAACAATAAAAGACCCCGAATAGCAAAATCGCTCTTCAACGAAAAGAACACTGCTGGAGGAATATCAATACCACATTTCAAACTCTACTATAAAGCCATAGTAATCAAAACAGCTTGGTATTGGAATAAGAACAGACCTCAGGACCAATGGAATAGAATTGAAAACCCAGAAATGAACCTACAGACCTATGGCAATCTAATCTTTGATAAGGGAGCTAAAAATAATAGAATGGAAGAAAGACAGCCTCTTCAGTAAACGGTGCTGGCAAAATTGGTTAACTACTTGTAGAAAACTAAAGCTAGATCCGTATATGTCACCCTGCACCAGAATCAACTCCAAATGGATGAAAGACCTCGAAGTCAAAGCAGACACTCTGAAAACATTATAGGATGGAATAGGAGAAACACTAGGTCTCCTTGGCTCAGGCCGAAATTTTCTTAACAGAGACCCGGAAAGACAAGAAATCAAAGAAAGGTTGGACAAATGGGATTGCGTGAAGTTGCAGAGCTTCTGCATGGACAAGGACATAGCTAGCAAGATCAATAGAAAGCCCAGGGATTGGGAGAAGATCTTCACTAGCCATACAATGGGCAAGGGTCTCATATCTAAAATATACTTGGAACTCAAAAAATTAAATCCCCCAACAACAAATCCTCAAAGAAACAACTTCCCAATAAATAAGGTGGCGAAAGTCTTAAAGAGAAACTTCTCTGAGGAAGAAAGAAGGATGGCCAATAGACACATGAAGAAATGCTCAACATCCCTAGCCATAAAAAAATGCAAATCAAAACAACATTGACATACCACCTCACTCCAGTTAGAATGGCAAAAATCAAGAACTCTAACAACAGATGCTGGAGGGGATGTGGACAGAAGGGAACCTTTCTTCATTGTTGGTGGGAATGTAAACTTGTTCAACCACTTTGGAAAGCAGTATGGAGGTTCCTCAAAAGACTTCAGATAGAGCGCCCCTATGACCCAGCAATCCCACTTTTGTACATTTACCCAAATATTTACAAACAAGACCATACTAAAGCTACCAGCACAACTATGTTTATTGCAGCATTATTTACCATAGCTAAGATCTGGAACCAACCCAGATGCCCCTCAGTAGATGAATGGATCAAGAAAATGTGGTATATATACACAATGGAATTCTATGCCTCCATCAGAAAGAATGACATTGCCCCATTTGTTAGGAAATGAAAAAACTTGGAAAAAATTATATTAAGCGAAGTAAGCCAGGCCCAAAGAAACATAGGCTCCATGGTTTCTCTTATTTGCAATATCTAGTATATGTATGAGTCAAGCGGAAAAGGTCAGATACTGTGATGTTAGGATAATGAACCCTTAGATATGTATTTTAATGTTTTTTTCCTTTCATGCATTTGTTTCTAATGCATTTATAAGATTATCTCTTTGTTGCTTTGTATGTCCCTCCCCCACAGTATAATCCCTGCTTTCACTATATTTGATGTCATTATAACTTGTGGAGGAGATGGGGAATAACAAGTCGTTTAAGGATACAGGTGGACCTGTTGCAACAATGAGAAGTACAAGTTGTCATGTGGAAAACGAGCTTTACAACGTTGGTGCGGGGGTGGGGGGGAGGAGGGGAATATTGGGTCCGGGGGTGGGGGAGGAGGCTGGGAAGGGATGTGAAGGTTAAACAAAGGAGAAGGCTGCAATGCTTGATAAGAAATGTATGCATTATCCTGTCCATGTAATTGTAACCCCTCTGTACAGTGTGTTCACAAAAAAAAATAAAAAAATAAAAATAAATTGCATTTAATTTGTATATTAATTTTGGCAATATTGACATTTTCACTATATTAAGCATGCCTATCCAAGAGTGTGGTAGGTCTTTCCATTTCCAGGTTACTTCTGTAATTTCTTTAAGTTTTTATAGTTTTCATTAAATAGTTCTTTTACATCCTTGGTTAGATTAATTCCTAAAAATTTTATTGTGTGTGTGGGTGGATTTCTTTTGAATGGGGTTGCTTCCTTCATTTCCCTCTCTGCTTGTACATTGTCGGTGTACAGGAAGGCAAACGATTTTTGTGGGTTGATTTTGTATTCTGATACTTTGTCGAAGGGGTTTATAATTTCTAAGAGTTTGGGGATGGAGTTTTGGGGATCATGAAGTTATAATATCATGTCATCTGCAAAAAGAGATAGTTTAACTTCTTCCTTCCCTATGCAGATCCCTTTAATTTCATTTTCTTCCTTTATTGCCCTGGATAAGAGTTCCAGGATTATATTGAAGAGGAGTGGAGACAGTGGGCATATTTGCCTTGTTCCTGAGTTTAGGAGAATTGATTGCAGTTTTTCCCCAGTAAGTATAATAATGGCTATTGGTCTGTCGTATATGGTTTTTATTGTTTTAAGAAATGTTCCTTCTATTCCTATTTTCTCCACAGCTTTTAACATTAATGAGTGTTGTATCTTATCAAAAGCCTTTTCTGCATCAGTGGAGATAATCATGTGATTCTTGACCTTGGATCTGTTGATGTGTTGGATTACGTTTATTGATTTACGTATGTTAAACCATCCCTGAATCTCTGGGATGAAGCTTACCTGGTCATAGTGTATGATTTTTTTTATGTTTCTGGATTCTGTTAGCTAGAATTTTGTTAAGGATCTTTGCATCTGTGTTCATCAAAGAGATTGATCTGTAGCTCTCTTTTTTTGTTAGGTCTTTGCCTGGTTTAGGGATGAGTGTCATATTGGTATCATAGAGTGAGTTTGGAATAGCTGCCTCTTTTTCTACTTCTCTGACGAGCTTGAAGAGTATGGGTATTAGTTCTTCTTTAAAAGTATTATAGGATTCCATTGTGAATCCATCTGCTCCTGCGATTTTCCTTGTTGGAAGAGGTCTGATTGCTTCCTGTATCTCATTGTAAGATATTGGCTTATTTAATTGATTTATTTCTTCTTTGCTCAGTTTGGGCAAATTGTATTTCTCTAAAAATGCATCCATTTCTGCTAGGTTTTCTTTCTTTGGAGAATATAAGTTTTGAAAATAGTTTTTTATAATTGTTTGGATGTCCTGTGTATTTTTTTGAATTTTCCAGTGGCATCCCTGATCTTGTTAATTTGGGTTTCCTCTCTTCTTTTCTTAATTAATCTTGCCAAAGGTCTATAAATTTTATTTATTTTTTCAAAGAGCCAGCTTTTTGTTTTATTAATTTTATTTATAATTTTCCTATTCTATAATTCATTAATTTCCACTCTTATTTGATTATCTGGCTCCATCTAGTAACTTTTGGTTCCATTTTTTATGCTTTTTCTAGCTCTTTTAATTGCAGCATGAGATTATTTACTTGGTCTAGCTCTATTTTCTTGATATGGGCACTGAGGACAATAAATTTGCCCCTCAGGACTGCTTTTTCCTGTGTTCCACAATTTTCTTTTTCTTTTTTTTTTTTTTTTGTCGGTCGTAGGATTTGAACTCTGGGCCTGAGTTCTGTCCCTCAGCTCGTCATATCAAGGCTAGCGCTCTACCACTTGAGCTACCCTGCCACTTTAGTTTTCTGGTGGTTTATTGGAGATAAGAGTTTCCTGGACTTTCCTGCCCGGCCTGGCTTTGAACCGCGATCCTCAGATCGCAGCTTCCTAAGTAGCTAGGATTACAGGCTGAAGCCATTGGTGCCCAGCTTATCCCACAGGTTTTTTTGTGATGTGTGTTCATTTCCATTGAATAGTAGGAACTTTTTAATTTCTTCTCTAATTTCTTCTGTTACCCTGGTGTTTCTTAGAAGTGTGCTCTTCAATTTCCATCTATTTGAGTAATTTCTGTGGTATGTTTTGTTATTGAGAACTAGCTTGATTCCACTGTGGTCGGATAGAATACAGGGAATTATGTCATTCCCCTTGTATTTGCTTAAGTTCCTTGCATGAGCTATGATCTGGTCTATTTTGGAGAAAGTTCCATGAGCTTCTGAGAAAAACATGTACTGTGCTGTTTTAGGGTGAAATACTCAGTAGATGTATGTTAGTTCCACTTGAAGTATGGCCTCACTTAATTCGTTAGCTTCTTTGCCAATCTTCTGGTTGGTAGACCTGTCCTTTGGTTAGTGGGATGTTAAAGTCTCCTAGTATTATCGTATTGGAAACTATTTTATTTTGTAAGTTTGTGAGTATTTGCTTAACATATTTGGGTGCTCCAATGTTTGGGGAGTTTAAGTTGATAATGGTAATATCCTCTTCTTGGATTGTTCCCTGTATTAATATGTAGTGGCCTTCCTTGTCTTTTTGTATTACTTTAATGAAAAGTTTATTTTGTCAGGTATCAGGATAGCTACTCCTGCTTTCTTACTGGGGGCATTTGATTGGTAGATCCTTTTCCAACCCTTCACTCTTAGTTTGTATGTTTGGCTGAGAAGTGGGTCTCCTGAAGGCAACAAATGGATGGGTCATGTTTTCTGATCCAATCTGCAGTTCCTTTTCTTTTGATTCGTGAGTTAAGTCCCTTACTACTTAAGGTTATTATAGAGAGATGCATTGTGGTTCCTGTCATTCCCTGTTTTCCTAATTTTTCTTCTTTCCTTTCCTCCTGTGCTTACTAAGTTAGACTTCTATTAATACTTGTCTGGTGCAGGTCCCCATTCCTGGTTGCTTTCTTAAGGTTGTGTTCCTTCTCTTAGTATTCTTTTTAATGCTGGCTTATTGTTTATGTATTCATTTAGTTTTTCTTTACTATTAAAATTTTTCGTTTCTCCATCGAATATGAATGCTAGCTTTGCTGGGTATATCAGTCTGGGTTGGCAGTTATTGATTTTCAGGGCTCAAATGGTACTTTCTCAGGCCTTTCTTGCATTCAGTGTCTGTGTGGAGAGATATGTAGTGATTCTAATTTTTTCCCATTGTAGTAGAGCTCCTTCTTCGTTTTTGCTGCTTGCTAGATTGTTTCCTTGTTATTCAGATTTATCATTTTTACTATAATGTGCCTAGAAGTGTTTCTCCTGGGATCCTGCTTGTTAGATGTACTATATGCTTCTGTTATGTAGGTAAGATGTTCTCTTTTAAGATGGGGGAAATTTTCATTGATAATCTTGTTGAATAGGTGTTGCAATCCCTTGCTTTGATATTCCTCACCTTCCTCCACTCCAGTTATATGAAGGTTAAATTTCTTGGCTCTATCTGCTTGCTCTTGGATTTCCCTTTGGCATAATTTAAGTGATTTTTCCATATCTGTGACTTTTGGTCCAGTTTGTGGATTTTGTCTTCTGTATCTGATACTCTAAATTCCATTTCATTCACTCTGTTAACTATGGCTTGCATTCTGGTTTGCATGGAGGAAGTGGCCTCATTTATGGATTCGATGTTGGTTCTCAAAGTACTAATCTCACCTATTAGTGAGCTGTGCACTGCCTCTATTTTTGCAGGCACCTCTTGTTTGAGATCCTGCATCTCTTTTGATAGTTTGTCCCTTTGTTCTTCATATTTCTGATCTATTTCTCACTTTAATTCTTGAGTCATTGCCTCCAGCATCTCTTGGATGAAGATTTTGTCTTCCATTCATGTTTTGCTCCCATGGGGGCTGTCCTCTGGGTGGCTGCTGGCTTTTGGGGGTAGCTTGCTATCCTGGGTGTTGATAAACCTTGTGATTTTTGCATGGGATTATTGGAGAGTAATCTGAAATTTTGTTTTGGTCAATAGGTGTCTGTCTTTGCTTGATTGTTGTTTCTGGGTTGGTGAAGATAATCTGTACCTGGTCTTGGCTCTGTTGGGGGCTGACCTCCAGGTGCTGATCTAACCCAAGTAGGGCTCTCAGCTCTCTACTGTAGATCACTGGCAATTCCCACCTTTAGAAGGACTGATCAGCCTGGACTGCTCCTGTTTACTCCTACAGGTGCTCTTGGCAAGATCTGGTGTGCTGGATGTACTCTCCCAGTTGCTGGGGTCTGCTATGGAATCCTGATGTTTTGTATTTGTTTTTTGTTTTTGTTTTTGGTCTGTTGTGGGCCTGAACTCTGGGCCTGGGCATAGTCCCTTAGCTCTTCAGCTAAGGCTGGCGCTCTACCATTTGAGCCACAGTGACACTTCTGGCCCGTTCTGCTTATGTGGTGCTGAGGAATCAGATCCAGGCCTCATGCACACAAGGCAAGCATTCTACAGCTGAGGCACCCTACCAGCCTGAGCTCCTGACTATTATCAGGTGCTGGCGGCCTGAGTTGTCCGATTCCTGGCCTGGGATATATGGATCAGGTTCTGGTGGGATTTGGGCTTCTGGTTCTCTTGCCCTGGATAACCAGGTCTTTTGAAGTCACGGGTGTGATTCCCAGGGGTTGCAGTTCCCTCCCCCCCCCCCACTCTGCTGAGGCATATGCCCAGTTTCTGACTTCAATCTAGAGGAGTTGGTTGTGTTGCTCAGGCAGCTGATCCCAAGGCCTGGTCTTGGTTCCCAGTCCCCAGCTTGGGGCACGCCAATTGGACCTGTACTGCTGTGTATCCCACCTGGGTTACTCAGTCTGGAGTACACAATTTAGGTTTCTTCTACTGTTGGCTGTTGTGATCAATGGGCACTGTTCCTGGCTTGGGTGTTTAATCTCCCTTCCAGGGGCACTCTTGATCTAGCCTGGCCAGCTGGATGTGCTCCATGGGCTGGTGGAGCTCTCGAACAGTTCCCCGTTTTAGTGGTTCCTGTAGTCCAGCTGTTGTGGTAGGGATCTGGGTCAAGATCTGGGGGTTCCCACCAGCTCTGGTTTCCCTTGAGGAGGGATACTCTGCCCCTGTGGGATACTCACCCTGGGGCTAGTTGTTGTTTCTGTGTGGAGTAGATCGCTGGTTGCTGTTGCAATCAGATTTCAGTTGAGATGCTTGTGGGCTGGGCCAGGGTAGTGATGGCTTTGTGTGTTTCTCTGCTGTCTCTGCCTCTGTTGATGCTGTTCATGTGCAGTGGGATGAGCTGTGGCTCCAGTGGGCTGTGCACCAGCCTCCAGCTTAGGGGGTGAGGGAGGGGTCTCCGTGTAGGTTCTGAGTGCTGGGATTTGTCTCTGTTTGTGCTCTCTGGATTAGCACCAGTACCTTGTAGGTCTTCTGCTCTGGCATTCTATGGGCAACCCCTGTAGTTCTGGGGATCCCATCGTGGGGCTAAGTAGCTTTGATGGGATGGAGCCCCTCTGCTCAGAGAGTGAGGGGTGGGGGTGGGATCTTCGTGCAGGCTCCTTCTCTGTTCGTCGTGATCAGTGGGTCCAACACTGGTACCTCAGGTGTCTTCTGTGGCAGGTGATCTGCAGATGACCCCCTGTGTCTCTGGGGACTCCAGCAGCCCCCAATGGGCCAGGCTGGCTGTGGCTTGGTGTGTTGCCTCACAGCCAGTAATGGTTGGGGGAGTAGTCTTTACACTTCTCTGTTCTGAAAAATTCATCCTTTTCTTTTTTTTTAAATTGGGAAAATAACATACAGAGGGGTTACAATTACATGGGCAAGATAATGAGTACATTTCTTATCAAGCATTGTTGCCTCTTCCTTTGTTTTCCCTTCTCATCCTTTCCCATACACCCCCCCACCTCGGTCCTCCCCCCCCACCAAAGTTGTAAAGTTCATTTTTCAACATAACTACTTGTACATCTCATTGTTGCAATGGGTCCACGTCCTGTTTTTCTCTGGGTGTTCGTCTTTTTTTGTTGTTGTTGGTCTCTTGGGAAAATTAAGAATTGGAACTCAAACTCTCTTTTTGGTTGGAGAGAGCTGTGGCGTTTCCCTATTATCCTATCACCATCTTGTTCCCCCTTCTTTGTTGTTGTTTTTAATATACTATGTGATTTTTTTGTTTCTTTTGTATGTTCTACCCTCTATGGTATATACTCAATGTAGCTTTTTATATGATGCAAGAAACCCTTGCTGACTTTTTACCAATTAATGATTTTGAGACAGTCTGTCAATATAAATGTAGTTGACATTGCATTTTAGCACTTTCATCCTAATTGTATTTTATAATTCTTCTATTAGATCATTCATAAGCTAGAAGATATGGGTCCTTATTCTCAATACATGTAAAAGCACATCACAAAATATGCGGGCCAAGATAATGAATTCTAAATAAATTACATTTAAAACATTCAACAGTCTTTGTTAAAGAAAAGTCATTGCTAATTCCATGCCCTTACGCATCATTTTATACATGTTGAAAATAATTTCAAAGTGTATTCTCTTATGAACACAGCAGTGGAATAACCAGAACCAAAATAAAAAAGTTACAGAAGCATTAGTGGCTCATTTTCACACCAAGTAGCTTATTTATACAGGCCGTGTCTACTGAGATAATCTGTCAGCTCTCCCTGAGGCTTCTGTTGTTACCTCCCTGTGATGGTTTTCATCTTTGATTGCATAATAAAATCACACTTGCCTACTACATTAAGTTTGTGTGTTGGGAGCTTGGTCACAGCAACAGTAATGTAAGAGGTGTGGGACTTTTGAGACATGTCTCTGTGGGAGGTCCTTAGGTCTCTTGCAAAGTTGCCCACTGAAGAGAGTAAGGGTACTTACATGGAAACTCAGATTTCTCAAAAGTGAGTTTTAAGAGCAAAATCATTCCCTGAATTCCTCTCTGGTTCATTGAGTAATGTGGTTTCTTTTTACCACCTTCTACCATGCAGCCTTAACCATGGCCCCATGTAAATTATAGCTTCTAAAAATAGCTAAAAATATTTTTTGCTTTAAGGTAGTGTACCTCAGGTATTTCATTACAGGAATAAAATTTGCTACTAAACCCAGTTGTCACCTTGAAAATAAAATTGTACATTTTAATTGTTTGATATGAACATAAAGAATCTTTTGACTTATTTACTCTTAATAAATGACAGCTTTATTTTTTAAAAATAGACTAACATGACTATTCCACCCACAACTAGGAATGGAGAGCTCTTCACTTTTCTTGGAACATGAAGTCCCACCCCCCACCCAAAACTGGGTGATGCAAGCAGTGATCTTAAGCTTCTTTTAGACAATAGCTTTCTCTTTTTCTTTTTCTAAAAAAACTAATCCCACCAAACAATGTTTATGTTTTTTCCATTGAATTCATGTCCCAGGTCCTTACCATAGGTAGAAAATTAAGATCATCATATATGAGCCAAGCACCAATGACTGCAGACAATCTAGAGACAGGTCTGGGGAATTGCATAAGAGGCTAGCACAGACAGAAAGGTCTGTGAGACTCCATCCTCAAATTAGCAAAATATGGAGTGAAGTATATGATCAAAATGGTAGAGCACCTGCAAAGTGAGCAAGCAAAGCAAGTGTGAGGCCCTGAGTTCAAACTCATCCTCATAAATTGTCATACATAATCTTCCAAAGTTTTGTCAGAAAAACTGTATTTACCAGTAGTTCTCCTTTCTGTCTCTAAGAAATTAGTCTACAAACCTACCTCCTGTTCTTTTCTTTTTCTTTTTTTTTAATTTTAGTTTATTGTAAAGATGCTGTACAGAGGTGTTACAGTTACATGAGTAAGGTAAAAATTAGATTTCTTGTTACATTGTTACCTCCTCCTTTGTTTTTCTCCCATTATCCCTTCCCTTCCCCACTTCCCCCATTCCTCCCTCCTTCAGAAGTAGTAAAAGTTTTGAACTTCAAAATCTTTTACAAAATAAAGTCTGTGCTTTTAGTCTTCAATTGACTGAAATCTAACTAAAACTGAATCTGCTAAAGTGACTCTATCAATCACGTTAGCTTTTCTTTGGGTGTCACAAGATCCCTGAATTACAATACATCTGAACTTTGTTTTCTTGCTTTGATTTCTCATTTTCTTGGCTTAAGAAATTTTATCTCCATTTAGGAGTTTTACTTCTATGGAGTGTATGCATTTAATGTTGTGGAATGGATTCAGGTTTGAAATAAGAGCTCTATTTTGATAAAGGATATTTCCTTTAAACAAAAAAAGAAATATCTCCATTTAAACATCATTTTCAAAAGTGAAGGTATAAAAAGGCAAATTAATACCTCTCAAACATCACCATTTATAAGAAAATGTATTTCTTGTTACATAAATGTATTTGCAAAACCTAGGTAAAAGACTCAGAATGTTTTAATTCTACATCACTTTCCATGAGCTGGTCACTCACTATGCTGCCTCATTATGCTGGTCTCAAACTCCTGGGATCAAATAATTATCTTGCTTTAGCATCGTGAGTAGCTGGAATTATAGGCATGTGTCACAAAACCCAGCTAATTCTAGAACTTTAATGTCTCTAAAAGTAGGCTAAAATTTGGATTTGTGTGCACAGTTTTTTTTTTCTTTTTCTTCCGAATTATGGTGAAAAGATAATTGAAAATAGAGCAAAATTAATTTATTATATTTTTCTGAATTAGACTGTTTTTTAGAGTTTGGGAAGTAAGCATTTCTTTTTATTTATAAGCTAGACTTAGATTTGGCATGTGTTTAGTCAATATTATTGTATTATACTCAAGGACTTGGAGGTATATATATACTCATGGGAACCACAAAGAAACTGAAGATGAAGCAACAAAGGAAAATCTATTCATGCTGAGCCCAGGTCACTTTAATTACTTCATTTGTTTAAATATTTAATCTAAAATGATTTTCTCCATAACATTATGTCTGTAGCATTCTACAATATGGATCATAAAATGACTATTAAATTTGAAACACTATTAAGCTAAGTGATTTAGAATATTGAAAATAAGGGTAGCCATTAAAAAGTCATTATAAATGCTTTCTAAAAAAGATGTATAAATGAGTTTATATCATTACCATGCTCTGATTCATTTAAAAGAGAAACACTGAATATTTTCTCCAGAAATCAGTTTCTGTTTTTAAACAAGTAAATAAGACATTGACATTTTCTTATAAAAAATGTGTTTGTTGTTAAAATAATATGAACAGCCAAGAAGTAACTTGTAATAATATCTCCTCAATAAGTATTATGGATTCCTTGAATAATCAAAAAGCCTAAAAAGCCTCACATTTTATTAAAGAGAGACATAATCAGGACACACATTGTATTATCAAATATTTTATTATATTGAAGAATTCATAATATATGAAAAGCACAGGAAAAATATCAGAAGGCCAAGACTCTCCCAAAATATATCTTCTTTGTTGGATCTTAGAGCAAGACTGTTTCTCGATTTAAAACTCAGTTAAATTTCTAATAATTGAGTTTTTTCAATTTTAAAATTATTTTAATATATACTAATTTGTATGTGTTATAAAGAGCTTCTCTTGTTGAAAGCATATGAATTTTTTTAATATTTTGAGATGTTTTACATTCCTTTATCCTCATAGTTATGTCATTAGTTATTTAACTAGTTTATAGTAATGGCTTTTTTTTCTCATTGCTTTTTGCATTTTTATTCTATCACTACTGAGATCTAGATAAGTGTTCCCATTTGTTGAAACTTAAATCCCAGCCTGTGATACTATTCGAAGGTAATAAAACCTATGTACTATAATTTATATCCTGACAAGGTAACATATACCATGAATATCAAGTTAATTTCCCTGTTTGATATACAAAGAGCTGTTTCAGACTCCAGAACTGCAGTCAGTTTAACTCAGACATAAAGATCTCCATTTTTTTTCTGTCCCATTCTATATTCTCAATCTAAAACTCCTTCTTTGCTTCTGGATTATTAACAGGACTTTATACCTAAATTTCATACAAACTATAAACAAAAGGAATAGCTGTTGAATATTACTTCCTTTACTTCTCAGCTTTTTAAAAATTTGTTTCAATTCTAGGTAATAAATTGAAGTATGTACTTACTTTTAACTTGTGTAAAATAATTATCAACTTAGTTTAATAAAATAATAAAACATTTTTTCATATAAATGGGATTTATCCCAGATCTTTTTCATACAATGTCAATTAGTTGGCAAAGTATATTAAGTAACTATTAAATATTCAGCTATCAGCCAGATGTGATAATACACTCCTACAATCTTGGTATTCAGTAGGCTGAGGCTAAGTCACAATTATCAGGCCCCCAGGATCTACATTGTGAAACTCTGAAGACATGCACATGTGTGGAGGCATACCCACACATATGCACGTATATACATATATATAATTATAGTTATATAGTTATATGACTTGTTGTTTTCACCAGTTATGTATAGTTTAATTGAAAAACTGTTCATCCTTTCTTGGATAGGTTTATACCACTTTTAACCATTGCTTCAATACACTATAGTACCAACATCCATAGAAGGGTTTATAGAAATTCCCTTTCCATATGTTTCCTCTTTGGCTAGATTTGATTTGTGAAGATTTTGTGAAAAACAACTGAAATCTTTAAAGCAATTAAGTTACAGTCACATTCCCACCAAAATGTGGTAGTAAAACAATATTATATCCTTTTTCAGATCAATTAAGTATCTTTTCTTATTTTGTGCCGTTTTTCCCCTCTCAATTTAAGCCTATTTTTACTGTTTTTCATTGCTACTGAATTCTGATGATGATGCAATGTCCTGCCCAATCTGTTCAGCCTTTAAGTATTTATTTTGTGTATTTTGCAAAACCACTGATGGGTATTGATGATGGAGTTGTCAAGGGTATTTCCCTAAGCACCCTTAACTAGTTAGGCATGGTGTTCTTGAGGCTGTAAATTCTAACATTATACCCTTATTCATATTTATTTGTGAATTAGACACACTCCCAACTTAAGTGTAGGAAATTAAATATTAAGAAAATGAATGGCCAGTTTGAGAGAGTGAGATTACAAAAAAAATATTTTGATTAACCTATGAAATTGGTACAAACATATATTTTTATTTTGTTTCTTTTATTCCGTGATTACCTATTGGATTACAGAAGACAAATTACTTCTAGAAGTTTTTCCATAAAATAAAATATGGGGATAATCAAGATACCTTTCACAGAAAAAAATATAAGTTGACCAGTGATTAAAGTAATGCTGCTTCCATTCTATGTACAAAACAGAGCACATAACCGGATTTATTTTTAAAAGCTACTTCTTTCATCCCACAGAGGACTTCAATACTGGTCTGTCACATGTTGTTTTCAGTGTCCATTTAACACTTATATTAGTTATTCAATAAAGCTAGGTACATTGATGTACTTAGATAAAGACTGCTACAACAATGTAGTTATTGGTAAAATACATCTGCATGTATTATCTCATTAAATAGCAAAACTAGCAATCAAAATTATTCATATGTTGAAAATGAAGACTGTAAAAGAATTAAAACAGATGACTCTCAAATTACCTTGGAGCCAGATGGAATGTAGGTTTCTCAGTGGAAAACAAAGGTATGTGTCCTTACTTACTTATCTAAAAGGCATTCCTTTCAGTCGCTGAACAACAACATATAAGTGATCTGCTGTTAACATTAGGTTCCTAAGGTATTTCTTCACTCCTCATCCTCAGGCCTATACTTTCCAATATACCTCTGAAGAATATAGACACATCCACAGGGAGCCAACTTCTAATTACACAGAAACCAGAGCAATGCTATCCTTCTAAAAAATTCTAAATACTTTTTGTTTGTTTTTGCCGGTTGTGGGGCTTGAACTTTCGGCTTGAGTGCTTTCCCTGTGCTCTTCAGCTCAAGGCAAGAGCTCTACCTTGTGAGCCACAATGCCAGTTCTGGTTTTCTAGTGGTTTATTGGACATAAGAGTCTCACAGTCTCACAGAGTCTCTGACTTTGAACTGTAGTCCTCAGATCTCTGCCTCCAGAGGAGCCACCAGCACCTGGCTTCTAAATATTTTTTTTATGGTGAATTGATCCTTGTACAGTCAAGTAAAATTAAAAATTTTAAAAAGAATAGGTCTTTTGAGGAACCTCCATGCTGCTTTCCAAAGTGGCTGAACAAGTTTACACTCCCACCAACAATGCGGTAGGGTTCCCTTCTGGCCACATCCCTTCCATGCATCTGTTGTTATTAGATTTCTTGATAATAGCCATTCTAACTGGGGTGAGGTGGAATCTTAATGTTGTTTTCATTTGCACTTCTTGTATGGCTAGAGAGGTTGAGCATTTCTTCATGTGTCGATTTGCCATTCTTATTTCCTGTTCAGAGAAGGATTTGTTGTTGGAGGATTTCATTTTTTGAGTTTAAAGTATATTTTAGATATGAAGCCCTTGTCTTTTGTATGGTAATGAAGATCTTCTCCCAATCTATGGGCTTTCTATTGATCTTGCTAGCTATGTCCTTTACCATGCAGAAGCTCTGCTATTTCATGCAATCCTATTTATCCAGCCTTACTTTGATTTGTTGTGTTTCTGGCTCTTTATTAAAAAAAAATTTGGCCTGTGCCAAGGAGCCCTAGAGATTTTCCTATTACTTCCTGTAATGTTTTCAAGGTGTCTGCTTTTACTCCGAGGTCTGATCCATTTGGAGTTGATTCTGGTGCAGGGTGATATATAAAGGTCTAGTTTTAGTTTCCTACAGGTGATAAACCAATTTTTACAACATCATTTACTGAAGAGGCTATCTTTCTTCCATTCTATTTTTTTAGCTCCCTTATCGAAGATTAGGTGGCTATATGTCTGTGGGTTCATTTCTGGGTCTTCAGTTCTATTCCATTGGTCCTCAGGTCTGTTCTTGTGCCAGTACCAAGATGTTTTGATTACTAAGGCTTTGTAGTAGAGTTTGAAATTTGGTATGAATATTCCTCCAGCACTGTTCTTTCTGCTGAGGATTATTTTGCTATTTGGGGTCTTTTTTTTGCTTCATATGAATTTTTGGATTCCTGCTTCTATTTAATTTAAGAATGTGGTTGGGATATTGATAGGTATCACACTGAATTTGTAGATAACCTTTGGCATTATTGCCACTTTCACGATGTTAATCCTCACATTCCAGGATCATGAGAGGTTTTTCCTCTTCCTTTGTTCTGCTTCAATTTCCCCTATGACCCAGCAATCCCACTTTTTACCCAAAGATCACTAACAAGGCCATACTAAAGCTACCAGCACAAGAATGTATATGGAAGCATTATTCACCATGGTTAAGATATGGAACCAATCCAGATGACCCTCAGTGAATGAACAGATCAAGAATATATATATATATATATTATATATTATATATATATTACATATATATATAATATATGAATTCTGTGCCTCCAGCAGAAAGAATGACATCACCCCATTTGTTAGGAAATGGAAAGACTTGGAAAAAATTGTATTAAGTGAAGTAAGCTAGACTCAAAGAAACATAGGTCCCATGGTTTCCTTTATTTTCAATAAGTAGTATATGTCTAGGATAATCTTACCAGACAAGCAGAAAAATTCAACAGCTATGTACATATGACCATAAAAGATGATACTAAGCCAAATCAACACCAAGATATGGACAGATTTTTCTTTGTTGCTGTTGTTTTTAGTGCACTAGGTAAATGTTTTTTCTTTTTCGTATGTTCTTCCCCATGGTATAACCCCTGCTTTCACTTCTATTTGATTTCAGTGCCATGCATCTTGTATATACATTTTTCTGATTTGGAGAGGGGAAGGGAAATAACAAAATGCTGAAACAAGTATAGAGATTGAACCATTGAAACAATGAGATGTACAAGACACTATGTTGAAAATGAACTTTACAACTTGCGAGGGATGAGAGGGAGGAGTTGAGGTGGGAAGGGAAGGAATAGTAGGGGGGAAACAGAAGGGTAATGATACTTGATAGGAAATGTACTCATTACTTTACTTATGTAACTGTAACCCCTCTGTAAATATATTTACAATAAAAAAGTAGGTCTTTATTCAATTTTCCTAATAGCGCCCTTGATAAATTTATCCTAGCTCTTTAATAACTTGAATAAAACACAAAAGATTATATTATTTCCATTACCTTATTCCAATTACAATTCTCTTCTTTTTTCTTTTTTAATCAGTCGTGGGGCTTGAACTCTGGGCTTGGGTGCTGTCCCTGTGCTCTTCAGCTCAAAGCAAGTGTTCTACCACTTGAGCCACAGCTCCACTTCTGGTTTTCTGGTGGTTTATTGGAGATAAGAGTTTCATGAACTTTCCTGCCCAGGCTGGCTTTGAACTGTGATCCTCACATCTCAGCCTCCTGTATAGCTAGGATGATAAGAGTGAGCCACCGGCACTCGGCTACAATTCTCTTCTTGACTTGCTACTTTTCTCAAGATTATTCTCCATTTTAGTAGTTTTGAAAGCTTAATAACATTTAATCAGCAATTTCTCCATCTTCTTCACAACTTAATAAAATACCATGACTCTCCATAAACTACCAGAGGAAAAATGACACACTTTGTTACTACTTGTCTAGGTGATATTGGGAACATCAAACTTCAGGTTTTGGTGCAATTATAGAGTAGAGAGACTAGAAACTGCATCTGGTATGGTCTTGAGAGCTTAAAGTATATTACTAATTTCTTATAGGCATATCCTTTCAAACATGGTCTGACTTATCATGAGTAACACTAGAGACTTACCAATATAAGTGTATAATCTTTGAAAAACTTGTTCTTGGATTTCCCAGTTTCTGTTTGTTATATTCACATTTCCCAACTGGCAACCTGATCTCATCAACACTTTGCTAAATAATGTCCTCACATCTGCTGGCACATATTCCAGGAACTATGTGCCTCTACTGTTTCATTTTCTTTTCTTTCTCTTTCTTTCTTTCTTTCTTTCTTTCTTTCTTTCTTTCTTTCTTTCTTTCTTTCTTTCTTTCTTTCTTTCTTTCTTTCTTTCTTTCTTTCTTTCTTTCTTTCTTTCTTTCTTTCTTTCTTTCTTTCTTTCTTTCTTCCTTTCCAATGACTAATATTAGGTAGTGTTAACCAAACATTTAACCATTTAGGTCAAACTTTTTCACCTTTATAACTCTATTTTTAGACCAATCATTATCAAGAAATCTTCCCAATCTCTGGATTCACAGAACTTTCTTATTACTTATACAGATTTTAAGGAGGGAAATGGCAAAAGGAGATTAGTTCCATACTTGGTAAATACTAAGAATGCAATAAATGCCAGTTATCATATGTAAATGTATATTACTATAATTTATAGTGTCATTATCTTTAATCATGTGCCCCATTGGATTGTTTATTATGCAGAATGCTTTAATAAATCCCCTTTGTTTCTACCTCGTTAAAAAATACATATACTCATATCTTTTTGGTTGTTATTTTCCCAATTCAGTAGATTATTTTAACTAGATAAATGTCATTTCATCTGTACAATATAGTAGACTCAGGCCAAATGATGACAAAATGCCATTGTGGGACCGTTCCTTCCTGAATGTATTTAAAGTAGAGTTGTCTTTTTTCTGCTAAAGTAATAGAACATGAAGTTCCAAGTAGAGTATTAAAACTATCATATAGTTTTGCAAAGGAACACAGTGCCAGGGAAAATGAAAAACCTCTGAATCCCTGAGACAGAAATGTAAGGCTTGTCATTCAGAGCATGTCAACCATGTGCTTATTACTGCTGGGATGAGTGTAACAGCTATGAAATTACACTTACAGGAGCTGGCATGTGATCAGGCTGATTCTGGTGGCACTGGAACCATGAATTCTTGAGTAATGATCTACTTGGCATCAGTCCTCTTTCCAGTCAGATCTGTTGGAAGAAACTGAACATTGAATCTGTTTAAAATTCACGAATAAAAATTTAGAGAGGAAAATATGAAATGAAGCCATGCAATCTAATTTTAAGGGCCTGGTGATGTGGCATGAGGGCGTGTGTGTTTATATTCTCCAACTCAGGCTTTCGATGAGATGCATGTTAAGTTTGGCTTGACAGCAAACCAGCATTATCTAAAACAAGAATTTTTTTTAAATTTTATTTTATTTTATTTGTGAACATACTGTACAGAGGGGTTACAATTACATGGGCAGGATAATGCATACATTTCTTACCAAGCATTGCAGCCTCCTCCTTTGTTTACCCTTCACATGCCTTCCCTGCCTCCTCCCTCCCCCCTTCCCAATCCTTCCCCCCTGCACCTATGTTGTAAAGCTCGTTTTGGACATGACAACCTGTACTTCTCATTGTTGCAACAGGTCCACCTGTATCCTTAAACGACTTCTTTTTCCCCATCTCCTTCACAAGTTATACTAACATCAAATATAGTGAAGGCAGGGGTTATACTGTGGGGGAGGGACATACAAAGCAACAAAGAAATAATCTTATAAATGCGTTAGAAACACATGCATGAAAGAAAAAAAAACATTAAAATGCATATCTAAGGGTTCATTTTCCTAACATCACATTATCTGACATTTTCCCCTTGACTCATACATATATTAGATATTGCAAATAAGGGAGACGATGGGACCTATGTTTCTTTGGGCCTGGCTTACTTCGCTTAATATAATTTTTTCCAAGTTTTTCCATTTCCTAACAAATGGGGCAATGTCATTCTTTCTGATGGAGGCATAGAATTCCATTGTGTATATATACCACATTTTCTTGATCCATTCATCTACTGAGGGGCATCTGGGTTGGTTCCATATCTTAGCTATCGTAAATAATGCTGCAATAAACATAGTTGTGCTGGTAGCTTTAGTGTGGTCTTGTTTGTAAACATTTGAGTAAATGCCCAAAAGTGGGATTGCTGGGTCATAGGGGAGCTCTATGTGAAGTCTTTTGAAGAACCTCCATACTACTTTCCAAAGCGGTTGAACAAGTTTACATTCCCACCAACAATGAAGTAAGGTTCCCTTCTGTCCACATCCCCTCCAGCATCTGTTGTTGTTAGAGTTCTTGATTTTTGCCATTCTAACTGGGGTGAGGTGGTATCTCAATGTTGTTTTGATTTGAATTTCTTGTATGGCTAGGGATGTTGAGTATTTCTTCATGTGTCTATTGGCCATCCTTCTTTCTTCCTCAGAGAAGTTTCTCTTTAAGTCTTTCGCCACCTTATTTATTGGGCAGTTGTTTCTTTGAGGATTTGTTGTTGGGGGATTTAATTTTTTGAGTTCGAAGTATATTTTAGATATGAGACCCTTTTCCGTTGTATGGCTAGTAAAGATCTTGTCCCAATCCATGAGCTTTCTATTGATCTTGCTAGCTATGTCCTTGTCCATGCAGAAGCTCTGCAACTTCACACAATCCCATTTGTCCAACCTTTCTTTGATTTGTTGTGTTTCCGGGTCTCTGTTAAGAAAATTTCGGCCTGAGCCAAGGAGACCTAGGGTTTCTCCTATTCCATCCTATAATGTTTTCAGAGTGTCTGCTTTGACTTCGAGGTCTTTGATCCATTTGGAGTTGATTCTGGTGCAGGGTGATATATAAGGATCTAGCTTTAGTTTTCTGTAAATAGTTAACCAATTTTGCTAGCACCATTTACTGAAGAGGCTGTCTTTCTTCCATTCTATTATTTTAGCTCCCTTATCAAAGATTAGATGGCTATAGGTCTGTAGGTTCATTTCTGGGTTTTCAATTCTATTCCATTGGTCCTGAGGTCTGTTCTTATTCCAATACCAAGCTGTTTTGATTACTATGGCTTTATAGTAGAGTGTGAAATGTGGTATTGATATTCCTCCAGCAGTGTTCTTTCTGTTGAGGAGCGATTTTGTTATTCGGGGTCTTTTATTGTTCCATATGAATTTTTGGATTGCCTCTTCTATTTCCTTGATGAATGAGGTTGGAATTTTGATAAGTATCGCGTTGAATTTGTAGATAGCCTTGGGAACTATTGCCATTTTCACGATTCTAATCTTTCCAATCCAGGAGCATGGCAGGTTTTGTCATTTTTTATGTTCTGTATTGATTTCCTTTTTCAAGATTTTAAAGTTTTCATCATAGAGCTCCTTCACTTCTTTGGTTAAGTTAATTCCTAGGTATTTTATTTTTTGTGGGGCTATTACAAATGGAGTTGCTTTCCTAATTTCAGCCCCACTTTTCTCATTGTTGGCATACAGAAAAGCCATTGATTTTGGGGGGTTCATTTTATACCCTGCTACTTTGCCAAAGTTTTGAATCAGCTTGAGTAATTTGGGAGTGGAGCCTATGGGATTCTTTAAATACAAGATCATGTCGTCTGCAAAGAGGGAGAGTTTTATTTCTTCTTTCCCTATTTGGATCCCCTTTATGTCAGCATCTTGTCTTATTGCTGTAGCTTGGCATTCTAATACTAGATTGAAGAGACGTGGAGAGAGTGGACATCCTTGTCTTGTTCCTGAGTTAAGAGGAAATGGCTTTAGTTTTTCACCATTGAGTATAATGCTGGCTGTAGGTTTGTCATGTACAGCCTTTATTGTATTGAGGAATGTTCCATGGATTCCTAACTTTTCCAAAACCTTCATCATAAAGGGGTGTTGGATCTTGTCGAATGCTTCTTCTGCATCTATTGAGATAACCATGTGGTTCTTATTCTTGCTCCTGTTGATGTGATGAGTAATAGTAATTGATTTGTGTATATTGAACCAGATTTGCATCCCTGAAATGAAGCCCGTTTGATCATGGTATATGATTTTTTGGATGTATTGTTGAAGTCGGTTGGCCAAAATTTTGTTGAGAAGTTTTGCATCAATGTTCATCAAAGAAATGGGTCTATAGTTCTCTTTCTTTGATGAGTCCCTGCCTGGTTTTGGGATGAGGGTTATGATGGCTTCATAGAATGTGTTCGGTAGTGAACTTTCTCTTTCAATTTCATTGAAGAGTTGGAGGAGAATTGGTGTGAGCTCTGCTTTGAAGGCCTTGTAGAATTCCGCTGTAAAACCATCTGGTCCTGGACTTTTCTTAGCTGGAAGGTCTCTTATTGCTGTTTCTATGAAAGAAGAATTTTTATCCTCACATAACTATTTTTAAATCTCAATACATACAAACCTAGAGTTGTTAAAATTTCTTTAACTTAAACTTTAACTTCACGCAGGGATCTTTAGAACAGCCACTAAGTTGCTAAATATTTCCCTTCTATCCCTTCAATTCTGGCCCATGGCACTGAGCCCAAATCTTTGACATGCATGACCACTCTGGCAAAGAACTCATTCCCTTTGTTCCACACTTTTAATTACAAAAGCTATTAAGAGAGAAGGTCTACTCTGCAACCAGCTAGCACATCCAAGCACAGCTTGCTTTATTATTGGTTTTAATACATAAGGATGGCATTTCCAAATCCATTCACATGGAAAAAATCGAGTCCACATCAGTTAATGATGATTTTCTTTACACCATATAGCTCCAGGCAAATGCCCAGCTCTTTCATCACTCACAGCCCCTCTTTCCACCTGCAAAGGAAGAGATCTTTGGTGAGGTATTAGAAGATTACTATATTAATGTAGGTTTTTCCTACACTTTTTGTTGTAATTACTTGGTAATAATGTGCTGCATATAAACTAAATGAATTTTAAAACGTGACTTGTTCTTTATTTTTTAAAATAAGTAGTGGTTCAATAGGAAAATATTAACAAGAGAACACTGCAAAGAAATGTGAGATATATTCATTAAGAAAACTGAAATTTTTTCTACTGTGGAAATTTCCCTCCCAATATTACACATAACAGAAGAAAAAGGAACAAGGTGAGAGCACATGGGAATGAAATTAAGGATGAGGCAAATACAATTAGCTAGGGGTTATTCAAAATGATGAATGGAAATGGAGGTATGAATAAATTTAAAAGTAAGAATGATAAAATAAAAATTCCCTTGATGATTTCATTTGACCTTGAAATTATATGGAAAGATTTTTTAAAAAACACATAGTTTCATAATTATTGTTTGTCCAGCCATGTTAAACATGCATTTTATAAAACAATCTATAGTTATTTGGGTGAAAGGATATAAACAAGTGTAAGATATCTGCATGTTAA
The DNA here is from genome assembly GCF_019054845.1 of Dipodomys spectabilis. Taxonomy (NCBI): domain Eukaryota; kingdom Metazoa; phylum Chordata; class Mammalia; order Rodentia; family Heteromyidae; genus Dipodomys; species Dipodomys spectabilis. Next base: position 10,397,784 of record NW_024871113.1, on the reverse strand, counting down.
CTATCTAGAAATGACTCCGTTTTGACTATGATATGTAAAATTCACGAATTAAAAAAAGTACATGGAGGAGTAATAGTGTATTTTATGTGAAAAATAGCCAGCAATAAGATATTTTACATATCTGAAGTTAAAGTTATCTTCTAGATATTATATGAGGTAATGAAAAAAGTGAGACCAATATTGGTAATATATTTTTACTGAAAGAGATATTAATAGTCATCTAAATAAAACACTCCTGTTCCTACTAATTGACCACGTTTACAGTTTCATAATTTTGAGTCAGCATGAAGGCAAGAAAAAGGAGACTCATATTCATGATGATGTTTCCATATACCCAGAACAAATCTAATATTTATACGGATGGTCTCTACATTCACAGCTAAGTTCCCTGGAATCAGTGATCATCTGTTACACTCCACTTACTCTGAATGGGCGTCATCAAGGACAAACATAATCCAAATTTTATGTCTATCTGCCAGTCCTGGGGCTTTAAGTCAGGGCCTGAGCACAGACTTAATTTTTTTCCCTTAAGATTAGTGCTCTACCATTTGAGCTACATCCCTATTCCCAGCTTTTTTAATGGTTAATTGATAGATAAGAGTCTCATGGAATTCCCAGGGTGGCTTCAAACTGAAATTCTCAGGTCTTAGCCTCCTGAGTCACTAGAATAGTAAGTGTGAGACACTGAGAATTGGCCAAAACTACTTTTTGTTGAAGAGTAGCTCTCTGTTGAAAATTGGAAAAAAAAATCATTCTTGAGTATAACACATGCTGTTCAATAAGAACTGATAAACTTTACTGGAACTAAAGTCTGCAGAGCTGATCCTTTCTAAACTGATTGTTTGTGAAGGATAGGCAATTTTCAGCATTTCCTTGCCTTCTCCCTATCTATTTAAACCCTGCTACCTCAGGATCATGTATTGTTAGATGACTAACACGTTAATCCTTCTTTCCATTTTGCATGCACCAAAGCTCCGATTCATGATAAATCAAGTGCAAATTGTGACCTTAGAGAATCAAAATTCTATATCCAGTGCCTATGAATTCTCTCTGCTATTTTATGTCACATTTACTTATTTTGCCCAGTACCCGTTTTTTAAACATTGAAACTATATTCAATCACGACCTCCAGAAAAAGTGTTTAGCTCAACAGTTACTAAATGCTGAAGCCTGTGTACTCTTAAAACTAGAACATTGCATGGGTATAGAAGTGAGCAGATGTTTATTAGAGTTCTCAGACAGGATGCACTAAAGATATTGAATAATTCAGGGTACTGATTCTTCAAGCTGCTGTTACCAAGCTGAAAGGCTGTATAGCCTGTGTATTGCTGTTTTCAGCAATAAAATTTGCATTTTAATATGCAGGGATGTTCATGTCTTTCTTCCAGCTAGAGTCCCCATCTTGTCCAGAATCATCAAACCAGAAACACAATGTCCTGACAAATATTTTCATTTCACTTAGCAAATATTTCTTCCATCACCAAAAAGTTAACACATCCATAATAGAAACTTATATGAATTTGGAAGGGTCTAAAACTTCATTTAAATAAACAAAAGTGAGCTCATGAAGAATTACATTATCATGACAAGGAAACAGTTTGAATAAGGGAATAATTATTGGAGTCTCCACAACATCTGGAGTGCATAGAACTCCAAGTGTTCTGAGAGAGAAACACTGCCCTCAGATATGCTTGCTCAGTTAGGCAGAAATTACACATGCAGAGTAGAAGAGACACAGTTCTCACTCAATTTAGTGAAAATTCTAATTAAAAACCTCCACAGAGTGCTCATTCAATTATACCTATGGTCTTGCTGAAAGTACTTATGCAAACAAGAATATAAATTAACATGGGTTGCCCAAAATGTATAAAAAATACATCGCAACATTATGTTTTTAAAAAAGACCAGCTGTTAAATCACTAGTACTTTTCATTTTCAGAAAGGCTATTTAATGGAAGATACAAAGAAGTACAAAATAGTTTCTCTGCTTCCCATTCACAAATATCCATTAAATAAATGTTTCCAAACAGCATCTGCAAAGATGCTTGGCAAATATCCTCAAGGAAGAACCTGTTCTAAATTTATTAAATTCCATAAATAAGGTAGTCTTTTATATTTTGTTATTCAGATAGCAAATAAGGACAAATTGCAGAAACTTAAGCTTGAAACTTTAAAATGTATTATCATATTGCATTATATAAATAAAATTGACTTCATCTCCCATATCAGTCATTTTATTTTTTTCATATTTCCTACCTTTCTTCCTATCTTCCTCTCTCCTTACATAACACATGGATTTTGATGACACTAGACCAGAGAATGACTCTAAAGTCAGTCCCAAATGATTATTAGCATTGGCTCTGCTTTTTTAAAATCTATTCAATAATGATACGGAAAATGAGAACTATTGCATTGGTATTTTGGTGTTAATTGGCAAACAAAGACGGAAGCATTGAGTATTTTCTATCTCAGCATTACCTGCCGCTCTCTTGCCCTGCAGCTCAAGACCACAGCAGAGGTGGTGCCCTTACATGATCTTGAGGAGCATCACATCTGCTGCCGGCCTCATGATGGTACTAAGCAGGCTGCTAATGAGAAACCACAGGTATAGCTTACTTTGCTATTATTTATATAAAGGTTCAATTTTATCAGTGACTTCATTTTATGTGCTTTGTTTTATGAAAATATTGATCAGATATATGTATTTATACGCTCTTTGAGACGTAAAATTATAATCATGCATTAATTTCTCTTTTTTTTTACCCAGCAAAAACTTAGTGCCATACAGACAGGGGACATTCACTGAATGGTCATTGATTTCATGAAGGCATATAGCTAATTTACATTTCCTATCTACTTATTTACTTAGAACTAAAATGTTTATAATACACATTGTGCAATAATTTCTTCATTATTTTTATTTATTTCTTTATCATACCTAGTAATGTGATAGCATATTCCTAATATCTACAATATAACATTTTGAGAGGTTCAACAAGAAAGTTCAGGGAGTAAATCAGATCATTTAATAGTGCAATGATGGTTCAGAAGACAGCATTAAGTTCAGGAGCATCTATTGTTATTTTAGAAGGAGTCTTTAGCCTTTGAAGATATTATAAATCATGTTGTAAGATTTGTAATAGTTACTCATATGTGATATTATCCAGTAATTAATAGTCATATTTAAATCTGATTTTGGTCTTGTGATTTATTAACCACTTTGTCACTTATGCTTTCTTATGACTTGCATTAGCCAAAGCCTTGTTTAAAATATAAATACTCATTTTTTAATATACTGCTAGATTGTGATTTCTATCACCATGTTTGTCATTAAGTTAGAGCTTGGTTGCTCACTAAGACACAAGACAACATATGACATAACACTTTCCCTTTGGTTTTGTTTCTTCTTCTATGTGTGCCATCGTAATCTGCCCTTTCACATGGATGACTCAGGGTATGCCACTGATGCCTGATTCTCTATGTTTGCCACACTGGGTTTGTTTATTTTTTCATCATATTTTGAACTTTAAAAATTATCTTATTTAAATCTAACTCAATTATATAAATATCATATGTATTTATAGATATGCTGCATATTTATAGATATCCTACATACTTATATTATCTATATAATTTATCAAGTCTTAGGGCTTGAACTTAGGACCTGAATGCTGTCCCTTAGCTTCTTTCACTTGGGCTAGTGCCCTATCACTTGAGTCACAGATTCACTTCCAGCTCTTCTGGTAGTTTACTGTGGATTAAGAGGCCACAGACTTTCCTGCCCACGCTGGCTTCAAATTATCATCTTAGCCTCCTGAGTAGCTAGGATTATAGACATAAGTCACCAACACCCAGTTCTACATTTTATTTATCATGTGATCCTCTAATTTCAATATATGTACACACTGTACTTAAATTGTGGTTTAAATATTATACAAATGTGTGCATAGTTATAGAGTACCATGTAATCTTTGATACATGGATACATTGTATTTAAAGCTATGGTTTATATCTAGAAATTTTTCCCAAAGACTCATTTGTTCAAGGCTTGATCCCTAGCCTGTGGCCCTACTGGGATGTCATAAAAACTTCAAGACACTAGGCTTAGCAGATCATTGAGGACTTGTATTGAAAAGAGTATTCAGGTCCAACCACCTTTCTCTTTTTCCTTCCTAGTCCCCAGGAGGTACACAACCTGCTTTCTGGCAAAGACTTGCCATGAGATATGGACCACCACAGATGAAAGTATCAGGACCAAACAATCATGGTTTACAATTGCAAAATCTCTGCTCTAGGACACATAGCTCTTTATGTTAATACCAGTGACAGAAAAAACAGATATATTAGTTTGGTTGTTTGAAATAGAACCATATCCATGAGTAATAAAAATGCTACTCTTTAAGAAACCTATGTTACAAGCATGTATTACACAATATTTCTCAAATTCTTAAAGCAGGATTTTATCTTCATACATTCACACCTAAATGTCCCACTATCTTCTCACTGATGGAATTTTTTACCACAATAATATGTAGTCACGGTTTTCCTATGTATGTCTTACTACTCCTGCTTTGTTCCAGCTTCCACACATTACTTCTTCCTTCCCTCCCTCCCTCCCTCTCTCCTTCCCTCCCTCTCTCTCTACTGGTATTTGGGCTTGGGGCTTGTAGCAATGGCCTGTACACTCTCCCTTAGTTTTTTCACTCAAGACTGGCCCTCTATCATTTGAGCCACAGCTCTACTTCTGGCTTTTGTTGTGATTAATTGGAAATAAAGTCTCTATTAATTGGAAATAAAGTTTCTATCCAGGCTGGATTTGAACTGGGATTCTTAGATCTCAGCCTGTAAGGAGCTAGGATAACAGGAGTGAGCCAGGTGGTGCCTAGTTCAACTCTGCATTTGGGTATCTAACTTCTCTACCCAAACAGGCTGTTTTCTTCATTGTGATGATGTAACTCCTCTTTAACCATAGCTTCTGTTCTTCAGAATCCTACATAACAAGAAATTATTTGAAGAACTGAAGAATTCTTCAAGCTTTATTTTATTATTTTTGGGGGGGTCCAGTTGTGGGGCCTGAACTCTGGGCATGGGCGCTGTCCCTCAGCTCTTCAGCTCAAGGGTAGCGCTCTACCACTTGAGCCACAGCGCCACTCCCGGCTTTTTTCTTTTTGCTTATGTGGTGCTAAGGAATCGAGCCCAGGGCCTCATGCATGCAAGGCAAGCGCTCTACCACTGAGCCACCTTTCCAGCCCCTCTTCAAGCTTTATTATTGAGCTCAGATTCTCATTCAAACTATCAATTAGCTTCAGTACTAAAAGGAGGAGGCAACACTGCTTGATAAGAAATGTACTCATTACCTTGCTCATGTAACTGTACCCCCTCTGTACAGTATTTTCACAATAAAAAACTTGAAAAAATTATATTAAGTGAAGTAAGCCAGGCCCAAAGAAACATAGATCCCATTGTTTCCCTTATTTGCAATAACTAATATATGTCTGAGACAAGCAGAAACGGTCAGATAAGTTGTTAGGCAAAATGAACCCCAAGAAAAGGACTCAAATGTTTTTTTTTCTTTCTTGTGATTGTTTCTAACATATTTATAAGATGATTTCTTTGTTGCTATGTCTGTCCCTCCCCCAAGGTATAACCCCTGTTTTCACTGTATTTGATGTTGGTATAATATGTGGAGGGGAAGGGAAAAAACAAATTGTTTAAATAGGGATTACAGGTGGACCCACTGCAACAATGAGATGAACAAGAGGTTATGTCGAAAAACGAACTTTACAACTTTGGCGCATGGCAAGCTGGGGTGGGGGAGATTGGAAGGGATGGTAAGGGAAAACAAAAGAGGAGGCAACAATGCTTGACAAGAAATGTACTCATTCCCTTGCTCATGTAATTGTAACCCCTCTGTATAGTATTTTCACAATAAAAAAAAATCAAGCCATATATCAGAAACAGGATATTCTTTCTTCTTTATACTTTAAACCCCTTCAAAGATTTTAGTTGGTTTGTTTAGTTTTGCCCTAGAAACTTTCTTCCTTGCCCAGAAATTTCACAACTAAATTATCCAAACATATGCATTGATATATGTGTCTTTGATTATGATCAGGTGGAATCAAAGGTAAGAAGTTCGCAGGGTGCCGGAGGCTCATGCCTGTAATCCTAGCTACTCAGGAGGCTGAGATCTGAGGATCACGGTTCAAACCAGCCAGGCAGAAAAGTCAATGAGGTTCTTACCTGCAATTAACCACTAGAAAACCGGAAGTGGTGCTGTGGCTCAAGCAGTAGAGTGCTTGCCTTGAGCCGAAGAGCTGAGGGACAGCGCCCAGTCCCAGAGTTCAAGCCCCAGGACCGACAAAAAAAAAAAAAAGTAAGAAGTGGTAACATTAGCATCAAGCTACACATCTGAAATAGTGTATACAAGAAACACTGCAGTTAGAATAAAGATTCCACAAAGGAGGTATATGCACTTAAAAAAAAAAAAAGAAACACTGCAGTGTACTACTGAATTTTTGGTATGACAACTCCAAAAGGAAATAAGCCATGGGTTATAGTTGTACTTTAAAAGGAACATATTTTACATATATTGGATGTTAAATGAAATAACATCATCCACATTAATATGATCCAATTCATTTTAACTTTTAAAATTGTGGCCAGAGTCAAGTTTAAAATGGCTTATGTGGCTGACATCTGTGAATCACATTCTGGGGGGTCCAGAAAAAGTGAATGTTGCCGAAATGAAATTATGTCTACAGTATCTTGTGATTATAGTCACATTTATTCTCATTGATAGTGTTACTTATGAGAAGAGAGAGATAAGGAAAAGTTGACCTATAGCTGCTGTTAATTAGAAGCAAGAAGTTCTGTTGTGCTGTGCATAGCAGAGGAATAGCTAACACTAATGTAACGGACATTTCAAAATGACATAACAAAAAAATTCACAGTTTTCATCATAAAGAAATGAAAAATGTTTGAAGAAATTAAAATGTTTATTCTTTAAATTTTCACAATCCATTTTAGCAATCTCCTCTCAATATATTCAATTATCATACACAATTTTCATTTTAATAAACCACTTAAAATAAATTTAATTACTAATATTTTAATATACAAGGGTGACTAAAAAGGTTTGAGGGTGACTGTCAAGGTATTATGTTCCCATATATCATTCTTTTAGATTCTTATTATTTTAGAATAATATTCAGAATTGTACGAAATAATTTCTCATAGCAAGATTGTGTTCTGGTTTAGCAGCTTATTGATTTTTCTGCAGTACTGGGTTTCTAAGTCAAGATCTCAAGTGCCTCAAAATTCTTCAGGTTGTTACAGGTTCTTGATGCTGTTCCACTTGAGCCACACCACTAGCCCAGCATTTTGCCAGTTAATTGGAGAAAGGGTCTAATGAGAATACTCTGAATCATCATTTCTGAGCCTTCTGAGAAACTATTACCGGTGCCTGACTTGTATTTAAAAATAATTTGATAAAAGAGACAGTTTGAAAATATTTACTCAGTTAGCATTTAAAATAAAATACACTTTTGCAGCACTTTTTAATTTTATTCTAAAATAAATGGTTCCGTTCAAATATTGTATTTAACCTTGCTAAATTAGACCAAGTACCATAAAAATATCTGTTGCTGTTCACACAGCAAGACCATGGAATTAGTGTCAGGTAGACATAGACAGTTTATTGGAATATCTCATGCTTATATACAGCATACAGGCATAAAAGTAAAACTTCAGTCAGGGGGCACAGACAATGAGAGTTAACTTTAAGTCAGTAAGCAGGAAGAACTAAGCCTTGTCACCAAATGTGAGGTAGCTCCATTTATCAATGATTACAGAATAAGCAGGCTACAGGTGGGCTTCCTTAGATACACAAAGGGAGTCTTGAGGCACTGTTCTACAGGATTAATCAGAAGAGCATGAAGAGCACTTTCCATATACCTTCAACCTCTGGACTTTGGCCCAGGCTTGGAAGGGGTATTCCCCTTTCCCAGAGGGAATGAATGCTGGCATATGCACCCTCACAGCATACAAGTCCTTAGATGAGGTCACAAGTGGGTACCTCCCACAATTTCATCTTAATAAAACTATTTGGGATGCTAAGTCTCAACTTTTGCAGAAATCCCTATATTTGGGGAATTCTCATGACAAAATATCTTTATCCAGTCATCAGTGATTGGATACCTATGTTGACCCAATAGTTTAGCTACTGTTAATAAGCTACAATACACATTGTTGTGCATGTATTACATTGAACCCAGGGCCTCAGGCATGCAAGGCAAGCACTCTACCACTGAGCCACCTTCCCAGCCCACATGTATTACATTTTATACTGACATATGTCAAAGGGTGATAGGACTGGATTATATAATAGATCTATTTAAAGTTTATTGAAGAAACTCCATGTTGGTTTCCATAATGGCTACATTATTTGTATTCCTACCAATAATGTATAATGGTTCCATTTCCCCAGATCCTCACCAGCATTCTTATTTGTCTTTTAAAGTTTCCTTTTGCTGTTTAACAAGTTTGGATAGAATCATAATATAAAGGAAAATAAGAATAAATCTCGTGGTCTAATTCACATGATTAAGTGCCAATTTTACCATATATATTCAAAGAAGAACAAATAGTAAAAAATAAATTAAAGCTGTATTTCACACTCAAAGATTGAGAAAAATGATACAGAAATGATAGATATTTGTGCTACACTGGCAACACTGAATGTTTACAAGACTGATGGCATTTAAAGTCGTTTACAAAGCTCACCTATTCTGCTCTGACCCTTTACATAAAACAGTTGCTCCTACTTTCAACCATTCTTTTTTTTTTCTTCTTTTTTTGGTCTGTCGGGGAGCTTGAACTCTGGGCTTGGTCACTGTCCCTGTGCTCTTCAGCAAAAGGTGAGTGCTCTACCTCTTGAGCCACAGAGTCACTTCTGGTTTTCTAGTGGTTTATTGGAGATAAGAGTCTCACGGACTTTCCTGCCTGAGTTGGAAACCGTGATCCTCAGATCTCAGCCTCCTGAATAGTTAGGATTACAGGTGTGAGCCACCAGCACCCGGCTACAACCATTCTTGATAGCTGCTCTTTCCAGCCTGATGCCCACTGTTTATATTCCTTTGCCTGAAAACCAAACAAGTAAGTGTTTTGGACAGATAAGATATCCAGATCTTCCAGGAAGTTAAGAATGACCTTGAACTTTGAATACTAAGATGGCAGAGGAAGAGAAGAACTCATAACCTCACCTTTTTCTTTGCTTTCTTTCTTGAGTTTTCTCAAGGCAAAGGACACAAGGAAACAAGTCTAAGGGAGAGCTTACCATTATCACATCATTATGAACAGCAGTGTCCTGTCATCAATGCCCAACATAGGAGAGTATCCAAGCTCTAATCTCTGCCTGTCTTCCTTCATTTAGCTTCATGAGATAATTTTAATTCTTTATCTCTTAAAGTATTATGATTTCTATTTTGTGCAAAAAATACAGAATGAAGATTAAGAAGATTTTCTGTGTGTGTGCCAGAACTGGAGCTTGGATTCAGGGTTTTTCCTTCTCTTGGCTTTTAACTCAAGGTTGGTGCTCTACCACTTGAACCACAGCTCTACTTCTGGCTTTTTGCTGATTAAGAGTCATATAAACTGTGTCTGAGCTGGCTTTGAACTGTGACCTTCAGATGTCCTTAACATCTATGATTACAAGTATGAATCAACAGCACATGTCTTAATAATGCTTTTAAAATATTGATTGTATATCTATTTTTAATTCGCTCAGATTTTGAATTCCATTCTTTGACTTGAAACAGTAAGAAAAGAGAAAGACTACTCGGCTTAGTGCTATATTTCTAAAACACAGCACAGTGCCTAGAATGTGGCTGAAAAATCAATAAAGTTACTAAGATAAACAGTATTCAAAAGGTAGTATAGCTATATAAAAAGAAACATGGAAATCTTAAATAATTGGAATATTATTTGTAGTGCATCAATTCCAAGAAACATTTAATTTTAAGTCTAGTTAGTGAAAAGTAAATTGTTTTTAAAGTTTAAATACTTAATAGTACCTAAATAAAACCTTCTGAGACCTGGGGTGAATCTACTTGCCTAGCAAGCATGAAGTTCTGGGTTTATTCTTCAGCACCATGCACACTTACACACACACACACACACACACACACACACACACACACACACACACACATTCACACACAAACCTTTTAATCCTAGCAATGTGTTAAGTAGAAAACTAGAAATCTCTTATGCAAATATTGAGAAATGTTGCCTACAATCTTAACCCTTCTTTAAATATATCAACTCAAATTAAACTTTACTGAAACACTTAATGCTAGGAATAGAGACCAGCATAAACTTATTTATTTAATGTTGATAGGATTACTTTGGCAGCTGTGAGTCCAAGAGGCACTTCCCTGGTACTGCAGGGAAGAAGTTGAGCATAGGGGAGAAGGAAGATAAACATATACCCTCATGAAAACAAAACAAACAAACAAAAATAACCAGGAAACCACAAATAGCTCCATAATTAGAAAAGGGTAAAGTAGGTAAATCAAATAATAAGCTGCCTATAAGCTGAAAATGATAACAAGATAACCTTCTCTTGATAACAAGATAACTTCTCTCTTATTTCCACCCCCTGCACTTCCATGTACTTCTTCAGTTACCATCTACCCTGATGTGGCACAGCTGAGAACACTCTCACCAAGGCCCAGTTAATGCAGGTCACATACCCTCATATTAAACAAAACTCTTCTTCTCCTTTCTGACTAGGATATTATTTCTCATGACAAAAGCAAGCTAAAGGTTTAAGTTAAAAAAATCAACAGAAATGTCAAACCCTTAATATTGATACTCTCATCTTTCAAAAAAATACTTGCAACACCATTCTTCAAATGTAAAACTTTCCCCATGCAGTACAGATCCTTGTTAACAAAGCAAAAATTCACCCAGAGTGTAATATGAAACATATGACAAAAAGCATCCTTCACAATAAAGCTTAAATTCAATTTATAGGATAATATATATACATTCAGTAACCATTCAAGATTAAATTATTTGAATATGAACTTTAACTTTCCAAGTTTCTCCCAAATAAGTCATATTTTATAAGTTATAATTCAATGAAATATAACTTTATTGAATCACAAGTTTTTTAAGTGTGTCTTTTTTGAACTAAAATTCAAAGAATTGAGAACACAGATGTAGTCCTTATCTCAAAGTTCTACTTCTTGGACGAGGTGCTGTGTATCTAGTATAGCCTCCCCAAGGAATCAATGTCAACTCTACCTTCTTTGTGTCCTTCCCTGGAATGGTTATTGTTACTTCATTACATAGCTGAATTATTTCATAAGTTGCCCATATTTTCTTTACAAAAAAATAAATCTATTGGGGGCTGGGAAGTTGGTTCAGTGGTAGAGCGCTTGCCCTGCATGCCTGAGGCCCTGGGTTCAATTCCTCAGCACCACATAAGCAAAAAGAAAAAATAAAATAAAAACTATTTGGTATTGATATTTTTCCAGCACTGTTCTTTCTGCTAAGGATTATTTTTGCTATTCAAGGTATTTTTGTTCCATATGAATTTTTGGGTTGCTACTTCTATTTCATTGAAGGCTGAGGCTGGAATATTGATCGGTATGGGATTGAATTTGTAGATAGCCTTTGGCAGGATTGCCATTTTCACAATCTTAATCCTCGAAATCCAGGAGCATTGGAGGTTTTTCCACTTCCTTAGTTCTGCTTTAATTTCCTTTTCCAGGTTTTTAAAGTTTTCATCGTAAAGGTCCTTCACTTCTTTAGTCAACTGCTAGGTATCTTATTTTTTGTGGGGCTAGTACAAAAAGAGTTGCTTTCCTGAATTCAGCTGCAATCTTCTTGTTGTTGGCATACAGAGAAGCCACTGATTTTTGAAAATTAGTTTTATACCCTGCTTAGTTGCCAAAATTTCAGATCAGCTCCAGTAATTTGGTAATGTAGTCCATGGGGTTCTTTAAATACAAGATCATGTCAACTGCAAAGAGGGAGAGTTTTACTTCATCTTTCCCTATTTGGATCCCCTTTATGTTTGCATCTTGTCTTATTGCTCTAGCTAGGCATTCTACTACTAAATTGAAGAGAAGTTGAGACAGCAGACATCCTTGTCTCATTCCAGAATTTGGAGGAAATGGCTTTAGCTTTTTGCCATTAAGTATACTGCTGGCTGTAGGTTTGTCATACACAGCCTTTATTAAATTGAGGAATGTTCCATGGTTTCTTAGTTTTTGCAGAGCTTTCATCATAAAGGGGTGTTTGATCTTGTCAAATGCTTTTTCTGCACCTATTGAGATAATCATGTGATTCTTATCCTTGCTCTTGTTAATGTGATGAATTATATTAATTGATTTGCATATATTGAACCAACTTTCCATCCCTGAAATGAATCCAGTTTGACTTTGGTGTATGATAGTAATCAAAACACCTTGATACTGGCACAAAAACAGACCTGAGGACCAATGGAATAGAACTGTGGACCCAGAAATGAACCCACAGACCAATAGCCACCTAACTTTCAATAAAGGAGCTAAAAAATAGAAGAAAGACAGCCTCTTCAGTAAATGGTGCTAGCAAAACTGGTTAAACACTTTTAGAAAACTAAAGCTAGATCCTTATATGTCATCCTGTAGTAGAATCAACTCCAAATGGATCAAAGACCTTGAAGTGAAAGCAAACACATTTGACCTCGAAGTCAAAGCAGAAAAGATTGCAGGAAGGAATAGGAGAAACTCTAGGTCTCCTTGGCACAGGCCAAATTTTTCTTATAAAAAGCCAGAAACGCAACAAATCAAAGTAAGGTTAGACAAATGGGATTGTGTGAAGCTGCAGAGCTTTTGCATGGCAAAGGACATAGCTAGCAAGATCAATAGAAAGCCCACGGAGTGGGAGATCTTCACTAGCCAAACAATGGACAAGGGTCTCATATCTAAAATATACTTAGTACTCAAAAAATTAAATCCCCCGACAACAAATCCTCAAAGAAATAACTGACCAATTAATAAGTGGGCTAAAGACTTAAAAACTTTTCTGAAGAGGAAATAAGAATGACCAATAGATACATGAAGAAATGCTTAATTTCTCTAGACATAAAAGAAATACAAATTGAGACAACACTGAGACTCCCTCTCACTCCAATTAGAATGGCTATCATCAAGAAATCTAATAACAGATGCTGGAGGGGATGTGGACCAAAGGGGACCCCTACTGCATTGTTGGTGGGAGTGTAAACTTGTTCAACCACTTTGGAAAGCAGTATGGATGGACGTTCCTAAGCATAGAACACCGCTATGACCCAGCAATCCCACTTTTGGGCCAAACGATCCCAACAAGGCTATACTAAAGCTACTAGCACAACTATGTTTATCACAGCACTATTTACCATAGTTAAGATATGGAACCATCCCAGATACCCCTCAGTAGATGAATGGATCAAGAAAATGTGGTGTATATATATACGATGGAATTCTATATCTCCATCAGAAAGAATGACACTGCCCCATTTGTTAGAAAATGGAAAGACTTGGAAAAAATTACATTAAGTGAAGTAACCTAGGCCCAAAGAAACAGGCCTAGTGATTGTCTTTATTTGCAATAACTAGTATATGTCTGGGACAAGCAGCAAAGGTCAAAAGCTATGTATATATGACCATAGAAGATGATGCTAAGCAAAATGAACCCCCAGATAGGGACACAAGTGGTTTTATCTTTCTTGCTGTTGTTTTAAATATACTATAATGTACTATGAGATTTTTTTGTTTCTTTGGTATGTTCCTCCCCCATGGCAATACGCCTGTTTTCACTATATTTAATTCCGGTGTCCTGCATCATGTATCTACATTTTTCTAATTTGGGGAGGAGAAGGGAAATAATGTTGAAATAAGGAGGCAGGTTGACCCATTGTAACAATGAGATATACAAGACATGATGTTGAAAATGAACTTTATGGCTTCGGGGACAGGGAGTTGGGGAGGTGGGGAGGGAAGGCATGGTAGGGGAAAAACAAAGGAGGAGGTAACAATGCTCTACATATGAAAAGTACTCATTACCTTACTCAAGTAACTATAAATCCTCTGTACAGTATTTTTACAATAAAAAATATATACAAAAAGGAGAGTGAAAAACAAACAAACATCAATAACAATGATAATAACAAAAATGGCAAAATAACCTGTGTGCCAGTGGCTCATGTCTATATTTCTAGCTTCTCAGGAGACTGAGATTTGGAAAATTTTAGTTAAAGGCCAAGTTCAGCAGGAAATTCTGCATGGCTTCATTCCCAATTAACCAGCAATATTTCAGGCTGGAGTTTTGGTTTAACTAAAGGCAGTCCAAACAAGAATGAGGCTTTGAATTTTAGCCCCACTAATGACAAAAAGAGGTCAAAATATTAACAAAACTTATAAGGTTTTCTCCTAAAGGACTTTCACTTCAAAATTTAGAAGCACAATTTCTCAGCTTTTCTGAGATGTTTCTTATGCAAATTTTCTTTCATGTATACTGGTATCATATGTTACTTTTCCAGATCTAAAGCAGCTACAGTAAAGAGCACACTTGACAAAACATTGCTTTCATGTTTGTGGCAATTGTGATCCATCTCAGTTATTCCTTTGTCTCTATATATTACTGTCTTTTTTTATTTTGGACCAAGTTAACCTTCTCATCTTCTTTGCTTTCACTTCTTTTCTTTCTCACAAGAAATAAGTACATAATTTAATAAGTTATATAGGTCATAGGTGAACCGCAAAGAGCTTCCAACAAGATCCACAAAATTGTACCAAAAGTTTTTGCTACATTTCAGTTTTCAAACTATAGTGCCATGTTATAACCCTAGATTCCAAACTTTTATTCTAAAATCCTTCTCCAGTTTCTTCACTACAATTGTGAAATAGGATGTGTTAAACCTGAATTTTGTTGTGTTTAAACACATTGTATTTAACATATCACAATTCTTCAAATTCTCTGATTTCGTACTTTGCAAGAAAACATATAAGCAGAACACAGAAAAAAATTCAAGGAGTTAACTAAATAATATTTACATTTCTTTTCAGGGCCAACTTATTTAAAAGTAAGAATTTAGCCAGGCATGGGTGGCTCATGCCTATAATCCTAGATACTCATGAGGCTCAGATCTCAGGATCAAAGTACAAAGTACATAAGACTCTTATCTCCAATTAACTACCAGAAAACTGGAAGTGGCACTTGGCTCAACCTTGGAAGTCTAAGCTAGCAAAACCATTTTTCTTGGTCAAATTATGAATTTTCACTTATATTTTGTAATTTAACCTGTTTTGTACTTCTCATTACTGACATGTAGCCAGACATTTCTGTTATAAGTAAGTAGCTTTAATGGAAACACTCTTGGTTTATTTCTATATTATTTTATCCTATTCCACTATACTTCCTTACTCCATATCTGTCCTATAGAATTGACTCCTGTTTTGAGAAGTTTATTCAAAGAACAAACCTCTGTCAGGGACAGTGACTTCCTACGTAACCAGGGTAAATCAGGGTACTGAAAATTTGCTGTTTATAGTTGGCTCAAACTTAGGTCAAAACCTAGACTTTATAATGGCTGTGATAAATGCCAATAACCTCCTGTGAATCAAATGTACCCATCAGTAACACCAGCTTAAAAATGATCAGCAACAACATACAGATAATAAACTGTACATTCAGCGGTTCCTCTGGGATGTAAACCAGTAGCCTCTGATATTCCATCTGTATTGTTCAGTGTGTGCAATTCATACAAGTGACTGGAATGTATGTTGATGAGTGCAGCTACAGAGTGACAATTAAAACGCATCCAAAGTTTTCCCTTTGCCAATATTTCTTCTTGTCAAGAATAACTAATGCTAACTATTCATATTTTCTGAGACCTTCCTAAATGGAGCCAGTCCTTATTTCCAAGGCTTCTGTATTTACACCCAAGGGAAAGATGAAATGAATGAGGTGAGGAAGTGTCTGATGCTTTCTTAATGGAGGATTAGTTCACCATTTTCAAATATTTCCTATAAGCTATAGTTCTGCTTCCTTTAATAGTGTGTTATTATCAGATACATGTTTACTGTAGCTCTTTAGAGTCTATATCTCTCAGGGAAATTATCTGAAGGGATGACTTGAAGTTGGGAAGAGATAAGTTCCAAAATTATCAGATATACTTAAATGACATTCTCTTACATTATTGATGGGTGTGCTTTACAGTTCCCAAGCACTAAGAGTATGTCTAGATTATGGCTTCCTATCTTCTTAAAGACTTCTTCAGTTGATTCACGAGATGCTCCTTGCATTGGCTTGATTGTATTAACAGTTTGTAAATGGGAAGTGTCTAATCCTCCATAATATTCTCTGACCTGGCCATTAGATAAGAGCAAAAATCATTAGCACTTTTCTTGGTGTATATTTATCTATATAACAAAAATTTAAATTGTTTACTTGTATTTATCTGTGTTTGTCTTAATTTAATTTATCTACATATATTTATATCTATCTACATATAATACCCATGTATATATTTTTTATCTTTAAAATATCCATATTTATCTTGATTTACATTTATCTTTTTCTCTTGGCTTGAACTTGGAGCCTTCGCACTGTCTTTTAACTTCCAGCACTCTACTGTTGGAGCTACAGCTCTACTTCTGGCTTTTTAGGTATATAATTAGAGATAAGAGGCTCACATACTATCCTGCCCACTCTGGCTTCGATTGTGATTCACGGATCTCAGCCTAGTGAGTAGCTAGGGTTACTGGTGCCCTGCTGATATTTATCTAGTTTATATTTGTCTCTATTTATTTATTTATTTGCATTTTAATTTTTGTTATGATGTAATGCTCATTAAAGATTTTAGATCCTTGCTACAACTTAGCACAGTAAAAAAGAAACTGAATTATGGTAAATCATTCAATAGTAAAGGAAGTTAGCACAAACTAAGAGGCAACTTAATTAAAGCCAAAGCCCAGGTTACTAATATTTTGTAAAACTCTATTTCCACTGTACACTAATAGACTATTAAATTAAACATAGCTTTTCATTATCATCTTACCCTAAACCTGCAATATTTGTGTTCTTACAGTAAAAGTAACAATTCAATTTATCAGCAACTTTTCTTTTCTTTTCTTTCCTTCTTTCTGTTTTTACTTTATCCATTCTTTTCCCCTTTCTCTGTCTTTCTCTCATTATTCCTTCTTTCTTTCTTTCTTTCTTTCTTTCTTTCTTTCTTTCTTTCTTTCTTTCTTTCTTTCTTTCTTTCTTTCTTTCTTTCCTTCCTTCCTTCCTTCCTTCCTTCTCTCTCTCTTTCTTTCCTTCTTTTTCCTTCCTTCCTTCCTTCCTTCTTTTCTTCCTTCCTTCCTTCCTTCCTTCCTTCCTTCCTTCCTTCCTTCCTTCCTTCCTTCCTTCCTTCCTTTCTTCCTTCCTTTCTTTCTGCTAGTACTAGCATTTGACTTCAGGGCTCTCAGTTTTACTTGGCTTTTAAACTCTAGGCTGGGACTCTACCATGTGAGCTACCACTCCTAGTCTACCCTTTGGTTAGTTAATTGGAGATAAGAGTCTCTCAGACTTCACTGTCTGGGTTAGAAAATATAATCCTTGGATCTCAGCCTCTTGAGAAAGATAGGATTACAGATATGAGCTACTGTCATAAGGCAATTGTCAAAATGTTTTTTGTGAGAAGTCCAATTAAAGATTTCAGAATACTCCTATTTAATTAACATAGCATTAAATTAGCACTATATCATATTCATGATTTAGTGTTTTTTCAAGTCGCCCATAAACCTACTGTAAGGTAAATACAAAGTATCAAGCACTTATTGCTTATACCTATAATGCTGGCTGTTCAGGAGGCTAAGATCTGAGGATCAAGGTTCAAAACTATCCCAGAAAGTAAAGTCAGTGAGATTCTTATCTCCAGTTAGCCATCAAGAAGCTGGAAGTGAAACTGTGGCTCAGATGGTAGAGCACTAGCTTAGAGAAAAAAACAACAACAACAAAAAAACAAACAACAAAAAACACCTCATGGACATGACTTAGATTTTGAGTTCATGCTCCAGGAAAACACACACATACACACACACACACACACACACACACACACACACACACACAAATAAAACCATCAATTCTCTACATTATATTTTTGAACGCTAATTTTAGAAGTATGGATTTTAAGCCAAAGTCTAGGCAAAGTCTGTATTTATAATCAGCCTATTTCTAGTCACATTGTGCATACTGTTGTAATTTTGTTTTTTTGCCTCAATTACCCCAGTGTTTGTAAATATGCCTTCATGCATATGGCCATTACTGCTTCTGATGGTGATGCTAAGTCAGTTCTATCTGTAGATTATCTGGTCCAGTGAGCTACTTTCAAATTTTTATTCCTCTAATGATATTGTGTTTTGCCTTTCTTTCCAAGTTAGCATACATTAATTTTACAAAGAGCCTTCAATGTGAAATTTCCATATAAGCACATTATATACTTTGGTCACATTCATAGCATCTATCACTCTTATCCTTCCTTAATGCTTCATAAACAATTTGACATATTTCACTAAATTTTATATATGTATGAAATACTTTGATGGTACTTACAATCCCTTCACCCCTCCTACCAGGTTCTCATCCCTAGAGAGTTCTTTTATTGTATTCATGTCATTCTATTCTTTTGGGGTAAAAGGCATCTAGATTCTACATATTAGGGAAAATGTGACTTTTGGCTCTCTGAATGTAGTTTATTTTGCTTAACATGATCCATTTCCCTACAAATGGCATATTACCTTTCTTCCTGAAATATATGCATATGCATAATATTCCATTGTGTATGTGTACCACATTTTTTAATTCAACAGTTGTATGGTATTCAAGATTTTTCTCTAATTTGGCTATAGTCAATAGATGTACTATAAACATGGGTATGTGATATCCTGACTTCTTGACTGACTTACATTCCTTCACATATATGTACAGAAATGGAATAGCATCAAGATCATATAGTAGTTCTATGGTTATAGCATTTATTTAAGAACAGATTTTTATAAAAGCTTAGAAATTTTCAAACTCAACTATTCTCAACTATATAGAAAGATGTTGAGTAGTTTTAGTTTTTATTTAAACAAGTATGGGGTTTCCTCCCCAAAAAATTAAAGAGTTACTTTCTTTTTTGTCATTCATGGAGCTGGAACTCTGGGCCTCGGCACTGTCCCTGAGCTCTTCAGCTTAAGGCAAAGGCTCTACCACTTGAGCCACAGTGCCACTTCACGTTTTCTGGTGGTTAATTGGAGATAAGAATTTCACAGACTTGGAGTTCCGGGAATATGGCAGAGGAAAAGCAGGAGTCTAAACAAGCTTTCACATAGAAAGCAGTTTTAGAATTCCAGTGAACAGTCCTAAGCCAGAGAATCACACCAAGTGTGCCATCACAGAACAGAGAGTCAGGCCAGAGAGGGAAAATCCAGGCAAGGAGACACATCTGAGGTCTTGCCAGCAGCCGCCGCAGCTGCGGCAGCTGTGGCGGTGGCTGCGATTGCAGGAGCCATACCTGAGCCACAGAGAGTCTGGGATGAAGAAGCCAGACGCAGTGGGCAAGCGGATTCTACTCAACACCAGCAAGAACCAACAAGGAGCTGACATCTTCATCCTGCAGTTCGCAGACCAGAGACCACCCAGGAACCAAGAATCGGCGTGAGTAGAAGCCCGACGTCCTCACTCCTTCTCAGGGAGCAGAGGAGGGAAGGCCACCCCTCCCCCCCAGAACTGGAGATCTCCATCTTGGATACCGACAAAGCTCAGAGGAGCTGCTAGCTCCAACTCAGGCCTTGGAATAAAACGAGTCATTTAGCTGGTCACAAGAACTTAACGGTGGCGTGACCTGCCAGACTCAGCTTCACCCAGGGAAAAGTCACCCAGCTCGGGCACCAGCTCTAGGAGTGGCTTTCTTCACTGGGTAATCAGAGCCAGAGGCTGTCCCCCACTCTAGCAACCTCGACAATCAATTGAAAATCAGTAAACATAAACCCTGAGAATGGCTCCAGGCTGGGCTCTGTGAGTTTTTCACAAACTAGCCCCCGGGAAAAGCTACTGTTTGTTGAAAGGCCTCAATTCTACCCAGAACCTGGCCTCATCACTGTATCCCCCTCTTTTAACAGACATCTACCGAACATTTCACCCAGCAGCATCAGAATAAACGTTTTTCTCAGCAGCACATGGAACATTTTCTAAAATAGACCACATTTTAGGCCACAAAGCAAACTTGTCTAAATTCAGAAACATTGAAGTTATACCTTGCATTCTCCCTGACCACAAGGGAATAAAATTAGAACTCAACACCAAAAGCCACCAAAGAAAGTCCGGTATCACATGGAGGCTGAACAACACACTGCTGAATCTCAAGTGGGTCATGGAAGAGATCAGAAAGAAAATTCAAATGTTCATGCTATTCAACAAAAATGAACACACAAATTACCAGCTCCTCTGGGACACTGCAAAGGCAGTATTCAGATTCAAGTTTATACCTCTGAGCTCCTACATCAACAAATTGGAGAGATCTGAAACCAACAATTTAATGACACATCTAAACCTCCTTGAAAAAGAGCAGCAAGATAAACCCCAATCCAGTAGATGGAAAGAAATAATTAAAATTAAATCAGAATTAAATGGATTCTAATAGAATCTATACTATAGAAACTATACTATAGAAAGAATCAACAAAACAAAGAGTTGGTTCTTCGAAAAAAATAACAACATTGACAGACCCTTAGCAAATCTTATCAGAGAAAGAAGAGAACACACCCAAATTAATAAACTCAGAGATCAGAATGGAAACATCACCAAGGAAACAACCAAGATTCAGAACATTATAAGGGACTACTTCTCAAAACTTTATGCTAATAAGTTTGAGAACTTGACAGAAATGGACCTTTTCCTAGCAAAAATTGACATGCCAAAACTAAACCAAGATGAGTTAAACCATCTTAACAGGCCCATATCAAGCATTGAAATAGAAACAGCAATAAGAGACCTCCCAGCTAAGAAAAGTCCAGTACCAGATGGTTTTACAACAGAATTTTACAAGGCCTTCAAAGCTGATCTCACACCAATACTCCTCCAACTCTTCAATGAAATTTAAAGAGAAAATTCATTACCGAACACATTCTATGAAGCCATCATAACCCTCATCCCAAAACCAGGCAGGGACTCATCAAAGAAAGAGAACTATAGACGCATTTCTTTGATGAACATTGATGCAAAACTTCTCAACAAAATTTTGGCCAATCGACTTCAACAATTCATCCAAAAAAATCATACACTGCGATCAAACAGGATTCACTTCAGAGATGCAAAGCTGGTTCAATATACGCAAACTCTCTTTAAGGTCCCAAAGCCCCTGACCCAAATACCTGCCTAAAAGGAGGGGAGCACATCAAAAGCAAATACAGATCTAAACTCTGCTCCAAAAACTCTTGTGGCTACCTAGGAAAGCCTGAGAGCACAGCTACACCCCTGTGCTAACAAACTACAAACCCGAATCTCCCGCTATCAGGCCTGAGAGTGGGATTCTAGGTAGCAGTCACCTTCCTTTGCAAAAGGCTGTCTGATCCAACCAAGCTGCAAAGAAAGGATTATTGCAGGGCAAACAACGTGTTCTCAAGAAACTGCTTAGACGACTACATGGAGACTCAAGCTTCCCAAACAAAATGAATATCTCTCTATTCAGTATTTTTTTGCTATTCTATTTAAATCTCCTATTTTTCACTTTTTTTTTTCCAGGGGTTGATTATACTTTAATGATATTATCAACACATGGTAGCAGAACCTCAAAAAAACCTTTGAAATAAGTGAATATCCCTGCAGAGTAGTGCCATAAATACGAGGAAAAAAACATCTTATTTACCTTTAAGCACAACTGTTCCCAAGACTGGGCCATAGAATACTCTGGTACCAAGGATGTGAGCTTCATCTCAGTTAAGTTGGTGCCAGCTTTCTCTATTCAAAAGGACTCTGAAGAATAGTGTCTGAGCATCATTTATCATTTTTATATATTTAAAGATACTGTGGTAAAAACATAAAAATTACAATCTTAACCATTTTAAAATATATATGTTAACTGTCTATATGTGTATATACATATATATATATATATATACATAGATAGGTAGTATCAAGTAAACATAATTATATTACTATGAAAAAAGGACCATGTCTTTTTAAGAGCAACTCCTGAGCCTAAAATAACAAATGGATTTTTAGAAATGAAATATTATAGATGAAATGACTATAGATCTGCTTTTTAAATTTTTAAATATTTTCTGCAAAAATTATTAAAATCATTGGAGTTATGCTCTAGTTTAAAAATCCTTAAAGACCCTGGGTTGAAAAGAAAAGGCAACAAGATGTCCATGGTTATTGATGCATTCACTGCATCTTTCAATTTTGAGTTCTTTCTGATGATATAATGTCTTCAGGTATTACATTTTTATTTCTGGAATTTTTTTTGTTTCCTCTTATTTCTTTGATGACCTGCTGATCATTGAAGAGTGAATTGTTCAGTTTCCATGAACATTTTCTTGTTCTTCATTTCTTGTTTTATTTCATTGAGATAAAACATAGGAAATGATTTAAATTGTCTTGTATTTTTAAGATATATTTTAGAGAAAATTCCATGAGAAGAATGCATATTTGCAGCTGTTGGATAGAATGTTCTGTGGGTGTTTATTAAGTATATTTGATCTAAAGTGTTATTTGACTCTGAAATTACCTTATTTTCATCTGAATGACCTGTCTATTGGCAAGAGTGCCACATTAAATTTGCCTACTATTATTTTTTTTTTTCAGTTAATTTTTTTTTTTTTTAATTTTATTTTATTTTATTTGAGAACATACTGTACAGAGGGGTTACAATTACATGGGCAGGATAATGCATACATTTCTTACCAAGCATTGCAGCCTCCTCCTTTGTTTACCCTTCACCTCCCTTCCCAGCCTCCCCCCTCCCCCCCACCCAATCATACTCCCCCTCCCCCCACCTCCGACATTGTAAAGCTGGTTTTGACATGACATTTTGTACTTCTCATTGTTGCAACAGGTCCACCTGAATCCTTAAACGACTTGTTTGTCCCCATCTCCTCCACATGTTATATTGACATCAAATATAGTGAAAGCAGGGGTTACACTGTGGGGAAGGGACATACAAAGCAACCAAGAAATAATCTTATAAATGCGTTAGAAACACATGCATGAAAGAAACAAAAACATTAAAATACATATTTGAGGGTTCGTTTTCCTAACATCACATTCTCTGACTTTTTCCGCTTGACTCATACCTATACTAGATATTGCAAATAAGGGAAATCATGGGACCTATGTTTCTTTGGGCCTGGCTTACTTCACTTAATATAATTTTTTCCAAGCCTTTCCATTTCCTAACAAATGGGGAAATGTCATTCTTTCTGATGGAGGCATAGAATTCCATTGTGTATATATACCACATTTTCTTGATCCATTCATCTACTGAGGGGCATCTGGGTTGGTTCCAGATCTTAGCTATGGTAAATAATGCTGCAATAAACATAGTTGTGCTGGTAGCTTTAGTGTGGTCTTTTTTGTAAACATTAGGGTAAATGCCCAAAAGTGGGATTGCTGGGTCATAGGGGAGTTCTATGTGAAGTCTTTTGAGGAACCTCCACACTGCTTTCCAAAGTGGTTGAACAAGTTTACATTCCCACCAACAATGAAGTAAGGTTCCTTTCTGTCCACATCCCCTCCAGCATCTGTTGTTGTTAGAGTTCTTGATTTTTGCTGTTCTAACTGGAGTGAGGTGACATCTCAATGTTGTTTTGATTTGCATTTCTTTTATGGCTAGGGATGTTGAACATTTCTTCATGTGTCTATTGGCCATCCTTCTTTCTTCTTCAGAGAAACTTCTCTTTAAGTCTTTCGCCCACTTACTTATTGGGCAGTTGTTTCTTTGAGAATTTGATGTTGGGTGGTTTAATTTTTTGAGTTCCAAGTATATTTTAGATATGAGACCCTTGTCCGTTGTACGGCTAGTAAAGATCTTCTCCCAGTCCGTGGGCTTTCTATTGATCTTGCTAGCTATGTCATTTGCCCTGCAGAAGCTCTGCAACCTTATACAATCCCATTTGTCCAGCCTTTCTTTGATTTGTTGTGTTTCCGGGTCTCTATTCAGAAAATTTCGGCCTGAGCCAAGGAGACCCAGGGTTTCTCCTATTCCATCCTGTAATGTTTTCAGAGTGTCTGCTTTGAGTTCAAGGTCTTTGATCCATTTGGAGTTGATTCTGGTGCAGGGTGATATATAAGGAGCTAGCTTTAGTTTTCTACATGTAGTTAACCAATTTTGCCAGCACCATTTACTGAAGAGGCTGTCTTTCTTCCATTCTATTGTTCTAGCTCCCTTATCAAAGATTAGATGGCTATAGGTCTGTAGGTTCATTTCTGGGTTTTCAATTCTATTCCATTGGTCCTGAGGTCTGTTCTTATGCCAATACCAAGCTGTTTTGATTACTATGGCTTTATAGTAGAGTTTGAAGTTTGGTATTGATATTCCTCCAGCAGTGTTCTTTCCATTCAGGAGCGTTTTTGCTATTCGGGGTCTTTTATTGTTCCATATGAATTTTTGGATTTCCTCTTCTATTTCCTTGAAGAATGAGGGTGGAATTTTGATAGGTATTGCGTTGAATTTGTAGATAGCCTTGGGAAGTATTGCCATTTTCACGATGTTAATCTTTCCAATCCAGGAGCATGAGAGGTTTTGCCATTTTTTAAGTTCTGTGTTGATTTCCTTTTTCAAGATTTTAAAGTTTTCATCATAGAGGTCCTTCACTTCTTTAGTTAATTCCTAGGTATTTTATTTTTTTGGGGGCTATTACAAATGGAGTTGCTTTCCTAATTTCAGCCACACTTTTCTCATTGTTGGCATACCGAAAAGCCCTTGGTTTTGGGGGGTTAATTTTATAACCTGCTACTTTGCCAAAGTTTTGAATCAGCTTGAGTAATTTGGGAGTGGAGTCTATGGGACTCTTTAAATACAAGATCATGTCGTCTGCAAAGAGGGAGAGTTTTATTTCTTCTTTCCCTATTTAGATCCCCTTTATGTCTGCATCTTGTCTTATTGCTGTAGCTAGGCATTCTAATACTAGATTGAAGAGAAGTGGAGAGAGTGGGCATCCTTGTCTTCTTCCTGAGTTAAGAGGAAATGGCTTTAGTTTTTCACCATTGAGTATAATGCTGGCTGTAGGGTTGTCATATACAGCCTTTATTGTATTGAGGAATGTTCCATGGATTCCTAATTTTTCCAAAACCTTCATCAGGAAGGGGTGTTGGATCTTGTCGAATGCTTTTTCTGCGTCTATTGAGATAACCATGTGGTTCTTATTCTTGCTCCTGTTGATGTGATGAATAATATTAATTGATTTGCGTATATTGAAACAGCTTTGCATCCCTGAAATGAATCCTGTTTGATCGTGGTGTATGATTTTTTGGATGAATTGTTGAAGTTGATTGGAAAAAATTTTGTTGAGAAGTTTTGCATCAATGTTCATCAAAGAAATGGGTCTATAGTTCTCTTTCTTTGATGAGTCCCTGCCTGGTTTTGGGATGAGGGTTATGATGGCTTCATAGAATGTGTTCGGTAGTGAGCTTTCTCTTTCAATTTCATTGAAGAGTTGGAGGAGAATTGGTGTGAGCTCTGCTTTGAAGGCCTTGTAAAATTCCACTGTAAAACCATCTGGTCCTGGACTTTTCTTAGCTGGGAGGTCTCTTATTGCTGTTTCTATTTCAATGCTTGATATGGGCCTGTTAAGATAGTTTAACTCATCTTGGTTTAGTTTTGGCATATCAATATTTGCTAGGAAGAGGTCCATTTCTGTCAAGTTCTCAAACTTATTAGCATAAAGTTTTGAGAAGTATTCCCTTATAATGTTCTGAATCTTGGTTGTTTCCGTGGTGATGTTTCCATTCTCATCTCTGAGTTTATTAATTTGGGTGTGTTCTCTTCTTTTTCTGATAAGATTTGCTAAGGGTCTGTCAATTTTGTTAAGTTTTTCAAAGAACCAACTCTTTGTTTTGTTGATTCTTTCTATAGTTTTTTTGGATTCTAATTCATTTAATTCTGATTTAATTTTGATTATTTCTTTCCGTCTACTGGATTGGGGTTTATCTTGCTGCTCTTTTTCAAGGAGGTTTAGATGTGTCATTAAATTGTTAGTTTCAGATCTCTACAATTTGTTGATGTAGGAGCTCAGAGCTATAAACTTGCCTCTGCGTACTGCCTTTGCTGTGTCCCAGAGGAGCTGGTATTTTGTGTGTTCATTTTTGTTGAATAGCATGAACATTTGAATTTCCTTTTTAATCTCTTCCATGACCCACTCATGATTCAGCAGTGTGTTGTTCAGCCTCCATGTGATACCGGACTTTCTTTGGTGGCTTTTGGTGTTGAGTTCTAACTTTATTCCCTTGTGGTCAGAGAGAATGCAAGGTATAACTTCAATGTTTCTGAATTTAGACAAGTTTGCTTTGTGGCCTAAAATGTGGTCTATTTTAGAAAACGTTCCATGTGCTGCTGAGAAAAACGTGTATTCTGATGCTGCTGGGTGAAATGTTCGGTAAATGACTGTTAAGTCTAGTCGATCTATGCAGCTGTTTAGATCTGCGGTTTCTCTGTTGAGTTTTTGCCGAGTTGATCTATCTAGTGGGGAGAGTGGTGTGTTAAAATCCCCAACAATTAATGTCTTTGGATCTACATGGGATTTGAGGGAAAGTAGTGTTTCTTTGATAAATTTGGGTGCTCCATTATTTGGCGAATTGATATTTAGAATTGTAATATCCTCCTGAAGGAGAGATCCTTTAATTAGTATGTAGCGACCTTCTTTATCTCTTCTCACGAATTTTAATTTGAAGTCTATTTTATCTGATATTAGGATTGCAACTCCCGCCTGTTTATGCGGTCCGTTTGCTTGGTAGATTTTGTTCCAGCCTTTAACATTGAAAATGTGCTTGTTTTTACAGGCAAGATGTGACTCCTGCAGGCAGCAGAAAGAAGGGTCTTGTTTTTTAATCCAACTAGACAGTCTATGTTGCTTAATTGGAGAGTTCAGTCCGTTCACATTAAGAGATAGGACTGAGAGGTATTTGGGAGTTCCTGCCATGTTATCTACCTTCTTGGGGGCTGCGAAAACTGGGTTCTTCCTATGGTTCTTGGATTCTCAGTTTGGGTGCAGTTTCTTGGCCTTTATTGCGGTCTTGTTGGTTTTCTATGTGTAGGACATCTTTAAGAATCTTTTGTAGGGCTGGTTTGGTGGAGATGTATTGTTTCAATTTTTCTTTGCTATGGAAGGTTTTTATTTGGCCTTCAGTTATGAAGGAGAGTTTATCTGGGTACAGTATTCTTGGTTGATAGTTGTTTGTTTTTAGGGCATGGCATACATCATTCCAGGCTCTTCTTGCTTTGATTGTCTCTGCTGAGAAATCTGAGGTGATTCTAATTGGTTTCCCTTTATAAGTGATTACCCTTTTCTCTCTGACAGCTTTAAGGATCTTTTCCTTGTTCTGAGTTGATCCTGTGTGGATTATAATGTGGCAGTGGGATGTCCTATTCTGGTCTGGTCTATTTGGGGTTCTAAAGGCTTCTTGTATCTGGACAGGCCTATCTTTTTGCATGTTTGGGAATTTCTCTGCTAGGATCCTGTTAAACAAATTTCCTACACCATTAACTTCTGTTTCTAGGTGCTCCTCTACACCCATTATCCTTAGATTAGGCCTTCTGATGGTGTCTTCCAGGTGTTGGATAGATCTATCATATTTCTTGGACTTGTCTTGGATGGTTGTATGTTCTTTCTCTATAATATCTAGGCTGTCTTCACTCCCTGAGATTCGATCTTCTGCATGGTCTAACCTGCTGTCAAGACTCTCTACTTTGTTTTTTATCTCTTTTCCTTCTAGTTGGTCAGCTTTGATGGCTTCAAGTTCTTTGTTGAAGCTCTGTTTCAGGTCTTGTATGAAATTCTTTACTTCCTTAATTTGGTGTTCAGTGTTTGTCCTCAAATCGCTTAGTTGATTGGTTATGGTTTCTTTGGGCTCCCATTCCTTCTGTTGGGTTCCATTCAGCATTCCCTTTGTGGTCTCCCTGACTTCCTTCAGCTCTTTGTTAGTGGATTCCATGAATGCCTTTAGTGATCTTTGTGTGTTCTCTACCTGGTCTCTCAATTCCTGTATTACTCTTTGATTAGCTTCCTCCCGTTCGTGGGATTCCTGCAGATCTCTTTGAGTGTTCTCAGCCTGCTCATGCCATTCCTCCCTTTCTCTTTGAGTATTCTCAAGTTGTTCACGCAAATCCTGTATCAGTTTTTGAGTAGCTTCCTCACGCTTATGATATTCCTGTATAAACTTCTGGGATGCCTCCTCTCTCTCCCTATCACGCTCATACAGAGTCCTTTGTACGTTGTCAAACTTTTCATTTATCATGTTTGCCACCAGTGTTTGTAGAGCTGTTTGGGAACTCTCCTCTGGATTATTCATTATCTTTTCTAACCCCTGATTATCAAGATTGGGAATTGAGATACCCGAATTTGCCATTTTTCTTGTGTTTTTCCGGCTTACTCTGCCCATTTGAGATGAAGATAACACCAGTTTTGTGCTAGAACACTATCTTAAGGCAACCATCAACCAAAGTTTGCATTTGTACAGTCAATAGTCTACAGATACAATCTAGTTCAACAGATACATCTATTCGACATCTAACAACTATATGTTAAAGGGCTTTGAACCGCAGAGAAAAATTTGGAAAACCAGAAATTATTAGGGTTAGGGAGAGATGTGGGTAAAAAATAGGAATAGATTGGTGTGGGGAGGCACAGGGAGAGTTAACTATGTCCTAATCACAATGCAGGAAATAGGTTGGGTAGGATGCAAGTAGAGAGAGAGAGAAAAAGAAGAAAGGGAAAGGGGAATGAAAAGAGACCAGAAAAAAAAAGAAGCGTAAAAATTAATGTTATTTTAGAGATTAAAAGACCATCTATTTATAGAGGAATATGAATATGTTGAGAGAAAGGGAGGGACATAGAGGAGATGTGAAAAACTTTAAAAAAATGCTTAAAATATTACATACGTATAAAGAGGTAGTACTGCTATTAATGAATTTAAGTCTCAGAGGTTTTGAATTGAGTAATAAGTTTGTGGATTAAGTGTGTACACAATGGGGAATAGGGTCTACTGGTTAACTACGGGTTTATCTGAGGATGTGCAGGACAAGAGTTAAGTCATATAAAGAAGAACAAAGAAGAAAAGATGGAAAGGATAGGAAAGTGAGAAGAAAAGATCAGAAATTCAGTAGAGCTAGACAAAAAACAAAAAGATAATTAAGAATGAAAGAAAAAGAGAAAGAAGACAAGAAAAGAAAGGAAAACACACATTCACGTATTCCTAGAATAAAAATTATAAGAGGAGAAAGAAAAAAAAAAGTTAATGGAAAACAATTATTTTTTCAGACGAGGCAAAAATTAAAGATTAATAAAAGTTTTAGAAAAGCAAAAAAAATTTTTTTATATATATAAGGTTACAAAAGACGAAAAAAAAAACAAAAAAAAAAAAAGAAAAGAAGAAGAAGAAGAAAAAAAAAATTCTTTGATTTTTTTTTTTTTGGGGGGAGGGGTGGGAAGAGTCCTGTATCTCCCTTTTGTCTGTAACCTGAGTCTGGTTGGAGTCTCTGGTCAGCTTGAGGTCCTGTGGCTTGATTGGTTTCTTAAGTCAGTTTGTTGGAACAGGCAGAAAAATGCTCTGCTTTACCCAAGATTTTGAGGTCCCCCTCCCAGGTTAGTTTACTTGGGAGGGTGATCTGCTTTGAGAATCACAAAAGAGGGGGATGCAGTGATGAGGCTAGGTTCTGGGTAGAGTTGAGGCCTTTCTACAAACAGTAGCTTTTCCCTGGGGCTATTTTGTGGAAAAAACTCACAGCACCCAGCCTGGAGCCATTCTCAGGGTTTCTGTTTTTCAATTGATTGTGGTGGCTGCTAGAGGGAGGGGCAGCCTCTGGCTCTGGTTACCCGGTGAGGAGAGCCACTCCAATGGCTGGCGCCTGAGCTGGGTGACTTTTCCCTGGGTGGAACTGAGTCTGTGAGGTCTCTTCGCCGTTAAGTTCTTGTGACCTGCTAAATGACTCGTTTTATTCCAAGGCCTGAGCTGGAGCTAGCCGCTCCTCCGAGCTTTGTCGGTATCCAAGATGGAGATCACCGGTGCTGGGGGGGGAGGGGTGGCCTTCCCTCCTCTGCTCCCAGAGAAGGAGTGAGGAAGTCGGGCTTCTACTCACGCCGAGTCTTGGATCCTGGGTCGTCTCTGGTCTGTAAAGTGCAGGATGAAGTTGTCCGCTCCTTGTTGGTTCTTGCTGGTGTTGAGTAGAATCCGCTCGTCCGCTGCGTCTGGCTCCTTCGTCCCGGACTGTGTCTTAGGTGTGCCCCCGCGGCGGCAGTGGTCGCTGCCGCGACCCTGCCGCCGCAGCAGCAGCTGCTGGCAGGCGCTCAGATGTGTCTGCTTGGCTTCCCCTCTCTTGACTAACTCTCTGTCCTGTGATGGCACTCTTGGTGTGATTCTCTGGCTTGGGACTCTTCACTGGAACTCTGAAACTGTTTTCTATGCAAGAGCTTGTTCAGATTCCAGCTTCTCCTCCGCCATCTTCCCGGAACCCTATTTTTCACTTTTACTTAGTTTCTTTTCATTTTTTTAATTTTCTAATTTAAATTCTTTTCTTTTCTCTTCGTTTCTCTCTACATTGCATTATCACTCCATTAGAGCTAACCTGTATAGTTCTACACACAAAGTAAGGTGACTATTAGACCTTCCGTGTTTGTATGTATAATTAATAGAGGGATTATCTTAGACTAATCAATTTTCCACTACTCTTTCAATAGTAGCTTGTCTAATACTAGTTTTACTCTCAATTATATATATATATATATATATATATGCATATAATTTCTTATTTTCATCTAGATTTCTAAGCTATTCTTTCCATAATATTTCTTCAAATTCTTTTCTATCTCTTTTCCTCATAAATATGGTCTTAGCTCCCTGCTCTCTATTCTCTTCCTACTACACATCCTTCTCCTCTAAGCTGTTCTTACTCCCTCTACTATCATACCCAATTTTTCTTCTTGGCTCACCTATACTCAAATCCCTTCATTCCTAACCCTTCTCTTCTCCATTTTCTTCAATCTATTGATCCCTAACTGTTTATATCTGAGCCAACTTGTAGTTGGATCCATTTAGACAGAGTACAAGGGACTCATCTTGTTAACTCTAAGGTTCAGACAACAGCTAAACACAGCTTGCATAATGAATTACAACTATATGTAATCTCCACTCTTGAACCACAACATTGACACCCTAAGGTCTATATATCTACACAGTGCTGGGTTGGCTCCTGTCCTAAAAGAATGTTTTCTTGTAGTATCAGAGGGTCTCTTGTCTCCAAATGGGAAGAACTAATCACAGAAACACAAGAAACATGGCCAATCATCTATCCCTAACTCCGACCCAGCATAAACAGGCAATAGAGCAGTCAGAGAATGACCTAGATGATAATGCTCAAAATAATGTAAAAGCATGGTTGATTAATATGCTGAACAAAAGATGGACACCCTGCACAGAGCTATATGAGAATGTGACAAGGCCAAAAAAAATTAATGAAGGAATTCATGAATGCCACAAATAAAATGATGAAGGAACTTCAACATAAGGAGAAAGAGTCCAGTGAAAAATGGCCATCCAGTTGAAAGAATTAAAAAAGAAGACTGAAAACCAACTCCTGGGTGTAAAGCAGTCCATAAGAGATCTAAAAGAAAACCTCAATAAAGACCTGGTAACTATCAAAAATGACCAACATGAAGGAAGCAAAGTAAAAAGCCTTTAAAGCAGCATAGAGGAGGCAGAAGACAGAATCTCTGAAGCAGAAGATAGTTTAGACTCCATGGTGAAAGAACACACAGATATTCAAAACAAAATAAAGAAGCATAATAGATCTTTGCAGGAGCTGAAAGACATAATCAGAAAGCCTAATTTGAGAGGCTGAAAGATATTGAGGAAAGCCTTGAGAGGGAAGCCAATGGATTAGGTAATATATTCAGTAGAATCCTAGCAGAGAACTTCCAAAATATCCAAATGGATAGGCCCATCCAGATACAAGAAGCTTTTAGAACCCCAAATAGACCAGACCAGAACAAGACATCCCACTGCCACATAATAATTAGTACAGGATAAATAGAAACTAAGGAAAGGATTCTTAAATCTGCCAAGGAGAAGAGAACAATCACTTACAAAGGTAAACCAATCAGAATAACCACAGATTTCTCAGCAGAGACCATGAAAGCAAGGAGGGCCTAGAATAAGATATGCCATGCCCTAAAGACAAATAACTACCAACCAAGAATAATCTACCTACTTGTGCTGTTATTCATAGCAGAAGGACTAATAAAAACCTTCCACAGCAAGGAAATCCTGGAACAATATATTGCTATCAAGCCACCTTTACAAAAAAATCCTCAAAGATGTTCTACACATCCAAAGCCAACAAGAACATGATATTGGCAGTGAAACATCCTCCAGAGAACTACATAAGCACAGCAAGAACAGTCAACGAACTGCACTGCCCCCCCCCAAAAAAAAACTGGATAAAAAGGCAGTAACTGACAAACACTTCTTAACCTTAACTCTCAACGTCAATGGACTTAACTCTCCAATTAAACAACATAGACTGACCAGTTGGATCAAAAAGCAAGATCCATTTTTTTACTGTCTTCAAGAGACACATCTTGCCCCCCCGCAAACAAAACTATTCTAAAAATAAAGTCTGAAAGAAAATCTATCCAGCAAATGGCCCCCATAAGCACATGGGAATTGCAATCCTAATATCAGATAAAATAGACCTCAAATTAAAACTAGTCAGAAGATACAAAGAAGGGCATTACATACCAATATAGGAAATACTCCTACAGGAGGATATAACAATCCTAAACATCTATACACCAAACGTTGGAGCACCCACTTTCATTAAACAAACACTTCTAAATCTAAAAGCAGGCATAGACCCCAACACAGTGATTGTTGGTGATTTTAACACACCACTGTCAACCCTGGACAGATCTACACAACAAAAACTCAACAGAGAAACTACAGAGCTAAATAATTATGTAGACCAACTACTTAACAGATATCTACAGAATATTCCTCCCAACAACACCAGTATTTACATTCTTCTCAGTGGCTCATGGATCATTCTCCAAAATAGACCACATCTTAGGGCACAAAGCAAGTATATGCAAATCAGAAATATTGAATTTTTTCCATGCATTCTTTCTAACCACAATAAAATTAGAACTCAATGCCAAAAGCCACAATAGAAAATCCTGCAATACATGGAGAATCAACAACACATTGCTGAATCACCACTGGGTCATGGAAGAGATCAGATCAGAAATTCAAACGTTTCTGGTATCTAACAAACAGGAGCACACAAAATACCAGCTCCCCTGGGACACAGCAAAGGCAGTTCTCTGAGGAAAATTTATAGCTCTGAGTGCTTATGTCAACAAATTGGAGAAAACTGAATTTAGTGATGCATCTTAAGCTCCTTGAAAACCGGAAACAAACGAATCCTCAATCCAGTAGATGGAAGGAAATAATTAAAATTAAATCAGAGTTAAATGAATTAGAGACCAAAAAATCCCATAGAAAATTTAAAAAAAGAGTTGGTTCTTTGAAAAACTCAACAATTCTCAGAACCTTAGCAAATCTCACCAAAAAAAGAAGACAACACATAAGAATAAACAAAATCAGAGACAAAAATGGAAACATCACCACAGAAACTAGCAAGATTGAAAACTTCACATTGCAGACCTTTATGCTAATGAATTCAAGAATCTGAAAGAAATGGAAGAATGTCTAGAAAAAAAATGATATTCCCAAACTAAATCAAGAAGGTTTAAATCAACTAAATAGATCCATATCAAGTAATGAAATAGAAACCAGAATAAGAGACCTCCCATCCAAGAAAATCTCAGTTCCAGATGGATTCATAGCTGAATTCTATAAGGCCTTCAAAGGAGACTTCACTCCTATTCTTCTCAAACTCTTCAATGAGATCAGAAATGAAAACTTACTTCCAAATTAATTCTATGAAGTAACCATAACCCTCATCTCAAAACCAGAAAGAGACTCATCAAAGAAAGAGAACTATAGACCTATTTCTCCAATGCAAAACTTCTTAACATTCTGGCCAATCAACTTCAACAACTAATCTATCTATCTATCTATCTATCTATCTATCTATCTATCTATCTATCTATCTATCTATCTATCCACTATGATATTGTGTTCACACAGTGAGACCCGGGAATGCACTGTCTGGTAGGTAGAAAGTGGATCATACCATGACGGTATAGACAAAATTTATTGGAACATTGCAGACATATACAGCACACAGGTAGGAGAAGTAAATCTTCAGTCAGGGGCAGAGAGTTAATCTTAAACAGTTTTACAGGAGCACAGACAATGAAAATTTAACTTTAAGTCAGTAAGCAGGAATAGCTAATCCTTGTCAACAAATATGGAGCAGTTTCACTAATCAAAGTAAGCAAAGCACAGTGAGTACATAAAGGGAGTCTCAAGGCATTGTTCTACAGGGTTAACTTGGAGGAACATGAATGGCACTTCCCGCATACCTTCACCTGAGTCTGGCACCAGGTGTTGGACCTTTGTCCTGACTTGGAAGAAGGGGTGTCCCTCTTCCTCCCTTAGAGGGAATGATGCCAGCATGCACTCTCACAGCACACAGTAGCTCAGATGGGGTCATGCTAGTAGATGCCTCCAACACTGATCAAACAGGATCCATTTCAGGGATGCAAACATGGTTCAATATACACAAATCAATTAATGTAACTCAACACATCAATAGAAGCAAGGACAAGAACCACATGATTATAAATACAATAAAGACCATATATGACAAGCCTACAGCCACAAGGTGAAAAGTTAAAGACATTTCCTCTAAAATCAGGAATCAGAAAAGGATCCACTTTCTCCACTTCCCATCAGTATAGAATTACATTTCCTACCTAGAGCAATAAGGCAAGAGGCAAACATAAAGAGGATCCAAATAGGTAAAGAAGAAGTAAAATTCTCTTTGCAGATGACATGATCCTACAGAATTCAATAGACTCTACTTGCAAGTTAGTTGAGCTGATGCAAAACTTTGGCAAAGCAGCAGGGTATAAAATCAATCCACGAAAAATCAGTAGCTTTTCTCTATCCCAACAATGAGAAGAAATAGTCTGAAATTAGGACAGAAATTCCATTTGCAATATCCTCACACAAAAAAAAAACCCTAGGAATTAACTTAAACAAAGAAGTGAAGGAGCTTTACAATGAAAACTTCAAAAATCTGAAAAAGGAAATTAAATCAGACCTCATGAAGTGGAAAAGCCTTCTATGTTCCTGGATTGAGAAGATTAACATTGTGAAAATAGCAATATTGCCAAAGGCTATATACAAATTCAATGGAATAGGCATCAATATTCCAACTTCTTTCTTTAGTGAAATACAAGAAGCAATCTAAAAATTCTTATGGAACAATAAAAGACCCCAAATAGCAAAAATAATGATTAGCAGGAAGAACAATGTGGAGGAATTTCAGTACCAAACCTCAAACTCTGTTACAAAGCCATAGTATTCAAAACAGCTCGGCACTGGCACAAAAACAGGCTTGAGGACCAATGGAATAGATTCAAAGACCCAGAAATGAACCCCCTGAAATGAACCACCTAAGCTTTGACAAGGGAGCCAAAAAATAGAATGGATGAAAGACAGCCTCTTCAATAAATGGTGCTTACAGAATTGGCTGAACATGTGTAGAAAATTAAATTTAGATTCCTACATATTACCCTGCACCAGAATCGAGTCCAAATGGATCAAAGAACTCCAGGTAAAAGTAGATACCTTGAAAATATTACAAGAAGAAATAGGAGAAACACTAGAGCTCCCTGGCACAGGACGAAACTTGCTTAATAAATATCCAGAAACACAACAAATCAAAGAAAGGCTGCATAAATGGAACTGCATTAAACTGTAGAGCTTTTGCATGGCAAAGGAGAGAGCTAGCAAAACATATCAAAACCCGTCAGACTGGGAGAAGATCGTCATCACCCATACAACAGACAAGGGTCTCATATCTAAATTATACCAACAGCTCAAGAAATTAAATTCCCCCAAAATAAACCCCCATTAAAAAGTGGGCTAAAGACCTTAAGAAAGAACTCTCTGGAGAGGAATATGAATGGCCAAGAGACACATGAAAAATTTCTGAACATCTCTGGCTATAAAAGAAATGCAAATCAAAACAACATTGCAATTCCACCTTACAACAGTTAGAATGGCCATAATCTAGAAATCTAACAACAGATGCTGGCAGGGATGTGACCAAAGGGGAACCCTACTGCATTGTTGGTGGGAGTGCAAACTTATTCAATTGCTCTGGAAAGCAGTATGGAAAATCCTCAAAAGACTAAACATAGAGCTCCTCTATGATGCAGCAATCCCACTTCTGGGAATTTACCCAATTGACCAAAAACAAGGCCACACTAAAGTTACCAGTACAATGATATTCACTGAAGTATTAGTTACCATAGTCAAGATATAAAACTAACCAAAATGCCCCTCAATAGATGAATGAATCAGGAAAATGTAGTACATATACACAATGGAATTCTATGCTTCCATCAGAATGACATCAAGGTTAATTTATTTATATTTTAATTTATATTTTATTATAAAGGTGATATACAAAGGTATTGCATTTACATTTCAGGTAATGAGTACGTTTCTTTTTGAACAGTGTTATCCCCTCCATCATTTTCTCCCATTTACACCCCTATGACTCTCCTTCCCTTCATGTTGTAAAGTTCATTTCCAGTGAGTATCACTGTTGAATTGTTGTGCCTTCACAAGAATGGAGGGACGAATAAGCTTTCTGAAAACTCTTTGGTAATTGCACTAATCTCTTGAGAGCTCTGTTTTCATGACTTCATCATTTGAAAATGCTTCATCTCCCAACACCATCACCTTGATTGTTCAGACTTCACCAAGTGATTTTGAGGGATTTAGAACTTAGACTATACTACTAGTTATTTCAAATATTTTTATAATGCTGAAAATATATCAGTTGCTGATAACTGTCTGTATACATTTCATGTGTCTAAATAAAAAATAAGAGTATACCAACTCTGATGTATCAATATCAGAAGAGTACTGAAAATTATAACATGTTAAAATTGTCAATTTCATCATATATGCAGAAAAATTGTATGTAGAATTACTTTAATTCTCTATATTATATTGTATAAGCAAAGAGGCTTTGGACAGTGATTCCTTTTTTGTCTTCAAATGAGATTAATAAAGACAGTTCCCTAATATTGCAGAAATACTAGCAATTCATTATACACTGAGTACATAGCATATCAGTTATTTTTGTTACTATTACTAATTTTGTTACTATTCTTTCGAATGTATTCAAAAGAACATAAAACTGCCATAAACTTCTAAACATTTGGCATTGATTACAAGAATTTCTGTTGATAATATTTGATTTTTTGAACTATGAGGTTTCATTTTTTGAGAATATATTCTAGCATCAATTTATGCCAAAAATATACTGGCTATAATGAGGGACCAAAGAACCTTTTCTGTTAGGCAATGTAATTTTATGTATAAAACTAAAATGCAGTTTAATATTCCACATTTGTTAATATCATAAATACATGAACTTTTTATTAATTAATTCTAATTCTTGAAAGTATTTCATCAACAGATAATCATTAATTCTGTGTAATTGCAATGAGCTATTTCTTTTACCTAAAATTCATTCACATTTAAAAAGAATGAATGAAAAATTTTCTCTAGTAAATGATGACTTCCAAGTGTTTCAGATCATAAATGGCATACTTGAAACCTCCAAATCAAAGTAACTCTAAATACAGAAGTACATCTTCTTTGAGATATTAATATTTCACATATTTATGATTCTGATATATTATACACATTGAAATGCGAATAAACATATTATTCATCTTTGATCATAAATACTCATAAAGGATGTTAATTCCATCAATAAAGATGGGCTTCAGTCCTGCAGATAAATGTATAAACTCTCTCGTTTAATCCAGAGGAAAGAGAACTAATGTTTTAAGAATTTTGGCTGTAAGAGGGCCCTCTTCTCCTTTGATTCTAACACTGCATCAATATAGCTTCAATATATAAATAATTATACTTGACAGAGCTGCACAAATGAGCCACAATTTATATATAAGGAGTTTGTAAAGTGAATAACAGTGGCTCACAACTATTATGCTAGCCACTCAGGCTGATAGAGTATTATGGTTACTAGGTAACCCAGGCAACAAAGCTTCTAGACTTTATTTCCAATTAAGTTGCAAAAAGACAGGCTGGATGTTTACCTCAAGTGATAGAGCACCAACTGTGAGCGATAAAGCCAAGCAAGTGCAAAGTCTTAAGTTCAAATCTTGTTAAGAGGTTTAAAAAGGGGGAAATTAATGATACAAGGACTAGTAGTGTGATTCAAGCAGTTAATAGCAAATTTGAGACTAATTTCAAACCCCAATACAACCAAAATAGGATAAAAATTACAGAAGAAAAAATCAATGCCTCCAACACCTGTACCTACAACAAGTACAGCTTTCCGCTAGCAACACCGACATAAAACCTTGCATCCAAGCCCCATTTATGGCTAGTGTGGTTGTTGCATAAAGGTTTATCCCAACACTTTGAGGCCAAAGCAAGAGGATTCCAAGTTGGAGAACAGCCTAGGTTGTGTAGTAAGGTTCTGTCAAGAAAAAAAAATCTTTAATTAGTATTAACCATTTCCAGGTAAATGATGTCCAATTTTCAACCAAAAGTTATAATTGATACTGAAACACAGAAAACTATATAGTCTAAAGAGAGAGAGTAAATGACATAAATACTGGACACATCTGGGTGAAACAAAATGAATGGGCTTAATATATTAACTGTGCTAATATAAAATGGACATCAAGCAATAATAATTAGTATTATAGGTGGCCAGATAGGAAGTTATGCAGTCATCACATAGTGATTAGAGGTAGCCAGGTGGAAACTATGTAAGCATCATATAGGCATTTTAGGTAGATGTATGGGAAGTCATAAAAATTTTAAAGAAAAAGGTAACACTGTTCAACAAGAAATGTACTCAGTACCTTACTTATATAACTGTATTCCTACTGTGCATCACCTTTACAACAAAATAAAATAAAAAATTTTTAAATGCCCCAAGAGACAGGAAAATAACATGTATCTGAAATGATGACAGCTTTGACATGTTCTTCAGTAGAATAACCTACTAAACTCTTTGTAGAATCTGGTCAAATGAAAAGTCAAAGACAGAAATTATAAAAGAAAAATAGTATCCAAAAATAAGGAAAAATTACAAAATAAATGTATCCATGTGGGAATTAAATTAAAAAGGAGGGAAGAAAGGGGAGGAGAAGGCAGAATAAAGAGAAGTAGGAGGAGAAAAAGAAAACAGAGGGGCTGGGAAGGTGGCTCAGTAGTAGAGTGCTTGCTTTGCAAGCATAAGACCCTGGGTTAGATTCCTTAGCACCACATAAGCAAAAAAAGCCAGAAGTGGCACTGTGGCTCAAGTGGTAGAACACTAGCCTTGAGCTGAAGAGCTCAGGGACAGTGTCCAGGCCCAGATTTCAGGCCCCATGACCAAGAAAAAAAAGAAAGAAAAGGAAAAAGAAAAAAGAGAGAGGGAAAAAGAGACATAGGGTAAAAACCTAAGTATATATTTAAAGTAAAAATGGACATGATTAAAATAAAACAACAGTAACAAAAATCCCTATGAACATATCCAAACTATAGATAAGACCAAGGAAGAAGCAAGTTGTGTGACACACAAGAAACTGCTGCTCTATAGGACAAATTCAACAGTCAAAAATCTGAAAAGTAATAACCAGCCTTTGGATATAGGAGAACAAGAGCACAAATTACATCAGATTTCATAGCAAGCCTTGCAGTTAAGAAAAATGAATAGAATACTCATCCTTGAAGGAATAAACCTGCTTGGTTGAAATTCCCATCAAAGTGCAATACTATAACCACTTGAATTATCTTTCATAGTGCTGAGCAATAGTCTTTGTCAGGTAAAGAAAAACATGGAGAAAATTAACTGCCAATTTAATTTAGAAAATTGGCATCTATGCCTAAAATTAAGAGAAAGACTTCTGGGAAAATAAAAATGATATGTCAGGGGAAACTGATGGAAGGCAAAATAATTTATTTATCTGAACTAAAGGAAGGCAAAATAATTTCTCTCATTCTTGATACTTAATTATTCAAAATAAAAGAAACAAAATACTGAGTAATATTCATTTGCTGAAAGTGAAATGGCAGTAATATCTAAAGTGATACAAGGAGAGGTTGAAAATTTTTCTTAGAAAGAAATGAATAACGTTTTGAAACAGAGTCTTACTGTATCTCTTGAATTACTATGAACCTGAATTGCTAAGAACTTGAAATCCTCCTGCTTCAACCCTGTGGGCACTGCTTATGTGGAAATTATAGGCACATACCACCGGACTCAGCCTTGAAATACTTTTGAAGTTTATATATAATTTGTAAGTAGACTTCAATCAGTTACACATATACATTACAAAGACAAAGACAAGGAGAACAATTGGCCGAGAAATATAATTAACATGATAAAATATAATCATTTAAATGCACAAGTAGTCTGGAGTGAGGTTAGTATTCCATGAGGGATTTTCTAACATGAATGAATTCCTGGGTTTATCACAAATCCCAAAGTAATACCAAAAATAATAATAATAATGGTGGCAATAATAAATACATAAAGTATATAAAACCAGAGATGATGGAGAAAAATATACAAGTATATGAAGTAAAGAAACATTATAGAACTGATAAATAGTAAAGCAAATATGAAAATAGTCAAAAATAAACTATTTAAATCTATTTATCATAAAACAAACCAGAAGTCTATTAAAAATATCCATTCAGTTGCCAGTGGCTCAAATCTGTAATCCTAGTTATTTAGAGGGTTGAGATCTGAGGATAATCTTTTGAATGTAGTACTAGCAAAAGAGTCCGTGAGACTCTTCAATTAAAAAGCCAGCTTTAAGCACAAAAACTCAGGGACCGGGCCCTGAGTTTAAGACTCAGAACTGGTTCAAATTAGGGAAGGAGAAACAGAAGGCGAAGAAGGCGAAGAAAAGAGGAGGAGGAGGAGGGGGAGGGGGAGGGGGAGGAGGGGGAGGGGGAGGGGGAGGGGGAGGGGGAGGAGGGGGAGGAGGGGGAGGAGGAGGAAAGGAGAAAAAGGAGGAAGAAAAAAATAGACATATATCGCCACAAACAAACTTTAAATATATAAAAAAAATAGATTACAAGTGAAAAGATGGATAAAGACCATGCTAGCATTAATCAGAAGAATGCAAGAGGAGATCTGTTAATTTCACAGAAAGTAGGCTTTACCACAAAGAAAATAAAATCTTCCCAATCAACACTTTGTGCTAAATACTGG
Organism: Dipodomys spectabilis; assembly: GCF_019054845.1. Classification (NCBI taxonomy): domain Eukaryota; kingdom Metazoa; phylum Chordata; class Mammalia; order Rodentia; family Heteromyidae; genus Dipodomys; species Dipodomys spectabilis. The sequence goes on along the minus strand of NW_024871113.1, from coordinate 10,356,113 downwards.
GCACACGGTAAGGTGGGTCCTAGACAGAAGAACTTGTTCACAAGGATATGTCCTGATGGATTTCATCATTCCTCTCTTTTCTCTCTGCTTTTGGTCTTCAGATATGTGAAAGAGATCTTCTGCTATAAATTCCTGTCTCCCTGATATTCTGCCAAGTATATAGGACCAAACAACTATTGACTGAACCCTCTGCAACTGGGAGCCCAAAACAAATATTTCCTCCCGTAAGTTGTTTCTACTGGGCCACACAGAAAATTGGTATCTTTCTATGTATCTTGCTAACTAGGTCCTTACCATGCAGAAGCTCTTCAGTTTAATGTGATCCTATTTATCCAGCCTTTCTTTGATTTGTTATGTTTATGGATCTTTATTTAGGAAGTTTCTGCCTGTGCCAAGGAGCCCTAGGTTATCTGCGCTTACGTTGAGATCTTTGATCTATTTAGAGTTGGTTCTGGTGCGGGGTGATATATAAGGATCTAACTTCAGTTTTCTACACATGTATAAACCATTCTGCCAGGACCATTTGTTGAAGAGGCTGATCAGCTAACCATAGATCTGTGGGGTTATTTCTGGGTCTTCAATTTTATTCCATTGGTCCTTAGGCCTGTTCATGTGCCACTACCAAACTGTTTTGATAATTATGGCTTTGTAGTGGAATTTGAAGTTTTGTGTTGATATTCCTTTAGCACTATTTTTCCTAAGGAATTTTTTTTTTGCTCTTCAGGGTCTTCTATTATTCCATAGGAATTTTTGGGTTGCTTCTTCCAGATCTCACTGTGAAAGAGAATTCTAGTTGTGGTTTGAGGGAATAACTTTGTATGATTTCACTCTCTCAATTCTTTCAAGGTATGCTTTAAGCGTCAGAATGTGTCTTTCTTTGTGAACATTTAATTCAGTTCTGAGAAACATGTTTTACTCCTGAATTAGTAGCATCCAAGCATCTTCTAGTAGTAACTGGATCAAGGTGATGGAAGGGGATGGCAGGAGCAATTCTGGTCAAGAGTACAGTGACTCATCTCCCACCTTCCAGATACATAAGTTACCAGAAGGGATTTTTGGAAATGTCAATATCATAATGGGTTCATCTATTGCCCTTTGTAGTTTTGTTAGTCCTTGCCTCACTTATTTTTGTCACTTGGTCAGTTGGAGGAAATACATTAAATATTTGATGCTTTTTTGAAGAAACCTCCCTCCCATTTGAATATGTGATTTCTTGTAGGGTACTGAGGTATGGTAAGGTGGACAGCATCTAGATCAGGTATCCCTGCTCCTTTAGCCTTGCTGTTTGCAGCCCATATGGCCTCTCTCTTAGGCTGGCTCTACTGGGTACCTACTGCTATCCTGAGAAGGTGCTATCCTGAGAAGACCTATAGCTTAGGTCTCCAACATTCTGGGATCTCCACTGGATCTTAAGCTAACCTCTCACACCTTTATGCATCACTCTTAGGGGATTACTACAGAAACTTCCACACAGCCAGACTTAGTCTGGTCTTCATGATATACCTTTGAAATCCTGATAGAATTCTCTATGACTGTGTAATTCTTACATTCTGCCTGCCTACAATCCCAGCATCATGTGAATTATGCTTTCCAAAGTGGCCAGGCCTCTACAATAGCAGTAGCCTTTAAGGAACAGACAGGCTGATACAAGGAAAACACAGCCCTGGGAGACACTGTGGATGAAGAGTATCCTTGATCTTTTATCTCAATGCTAAGGTTTTTCAAATAATATATATTTTTTACCATCAATCCTGCAATTTCCCACTCTCAGATGGCCTTGAACTTTCATTCCTATTGTCCTAATTCAGATTATTTTACTTCTTTCTATTATCACAAATCTCTTAAATAACTATGCTCTTATGTGTAAGATTTAAAATGTCTTCCTTTTCTAGGAATTTTTCAAAATTTTAAATTTTTATGTTCTTTTTGTTCCCAATTCTCACCTGGTTTCAACTGTGTAGCAACATGCATGCCACAGCTTCAGTTCCATACATTTTGCTTTGTTTTGCTAATAATATTAGAAATAAGTCTTGCAATTTCTAGCCCCTTTTGATTTTATAGTTATTTTCAGGGAATAGGTCAGCCTCAGACTACTACACTTCTGACTATGGCATATATATATATGTTTTGAAGCTGGTACCAAGATGTAAACATCTAGCTAACTCTAACTAGATGATTTACCACTTAAGTCAAACTCTTTTTTAACCTTTATAGTCTCTCTCTCTCTCTATTTTTATTTTTTTGAGGGATCAAATGTCAGACAGCAGCCCGACCTCATGGAAAGCCTTCCAAATTGTTCAAACAAGAGACTTTGCCAAACTGTCCAGTGGGTTTCAGGACAAGAGGCCCTGCCAAAGTGTCCAGCGGGTGGCTGGATGAGAGACTTTGATGTGAAGTAGAGCAGACCCAACTTCACAGGCTGTTAAGGCCTGGTGGCACAGCTGGATTAAGAGCTCCATGCTTCTATAACACTCATCACACAGGAGAAAGACTTAAAGTTAGGCTTGAGAAGGAACATTTGAAAGGACCCATCACACCCATCCCAGGGGACCACGCGGAGGCAGACAGGCATAAGAGAAAGTTATTATGAGGTTTATTAGAGGAGACATATTTCCCTTGGAGAGAGAACACATTGCACCCTTCACTATGTAGGTAGCAGCAGGGTCTAGGGGCAGGAAGTTAGGTAGGTGGGAGCTCAGGTGGGTCTGGTCAGAGAGAGAGGGAGGGGCCAGCTGTATGGTAGGAACTCCAGGGCTGGGTCTGGGTGGAGCTGAGGGCCAAAGGTGGGCATAATGCTAACATTCCCTCCTTTGTTGTTTAATAAAAATAGGGGTATCAGGCCAGGGCAGGTATGAGCAGAGGTCTTCTGGAGCTACTTCCTGCTGTAAAGGGGTTAAGAATCAGGGGTCCTTGCTTCATTGTTCAGCTGGTACCATACAAGAAGCATTTGCTTGACAGTGGATGTTAAAGGTCCTCCTTTTTTTCATGACAATAGTTATCTAAAAAGCAAGACACAATTAATAAAAGGCAAAATTGCTGTTGGCAGCTCAAGAGAGTAATATGGCATGGAAGGATTGATTCCCAGAAGAAGCTATCAAAGACCTGAAATTGCCTTTTCTGTATCAGATTGGAGACATAGCATGGTACATGACTCCTGGCATTCTGGAGGAAGGGGAGTAAGACTATTTGTGCTTTAGAATCATAGTAACCTAAGGAGGTAGCAGAGATATTTAAAAGTACCAGAGCCAACTGGTGTCATGGGATCTTTTGGCTACTTCCTGCTGGCCTGGGGGCATCAGGGAATCCCTGGAGCTGGGGTCTTTAGGGTTCAGGTCTGCGTTGGGCAAGGCAGGGCAGTGTAAGTTGTCTCCAGTTGCCTGTCGTAACAGAATGGCCTTGGATTTGTTCTCAGGTGGTGTCCTGGGTGGGGGATGTTATCCTGTTGAGAGAGACTTTCAGAAAGATCAGGCAAAAAGCTGACAATGCGACAAGGTCAGTTAACATGAATTATACAGGAGAATACACATTGGCCATGGGCCAGAAAAGTTTCATTTGGAGCATAAACCCAGTTGTGACCCATTACAGGGGAGGAGGAATACTCAGGGTAGAAAGGCAAAAAGGGGGTGTCTAGAGTCTTTTGGAAAACTGGGTAGGAGAGAGCATAATGGACTGGTTTGGGAGTACCAGTCAGAGGCTACTATTAGAGAAGCCATATTTCCTCCAGTGAGGGAGCACATCTAGGTAGCAGCAGGGTCTGGGGTCAGGAAGCAAGATAGCTGGGAACTCAGGTGGGTCTAGGTAGAGAGAAGGAGGGGCCAGCTGTATGGCAGGAACTCTGGGCTGGGAGGAGCTCAGGGCTGGATGGAGTTGAGAACCAAAAATGAGCATAATGCTTACAACATGACAGCAGTAGCTTAGTTCCTCTGTCTTTGCATGAACAACTTTCTCAGGAGTAGCTGAGTGAAGGGAGCAGAGACAACTTCTCTTCCTTTTTTCCCAGGATCCCAGCAAGCATGCCAGGTCATCATGGCCATCCAGAAGCTTCCCAATCCTCACATTGTCTTAGCAGGGCTCTCCGAACAGAAAGGAGATTCGAGATATATTTCTCAAGTATCATAAAATAGACAATATGTTAGCTTGGGACTTTATCATTAAAGTGTTTCAAACTCAGTTTAGTAGATTCAAAATTGTTTCAGAATGCTATTCCTCTAAAACTAAGGCACCTTTAGTAATAAAAATACACATTTTAAAATTTGGATGAGTAAAAAGAAATTGTATTAAATTTAACTGGCATGTTGCAACATAAAATTTATGTGGTACTATATAAAAATAAATATATTGTATATCACTCCATCCAGATAAACATGTATTTCCAAATATTCATCATTTCTTTAAGAAGAAACATTCAAAATACCTTCTACCTTTTTTAAAATGCAGAGTATATATATGTTGTCTACATTCAATAGCACAGAAAGACTTCCTGGTCCTTTCTACCTGTAATTCAGTGGCCATTGGTTGACTGTTGCCTACCCTCCTTCTCCACTCAGCCTCTGGAAACTACTAGTCTACTCTCAATATTTATGTGATCAAGTGCACTCTATAATGTCCACAGAGGGAGAAAATCAACTTAATCTTTTGTTTTGTCTTCATGGTTACTTCACATGTGACATGTAGCAAAAATTCCTCAAGCTGTATTGTGGGTACTTGTGGGATCCCTCAGCACACGTCCATGCAGTAGATGAACTTAAGAACTGAAACTTATCCTTAGACATATCCAAGCATCTACCCAAATCACAATAAAAAATAATCAACTGATTGATATTAAAATCATTTGTTACAATCATATCATATGAGCAGATATGAACATAAATATAAACAATAAATTTTGAGATTATTTTTCAAGTGTCTCCTTACTATGAAAAAGAAAGCCAAATAGAAGGCCACAAATTTGTTGTTCTATAAATCTGAAACAGTTCTTGTGAATCATGGATTTTCTTTTATCATAAGTATTTGACCAAATAACATAATCCATAATATGCCTAGGGTGTAACTAGATTTGTTTATTTTTTCTGGTCATTAAGTTAATACACAAATTAGATCTCTGAAGCTAAGTAAAAATTATGACTTTTATAACATTTTATGAGTAATTAATATGAATTTGAGTATGTAATATGCAAAACAAGTTAGGCAGACCTATAACCTGTTTAGATATTACAAGTCAATACCTTGTTTGCACAGCAATGGAATTTTTGTATGCTTTATAGAAGTTTGTGTAAATTACTAATCATGAGAAAATGTTTGCTTATAGCGCAAAACAGATTTCAGATTTGTATTTTACTATGGTAAATAATTTTAGTAAGTTTTTATTTTTCAGTGAATAAAACAGATGGATAAACTTGCTATATATAAACTTGTTATACCAAATACACTTGTATCTAAAAAAGCTGTGCTTGATATTCCAAATAATTACTTCATTTTGGTTTCCACAATCCCATAACAGTTATGAAAAATTGGTGTTTTCAATAACTACTTAAATCTGAGTCAAGGCATTGTATACGTTACAAAATAAACACAAAGAAGAGATGAGCATGGTGAGTATAAGTATTGAGAAGAATGTATTTACAAGAACTTCATCAGTTTTATTAGAGCTATATTCATATATAGTTGAAGTCATTAGTTTTTTTCCACAGACTTATTATTAGTTTATTCACAAATATCTGAAGTCTTTTTTTAGAAAGTAATATATGAAAATACATACAAACTCTAAATTATTATAGTCAGGTTTAAGATGAAGAAAAATTTCATAAAGTTTCTTTACTACATATATTATTTATAAAAATCTTAATAGGAATTAACTATTTAAACTTTGAACATAGATAATTTTCCATTAACATTGAAAATATAGTGAATTGAACAGGAAATATTAAATAATTTTATTAGAAGTTATAGATTTTCATAATACTAAAATTAATATATTCTTTATGTATTTATATGTATGTTTGAATGTGTGTGTGTGTCTGTGTGCATGTGCACACTATCCTGGGGTTTGAACTCAAGGCCTGGGGACTATCCCTTCGCTGCTTTGCTCAAGGCCAGCACTCTACCATTGGAGAAACAGCTCTATTTCTGGCCTTTTGGTAGTTTATTAGAGATAAGATTCTCACATTTTCCTACCCACACTGACTTCAAACCATAATTCTTAGATTTTAGCCTCTAGAGATAAGATACTCACATTTTCCTACCCACACTGACTTTAAACCATAATTTTCAGATTTTAGCCTCCCAGTAGCTATGATTGCAGGCATGTGCCATTTTGCCCAGCCTTAAAATAATATATTCTTCAAAAATAGTGAGTTTATCTCAACATATATTCAAGTATCAACTGAATCTGCTAATGATAACATAACATCAGAATCTGTACAACTTTATATAAAGCCAATAATAAGTCTAGTTACCTCCAAAAGAACACTACAAATAAATTATGGTATACTCACTTAATGAAATACTATACATCAAAAAAACAAATGACAAAAAATTTAAATGATTTACAAACATGTAGCTGAATCTTTGTAATATAATTGGTGACAGTACTAACAAATAGTACTAATCTATGCTCTTTATTTCTTCAAATTAAAATCAACAAATGTATAAACATTCAATTTATGGATAAATTAATACTTTGATAAAAACAATGTAAACTATAAACTTGCTTAGTACAGTGAAAAGTTTTTCCTTAAAGAATAGAAGCTAAACTAATTGAATTTATGAGTGTTAGTGATTTCATTGTGATTACTTGATTCTTAATATTGTCTCAGGCAATATACCAATAAAACTGTTTATGAAAGCAAATGAGCAACTTGTAAGTAGTGGTTTGCTGACTTCAGTTTAAAAACTAGTAGGAAGCTGGGGTACATTAGAGGTAACAAAACGTATTTTATTCTCAATATTTTACCTTAGCTTTGGATGTAGTGTTTTAACTTCCTGTTAAACCTAATGCTAAATTAACTAACAAAACAAACCAAGGGAATTTCTCATGAATATAGGATAATAAATAATCCATTTCAATGTCTAAGGTTCAATTTGTAAAAGGCAAAAAACAAACCCACCACCTTAAAAAGTAAATTATGAAAAGAAAAAAAAAATCAAACAGCAGACAAGCCATATCATATCATTAAGATGTTACCTAGCCAGGCGCCGGTGGCTCACACCTGTAATTCTAGCTACTCAGGAGGCTGAGATCTGAGGATCACGGTTCAAAGCCATCCTGAGCAGGAAAGTCCGTGAAACACTTATCTCCAATAAACTCTCAGAAAACTGGAAGTTGCGCTGTAGCTCAAGTGGTAGAGCGCTAGCCTTGAGCTGAAGAGCTGAGGGACAGCGCCCAAGCCCAGAGTTCAAGCCCCACGACTGACTTAAAAAAAAAAAATAAATAAAAAAAAATAAAGGTGTTACCTAGTTTGTAATTCTCCAAAATCTAAAAAGTAACTGTATGAACAAAAGCAAATTGTGAATCAAAAGCATAAAAGAGAAATAAGAGTTCATAGGGATAAAACAGACAAAGGGAAAAAACAGAGGATCTTTTTTAAAGATGACATTGAAAACCAAATTTGAAGCAGTATAAAAAAAAGCATAAAATAAGCATAAACAAAATGTAGGTGTTATTAGTATGGTCCCACTACACACAAAAAAAGAAGGCTGTAACCTCGGAGAATAAAATGAAATTTAAAAAATACTGTTCTTATAAAAACAAGATTGATGGGCTGGGAAGGTGGCTCAGTGGTAGAGCGCTTGCCTTGAGCTGAATTGCTCAGGGACAGGACCCAGGCCCAGAGTTCAGGCCCACAACTGGACCCAAAAAAAAAAAAAAAAAAAAAACAAGATTGATTTTATTAGGCTGTTCCTTCCAAAGATAACAAGTAACATTCTGGTAAGAAACTTGCATTGTTCTAATTCTATGTCTCCATGATCCATTTTTTGTTAGTTTGTTTTTGTTTTTGTGGGTTGTGGGGATTGAATTCTGGGCCTGAGCACTGTCCCTCACCTCTTCAGCTCAAGGCAAGCACTCTACCACTTGAGCCACAGTGCACTTCCAGTTTTCTGAGTGGTTTATTGGAGATTAGAGTCTCACACACTTTTCCTGCCTGGGCTGGCTTTGAATCATGATCTTTAGATTTCAGCCTCTTGAGTAGCTAGGATTACAGGCTTGAGCCACCAGCTTATGGTACAGTTTTTTATCTAGGGCATTTGAATTTTCTGTATTAGTTAAAATAGATTTAAATATAAAAAACAAAAGTTAACAAAGTATTATCTGAAGCTTCCTTAAGTATATGAAAAACTCTGTGCATGGTTTATAACTGTGAGCTCTGTCCTGCTAATGAATTTATAATGTTGACACTAGCAGAGTGAAACACTTTCCTGGATGTACTTTCTTACCTTGTATCAACCTATAAATTAATTTCTTGAACTGATTACAGAATGCCTTTCCAGGTGGTGTTTCTCTGATAGAACGCTGACTGATTAACAAATGTATGGAGAACATACAGGTAATGAGACTGAACAATGCCAGAGAGTTGTAATCATATTTGAACTGAACAGGAGAGAGGTAATCAACTTCATGATGGCCTAAGTTTTAAAAATGGTTTTAAAAAAAAAGCCCTAAGTCAGCTCTAACCGTTTGTGAAATATGTGAAGCAAAGTGTGATTATGAAAAATTAAAAAAATGAGAATGCTTAGTGAAAATTAAAATTAAAAACAACATTTAGAAGTGAAAAATCACTAATGAGATTTTACAATGTGTTGGAAATAAAGAAACATAAATTAATATATTCAAACTAATATATAGACATTGGTAAATAAAAAACGTATGAACAGAGACTGTAGGAATTTAGCCTGAGAGAAAAATAACTCTTACATGGAGTAGGAATTTGTAGCTTCAGAAGATAAAAGAGATAGGAAGACATTATTTGAAAAATTAACAGTCAGAATTTTTGTAAGTCATTGAATTATATTAGATATGTACTTAAACCAGAGATATCACATGGCTGCTCACATAGGGTACCACAACTATGTAGGATGTTAGGAAGGTGAAGACTAAAATATCAGTAACTTTAAATGGTTCTTGTAAGAAAATTTGAAAAGACTTAATCAATAAGACAATATACTATTGTAAAAAGCAAAATCAGATGTAACAAATTAAACATAAAATAAATAAAATGGAGGAACCAAACAAAATAATGGTAAAAAAATGAAGTAGAAATGACCCAATAGAGAAAAATAGCTATGCAGACTGTAGCTATAATTAACTAGCTGTGCATGGTTTTGGTAAAATAGAATAAAATTTATAATAATGGGCAACATGTGAAAATACTAAAAGCTTAAAATGTAATAAAAATATTCATTTCAACAAATGTAACAACTGAGAAAAATAATACCAAACTGATACAGGAAGAAACTTATTCAGGTATCTTTGGTTTTTAACCAGTTAAGAAAACAAATTCATCATTATCTAATTCATTATAATCAAATTGCCCACAGGTAATTTCAGCCCATTATGTACTAACTACTATCAGATTTACTGTCCTGTCTTAACAATTAGAAAAGCAGTTAAACAATAGACTTCAGACCTAGAATAATAAGCAATGCAAAACAACTTTTAATAAACCCACAAATGAGGTAAATCCTAAATCAGTTTTGGGGAAAATTTTTTTCTAAACCTATCCTGTACTTCATTATTAAAAATTATAGTTATTATACTTTATTGAGATACAAAACTGGAGGCAATGCTTAGTTATTTGTAGTATAGGAAATGGTAAATGATGTGAAAATAAAAAAGTAAAAAAATGTCAAGATTAAAAATATGAGAAGACATTGGGGAGCTCTATGTGGAGTCTTTTGAGGAACCTCCATACTGCTTTCCAAAGTGGTTGAACAAGTTTACATTCCCACCAACAATGAAGTAAGGTTCCTTTCTGTCCACATCCCCTCCAGCATCTGTTGTTGTTAGAGTTCTTGATTTTTGCTGTTCTAACTGGAGTGAGGTGATATCTCAATGTTGTTTTGATTTGCATTTCTTTTATGGCTAGGGATGTTGAACATTTCTTCATGTGTCTATTGGCCATCCTTCTTTCTTCTTCAGAGAAGCTTCTCTTTAAGTCTTTCGCCCACTTACTTATTGGGCAGTTGTTTCTTTGAGGATTTGTTGTTGGGTGGTTTAATTTTTTGAGTTCCAAGTATATTTTAGATATGAGACCCTTGTCCGTTGTATGGCTAGTAAAGATCTTCTCCCAGTCCGTGGGCTTTCTATTGATCTTGCTAGCTATGTCATTTGCCCTGCAGAAGCTCTGCAACCTTATACAATCCCATTTGTCCAGCCTTTCTTTGATTTGTTGTGTTTCCGGGTCTTTATTCAGAAAATTTCGGCCTGTGCCAAGGAGACCCAGGGTTTCTCCTATTCCATCCTGTAATGTTTTCAGAGTGTCTGCTTTGAGTTCAAGGTCTTTGATCCATTTGGAGTTGATTCTGGTGCAGGGTGATATATAAGGATCTAGCTTTAGTTTTCTACATGTAGTTAACCAGTTTTGCCAGCACCATTTACTGAAGAGGCTGTCTGTCTTCCATTCTATTGTTTTAGCTCCCTTATCGAAGATTAGATGGCTATAGGTCTGTAGGTTCATTTCTGGGTTTTCAATTCTATTCCATTGGTCCTGAGGTCCGTTCTTATGCCAATACCAAGCTGTTTTGATTACTATGGCTTTATAGTAGAGTTTGAAATTTGGTACTGATATTCCTCCAGCAGTGTTCTTTCCGTTGAGGAGCGTTTTTGCTATTCGGGGTCTTTTATTGTTCCATATGAATTTTTGGATTGCCTCTTCTAGAGCTCCCCAATGACCCAGCAATCCCACTTTTGGGCATTTACCCAAATGATCACAAACAAGGCCACACTAAAGCTACCAGCACAACTATGTTTATTGCAGCATTATTTACCATAGCTAAGACATGGAACCAACCCAGATGCCCCTCAGTAGATGAATGGATCAAGAAGATGTGGTATATATACACAATGGAATTCTATGCCTCCATCAGAAAGAATGACATTTCCCCATTTGTTAGGAAATGGAAAGGCTTGGAAAAAATTATATTAAGTGAAGTAAGCCAGGCCCAAAGAAACATAGGTCCCATGGTTTCCCTTATTTGCAATATCTAGTATAGGTATGAGTCAAGCGGAAAAAGTCAAATAATGTGATGTTAGGAAAACGAAACCTCAAATATGTATTTTAATGTTTTTGTTTCTTTCATGCATGTGTTTCTAACGCATTTATAATATTATCTCTTTGTTGCTTTGTATGTCCCTCCCCCACAGTGTAACCCCCGCTTTCACTATATTTGATGTCAGTATAACATGTGGAGGAGATGGGGACAAACAAGTCGTTTAAGGATTCAGGTGGACCTGTTGCAACAATGAGAAGTACAAAATGTCATGTCAAAACCAGCTTTACAATGTCGGGGGGGGGGGGGGGGAAGGGGGGGTATGATTGGGTGGGAGGGAGGGGGGAGGCTGGGAAGGGAGGTGAAGGGTAAACAAAGGAGGAGGCTGCAATGCTTGGTAAGAAATGTATGCATTATCCTGCCCATGTAATTGTAACCCCTCTGTACAGTATGTTCTCAAATAAAATAAAATTAAATTAAAAAAAAAAAAAAAAAAAAAAAAAAAAAAAAATAAAAATATGAGAAGACAAACCTTCCAATATCCACCAAATATTAAGAATATTAAATATATAATTTTTTAAACAAATTTAAAAACTAACATGCTTCCTTAAAAGGTATAAATTATTCAAGTTTAATGAAGAATTAGGTAAAATATTATTCTATTTAATTTTTCTATCTTAAACATCTTTGAATCCAAAAGGTATGACTGATGAATCTGGAAAAGGGCATACTGACCTTTGGCTATTAAGACAGGAAATTTTGAGGAAAGTATGTCCATATTTCTTTTGCTGTGTTTATGCAACAAATACATTTTTATAAAGTTTACAAAGAGGGTCAGAAATCTTGAAGAGATTTCCTAATATGAGCAATGATTGAAATATGAGCAATGATTGAAAAATAGATTTACCTTAAGTGATCTGACTGAATAGAGAAATTTTTTCTTCCTTAAGTGAGATTCTAATTAATTTTACTCTATGACCCTCGATTGCCACGTTTTGTGAGACATTAAATAGGAACTTTTATTCATTTTTGTCTGTTGTGAGCTTGAACCTGAAGCCTGGATGCTGTCCCTGATCTCTCAGGGCTAGAGCTGTACCACTTGGAATCACAGGGCTAGAGTTCTACCACTTGGAATCACAGCTCCACTCCAGTTTTCTTGTGATTAATTAGAGATAATCTCACTGGCTTTGATACCTGAGCTGGCTTTGAACCATGATTCTCAGATCTCAGTCTCCTGAGTAGCTAGGGTTACATGCATGAGCCACCAGTGCCTGGCAACAGAGGAACTTTTATATGTCAAAATATTTGCACTTAATCAGAATAAGTGACATTGGAAGTGTGGTTTGATTTGGAATGTAGCTAGCACAGCCTCCTTTCTGAAATTTGGTTCTGCTACAGATGAAGCCTCGCAAGAATTAAGAATATGTTAACTATGACTGTTTTCACAACAGAAAAGTAACTATATAATTCAGTATATTTTACTGGGCACACAGAATGGAAACCAAGTCAAGTATACTTTCAAAAAGTTAACCTGGAACTTCCCAATTACACTGTTTTGATTCTATTATTCTACCTGGAGACAAGGGTCTCCATTGGTCCTACTATCAGAAGGTTTTATACTATGGATGTCTGTTCTTTTAGGGTCTGTTTTAGATATTATTCCCAGTTCACAGCATTACAAAGCCAGGCATTTTCTCTTCTCTCTTTCCAGCTACTCCTTTTTCCAGCTACTCCTCTGAGCTAACACCCAAAAGAGAAGGGAGAGGCTGGGAATGTGGCTTAGTGGTAGAGTGCTTGCCTAACATGCATGAAACCCTGGGTTATACATCAAGATGATTTGTGGCCTCCAGTCCCCTCTCCCCCCCCACCACTCCACCCAGTTAGAGGACACAAAACCCTGAAAAGAGACCAACTATGCTACCACCAGCCGATGGCTTATCAGAAGGTGCTGCTAGCTCAGTCCCATTTCTCTCAAACCCTGCTTTGTCTTTGTACACTAAATAAATCTCTGCTGGATGCTAAAAAAAAAGTTAAACAAATTTTACTTTAAAAATAAACAGCATATCACATACAGCTTTAGCCTTTTATTTTTGTATCTTGATACTCATGTATTGTTTATGAATTTTTATGAGTCATGATAGCCTAGATTATTTTAATAAATGTTGGTACCATTTAAGAAAGTACTCATAAAGTAGCATGTTGAATTAAAACCCTTTTATACAACTACTTACAAATAATTTAAAAAAAAACTGTTGTTAAATGACAGTTTAAGCCACCTTTTTAACAACAGTTAAGGTAGCTTAAACAACTTCTGGAAACTAAACCAAAGAGCAAAGTGGCAACAGTATAGGTACCTTGTGAGGATTCCATTCTTGAATAGCAGTCAGTTTCTCCTATGGTTTATATGATCTTTCCTGTATGTCAGTGAAAGTAAAGGGTGGAGAAGAGAGACAGTGAAATAGAGAGATACCAGGTGTATCTCATGAGAGCACCAGATTTTGCATAAAGTCTTCACTTTCATGGTTTCATCTAAGCCTAACAACCTCTAATAAGTTGGATCTACAAACACCATCACCTTGGCATTTAAAGTGTAAGTGTACATATCTGAGTAAGGTGTATAGTCCAGTCCTAACACTTCCAGAAGTGCTATATAACCACTATAAAAAATGAGAAAAGATGTGAAATGAAGGTAGAACTACTAGAAAGGTAGGGTGATAATAGTTGATGATCATTATTCTTTGGATTATAAAAGGAGTTAGATCAGAGCCCACAATCTAAAACTTCATCAGTATTTATTGTCAGAGAAAATTTCCCTTGTCTAACTTATAGAGAGACCAAGATCCGGAAAGGTTAGACAAGGGAATTTTTCACTGTAAGCAGTACTTTCTCTTGGTACTTAATTGAAATAAGTATTTCAAACAAGTATCTACAGATCTCATTTAGAATGTGGTAATCACTAGACATAATCAGGCCTATATAGCATTTGGGAAGAAAGGAACTATCCAATGTAAGTAGATTGTAAAAGAGACCAAGTAGACAAGGACAGAAGTTAACCAACAGCTCTCAGTGGACTCAGACTAACCTAATATAGAAGCAATATATTTCAGCTTTTAGAACCTAGACAATTGAAACAGAGACCTGATGCTTTCCATGCCAACTGATTGACTTGAAAACTAAATGTTCAATAGATAAATAAACCTAACAGTGGAAATGCCATTTTCTTACCAACTTTTCTATTGTTTTATAAAAATTAATACTGCAACATACTTACATTTTGCACTAAAGGAAACAGAAATCCTAAAAGCTATCTTAATTTTATTCCATATTTAAAATAAATAAAATCCAGGATATCTGGTGACATTGTGCAAATTGAATGAAAAAAAAAAACTATCAGATTATGGTTATTTCAAGAGTAAAAGTCATTACAGAACTAAATCCTAAACAGGACAGAATTGTGTACACAGTATACCTGAGACTCTACTTGTGACTTTCTCTGTAACATACTAAATCCATGTCAGTGTCCAATATTAATTAAAAAAATAAAATATATCAGAGACATGGTCTGCCACAATCAGAAAAGAATTTCAGATTGTGAAGCATTTTCTTTTTTCTTTTACAGTGCCTCGAGATTGTGAAACTATGTAAACAGTAATAAAGCACAGAATAACTTGCTGATCTCTGAATCTCTGGGAAGTACAGATGAATTCTTTGTTGCCAATTACAGTTCCAAATATTTACTGCGTTTAGATTTTAGCTGGGGTACATTGAAGGATTATGGCCAAAATAAAAGCAAGACCAAAAAGGACAAAAGAGATTTATAAGGACTAACAAGCAATTCTGATTATATGAATTTAAAACAAAATATACTTGGTTTTCAATCTGTGACTCTAAGAGAGTGAGGTGACATGACAAATAGATCTGGCATTGCTTGTTTTGTGAACCATTCTACATATTAGAATTCCTTGGGCAAAAAACAAAAGCTGCAGTAGACTTGGGACCATAAAAGAAAATAAATTTAGCCTGTAGTATTTATAATAAGAGAGAAAGAGATGTTCTGTCTACTACTTTAACTACCCTTGGGAAATAAATACATAAAAAGGCCCTGAGTACTTAGTATGGGATTAAAGTGTTCCCAATCAGGGGGTGTTTTTGTAATTATTCAACACATCTGAATGTTGCTGAGTATCTTAAAGGTCAAGCTTATATTCATCAGACAGATTTAAAAATTGACAATATTGGAAGCAGAAAGAAGAGAGGAAAAAGAAATGTCTGTCATTAGATGTAGTGAAACCTTCAATATATACATATATATACACACACATATATATATGTATACATATATATATATACACACACACTGAAGAAAGTGAAGGTATATTTAATATAAACAAACAATCATGTGAGATCCTGGAAATCCACATTTATCTTCCAGGTGAGATATTTTAAGTAGTAACAGTTAAAAGAGTGGGATAGTGCAAGTAGGTGGACTGTGTAGATAAATCACATCATTCTATTTTACTTACAAGTAATGCTACAATTGCCTATAAATATGTGCTTCTAAAATAACGTACGTTCATGTTAGAAAAGTTTGGAAATAAAACAAAATGAAAGGACCGACATAAATGTCACATTCAAAACCCTATTGAACCCTATTGTGCCTTATTATTTATCACAAAAATCAGTTCCTAGAGTTTTGAAAATTTACTATTATATGTTATACTATAACCATTATTATGATTTGTATGCTGTTTCCAGTACTAACTATGTCAGTCTTATTTGCATATCCATTATAAAAAGGAAGAAATCAAAGATGAGAGTTTAGATTTTTTTCACCTAAGATATCTGATAGCCCTCTTTACTCAGGTGTCTAAATGTAAACCAATGACCATCTATACTATCATATTGATAGTTAATTTAGGATAATATCCAGTAAGGAGAATTATTGACTAGAATGTTGAAGATTTTTAGTACTCGATATATTTACCTAGTATTTATCCTGTTTTGTTCAGAAGTATAGAATAAACTAAAAGTTCATTTTGCTTTCTAGCTATAAAAATTAAATTAAGGAAAAAATAAGATTTTTTCCCAAAAATATAATGCATTTTCTATTTATTTTTTTTGGCGGGGGGGGGGGGGGGGAGGGTATGTCCTGGAGCTTGAACTCTGGACTTGGGAGCTGTCCCTGAGTTTTTGTGCTCAAGGCTAGTGCTATACCACTTGATGCTCAGCTCCACCTCCTGCTTTCTGATGGCAAATTAGAGATGAGAGTCTCTAAACTTTTCTGACCAGGCTTGCTTTGAACTGTAATCCTCAGATCTCAGCCTCCTGAGTAGCCAGGTTTATAAGAATGAGACATCAGTGCTAGGCACATAATGCAATTTTTTATTGTTGGGTAATTTTTTATTTCAATGATTTTTTTTCATTTCAATGATTTTTTTATTTCAATGAATTTTTTATTTCAATGATTAACTTTGCTAGAAAATTTTATTTTTCAGTTTGCTAAAGGGAAGGAGGCAGGGAGATAAATGGAGAGAGATAGGGAAGGAAGGAGGGTAGAAAGCATGGAAGGAAGGAAGGAAGGAGGAAGGAAGGAAGGAAAGAAGGAAGGAAGGAAGGAAGAAAGGAAGGAAGGAAGGAAGGAAGGAAGGAAGGAGGGAAGGAAGGAAAAAGAGTAATTTTTCTCAGGAAATAAGTCACTTAGGAAGATGTATGGCCACTGAGGACAGGAGAAAACCAGTGCTGTTGTGGAAGCCCATCAATAAAATCTGAAGTCACTAGTTCTTGACTTGATGGAATAAGACAGAAACTAATGTTCATATTGCCCAATACCACATCTAGCAACAATGACCAGCAAACAAATATGCCTTCCACCAACTACTGAGTTACCCTTTACATAGTGTTAGTAGTATAGTAAATCTGAAGATGATCTGTACAGGAAGATGTGGTTAGGTAAAAGGTAAATATATGTCATTTACAAAAGGAATGTGAGCATCTATGCATTTTGCTTATATTTAAGGTATCTTAGAAAGAATACTGAGAGACCACTTGCTTGAATTTCTTTTTTGGGGGGAGGGTCCGGTCTTGGGGCCTGAACTCTGGGCCTGGGAGATGTCCCTCAGCTCTTCAGCACAAGGCTACCACTTGAGCCACAGCGCCACTTCCAGCTTTTTGTTTTCTGCTTATGTGGTGCTGAGGAATCGAACCCAGGGCTTCATGCATGCAAGGCAAGTGCTCTACCACTGAGCCACCTTCCTAGTCCCACTTGCTTGAATTTCTATAAAGAATTCCTAAAAATGTTCTTAATGTTGTATCTTGTTTTTATCTGTTTTACATATTCAAGACTAAATTATTGAAGTTAATTGAAGGCATGTTTTTCATAAAATTACCATTAGTTGCTACATTTAAAGAGTGGTAAGTATGGATTAAAAAAAAGAGAAAATTATGTTCTCTAGCTCAAATAAGCTCTGTGAAAAAAGCCGGTAGCAAAATTATGTACAAGTTATTAACAAAGACAAATTAAAAGAAGTTATTCAATTTTTGCAGAGGGTTTTCATGATAATGAAAATATCCAAAGTTTCATTAGGCAGGAAAAATAAGTTCAAAGATGTACAGCAAAGCAATGACAGTTAATAATGATATATTGTGATCATTTAAAAAATGCTATGTGTACTCATTACAAGTGGGATAACTGAGACAGGCAACTGTGGTTTATGCCAGTAATATTAGCTACTCCAGAAGATGAGATTTGAGGATCAAAGTTCTAAACCAGCTTGAGCAGAGACGTTTGTGAGACTTTATCTACAACCAACAAGCAAAAAGCCAGAAGTGGAGAGATGGCCCAAAAGCCAGAAGTAGAGAGCACTAGCCTTAAAAAAAAAAAAAAAAAGCCATGTGAGAGCATGAGGCCACAAGTTGAATCTTGAGCATCGTCAAAAAAAAGAAAGAAAGGTCTGGGAAGGTAGCTCAGGGGTAGAGCGCTTGCCTTGCATGCATGAGGCCCTGGGTTCGATTCCTCAGCACCACATAAGCAAAAAAGAAAAAAGCCATTGTTTCCACCACAGTATAACCCCTGCTTTCACTGTATTTGATGTCGGTAATTTTTGGAGAGGAAGGGGAAAAACAAGTCGTTCACTGTATTTGATGTCGGTATAATTTGTGGAGAGGAAGGGGAAAACCAAGTGGACCCTTTGCAACAATGAGAAGTACAAGTTGTCATGTCGAAAACGAACTTTACAATTTTGGTGGGGGGGGGTGGGGGGAGGATTGGGTGAGGGGGGGAGGCTTGGAAGGGATGGAAAGGGTAAACAAAGGAGGAGGCTACAATGCTTGATAAGAAATGTACTCACTATCTTGCCCATGTAATTGTAACCTCTCTGTACAGTTTTTTCACAATTAAAAAAAAAAAAAGAAGAAGAAGAAGTTAGACAGAGCAGGTTTTCAGACAGAATAGACCGGATTTTATTCTCAGTCCTATAATTTGCTGTTTAAGTAATCTTAAACAAACTCTTTAGCCTTGAATTTTGATTGTCCTGATTATAGAAAACAATGAGTAACTTTAATACTATAAAAAGAAGTGCCTGGTAGAAAATACACTTAGGCATGATGCAGTTGCTAGTAACACGACAAGTCTGTTCCACTTTTGGCTTTTTGCTGGTTAATTGAAGAAGAGTGTCTCATGGGCTTTTCTGCCTGGGCTAGCTTTGAACCATGATTCTCAGCTCTCAGCTGCTTGAGTAGCTAGAATTACAGGTTTGAACCACCTGCACCTGGCCAATCCTGTGATTTATGACAATAGACTCATTATTCTATCTCTGACAGTCACTAGCTATAGTTGCTACCAATCATGAGTACTTTCTTTTAAGTGGATTCAGAAAATAGAAAGTGATCTATTTCTAGCAGAATGTGGTGTTCACAGCTGTATTGCTGTAATGAGAAGGTCGGAAAGTACTGCTTACAGTAAAGCTATTTATGCAGCTCTCCCTGCTACTAGGGACCCTGTTAACATCAAGCTGGGAGCAAGACAGCAAACCCTGATCATCTCATTTCATGTTGGCCTGTGCAGTGAATTCCACCTCTGCACTGTCTTTTCCCAGTTTCAGTGAGGGTTAATTGACAAATAAATGTCTTTATATTTATGACATACAGCAAGAAGTTTTGATGAAAGTTTTCTTTCATTCTGAAATTATTGCTGAAGAAGTTCAGTTAATTAACATATTTCACTCAGCTACTGTTTGTGGGTAGTAAGAACAACTGTCCTGTATTCTGGGTGAATCTGGAAAAACAAAAAACCAAAATGATAAATAAAAATAATAATGGTAGTTGGCTGAAGATATAGTTCAGTGGTATAGCTTTTACCTAGTATGCAACAGGTGAAAGATTGGATTTCAGCTTTTAAACCTCTGGAATTTCTCATCAATGGTTATGTTGTACTTTTTCTTTTCCTTTCAGAGCTTTACTGACTTGAACATAGAGATAAAGGAGACAACACAGAGACTGGGCTCCAATGAGCTTCAGGAATCCCATATTGTTGCACTTTCTACTCCTATGAAATTAGTGCATACATAAGCTCACTAACTTTTGAACCTTCACACAATAAATGTCATACATTGCCATATGTCTCCAATAATTTTTCAAGATACCTTTTAATCAGGAGCTAAGAATAGGACGCTGGCATAAAGAAGACTGAGCTAGTCAGACAGCAGAGCACATGTTGCCTCTTGACTTGCATGACCCAGCAGATGAGATTCGCCTCTTCCACTTTCCCATTTTTCTACTTTACTGCAAGGGTTTTACTGAACTATAATTCAGTCTCTTTGCTTATGATAATTTTGTGGGACTGAACATGAAGAATGACTCTGATCCTCTTATGCATACATTAACACAGAAACATACATTCACAGCTTAGATTTCAATTATGAAACAGAGGTAACTAAGAAGATTATCTTAGGGTAAGGGGCAGGGAAATATATCACCATACCCCTGAAGTTCATTTTTCATTTTCTAGAAGGATATAGTAAGCTGGACATCACCAGAATTCCAATGAAATTGTCATCTTTTGATATCAATACACATATTGATAGGAGCATATAACATGGAATATTAATTTGCCCTTAATAAATCTCCCCAAATGAAGAGTCAAAAATTTGAATGAAGGTACTTCATTGTAGAAGTGATAAGAACAGAGGTTATGGGAAATATTGGTGATAAAATATGTGTTTATGAGACTTTTCCACTGTGAATATTGATCCATTAGTCTATGTCAGTCATGGTTGATACAGACCTTGAGTTTGCTAACTCCTGGGCATTTCTAACCATGCCCTCCCTGAATGTATACAGCTTACTGTGACATGCACAGGAATCTGCACATGAATGATAAACCAGTGCTGATGTAGGAAGTAGTTGCATTGTTTGAACAAGTCAGTACCTGACAATACAATACAGAGTGAGGTACAAACAGTACCGTAAAGTGTACTTTCATCTATTCCTTCCTCAACTTTGATCTACCCATTATACAAAATTACTAATACTCCTTGGGAATAGATGGTCACAGCTTCTCAAATGATGTTTACAAGACCATAATTGATGTTTGTTTTCTATTCTTAATGCTGGATAATTAGACAAATTCTTGCTCTTTCTATGGTGAAAGAGATAATCTGAGGAAATTTACCTTCAGATCATGTCAGTGATTGGAATCCTGGAGAAACAGCAGTATCTGATAGATTTATTTTGGGTCTCTGCTGGTGCTTTTAACACTGGTAATAGAAAAATTAACCAATAGGTAATTAACCAATAGGTAATAAGAAATTACCTATAGGTAATAAGTAGATGAAATTTATTAATAAAAGTGAACTTAAGTTTTGGGCCTCATGCATGTTCTCCATACTTATTACCAGAAAATTTCTGTTCATGGAAGTATTATGCATGATGACTGATCTCAGTGATCACCAAGGATAGAGATTCATTACCATGCATAGGTATATCACTCTCCATACATAATAATAAACCACTATGCAGTTTTTCTGAAGAAGACACCTTCAAGTTAATAAGACAGAAGCACTCATATACTCATGTCAGTAATATTCCAAAACCACACCAAAAAGTTAAGACATTCATATTTGTCCATTGTTCTACTTGAGGCCTTTACTCAACCACTTCTTCCTCTGTACACAGAGGACTGCTCAAAAATCTGTAATATTGTTTCTCCTATCCCTGCCTGTCATCATAGGACTGTTACTTAAGGCTTGTAGTAACATCTTGATCTGCCAAGACCTTGAGATTGGCCATATTTTCTTCCCAATAATAAAAGAACACTAATGAAGTAACAGACGAGATGAAGTAAGATATTGAGATGAGAAAGGAAATTGATATGAAAATGGGAAGCCCGAGGGTTTGTTTGTTATGATTAACACATGAAATATCCCTGAAAAGATCATTGTTGAAACCTTGGTCAATAATTGCTAGACCTATTTTGGAAGATTCTAGAAATTTTAGCACACAGAACCCAGCTAGAATAAGTAGGTTTCAAGCTAGAGGCCAATCTTTGAGGACACATCTGTCTCCCTCTTTGCTTTATTGTCTACCATTAGTTAAGCTGCTGTGCTCCAGCACCATGGTGTAGAAGCAAGATATTGGCTAACCATGTACCTCTGTAGCCATAAACCAAAATAAATTGCTCCTCCATTAAATTGTCTCACGTATATGTATAATAAAATACAACTCAGATTTCCTCATACCATCTGAATCTCCAAAGAGACCAACTTTCAAAAATAATGTAGCATTTTTCCCAGGTATATAAGTGTTTTAATCTGAACATTTGTATTTTTCCTAAATTCACTGTTGAAACAGTCTTAGAGATGATAACAAGGCTATCTCCACTGAGCACCAGATTGAATCCCTGCCTAATATAATATAGGAAAGGAAGAAGTAAAACACACTCTCATATCTACTTGAAAAAAATATATAATTGGATAACTGATGCTACTCTTTTAAGAATTACTGTAAAGCCACAATAGTCAAAACACCTTAATATTGGTGAAAGAGTAAATTGGTTCATAGGTTAGCTAGCTAACATACAGCCTTATGAACATATGATCAACTCATCTTCTGGAAGTGAACTATGACGATTCAACAAAACAGTCTTTTCAACAACTGGTCCTGGAAAAAGCCAGGCATGATAATGCATACTTGTACTCTCTTTTACAGGGGTGGCAGAGTTCTGTAGGAGTATGTTTTCCTCCTGGGGAAAAATAAGACTCCCATCTCAACTAATAAGCTTGTGTGGTGGTGGTGCACAGTACTATGATTCCATCTACTAGGGATTCTATAGGTACACAGATTGTAGCCTAGGCTGGCTCCAAGCAAAAAGTAAGACCTTTATGTATTTTAGAAAATAAATAAATGGCCAAAGGGATGGAAGTATAGCTCAAATGACTGCTCTTGTCTACACAGTACAAGGTTTTAAGTTAAAATCCCAGGACCACAAAAAAAAGTAAAATATATGCACATTTTATGCCTAAAATGGCTCAAGAAATGAGATGTATAGAGTGCCAGTGCATGGAAACTTGATCTTATTGAAAGGTTTTGAATCTACATAACCAATTTAAGGTTATTATAATTATTGTACAGAAGAAAATGGAGGGTCAACAATGCATCTACATAACTGTCTGAGACACCAGAGCTTTAGAATTTTACCTAATAGTCCAGGCCTATAGACTCACACTAAGGGTGCCATAATTGTACAGAAATTTGGGGCAGAGAGGAAAATTATGGGCAGCCTGCTTAGAAGACACATTTGCAGCTGCGACCATCACGACAGCCAGAGAGAGTATGGACAAAGTCACCAGAGAAGAATGCATGGGGTTTTTCATTCACTTCCAGCATAAACTGCATGAGCGGAGAGTCACAACTGCTAGTCACAGAAAGATGCAGATCACGGATGCAGATTGCAGATGGTCCAAAACACCAAAAGTCATTCTTGTATGACACTATTTTCATTGCACTTTATTATACTTTGTGAATCACTGAAAGAAGTAAGAGATTCATTAACTCAGAACAATTTTTTACAATTCTTTTTGGGTCTTTTGAACTGTTCAGTTTCTAGCTTTCCCAACTCCCTGAATAACAAATTACTTTTCGTAGTTCAGTGAATTTACCGTTAAAAAAAATGTTGTCAAGGTGATACACAGAGGGGTTACAGTTCCCTAAGTAAGGTAGTGAGTTCATTTCTTGTCGAACTTGTTATCCCCTTTCTCCTATCTCCCACTTCCTCTCCCCGCATGCCCCCCTCCAATTGTGAAGATAATTTTCAACATATTGTCTTGTGAGTATCACTGTTGCATTAGTTCCCCTTTTGTCCGTGGCTCACTGTTTTGTTATTTCCTATCCCTTCCCTAATTCAGATAAACGTATAGCAGGGTACCAAAATCAAATACAGTGACAACAGGGGATAAAACATAGGAGGAAAAATACAAAAGAAAGAAGAAATTACATAGTACATTAAGAACAACAACAGCAAAGAAAAACCTCTTGTGCCCATGTCTTGGAG
Organism: Dipodomys spectabilis; assembly: GCF_019054845.1. NCBI lineage: Eukaryota > Metazoa > Chordata > Mammalia > Rodentia > Heteromyidae > Dipodomys > Dipodomys spectabilis. Next base: position 10,332,364 of record NW_024871113.1, on the reverse strand, counting down.
TTCATTTTACTTAGCATCATCTTATAGGGTCATATATACATAGCTATTGAGCTAGTCGGCTCATCTGCTAGAATTATCCTAGACATATACTAATTATTACAAATGAGGGAAACCATGGGACCTATGTTTCTTTGGGTCTGGCTTACTTCACTTAATATGACTTTTTCCAAGTCTTTCCATTCTTTACAAATGGGGCAGTGTCATTCTTTCTAATGAAAGCATAGAATTCTATTTTCATGATCTGTTCATCTATTCAAGGGCATTACTTTTTGTATTCTTATTCAGACTCAGCACTAAGTATTTTTTTTTTTGCCTGTAAATGTTTTGTTGAAATTACTTCAGTATAAAAATATAAATCAAAGATATCACCTCACTCCAGTTAGAACAGCAAAAATCAAGAACTCTAACAACAACAGATGCTGGAGGGGATGTGGACAGAAAGGAACCTTACTTCATTGTTGGTGGGAATGTAAACTTGTTCAACCACTTTGGAAAGCAGTATGGAGGTTCCTCAAAAGACTTCACATAGAACTCCCCTATGACCCAGCAATCCCACTTTTGGGCATTTGCCCTAATGTTTACAAACAAGACCACACTAAAGCTACCAGCACAACTATGTTTATTGCAGCATTATTTACCATAGCTAAGATATGGAACCAACCCAGATGCCCCTCAGTAGATGAATGGATCAAGAAAATGTGGTATATATACACAATGGAATTCTATGCCTCCATCAGAAAGAATGACATTGCCCCATTTGTTAGGAAATGGAAAGGCTTGGAAAAAATTATATTAAGTGAAGTAAGCCAGGCCCAAAGAAACATAGGTCCCATGGTTTCCCTTATTTGCAATATCTAGTATAGGTATGAGCCAAGCGGAAAAAGTCAGAGAATGTGATGTTAGGAAAACGAACCCTCAAATATGTATTTTAATGTTTTTGTTTCTTTCATGCATGTGTTTCTAACGCATTTATAAGATTATTTCTTGGTTGCTTTGTATGTCCCTCCCCCACAGTGTAACCCCTGCTTTCACTATATTTGATGTCAGTATAACATGTGGAGGAGATGGGGACAAACAAGTCGTTTAAGGATTCAGGTGGACCTGTTGCAACAATGAGAAGTACAAAATGTCATGTCAAAACCAGCTTTACAATGTCGGAGGGGGGGGAGGGGGGGTATGATTGGGTGGGGGGGAGGGGGGAGGCTGGGAAGGGAGGTGAAGGGTAAACAAAGGAGGAGGCTGCAATGCTTGGTAAGAAATGTATGCATTATCCTGCCCATGTAATTGTAACCCCTCTGTACAGTATGTTCTCAAATAAAATTAAAAAAAAAAAAAACAAAAAAAAACAAAGGAGGAGGCTGCAATGCTTGGTAAGAAATGTATGCATTATCCTGACCATGTAATTGTAACCCCTCTGTACAGTATGTTCTCAAATAAAATAAAATAAAATTTAAAAAAAAAAATATGTAAATCAAAAGCTGGACGCTGGTGGCTCATGCCTGTAATCCTAGCTACTCAGGAAGCTGAGATCTGAGGATTGTGGTTCAAAGCCAGCCCAGGCAGGAAAGTCTGTGACACTCTTATCTCAATAAACCTCTAGAAAACCGGAAGTGATGCTGTGGCTCAAGCAGTAGAGCGCTCACCTTGAGCTGTAAGAGCTGAGGGACAGAACCCAGGCCCAAAGTTCAAGCCCCACTACCCACAAAAATAAAAAATTATATATGTTTATATAAATAAATCAAGTATATATAATCATAACCTTTTGAGTTTCTATAAATCTCTTATTTGCTCTGCCCAATTATTTCACAATGCCCTTACTGTTTATTCGGGTTTACATGTTTAAGAGTGACCAAAGAGTCATGATTGGTACTGTTCTAAGAGTTATACCATGGGCATTTCTACATTCTTAGAGTTCATTACTTCATACTTATTGTTATATATTGGACAGCATATATATTGGCTAAAATGGCTAAGATCAGGTGACATTATAATGACATGAAAACTACTCAAGAATAAAACTTATTACTTACTTGGTGATGTATGCGTAAGTTCTGGACTTTCCTATTAGGAAAAAAAAGTAGTTGTAAATTTTAAAATAAACACTTTGGTAAATGTATACAGAAGTATTGTACAAACAAATTCTGCTTCTATCTAGTCATGGTCTTAAATTTTAGCACTAACTAGGGCAGGGAGTACAGATCTGGAATTCCAGCACTGAGGAGGTCAGGTTAGAAAGATTACAAGTTCAGGCCTAGGCTATACAGCAAATCCAAAAATCAAAACCCAGCACTTATAAGAAAAAATTCTCACACTAAAGGGATAGATGTAGCTAAGTAGTAAAGCACTTGCTTCTCAGATGGGAAGTCATGATTGAAAGGAAATGACACACTAAAAATCTATAAATTCTTTTAAAACCATCTTTCTGAAATTAGAATTAAAGCAGCTTTTAAAATTTACAATGTTAGTCTTATTGTGTTGATACTAAATTTTAATGCAAATTGTTGACTAAATGAAAAACCACAAACTTATTTTCTTAAAGTGTTACAACAGCTCAGTAGAAAAGCAGGTAAAGTAGTAGGAGTAGATAACAGCTGGTGAAAGTGTAAGAAGTGACTTGGAGAAACAGAAGTCAGATGACATTGGACATTTATGACCCTCTTAAGTAGTTTGAACTTAATTTCAAATGCTGCAGAAATAATTTGAGGAAGAATACATACAATTCATTCTATGATTTATTCTTTTACAATTACTTTTTCCAGTGTCTTGAGGAAAATTTAAGTAGTTAAAAAAGCTATGAGTACAAAATTAAGGATATATTAATTTAAAAATCACATAGTGTCAGAATAGATTCTTAATTTTAAGAAATAATTAATTCAAAATAATTAATAATAAGTTTGTCCTTTCTCAATATTGTGTTAAGGTTTTCTGTGGATATGTTCATGAGAGACATTAATCTGCCATTTTCTTCTCATGTCTTTTCCTACTTGTGACATTAGAGTAATATTAACTTTGTAGACTGGGTTAAAAATAATTTAGCCTGCTATTATGAAAGAGATCACTGATGGTTTGCTTTCTAGATTAAATGTTTAATAGAATTAATTAGGAAACTCATCTTGACCTACATTTTTATTTGTGATGATTATTATAAATTATACTTGATTACTTTAATAAATATGAGAATACTCAGGGACAAAGGGTGAGCAAATGCAGCAGTGTTACTTTTTAGATACTATGTTGCTGAACTATCAAGCTTGTGGTGAGCCAGGAAGGGGAAAACTGGGAGAGATGGAAGGAAAGGAAACATTGTCAGAAAAGAAATGTACTCATTTCCTGACTTATGAAATGGTAAGTCTTCTATATATCACCTTAATAATAACAATAAAATTAATATAAAAATATCAGAGTATTGATTTGAACCTGATTGAGTTTTGGAAGACTATCAACGAATTGGCTCCAATCACCTAAATTACCAAATATGTCATCATAGGGTTAATTATAATATTCATTTTAAAGAAAATTTTGATGATAATTGGGGAGAGGTGTGCTAATATTTGCTAGGTTATCTCTCTAACATCTGAATCATACCCCATTCCTTTTGCCTTAGCTATTTTTCAAATGATGTGCCATATTTTTGTCTAGATCAGCCTGTACTCAGGTTTCTATCTATTCCTCCTGCATAATTGGGAATGCAGATACAGAACAAAATGCTCAGCTTATCGGTTGAGATTTGGTCTCTTTAATACTTGGTACTGTCTGTCATTGAACTTGGATATCCCATAATCAAGTAGCTGGGATCACAGGTGTAAGCTATAAAAGATGCACCAATTATGCCAGCTGTTTAAGTGCAAGGAAAATGACAGTGTTTGCCTCTTTTCTTTCTGATTTCTTCTACTTGCTGTTGTTCTTCTTGTTTTTGTTCCTCCCCCCCTCCTCCTCCTCCTCTTCCTCCTTCTCTTTTGTTTAACTCCTCTAGAGGTTAATCAATTTAGTGTATATTTCTGAAGAATCCATTTTTGTTTTATTGATTTTCTCTATTATGTACCTGTTCTAATCTCATTCATTTGCACTTAGATTTTTATTATTTGTTTCTGCATGGTTGCTTTAGGTTTATATTACTCTGATTTCTATGGTGATTGATTTTAAATATTTTTGCTATTAGATGTAAATTTTTCCATAACTGTCATTATCACTGCACCCAATATTTCAGAGAATTGTATATTGTAAAAATGTTTCTAAAATTTTTCTTGAATTTTCTTCCTTGAATCAAGTGACTTATAAATGTATTTTTATTCTCAAAATATCTGTAATTTTCCATCCATCTTTCCGTTATTGATTTCAAGTTTAATTTCAGTGTGATGCAAAATGAACTTAGTATTTTTACGCTCGTAAACTTGCTAAGTGTATTTATGGACCAATGTGTTGCATTTATGAATTATTGTGTTCTATCTAAATTAATGCCTTTTATAAAAATATGTATTCATGAGAAGAATACATAGTCTGCTGCTCTTTTGCGGTTTTTTGTTTTTTTAAGATGGCAAGAAAAAATTTAATGATAGGAGTTATACATAGATACAAATAAATATATTTATTTATACTTAATTAAGGGGGAGATTGTGTTTTGTTTTGAGAAAAAGTTTAACTCTATAGCCAGTCTGGCCTTAAAATGTGATCTTCCTCTGTCAGCCTCTTGAATGTTGAAATTATAGGCAGGCACCACCATACTTGGCTAAACATTACTAGGTTTCTATTTATTATTCTGTTTATTATTTGCCATTTATTTATGTATTTATTATTATTGTTTTATTTATTGTATTTATGTATTTATTCTCATTATTTCTTATTTCTTATTTACCTATTTATTCATCTATTATTCCTCCCTTTTTCTTTCCTTCCTTTCCTCCTTCCTTTCTTTCCATCTCTCTTCCTTCCTTCCTTTCTTCCTTCCTCCCTCCTTCTCTCTCTTGACTATATGCCTAAGAGTTGTATATCAGGATCATATGATAGTTCTAGTTTAGTCTTTTGAGAAACCTCTGTACTGATTTCCAGAGTGGCTGCACTAATTTACATTCTACTAATGGTATATTAAAGGTTCCTTTTTCCACTGCATTCTCACCAGCATTTTTTATTTTTTTTAATTGTGAAAATACCGTACAGAAAGGTTACAATTACATGGGCAAAGTAATGAGTACATTTCTTATCAAGCATTGTTGCCTCCTCCTTTGTTTCCCCTTCCCATCCCTTCCCATCTATGCCCTTCCTCCCTTATTCCCCTCCCCCCAACGCCCCAAGTCTGCTGTTTTTGAGTGGTGTGTTCTACAGACGTCAATTAGATCTAGTTACTTGATGATACTCTTTTAATCCTATACCATCCAAATTTCAGCCTGAGGATTCCACTAATTATTGAAAGAGGGATGTTGAAGCCTGCATCTATAATTAGGAAGTTAAAATTAAAATATTTGAAAATATCATTATACTTACAAAAATTATAAATTTATGCAACACAACTGAAACTATATAATTGTATATCTTCCTATATTCTATTGGTTTTGCTGCATGAATTTTGGAAGTGTTTTGTAAAGTGCATACATGTTGAGTGTTATTGTCTTCTTGTGGAATTGATCTCTTCACAATTATGCAATGACCCTCACTCTGGTCGATATTTATTTTTTTATTGTTCTGAATTCTGCTTTGCCTGAAATTACCATAATTACTCCACTGTCTTTTCATTAGACTTAAGATGGATCATCTGTCTCAATCTTTTGTTATAAAGTATTTTCTCTATTTATATTTAAAGTGAGTTGCTTATAGACAACAGTTGTTGGGTTTTAATTTTTACTTTTAAATCCACTGTTTAGTCTCTAGCTTTAACTAGTACTTTGAGTAAATTTAAATATAGAGACATTAATAATGCCCACATTTTTATTGCTTCCTATTGTATTCTATTCAGTGCCTTTGTTCATTGTTAAAATTTTTTCCTTTAAAGGAAACTATTAGCCTTTCTTATAGACAGCATATGAGGTGGGTAACTTTTCACAGGTACAAGAGGAAATCACAAGTTACATTATGATTTTGCAAAGAAATATGACAATTTTTATCATTAAAACATTATATATTACTTACTTGACTCAGACAATTTTTGTACAAATTCATACAGGTTTTCACTTAAAGCATATTTTATCCTGAGAAGTCACTGAGATGAATTGGGTTGAGCAAAATTTCATGCTGTTTATTGAATAAATCATGGAATCATCTCTTAAAATATAACAAAGTAGAATAATATAAACAAATAATTACCAAAAGTGCTGGTTTGCTTCTATTAACATTTGGCAAATATCTTTTGATCCTTGGTAGTGTTTATATTTTTCTTTTATATCCTATACATTTTTGAGAATGATATACAAAATTTTAGAGGTTTATTTTCTTTTTTTTAATATATGTATTTTATTGTTAAGATACTGTACAGAGGGGTTACAGTTACATGAGGAAGCTAATAAGTACATTTCCTATTGAGCATTGTTACCCCCTCCTTTTTTCTCCCCTACCATCCCTTCCCTCCCCACCCCTCCAACTCTTCCCTCCCTGTCCTGTAGTTGAAAGTTCTTTTCCAACATAACATAGTGGTCTATGCAATAGATCAACTTGTATATCTCCTGTATCTTTCCTGAGTATTAATTCATATATTTATGAAAGTACTCACAATGCTTAATTCTCACAATGTCCCTAAAAACTTTTCCTGTTTTGTTTAAAACAGGTCTTTCAATGTATTCTACATTGCTGAACTCAAAGTCACAACCCTCTTTCTGATACTATCCATGTGTGCTGCCATGTCCAGTTTGAAAATAATGTTTAATTTTCATATATAAAACTGATATATGTATTTCTACTATACATTTACACGTTTGAATGAATGCATCTGTTAGTATGTCTCAAATTATTCTGTAGGAACAGAACAACAGCAGCCATCTATGCCTTGATTGACCTTTAATGAGTGATCCCAATGTTTTGCTGCTAAACATTATATTCTGCTTTTGCCTTGCAAACTTCTCTCCATGCTTTCTCCTCCCTCTGTTCTTTTTCATTACTTCTCTTCCCCCCCCCCCTCAGTTGTGGGGCTTGAACTCTGGGGCTGGGCCCTGTCCCTCAGCTCTTCAGCTCAAGGCTAGCACTCTACCTCTTGAGCTACAGCGCCACTTTTGGTTTTCTGGTGGTTTATTGGAGATAAGAGTGTCATGGACTTTCCTGCCCAGTCTGGCTTTGTACCGTGATCTTTAGATCTCAGCCTCTTGAGTAGCTAGGATTACAGGCATGAGCCATCAGTGCCCGGCTTTATTCTCTTTCTTGAATTAGTTTACATGTAGCTTGCTGGGTTGTAGGCTGAGAATGGAATTTTAAAAATTGTCTAAAAGTTTTGGATTTTTTTTTTTACTTAAAAGAAACTGTATTTTACTGGGGTGTTGCATGTTACCATACATTACCTTATTTTTTGTTTCTTTTTTTTTTATTTTATTGTAAAGAGAGGTTACAGTTACAGGAGTAAGGTAATGAGTACATTCCTTGCTGAACATCGTTACCCACTCCTTTGTTCTTCTCCTGCTATCCCTTCACTCCCATACTCCTCCTCTCACCTCCAAGTTGTAAAGTTCATTTCCAACGTAGTGTCTTGTGAGTATCATTGTTGTAATGGGTCATTCTTTTTCCTTCTTTCAGCATTTTTTTTAATTTCCCAAATCAGATAAGTGTATATACAAGTCAGAGGGTACCAGAATCAAAGACAGTGGTTGCCAGGGTTGAACCAATGGAAAAAGAAAAATGAAATAAAATAAGGAGAAAGAACTAGATACAGTACATTAGCAACAACAAGGTCAACAACCAAAAACGCAGACCTGTTGTTTCCATGTCTTGGAGTTCATTTCAATTAGCATCATTTTGTATGGTCATATGTACATAGCTATTGAGCTATTATAATTCTCTGCCAAGACTATCCTATGCATATACTAATTATTACAAATGAGAGAAACCATAAAGCCTATGTTTCTTTGAGTCTGACTTACTTCACTTAATATGATTTTTTTCCAAGTCTTTCCAATTCCTTATGAAAGTGGCAATGTCATTCTTTCTGATAGAGGCATAAAATTCAATTGTGTATATATACCACATTTTCTTGACCCATTCATCTATTGTAGGAGTGACTGAGAAGTCATCATCAATGTAGGACTGTCTGAGAAGTTCATCTCTGACTTCCTGATTGATTCCTACTGCCACTCATAGAGACCAACTTCTATTTAGGAACACCTCAACAGCTTCTTCTTGTAAGATAAATCTTGAACTATGTTGAAATTTAAAAGATTTACGCTGCAAGGTAACTCTAACAGATTAAAAATACATTTTATTCATGCATACCATATACAAATCAAAACAATTATTATGCCTACTTTTGATATTTTATATCCACATTTTCTTAAAATTCTATGCATACAATTTTACATATTTTCATGTGGAGTTCAAGTATTTTCTATAAAAATTTAGAAACAAGCTAATAAAATCTTGGTAGGAAGAAAAAAGTGATGAATATAGCTCAAATTGCTTATTAAAAATAAAAATATATTTACTTCTTTTAGATAGCTAGAGAAATAATGTGAAAGATTCATAATCAATCAGTTTAGAGATGAGTAACTGATGGCATTTAAGGTAGAATTCTTAATTTGAAAATAAATTGGACAAATATGGTTCACAGAGTATTGTATGAGTACAATTTCAAGTAAATTAACAGTTCTCTAATTCAAAATAAATCTAAGAGCAAATAAACAGAGAATTTTTTTAATATTCATTTCAAAGGTGATGTACAGAGAGGTTGTAGTTGCACAAATCAGGTAATTAGAACATTTCCCTTTGAACAGTGTCACCCACTCCTTCATTCTCTCCAAGATTTTCCCTCCAATCTCCCCTCCCTCCCAAGTTGTATACTTCAATTCCAATAAAGTGTCTAATGCATATCACTGCTGAATTTGTTCATGCTTTGTTCCACTATTTCTGTGCTTCCCCTTCCCCTCCCCAAATCAGACAGATGTATATGCAAGACAAAGGGTACAGAAATTAATACTGTAGCAAAAGAGAATAAGCCAAATAAAAAATGAAAGGAGAATAATATAAAAAGGACTGAAAATAGACAATAAAAACCCTCTTATTTCCATTTCTTGGAGTTCATTTCCATAGCATCATTTTATATGATCATATGCTTTTGAGCTCTTGTAATCCTCTCCTAAAAATATCCTCCATTTGTCACACTGTATGAATGTTTATAGTGTTGTTTAATTAATCATTTCCAAATTATTTGTCTTTTACTGTCTATTGGGCTTACTTTTAGATTTATAGGCACATTCTAATTATTATTACAAATGAGGGACACCATGCAGCCTATGTTTCTTTGGGTCTGGCTAAACTTCCCAAAAACAATCCTCAAAGAAACAATAAACTAATTAATAAATGTACTAAAAACTTAAAGAGAGACTTCTCTAAAGAAGAAATAAGAATATCCAATAGACACATGAAGAGATGTTCAACATCTTTGGCCATAAAAGAATTGTTAATCAAGACAACATTGGGATTCCACCTCATCCCATTAGAATAGCTGTCATTGAGAAAACCAACAATAACAGATGCTTGTGGGGATGGAGCCAAAAAGTAATTCTACTACACTGTTAGTGGGAGTGTAAACTTGTTCAACCACTCTGGAAAGCATTACGCAGTTTCTTCAAAAGACTAAACATCGAACTTCCCTATGACCTAGGAATCCCTCACCTGGGCACTTGGAAATGATCACAAACCAGGCTGCACTGAGCCCCGAGCACAACCATGGTCATTGCAGCTTTGTTTACCATAGCTAAGATATGGAATCAACCCAGATACCCCTCAATTAACAATGAATAAATGGATCAAGAAATGTAGTATATTATACAAAATAGAATTCTATGTTTCCATCAGATAGAATGACATCACTCCAATTGTAAGGAAATGGAATGACTTGGAAAAAATTATACTAAGCAGGGAGTGGGTTTGAAACCATGAGTAATTATATATGTATGATTGTCACATACAAATCTAAAATAATTTACAAACAGGAGTTAATGATTAAAACTGGAATATCATTTTAGGAAAATAAGCAGGATGGTACATTTAGAAACACACAAAGTCATAATTCAAAGTGAGATACCAACATGGGATAAAATACACAATTTAATATTAAAGCCAATCAACAATGTGGATATTGGGAGTATGATATACATGTATACATTGTATACATTGTATACATGATATACAAATATAAATGTAAAACATTAAGGTTAAAGTGGGAATTGAAGGAATAAGATTTTGGATTTATGTTTATTGCCACTAGTATGTACTATGTTCTATATTTGAAAAGAATAAGCCAAAGATGAATCAGAAAGGAGTTTGCATATTATATGAAATTTTATATGAAAAACAAGAAGCTTCTGTGTAAGAGGAGGAAAGTTTTAAAACTCAAAGTAACTGAAATAGGTGAATGATGTACTTAGAAATGTACATGGAATCAAATGCTGATTCTCATGAGGAGTAACTGCAATGGCACAACATGAATAATGGCAAGAGAAGAGAACTTAGTGTAGCTGAAGTTCTTCAAAGAGCTTTGACAAGATCTCAGGAAAGTTGGTGGGTCAAATCACTGTATCACACTTGTGGCTAGGCCAAAGCTTGTAAGATTTCACAGTGAAATTAAATAATTTGAAATTTACTTCTGGTAAAATTAAAAATCTTACCAGTTTGGTTTACATCTTTTCAAGTGACAGAAAACTTGTAGAAAATCAGAGCTCAAAGGAGGAAGATGCTGGGAAGCCATAAGGTTTCCAAAAGGAAAAACATAGTAAGTTGGATCACATATCTCTCCATATGATATATTATATACAGTGTTATATCATATATCACATCATATATCATGTTGTATATCATCTATCTTTCTATCTATATCTATGAATCTATATACTTATATTGATATAGCTATAACTATATTGCTGTCTATCAATATAGATATACATAAATATAGGATGATATATAATATATATGATGATATAGATAATATATAAAGATATAACGTGATATATAATAAATCTACAAATGACATCACATTATATATGTACCTGCATGTACTTCATATGTGTGTGTGTGTGTGTGTGTGTGTGTGTGTGTGTGTATCTATATAGGCATATGCAGAAGAGCAATGGATAAAGGGGAGTTTTTGAATGATTTTTACTGTAGAGAAAAGAAATGAGGATGGGTTAGATATAAGGTATGAAATTGATAAAGCCATTTATAAAGATCAATCTCGTTTTGTTTTTATAAAAATAGCCTCCTTTGTCTTGCTAGTATAAATAACATAGGCTCAAACTGTACTTTGAACTTAAATAAACTGCTCTAATCTGTTTTATAAAATGAAACAAAGAATAAATGGGTTCCTAAAATAAATTTAAGGTTTGTTTTGCTAAAGTAGTTAGAAAATGGAATTTTATATCCCCAATGATAATAGAAACAATGTAAAAGATATATTTTAACATGGAAATCAAGGAGAAAGTTTTATACTCGTAGATTTTAATGCATTTGAGTAAAGATGCCTAGTAACTATATGTATAAATCTAGAAGTTTAAGGAAATAATTCAACTAGAATATTTGTCAGTGACCACAGCCAGATAATAATCAAAGGCCATCAAAGAGAGTGAGGTTGATAGATTAAGTCAACAGCAGATTAAATTGACTATTTTTTAGTTGAGTAATGAAAGTGAAGGTTAATGAGCTTAGAAATGGAAGTAAACCTGGAGATAATGAACAGCTTTGCTGTAAAGTGGTTCCCCGTGGGTAGTTATGTCATAGAGATGATTTTTAATGGGAAAAACATGAAAAGCAAAAATGAGAAAGAAAAGGGATAACTTACACAATTATATCTCTGTCTGTTGAAAAGTGGATGGGCCAAGCACCACTGACTTACACCTGTAATCTGATTATTGTTTTGTTTCTTGTTTTTGAAGGTAGAATTGAGCACAGTATTGAAACCATCTCAAGCCTAACCAGTGAAAAAAAAAAAAAAAAAAGAAAGAAATACACAAGCCTGGCACTGGTGGCTCAAACCTATAATCTTAGCTACTCAGGAGGCTGAGATCTGAGGATATCAGTTCAAAGCCAGCCAGGGAAGGAAAGTCTTTGAGACTCTTATCTCCAATAAAACATTAGAAAATCAAAAGTGGCACCATGCCTCACATGGTAGAGTGCTACCTTTGAACTGAAGACTTCAGGGACAGCACCCAGGCCCAGAGTTCAAGCCCCATAACCGACCAAAAAAAAAAAAAAGAAAGAAATATACAAGTATTTCAGATTATTTTAGTTTTGATTGAAAGCAAAGAAAATAAAGGATAAAGAAGTAATTTATTTACAAGAACTTACAAGTATAATAGCAGGTGTGGATTTTATTAAGTTTTTTTTCTACTAAATTACCTCTTCATCCTCCACAAATGATGACTTTTTAAAATATTCCTTAAAAATACAATGGAAACATTTGGGAGGGAATATAAATCTGAATAGTGAATGTTTCCAACAAATGGAATTAGGCTGAACAATAAAATAATTTGGGAAAATATCATATTTACCTCTTACATTAAGTCAGAGGAAACTATAATGCAGCCACTCTGCCACTTATAATTGATCACTTGTCATTTTAGTGGTTAATGGTTTCTCTTAAACTTATTAGAAAGGAGACAGTCTCTAATTTTTTCTTTGATGGTTTTATTTATTATGAAACTTAGTTTTCCTTAATAGTTAAAAGAAATTATTTATATAGCAGAATTAGGGCAATATATTTCTAAGTAAAATACAACAGCATTTAAATGATTTGATTAGACACTTATATTTCTGATTATATGTTTCTGTTTATGAAAGAAGAGGCTAATCTGTTTCTTTTTATGGTGGGGATGTGGCCAAAATGGAATGCTACTACACTGTTGGTGGGAAGGTAAGCTGCTTCAACCACTCTGGAAGGCAGTATGAAGGTTCCTCAAAAGACTAAACAGAGAACTCCACCATGATCCAGCAATCCCACTCCTGGGCATTTATCCAAATGATCATAAGCTAGGCTACACTACCAACAACTATGTTCATAACAGCATTATGAATTTTCATTGACCATGACACAGATATAAAAATATGGATTGTTGGAAGGAAGCATAATGTAATATAAAAGCTATTGAAAACAGAGATGTGGACCTACACTAAGAAAGAATTGGATGGCCTATCTTGCCACTTCAGTTTTCCATGTAGAAGATTATGGGCATGCTTCCATGCCAGTAAAGCTCAAAACTAAGGAGGTTATTTAGGGTCATTGACCTGTAATCTCTTCCTAGTGGATTGAAAAATATAGGAAAAATGAAGGAGTGATGGCAATTTCTTCTTTGTTCAAAGAATTCCCCACATAATTTCCTAATATTGAATAGTTAATTTAAAAATGCTCTGTGTATAATTTTTGAGAACACTATTGGGTTAGGATCATTATTGTGGGTAACTTGGGACTAGGAAGAGAATATATATAATATCCATATATAAATATTGTTTACTTCTTCAAAACGTATGCATATATCTTTATATTGTGTGAGATCACACACTGATTTCTCATTTTCCATAATCTTTCTCGGGTTTTCCTTTGATTGGATAAGCTTTTATACAGTGGAGTCAGAGAAGTATGTACTAGTTCTGTGTTTGCAAAATTGTAGCCTTTTAGGATTGTCCTATTACACATGCTTGTCTGCAATGATGCTCCAATAGTAGGCCTCAAGTTCTTGATATACTGTGTATTAAGACACTGTCACTAATGGTGAAAAGTCTTGGAAGAGTGGTAGTGATCCTTGTCTTCACAGAAAGTTCTTTGTAATAGTTTCTGATTAAAAATTCCACATTGGATGATGCCTATCATCCAAAATGCAGTTCACTAAAAATATTGTATAACTTACCTTGAGGTTATGTATACATTGTATATAGGAAACCATGAGACTTGATTCTCATTGTAAAGACATCTCATTGTGAACATACAAATACTATCAAATTTTAAAAATATTAATTATGTATACCAGGTATTTCATATGAAACCTGGAACACTCCTAAGTATATCTTTAAATTACTTTGACTGGATTACTATTCACAGATGGCCTTTCTTTCATTCTTGCACTTTCTGCAGCCATAATTAGTTGTTTGAATAACACTATTCTACAAGAAGATACAGAATCTCATTAATATGTAGAAAAATCTATCTTCAAAGTGTAATTCTGAGCCCCTTGTTGGGTATTGTAGACACTAATAGAACTCAGACTAGATAACCTCAACTCTTACTATCTCATTATTTTTATGTCTTCAATATGTCCTTTCCCTTTGATTGAGTCTAGAACCAGAGCTTTGTCTTCTCTCTTTAGGATTATAAATGCTATTGAATTTTCACCTTGATATTAGGGTTTCCAGAAAATTATAATTAGATAATTAGATTATATGTATGTATGTTTTTGTATATATAGTGCTGATTTTAAAGAGTTGGAAACTGACTCACGATTGTGGGGGGTTTTGGTTTGATATAAGATATTCCATCAACTAATGCATGTGTGTTGAAGGCTAGTTTCCAACTAGAGGAGCTACAGACAAAAATGTGACAAAAATGTAAGAAAACAACATTTAAAAAAAAACCCTGCTTTTCTATGTTACTAAATCAACTGGCTATTCAGTACAACTGATTGATTGGCTCAAGAGAGTACTAACTTGATCTATAACTTAATCCATTGATGAGCTCAGAGCTGATTTAGGAGGGAGAGCCTAGTTGGAGAAATTGCATCACTAAAGGAGTATCTTTTCTCAGACCCCTTCCTCTTAGTCTCTGCTTCCCATTTGCCATGAAGTGAGCAGCTTTCTTCTGACAAACTCTTCCAACTCTGACTCACCTCAACTCATAGCAGTGGAGGCAGCAAATCATGGATTGCAAAATAAACCTATGTTCATTAAGTTTCCTTCTCTCAGTAATTTAATCACAGAAAAACCTGACCAAAACTTGAAGGCCCTTGAGTTCAAAAGGCAGAGTGCAAACCAGCAGCCTGAACACTGATGCCAGAGTTGATTAGAAAAGTTTGTGGCAAGCAGGAAGTGTTAAAACTCAGGCAATATTTTTATAATAAAATATTTTTAATATCATTAAGTAATATAAAGAAAAATTATAATGCATCTTGATCCTTGTCATCCTTTTCACCATTCGCTTCCATCCCTCCCAAACCTATTACTCCCTTCAGTTTTCTTAGTTTCATAGGATACATATTCAATATTATGTCTGCACTCATTTCTCCATGTTCTTCTCTTCATTTGTCTATGCCACACCCCTGGATCTCTCCAGTGATCATGTGCCACTCTTTTGGTATTCATTTTGTTGGACTGTGAGTTTTTCTAAGGAATTGTACCATTTCAATTCTGTCCTCAAATATCATCCTTTGGTTAATACATATGTATGCACTTGCATAAATCCCTGTGTGTCTACTTGCATGTTTATAAATTAGTTCTAACTATCACATGTGAGAATCTATGTTACAAATATTGAGGTAGAATTTTTTTGACATTTTGATCATCTCTACAAATTCTACACAATAGTCTTTGTTTAAAAAAAAAAAACTAAACTAAACTAAAAACCTTGGTTACCATATGTTAGCCAAGTTGGTAGATGAAAAGGGAGGAAAAATTGTGAATGCAGGGGAAAGGATGACATTGCCAATAAAGAAATGTACCCTTTACATGACTTAACTGTAGCCCCTCTGCATATCACCTTTATAACAACAGTTTTAAAAATTGACCAAAAGATGTTTTGTTTTTTTTTTTTGGTCAGTCGTGGGGCTTGAATTCTGGGCTTGGGCACTGTCCCTGCACTCTTCAGCTCAAGGCAAGCGCTCTACCCCGTGAGCCACAGCACCACTTCCGGTTTTCTAGTGGTTTATTGGAGATAAGAGTCTCACGGACTTTCCTGCCCGGGCTGGCTTTAAACCGCGATCCTCAGATCTCAGCCTCCTGAGTAAGCTAGGATTACAGGCGTGAGTCACCAGCGCCCAGCTATAGATACATTTTTTTTTTTTTTGGTTGGTCGTAGGGCTTGAACTCTGGGCCTGGGCCCTGTCCCTCAGCTCTTCAGCTCAAGGCCAGCGCTCTACCACTTGAGGTACAGCGCCACTTCCCCAAAAGATGCTTAAAAATCTCACTATGTGGAGGTGTTTCCATGTTTCTAGCCTCACCTACGTGGGAGGCTGTGGTAGTGTGGCAGTAGGATGGACTGAGATTGGGAGTTCAAGAGCTCCTTGGGCAACATAGCAAGACCCTGTCTCAAAACCAAAACCAAAACCAAAACCAAAAACAAAAACCTAATATAAAAATATGTGTTATCTTATTTATTGATTTAAATTTAGGAAAGCAAATAGGACAAAATTTTAAGTATTTGGATAGAAGGACTCTAATTCTAATAAAATTTGTGTTTAAACACTACCATGAGTAAGAATTACATTTATACAAAATCAAAGAAAAAGAACTATATTTTAGCAATATTAATTATGATTTTTAAAACAAAATTTGGTCATACTATAAATGGATTCAGGAAATCAGCTTAGTTGCTAAAAGAAAATGCAATATTGTCAAATTCTTGATTGACTAGTAGGTGCCTTACATATCAATAAATTCTTTAATATTCTTTTTTATTAGGTTATATATTTAAAAGTCATGCTAATTCTTTTTTTAATGTATTATGTGATTTTTTTGTTTCTTTTGTATGTTCTTTCCCCCATGGTATATCCTGTATTATCACTGTATTTGATTTCAGTACCCTAGTATTGTATATACATTTATTTGAATTAGGGAAGGGAAAGGGAACAACAGAATGGCAAGACAAAGGACAAGGGGGGAACCAATGCAGGAGTGATATACACAGGACAATATGTTAGAAATGATCTGTATAATTTGGGGGGTGGAATGAGAGTAGAAAAGTAGGAGAAAAATGAGGGAAGGGGGAAACAAGCTTGACAAGAAATGTACTTATTACCTTACTTATGTAACTGTAACCCCTCTGTACATCACCTTGACAGTAAAAAGTCATGCTAGTTAATTTTTTTATATCAAAGCATTTATTTCAGAAATAAAATGCTTATTTGTATTTTGACTAATATTAAAATAAACATAGATTCATTTTTTTTATCTAATTCTCTCAGCTTGCCACAGAGATGATTATCCATTTACTATGGATATTGTGGTTTTTATTTAATTCTTTTTTAAAAAAAAATACAGCTGGTTGCCAGTGGCTCAAGCTTGTAATCCTAGTTACTCAGGAGGCTGAGATCTGAGGATCAAGGTTCAAAGCCAGCCCAGGCAAAAAAATCTATGTGACTCTTATCTCCAGTTAACCACAAGAAAACCAGAAGTAGTGCTGAGGCTCAAGTGGTAGAGTGTTAACCTTGAGCTGAAGAGCCGAGAGACAGTGCCAGGCTCAGAGTTCAAGCCCTACAACTGACAAAAAGTAATAATAATAGTATAGACTATTTCTGTGTTTAAATCACTCACCATCTTCCATTTTGCTTAAACATTTTTACATATGTGCAACCTCAATTCCTTAAATTTCAAATTCATGTTGAAGGTATGTTTATAGAAGTCTTTAAACTTCCATTTCCTGAAATGGAGAGCAAAAAATGTTTCTCTCTTTTCCATTTCTCTCTACTTTAACTGTGTTATAGTAAATTCTTGATAAAACATTTTTAAAAAGAAATTACCTGTATTTATTTTATGCATACTATATATTCTATCATAGTTATTTTGTGACAATCATATTTTTAAAGGTGGATTATAATTTTCATGGTGTTTTGTCTTTTTTTCTATATTCAAACTGATTCATTGCTTACTACCACTTTCTTAATTTTATATCTTTCTTATTATGTAATTATTGTTTAAGTGCTATGAAATACTACAGATAAAATTTAGAAAAGCTAATATTCTTAATCTCACATGGTTCATAATATTAAAACTGTTTAAACTTTGTATGATTCTATGCTTATTTACTCTTCCAACTAAGTCAAGACCTTATTATCCTACTCTTAGTTATTGCAATATTCTTGTGTATGTGGATATTTTAACTACATATGTTAGTCTACTTTTATATTTTAACAGTGTTAAGACAAGTTAAGTAAGTGTTGTTTATATTATGCTATAATTTGATGTATCATTTAGTAGGTTTCAAACTTTTTACAAATGATAGCATACTGTACATGTATTTCTCATTTCTTGCTTAGAATGATGTGGAGGTTGAATTCAACAATCTAAAAGTAATATGGATCAGAGTGATGGTGGCACTCATCTATAATCCTAGCTACTTAAGAGGCTGAAGTTCCCATTGTCAGTCTGGAGAAAACTCCAAATCTTATCTTCAATCAACTACCCAAAAACTGTCAGTGGAGCTTAATTGATTTAATATTAATTAAACTGAACAATATTGCTAAAATTTGTATGTTTAATTAACCCTGGTAAAGTCATGGAACACAATGATTAAGAGTATTTCTTGGTTATCACAAATACAAGGCATTTCATAATGATTTGTACCAGCTTGTCATCATTATTGATGAGAGCAGTGAGAATGATAATGGCAATGCAGAAGACCTTAACAATAAGATGATTTTCATTTAAGATTTCTCCAAGTGAGATGCATAAAATAGATTTCACTATCCTCAGTATTCAGGGAAGAAGACAAGAGTTGTGAAGTTAGTTCAACTTTTGTGGTAGCATGGTATCCTTTTCTACAATGAAATATATCTGTAGAATTGTCATTGAGGTTCCTAACAAGCTTTAGTATTTGAATGTCACTTACCTACCACTGTGCAACTAGCAGCTAGCAATACTACTATATACCAGATTGTTGCTAGATATATTACTAATTACTTCATGACTTTCATCATGTGCATATTTCCATCAACAGAAAACATTGCCACTTATTTTCAAGTAGCTTACTGATAGTTATTCAACTTGTAATTTATATTAAAAGTAATGCCAAAGTTCACATTCTAGCATACATCTTAGCCTATT
The DNA here is from genome assembly GCF_019054845.1 of Dipodomys spectabilis. NCBI lineage: Eukaryota > Metazoa > Chordata > Mammalia > Rodentia > Heteromyidae > Dipodomys > Dipodomys spectabilis. The sequence goes on along the minus strand of NW_024871113.1, from coordinate 10,313,224 downwards.
TGTAAAAGAATAAAGCTGTAGGCCAAAAGATGTAATTCAATTTTGCAAATCTTACTAGACTGTCTAATGCTTAGATCAATTTATATATCCAAAAGCAGTATATAATTTTTTCATCCTTTATAAGAATTCTTTTATGTTTTTAGACAATTAAATCTTGAACAGCGATTTTCTCTAATTGCTAATAAACCTCCATTCCTATATTTATTGGTTATAAATGAATTCCTTCTGTGAATTACTTTTAACATCTGCATATTTATTCATATTTGTGATGTTTCTCATTTTCTTTTATGATTTGTAAAGTTCCTTCCCATAGTCAATACAACCACTCTGCTGTTGACATTAGTGAAACACACCATGTGTGACTGATTTTAATGACACAAAATACAAATTATACTTTTCCCACATTTATAGTCAGTCTTATACTCTTTAATTGACATTACTCTTTTTTTGTTGTTGGTCGTGGGGCTTGAATGCTGGCCTGGGTGCTGTTCCTGAGCTCTTCAGCTCAAGGTGAGCACTCTACCACTTGAGCCACAGGGTATTTCCAGGTTTCTGGTGGTTACTTGGAGATAAGAGGGTGTCATGGACTTTCCTGCCCAGGCTGCCTTGGAACCCCAATCCTCAGATCTCAGCCTCCTGAGTAGCTAGGGTTACAGGTGTGACACTCTGCCTTGACATTATTACTCTTGAAATATGTAAATAACATTGACAATTTGTATTAAAATATTCTTTCATTTTTGTCTTTACAGTTCCTCATTCTCTCTCATTCCCTCCCCCATCCCATGGCAATTTTGACCAAAATGTTTTTAAAATATTCTGGCCATATTCAATATACTTCCCCCTCTTCATTCACCCTCCCCTAACACTAATAATCACACTCCAGATAGGGCCTGTTTTGTATTTCTGTCCTTCATATTCTTTTTAGTTTATAGTAATTGGTCAAGTGTTTTACTTCACTGTGGTATTCTACACATGGAAATAAAATATTTTAATTGATTGACTCCCTTCCTTGCTCTATGGCTTTTCCTATCCTCATCTATCTCTATTATTCAACAGCTTTCAGTGGGTTTCATTTTGCTATCTTTATTCACAGATGTAATGTATATTTAATGTGAGATTTTTCATGTTTAATTTATTATGATTGATATAACACTATAATTTTGTACTTTTATATCTGGGTATATCGTGTGTGTGTGTGTGGTGTCAGTCGTGGGCTTGAACTCTTGGGCTTGGGCGCTGTCCCTCAGCTCTTCAGCTCAAGGCAAGCGCTCTACCACTTGAGCCACAGCGTCACTTCCGGTTTTCTAGTGGTTTATTGGCGATAAGAGTCTCACGGAGTTTCCTGCTTGGGCTGGCTTTGAATCGCAATCCTCATATCTCAATCTCCTGAGTAACTAGGATTACAAGAGTGAGTCACCGTCACCCGGCTCTTTGTGTATATCTTTTGAATACTTATTGATGTAGAGTCTAATTTCAAAGGCATGATCAGATCAGTAGCTCCATATGTCAGATAAAAGATGAATGTAAAACCTTTACAAAATAGTCTTCAGAGTAAGACTTACAATTTCAGCTATTTTTATATTAGCAAATGGTAGTGAAACCTTAATGTGTACAGGCTTATTAATTTACATTATAAATGAGTCAATTATCTTCAAAATCCTATTGTAATATTCTACACAGTTTTAGTTTTTAATAAACAAGCTGATTTATGCATATTCTGTGTATTGTCTGCTTTCCATATGTAACATCTTTTCTCTAAATAAGTTTAATCTTTCAAAATTTTTATTTTTCCAATTACCTTTCCTACACCCTTTAATTCATACTAGTAATTCTGCTTTCTTTTATTTTTGTTGTCTTTTTCTTTTCTTTCTTTTCTAGTCATCATGGTGCTTGAACTCAGGGCCTGGGTGCTTCCCTTGAGCTCTCTTTTTGCTCAAGGCTGGCACTCTACCACTTTGGGCCACAGCTCCACTTAAGGTTTTCTGGTGGCTAAGTGGAGATAAGTATGACAGAATTTCCTTCCTTGGCTGGATTTGAACCATGATTCTCATATCTCAGCTTCTAGAGTAGTTAGAATTACAGGCATAAGCCACCAGCTCCCAGCTTCTTTTTCATTTTTACTCAATTATTTATCCCTTACTACAGGATTTGTTTCTAGCCATTTGTTTCCTGAGATATGCCTTGAATCAGGTCCTCCAGCTCATACTTGACTTACTTATTGGCTGTTGCTTCCCCTCTGTTGAGACTTCTGAAAAACTTTTTAATAGTTATTTTGGAGATGGAATTTTGTAGACTTTATGCTTCACTGGTTTGAATCTCAGTCCTCTCACTTGGGTCTCCTGAATAATTAAGATTAGAATCATGCATTACAGAAGTCCAACTCTAATAATTTTATTATACAACAATTATTTATTTGTAATATGTCATATATATCTATTTTCCGATGATTTAAAATATCCAGTCATTATATTTATAATAGATATTTTTCTATTTTTAGAATACTAATTTTTAATATGTACTTGCAACATGATCTGTAATCATAAATAGTAATAAAACATCTTGAACTTAGAAGAGAAACTAAGTAATAGTATCTCTAAGATGATAATTAAGCATGTTTTTATAATGAAAAGTAAACAAAAATCTTGTTGTGGTAACACATGCCTATAATTCTAGAACTCCAGAGGTGGAGGCAAGAAAAAAGGAACTTGGATTATATTGTTTGATTGTCTTGATCTGGATGCAGATGGTCTGGCATACAGTTGCTAAGTAGGCAAAAAATTTCTTACACAAAATGTCTTGTGTTGTAAAAGACAAAGTTCTGCCTCCATCCTCAATTATTTAAGGAATATTACAAAATCAGAAGTGATCTGCAACATCAAGCGTCTTAGATTTATTTGGGTGTCTGATTTTAAAAGTTTGAGGTTGTCCACTCCTTTAGGTAACCATACATCCTTTATAAGGACCCACTATTCACATTAGAAAAGAAACATGCCATTAAGGATTATATGAGGTTTTACTTTTGGGAAAAAACATGACTGGCACATTCTGGTTTCAAATCATCCATTTGTCCCAGTTTAATCCATAGTCCATAGTTCATCTGATCAAAATGATATAGAAGGATGAGCTTTTAAACATAACCTAATTCAAGAAATAGCCAGGGTTAGGGCTAGGGCTCAGGCTAATGTCATGGCTAGAGCTAGGCAGGGGATTGCTAGGTATACTGCAAAGATTAGGGATAGGGCAAGAGCTAAGCAAAGGATATTGCAGGGACAATGTTAAGAATAAGGTTAGGATTAAGGAAAGGGATAGAATTGGAGTAAGAGCTAGGGCTTGGATTACAACTAGGATTAGGGATATAGTTCGGTGTAGAGTTTCATATAGTGTTTTGAGTAGGGTTAGGCTAGAAATTAGGGTTAAACCTAAGGTCATAGATAGAGCTAGGATTATGATTACTTCTCTGGAGTGGGTTAGTATTACTGTTAGGATTAGGGCTAAATTTAAGCAAAAAATGACTGTTGAAGATAAAGGCTAGTGTCAAAGATGGATATAGTTTTACATAGATTAACATAAAGCCTTACAGTAAAAACCTTGTTATTTTAGTTCCTGTTACCATGATATTCTTTTTAGCATTCAACTGAAAATAACAGAACATATGGAAAATTACAAAAAATGACATTTGGAGTTAGCAAAACTTTGGAGCAGGAATCATATGACACAAATTTTGGAATTCACAGATACAGAAATTAACTGATTGTTATCTTATGGGTTAGATACACAACATGAAAGAGTAGGTAATGTAAACAAACAAAAAGAAACTTATGGAAGGATTTAGAAGAATTTTAAGAATTGAATATATTGTAAAGAAATTAATGACTTTATCCTTCTTATTTTCTTTGCAATACTAGAGATTTAACTCAAAGACTCACATTTGCTTATAAGTGCTTTACCACTTGAGGCACATTCACAGTTGTTTTGGATTTTGTATAGGGTCTTGTGGTCCCTTATACCTGTCCTTCCCTAAAACACTGATATTTCTTCCTCTTATTCCCAGGGGATTAACCACCATGCACACTCAAGTATTTTTTAATAAACTCATCAGTAGATTAGACACAGCTGAATAAAGATTCAATAAATATGAATATCTGTTAATAAAACATTCCCCATTTGAAATGAAACAAAAAAGAATGAGACAACAACTAATAAAGATACAAGGTTAAATTGATAAATCCATTATCATAGTTTGAAACTTAAACACTTTAACCACTAACAAACAGATCTAACATGTGGAAAAAAATAGTAAGATATAGATGACCAATCATCAAGCAAATTCATATCATAGTTAATAAGATTCACATGAATAAATATAAAACTATGAAAATCAGTCGGGCACAGGTGGCTCATTCGGTAATCCTAGCTGTTCAGCAAATTGAGATCTGAAGATCATGGTTTGAAGGCAATTCAGTCAGGAGAGTCTGAGATTCCTATTTCCAATTTAACTCCAAAAAACTGTAAGTATGGCTGTGATTCAAGCAGTACAGAACAAAAAAGCTAAGGGACAGTGCTTATAACCTGAGTTAAAACCTCAGTACTGGCATAAAAAAGAGAAAGAAATGAAAAGGTAAAAACCTATGATAATCATGCAAATTATTTGCTCATAGAATACAATAGTATTAAACTAAAAATATAGTTGAAAATTACCAAATGTTTTGATATTTAAAAACATGCTTATAAATAGTAAATATGTACATAAAGAAATTTAAAAATATCATTAGAAATTAAAAAGTATGTGAAATAAGTAGAAATAAACACATTAAATGTTTTATTGTACAGCAAAAGCAATACTCAGAAGAAAATGTGTAGCACTGATGAATGTGCCATTAAGAAGAAATGTCTGAAATCCATAACTCATGATTCTTAGTACAGAAATGAAGACAAATGAAATGAAAACAAGCAGAAAATATTAAATAATAAAAACTGTAAAAAAATTAACAAGAAAAACTTAAGATCAAATGCCAGGTTCTTTGTCCAGAAAAACAGAATCAAAAGAAAATTGTGTGTATGTGTGAGTGTGTGTTATTGTTATTGCTGTTGGTTCATCTAGTTCATTGATTATGAAAATCAGAAGTCCTTCTCTCTGCCATCTGCAGGCTGCAAAATCAGAAAGGTTAATGGTGCACTTCAAAGACCTGAAAACTGGAGAGGCAGTTTTACAGATTCTAGGCCAGGTCATTAGGCCTGAGAACAAGAACTAAGAAGAAGAAGAGAGAAAATTCTATTTTAAATTGTGCATTTATTTTTCTCCAGGACCACAACAGATTGGATGATACTTACACATACCGGAAAGACTCATCTGCTGTATTCAACTGCTACCAACTCAAACACTAATCTATTCCAGAAAGTAATTATTAATTCTCTTTCAAAAAATAGAAATACCAAAGCCGGGCGCTGGTGGCTCACGCCTGTAATCCTAGCTACTCAGGAGGCTGAGATCTGAGGATCGTGGTTCAAAGCCAGCCCGGGCAGGAAAGACCGTGAGACTCCTATCTCCAATAAACCACCAGAAAACTGGAAGTGGTGCTGTAGCTCAAGTGGTAGAGCGCTCGCCTTGAGCTAAAGAGCTGAGGGACAGCGCCCAGGCCCAGAGTTCAAGTCCCACGACCGACAAAAAAAAAAAAAAAATAGAAATACTGGAATACTTCCCAAGTCATTCTATATCTCTAATTTAATAACTGTCATCAAAAAGTTGCCATTTACAAGCTTAGTAAAATATTTTGCTTTCCCATAGCAGCAATAAACAACAGAATTCAAATTGACTAATTTGAAGCTATATTAATACAAAATAAAATTAACACATAGAATAAATCTAACAAAATTTGTATAAGTTCCAATATGAAAAAAGTTGCAATGATGGAAAAAGCAAGGACACAAATAAATGGAAAGTTCCTTCATGTTTACAATGGGAATATATGGTGTCACTAAAACATTGGGTTTTCCAATATTTTCTCCATATTCAGTGCAATTCTAGTCAAAGTTTCTGCAAGTTACTGTGTAGATGTAAACAGATTCTCAAAAGTTTATATGGAAAATCAGAATATCACTAAAATACTAAAGAATACTAAACCTAGAGAACTGATACTACCTGAATTCAAATCCTGCCATAATCCAACAGAAATTAAGACAGCTTGATACTGGTAAAAATATAGGCACAGATAGTAAAGACACTGACACACATGGAGGAAAATGAATATGATCAAAGTCTATTATATACATGTGTGGAAAAGCCATTAATAGGTCTTTAAAAAATCTAAGCTATTATTAAGTCTTTTAAAAATCTACCCCACCAAAGGCTGAAGTATAGGTCAGCCCTGGGCTTTCCAACTGCAATCCTCAGATCTCAGCCTCCTGACTAGCTAGGATTACAGGTATGAGCCATCAGTACCTGGCTAAAAGAATATTTTTAAAGGAAATAATTAAAGATATAGACACACATGGATATATTTAATTGATCTTTCACAATGTGAAAAAGATATGTTCATGATGTATTCATTGCTCTGTGAGGTCTTCCAACTCTACCTTTCTTGTTTTCCTCTTCCCCTTCTCTAACAGGGGTCAAATCTTCAGTGTGGTCCTAAGCTTTCCCCAATTAAGTCTGCTTCCCATTTTTTTCACCTTTCACAAACATTACTCCAAGCCGGCCCTCATGCTCCTTACCATATATTGACTGAAGGATCTGAATTGAAATATAGTGCCTGAAATGGTATTGTATAGAGTGCCAAATGTTTGTCAAATGATTAAATACACTTTTGCTTTATACTTAAAATAGTCCTCTCAATAGGGGACTATTTTAGATACACAGCATATAAAGCAAACAACCTCAATTGTTGAAAAGAAACATAAAGAAAAATCACATAGAATTGAATCTAGCTCTTCTTTTTGGTAGTATGAATTAGTGCACATTTTTCAGCAGTTCTGTTTGAAGAATTGTTGCTTTTGGTGTGCAGCTTTGAATTTTCCTGTCCATGTATGCCACGGCTTATGGAAATCATGTACATGCTCATAATCAATTGCCTACAGAAAATTCAATGCATCCACTTTAGATTTGAAGAGAGCAGTTACAGAACACTGCAGGAACCTGTCATGGGCTCACATGCAGCATTAATCATAATAAACTATGCATGTAAAAAAAAGAAAACATGCTTTTTATAAAATTATGATGCTCCCTTCTTGCTGCTGCTGCCATTGAATACCTAACATAAGATAATGTTACTACATGAGATAATCTCTGAAGGAAGTGCACCTTGTGTACCCCAATTATCTGAAAGGATAGCAGATTTTGAATCAGAATATAAGTTGAAAGTTTAGTCCTGCGATAGGGTAAAGGAAAATACATGTTATCTCATTTTCTTATGTGAAAATAATCAAGAGACTCTCAAATGGATCTTGACTTGCCTCCCTACATGGCAGCAGTGTAAGATATAGAAGAGTGTAAACTCAGATAAAGACAACTGCTAGTATCTTGAGCCTAGGAAATATAAAATTCATTTTGTTTGATTGAAAAATCAAATGTAGATACAAGATGCAGAGTACCAAAATCAAGTACAGTGACAATAGGGGATATGCCATAGAGGAAAGACACTGCTTTTCAGCTTTAGAAACTATGCCTTTGTTTTCTTCTGCATTATTGTAACAATCATGGTACCTACTCAGAGTCATAAGCATTATATCTAAGGTAATTAAATCTAAGGTACTGTACACAGTACCTTATTACAAAAAAAGAATGCCTGAGACTTATGTCCTTATTCTGGAATATATTAAAAAGAAAAAGAATTTTTATCACTGATTCTGAAAGTGGAAATAATTACATATATCTTTCAAACAGGAGTGTCCTACTGTAAAAGCAAGTGCAAGACCTTTATGAGAAACAATCTGCACCAAGGTAAAAAATAACCTATTTATTTAAGCAAAGTTGGGGTGGATTCCATGCATTTTACTTACAATTCCTGGCTTTCACTTTTATTTTATTAAAAAGAAAAATATAAGTCAGCTCAAAGAAGTTACATTCGATGAACAATGAACAAAAAATGTATACATAATCATACATACATCATAATAGAAGTGAATATACATTTAGAAGTAAGTCATAATGAAGCCATACACCTCAAAAGTTAGAGGAGCAGACAAATTGTTGTTACTGATAAACAATTTGTAGTAAATTATGAGACAAAGATAATATATAATGTAAATATAGATAATATATTTAGTGAGTTAGGAAATAAAATATTCTTTTCTCAAAATTAGAAAAAAATCAAAATATAGGCTTTTGAAAACTGGAATAAAAACAGATCATTGAATAAACTAACCAAAGCATAACCAATGTACAATAAGTAAAAAAAAAAAAAAAAAAAAAAAAAAAAGAAAAGAAAACTAGAAAAACTATTCAAATAAATGTTATATCTAAAATAAGGACATTAAATGAATCTATAAGTATTTTGGAAATTTACATCTCACAGGAAATATTAAATATTTGAAATTGTCTTTAGAAAGAAGGAGAGAATGAGATAATGAGAAGGAGAGAGAATTAAGAGGAGGTGTGTTTGTTTGAGGAGCATTTTATGGTAATGTAATGATATCAAAAATACTTTGTAAAACAAACATATACTAACTAAAGTGCAAAAAAATCCAAAAAGAAATAAAATGGATATAGTTATGGATAAATATAAATATCAAGTTAATTCAAGTTGTAAAATCTTTAAAATAGTTCAATAAAGAGAAGTTTTACATAAGCAAAAATTTTCTACAAACACAACTTTTAGTAAAAATTACAAGAGTGAATAATTCTTTTCTAATTTTTTTGGTTTCATTTTTTAATTTTTTAAAATTTTATTTTTAAGTAATGGTACAAAGAGTTACAATTCTGTAAGTCATGTTATGAGCACAATGCATTCTGATCAATGTCACCCCTTCCATCATTCTTACCCACTTTCTCCCTCCCATCTCTACCAGTAACCTGGCTGAAGTTCATTTTCTCTTTATACCAAGACTGAAGAACTATAGAAGAAAATACATTTACATATACATGTAAATATACACATTTACATATACATACATATACATAATCTCACTTTATTAATAGAAAGGCAATTAGGAACCTGGCCTTGGACCTGTCTCTAATCCTAGCTACTCAGGAGTCTGAGATCTAAGGACTGTAGTCCAAAGTCAGCCTGGACAGGAAAGTATATGAGACGCTTATCTCTAATTAACTACCAAGCATTTGAGAAACGAGCTGTGAATCAAGTGGTAGAGCATTGGTCTTGAGCAGGGGCAGAAAACAGGTCCTGAGTTCAAGCCCAGGTGTAGCAGAAAAAGAAAAGTGAATTTGTTTGACAATTTAGCAAATCACATCCCAAATCACATTTAAGAGTAGTTAGGAAAAAATACAGTTTGCATATAGAAAGCCATTAATAAAATTTACCAAATAAACAGATTAAAGGGAGGAAAAACACATTATCTTTGGGCAGAGGAAAACATATTCAAAAGTTATGGACTTGGCAGAATATTCAACCAGGTGCCCAAGTTTAAATCTATATTTATTTGCCAGCAAAAGGTAAGAGAAAAGTACAGTATCCAAATTCTCACAGCCATGTGATAATTTATACTTCTATAGAATTCACTAATTAATGTCAATCCCAAACTGTGTACTTTTGGATCATCTTCATGGTCTTCATATCTAATTCAACTATGCAGAGCATAATTGTTGCCCTCTTCCCTAATTGACCTCCCAGGTTATAAGCCTTTGTGGCCATCAGTACACAATTTCATATTTTGAAGCTACTGCAAGAAAATATCTAAGAAGTAATACCTCAAACTACAAAACATTGTAAAATCATATTAATTTACAGAAATACTTTCATCAAAGTACATTAAAACTAATTATAAATTGAGTGACATATAAATTATCTACAATAAAAGTGAAGTCAAGCCCTTCCTTTTTCAAACCAAATTGAGTGAATACCACATTGGACATTTATGTCCAGATTCTTCTAACTTCCTTAGTAAATGTTTAGTATCAACTGTTGGGTATTTATACTTGAGAATTACTTTTTTCAGCATCAAATAAAAACCAGTCTCTTTTTTGGAAACAAAGTAACAAATTTACAACAGAATATAGCCCCATTTCTCTCACTCTAGTCTCAGCATGGAAAATATGCCCAGAGTCTACAAACAAAGTATATATTTGCAACTGAATTTTCAGAGAGAAAGTACAACAAAGTAACCATAGCAATAATTTGTAATGGCATACTAAAAAATATTCATCCACTACAGATGGAGCTCAAATTATCAGCAGAACGAAACTGGAAATGCCTATAACTTAGATGTAGCTGAGTAGGTAAGAAAGGCAGTTGACATATTCCTCACCAAATGTTCTTTCTGGAATTCCTGACAGCTCTCCTCACAGGTAAAATCATCCCAGTGCCAGACTAGGCAAGCTGATTCATCAAGGGATCACCTCCTAGTGCTTTTTCTAGGCTGGTAGGAGTTTAGAAGTGACAATATGTTTACAGAACAATGTAATTCCCTCAGAGCTCCAATACATATTTTTTTTCAATGTGTAAAGATAATTTGTGGCTGTAAAAATCTACTTTTGCAAATATTCATTTGTTTGGGGATTTTGTAAGAATTTACCTTTAGGAAAATGTATTAGAATTCATTGTAGTTTAAGACAAAAAATCTCATAAATTATTTCTAAAATGTTCATACTTATGCGATAATTATAAACATTTGACTAGTAAACATGATGAGAGATTATTGTTATTTTGCTAGTATTTTATGAGTATGGACTTTTTTATCTCAAAATGTTTATGCATAATTATGGGAAATTTCAAGCAGATTAACATGTATTAATATGCAAATAATTGAATGAATAAATATATAAAATGTACAGAAATGTCCTCAGAAAATGAAGGCAAAATGCAAAAGTAATACAAGAATTGACTTTAATCTGTTTTAAGAGAATCCGTCCAAGTGTGATACTTTGGACAATAAGGTAAGTATCATCGGGGAAGTTGATAATATACTATTAATTGTGAGAACATAATTTTGAGAATACAAATTCTCAGGATCCCTAATTCCAAACATACTGAATCCAAAACTGTAAGTGTATATTTTTCAAGGGCATATAAAGTTTGACAAGCTGTGAGGTATGATTTCCATCCTCAAATCTTTGTAGTACTTACGGAGTTTGGCTCTCCTCTTTCATTCTCCTGCTAATTGTGTATCTGTTTTCTGTTTCACTGAAAACACAGACCATTATTCACATAGACTTACCTCTTGAGAACATCATGACTTTTGACTATTCATGTATGCTCCATGTGACCCTAATACCTGCTTCTGCTGAATGCACAGCTGTTTAAGGCCAGTGCTCACTTTTGTGGGGAGTATTAGGGTATGCTCACTTTCTTTTTTGGTGCCTTACCACTTAAACGGTGCCTCTGACCCTGGTTTTTCTGAATATTTTGGAGATAGAGTCTCATGGATTTATCTGTTGCAGCTTCCTTCCTGATGTCATAACCACTATGCTCCTGAACTTAGACAGAGTCATTGAAAAAAAGGTTGGTTTATGTCTATAAAACAACAGCATTTAAAAAGCCTAAAAATCATCATCTGGTGAGTTTTGTTCTTGGCTAATATTTACATTACACACATCCATCTTCACATTCTTTGTAAACTTAAAGAACTCTATCCATATAAGGAAAAAATCTTTGTATTAATTTTCCAAATTTCCAGTTACCTCCCAACCAGCCAATTTATCATCACTCACCAATTGATATCGATTCACATATTTATCAATTTCTTCTTTGAAAAGTGAATAATACAGTGCCCCAAATTCTGTCCACTAGGAAGATAATTTCCACTCAGTGTTACCCCAATAAACCTGCTATAAGGGATTGTGGTATGGTAGCCCTGCACTTCAGATGACCAGACTATATTCTTAACCCTACATAAAAACATTGCAATGGTAGCAATAGTCTATTTTTTGTGAGAGTCACTTTCTACCCTTTGGCATACATGTAGCTTATAATAATTATTAAAATGATTTATGTTATCCTTTGGCTTGATATTAACAACAGAAATGTAGAATATGTAGACTACAACAGCATAATGCTTCATTGGTGGAGAACCTGAACAGGAGGGTATAGGTTAGAGATGACATAATTATGTAATAAACTATGAAAACAGATACATGAGGACAAAACTTGAAGTCAGATTATTCTGGTGGTCTCAACAGAGAGGAAAGCCTTCACTTAGTCAACAACTGTGAAACAGATGAGGAAGGATATGTTTATTTGCATCAGCTACAAAGCCAAATCTGGAATGACTCCTGATGGTACAATCCATATTTATTAAGCATATGATAGCCCACTCTTGTTCTTCACAACCCACTTGATTTCTGCATCTGTCAATAAAGTGTAATAAGAATTACCCATCTTGAATGATAGCAATACTATCTAATGTCCTCTGGAGAATGTGATATTAGAAGGAGAGCTTCTGCCTTCCATTGACCTTTTCACAGGAATAACCATAACATCATGTACAATGATCCAAAACTGACAGTTTCATGTACTGATATTTCTGTTCCATATCAAGAAAATACTGGCAACATTTCTTGTCACATTAGGCCCACTGTGAGATGAACTGAGCCAATTCTCAGAATATCATCTTTTCTCCAAAAGCCTCTGCTTATGGAATAAAATGTCAGTTGAGAACCTGTACCTAGTTATTTCCTCAATGTCAGATTATGGCCTGCTGTATGACCATTTTGTAGTAAGCACTGTCCTTCCTAAATCTGAATTATCCAAAATGAATTCTATATACTGTAGAATATTACTTCTCCTTCACCATCTATGATATCCATGTTCATCTTCTCTCTGACAATTAACTACAATGACTTGGTCACAGAAACTGTTAAAATACATTACTCATAATGGATTACAGGAAGCCCACAGGGTGGCAACAGATCCCCACAAATCCATAACATCTTTATTTGTAGACCACCACAGAGCTTTGTGACAATGACAGGTGCCTTACAAATATATTTTAAACAGGATAGGTGGGAGGAATGTACTTTGGATGCTCTCTCAAAACTAGCTAAGGGTTAGTATACATGAAAAATATGCTCTTGTGCTCTGGACCACAAACTACCTAAATTTGGGGTGGCTTCTTGTACAGAATATCAAGTGAATTGTATTATGTCCATTATATTCAACGTAGGTCCTTAGCTTCCATTTTTTAGAAAACGTAAAAAATTCTGGTGTTGCTGAACTACTAGAGAAAATATAGTGACTAGAGATAAATATAGAACCTAGAATAATTTCCAATAAATAATCAATATTATGACATGAGTCAACATTATTTTATTCCAACTTTACTCATTCTCAGCATTTGATATAAACTTAAAAATGTAATTTATCAAGTTAAATCTGGTTTAGTTTAGTGATGACCAGTGATGGACATTATCCTCAGGAAAATTTTAAGTTTTCTTCATGACCTTTGCTCTTTAGTCAAATGGAAATGACACTCTTGTGGAGAGGAAACAGTAGATTTTGTGGTATAGAAGATACAATGTAACCTAGGGAATCAAGCTTTCTAATTTTATAAGAATTTTGACATATATCTTGATTGTACTTTTCAGGGTCCTATTCTTGTTTACTAAAGGCCTTATTTAGTTATTTAAGTACTGAGGTTTTAATTCAGGACTTGATACTTGTTTGTCTGACTTTCTGCTAGCCATTCTGAAAATGAGGTCTCATGAATTTTTCTGCTCATAGCAGTCTTGAATTGCAGTCTTCCAGATCTCGGCCTCCTGATTACAGCTTTGAGCCTCTAGGTCCCTAGCAAACCCCTTAATGCTACAGGTTGATGAATTCAATACTCACTACAATTTGGTCATACAAGTTCGATATGTGAGCTTGGTTTTTGTAATCTTGATGAAGGATAAGAGGTTTCAAGAGTCATCCCAAACTTTCTAATGGACTTCCTGGACCATTGGTTGTGAAGCTAAAACCATACATTAATTATTTTTCCCCTTTCCTCTATAGTGCAATTACAAGTGTGCAGCTTGTCAGCAGCTACATTGTGGGGCTAACTCTTGAGGTTTTATTTCATTCTCTCAAGGTCTCATGATTACTAGTTTCACACCTACATCCTATTTTGCTTTAGTTTGCTTTTAACTAGAGTTTTGTGTTCTTTGCCTGGGCTGGGCTCAGACCGTAATCCTACACCTACATCCATAGCACCTGGAATTAATGTTATGTAACACCATCCCTTGCTTGCTTTTTTGAGATAGGATCTTTTTTTTACTTTATGCTGAGGTTGACTTCAAGTCACAACCCTGTCTCTGCCCTCCAAGTATCAAGGATTATAGACATAAGCCACTATGCCTGGCCCTTAATCATTACTTAAATGATTATTTTGCCACAGGCCTTTCTTCACCATTTATCACTATTTACCAGCAGTGCTATTAGTGTTACCATACTAAGAATGTTATTTCTCTAAGGAACACCTCAGAAATTTGAGTTAGGCAGTTTTTCTTATTGATATAACAGGTGCAAGAAGTTACCTTAATAAAGGAAAAGTTCATTTGGGCTCAAATTTTAGATGTTTCAGTCCATGGGGAGTATCCTCCATTGTCTTTTGTCTTCACATGAACAAGTGCATGATGGTAAGAGTGTTTGGTAGAAGAAGCTGTTCATTTTTTCACAGTTAACCACTGTTCATTAAAGGTTAAACCACCTCCCAATAGAGCTATGGCTAGAGACCAAGCCTTCAACACATGGGCCCTTAGCAGACCTTCAAAATTTAAATGATAGCAGTTGTGTTTATGAGGACACTTCTTTTTTTTTTTTCCGGTCGGTCATGGGGCTTGAACTCTAGTCTTGGGTGCTGTCCCTGCGCTCTTCAGCTCAAGATGAGCCCTCTACCGCTTGAGCCACAGCACCACTTCCGGTTTTCTAGTGGTTTATTGGAGATAAAGAGTGTGACGGGCTTTACTTCCCAGCTGGCTTTGAACCACGATCCTCAGATCTCAGTCTCCTGAGTAGCTAGGATTACAGGCGTGACCCACCGGCGCCCAGCTAATTAGGACTCTTAGTAGGAGATATTCCTGAATAAGTTATTAAGAAAATAAAATAAATAATATCTGAGATGCAGAATATATTATTGTGATAGATCTTTCCATAATGTGGGAACATAAAAGAAATTACACAGGAGTCTCTAGCCTCTGACCCTAATGATTGGTTTGAAGTCACAGGATTGTATAAAGAAGGTATAAAAAATGTACAAAAAAAGCTGGTACTGTGCAGCTAGAGTCTTAAACAGAGCTTAGTTATAGTCTTGAGAGTAGAAAATAGCCAAATAAAGGCAGAATGTTGTTTCATTATATTATAGATGTGATGCACAAAAAATGTTCCAAGCTCTGACACAGAGTAAATGAAGGTGTGATAAAATTAATTCAAGATGCCTCTGAGTAGTGAAATCAGAGAATGGAAAACTGACTCACAATCATGTGCACACCTCAGTTTTGGGAGAGGTGCAGAATTCAGCTACCAATTCTGGTACCAAAGTTTAGCATTCTTCCAGTTCATGGGTTCAATGGATGACACATTTAAAAATAATGGCTAAGAATTCAACAGAATAAACTTAAGAGTAATTAATGGATTAGAAAAATTTTATAATCTGAAAATAATATGATGGAAACCAAAATATTATGATATCTATAAGAATGATTTACAAGGCAATTGGTCCTTAAAATTTTAATTAATATTTAACTAATAAGTTATCACATTTATTATACTTTGAAACTCAATTTCTCCACTAATGGAGAAGAAATCAAAGTAATTTAAAGAAAATTAAGCTAGGAAGTAATGAACACCCCTTATTAGAAGTGTGCTCTCTCTCAGGAGTGACAACCATGTTGATTTCTTGGACACAGGACAAGAATAAACCTGATATGTCAGCTGTTTAAAATCTACACCAACCTAGGTACCAAGGTTTATGCTTTAAATCCTAGCTACTCAGGGGGTTCTCATAACTTTCAATAAGCATTGATTGATTGATCTTTGATGAATTTTTCCATTCATCCCTATAAATGTTCTGTGAGCACACTATTTAGCCATTTAACTATTTAAGTGCTCTGACAATTTTTATCATTTATTTCTGACACAAGTCCAAGAGTGAGGTAGGCAAATGTATATATTTTATAAAAATAAACCAAACCTAGAATGTTTATGCAACTTTCCTAAAACCAAAAAGATTCAGAAGTGAAAAAATACTAAATTTTCTATACAATAGATATACTTTTTCCCTATCAGTCTTCAAAGGACCTCAACTTCCACTGACTGCATAAAAAAGATGTGTTGTATTTCTGTGAATTCACTTGCTTGTTTATTAATCATATAATCTTTTTAAAATACAGGGATGGGAGATGGATCACGTGATATAGCACCTGCAGGAAGCCCAAAGTCAAATTCTATAACCGGAATAAATGGGGAGAAACTTTTTGAAATTGTACATACTATTTTCAATTCCATATCAGGACATTGTATATAATATATATGATAAATATATGACGTATTTTGCTTTTGTCTCTGTATAAATTCTACACTAAAAAAATCCTATGGAGGGCTTTGGATATTCACAGTATACTATGATCATAATGAAATACTTGTTATTATTCTGTCCATTTTCCATAAAGCGTTTTTCAGCTTTTATAGTAACTTATTCCAAATTTTCACACACAGAAATTATAATTTTCACTTATCAACAAAATTGTCAAAAATGTCTCCATTGAATATAAACTAGATATGAGCCACAGATGCTGAATTGCCTATATTATGTATTTATGTATTAAATATACTTATAACATGGAAATATACTATGCATATGATGTATATATAATATAAACATTATATGTATATATGTATTTTTTAAGATCTGCTCCATTGCAGAATTAATTTAAAGCTAGTAAAGGGGAAATATGTTTTTTTTTCACAATGTTGGGCTTTATCACCATAGACCCAAATGACTGTCACTATCTTCATTACAAAAGATGTTCCAAACTCCTTTCCTACCAGTTCCATGCTACCCAGCTTTTATTATTATAACCAATACCTAAGAGTATTGCCTTATCAAGAGGAAAGTTTGATTTAGGTTAGTAGCTCTAAAGGTTTTAGTCCATGGCTGGTTGACCCTATGGCCCTAATGCCTGTGGAGAAGAAGCATTTCATAGGCAAATGTGTGAAGGAGCAAAATCTAGTCATGATTTTAATTAACTGTTCTAATTCATTTCTATCATGAAAGAGATAAGAATGGAAAGCAATCAAGATCATACAATCACTTTCAGGGGTCTACCTAATAAGTTAAACCTCCCACAAGGCCACATCTCCTGAAAGCTTGTCAATATTACCATTTTGGGAAATAAACCTCAAACCTATGGGCCTTTGGAAGACAGTGTTCATAGTTCAGTAGGATCCAAAGATGTTTCAGGATAAAGGACACAGGACCTTCACCAAGGCTTTCACACCTGTCACAAGCTGTCTGCAATCATCCACTTATACCTGGGGCAAGGAAGGGCTTCCCAGCACACTAACTACACACACAGAGCTTCTCCACACATCAGAGCATATTCCCCTTTCACTAGCATTAAATTACTTCTGCAATAGAGCAGATCTTAAGCAATACATATATATATAATGTTTATTTTATATATACATTATATACATTGTATATTTCTATCTTATAAATATATTTAATATATAAATATATAATCTTAAGCAACTCAGCATCTGTGGACCATTGTTGACTACAATTAAAGCAATCATTTGCTTAAGACTATAGAGTAAGATTTTTGCTCTAGGAAATCAAACTATCATTTCATATCAATGTCATTGTAACTCTTCAAAGTTAGAGGATATAAGCTTATACTAAAATATTTTATGTTTATATTGTTACAAAATTAATGTAAAAAAGTAAATGTACAATACAGGCTCTAGGGCACCTTCCTTAAGGAGAGACTATACTCTGCTTTCACTTTCAAATTAACTTGTTGTGTTTGCTTTAATAGATAAATATATAAGCAGATAGATAGCTTAAAGTATCTGTGGTATGAAACTGAGTGTTGTGTAAAATCCCATCAAGACTGGTTTTGGTCCTGGTCCTTAGTGATTAAGATCTTTGAAAAAGAGCAATCATCCCAGCAGATCTACACTCATAAATAGCTAGAGCCTGTCAGGAGACATCAGAGATTAAATAGGAATAACAGTTATTACATCTGTAGATCAGCAAAGGTGGCTGTATGTTAATTATCCTAGCCTAACTTGAAAGTTTATCTCATTACTGCTGCTTGCTTGTCATTACTTACACCTGTCTCCAGAATGTATGAAGCTCCCAGAGGAGCTTTCCTCATTTTTCTGCAACATGAGTTTTATTAGATGTTTGAATTTCAAACTAAAAATTTTAAATGTTGGTGTAAATTCTCAAGGGTTTCGATTTATATAAAATATGCACAGGTGATTTATCCAACAGGCCTCATATAAACAGATAGGGTGAGATGAAGAAGTTCGAGGGGGGAAAATTTGCACTCTTCTTTGCAAATAGAGAATCGTGATGGAAATACCTGGTAAATATTAAAACGAATCACTGGTAAAATATTGTATTTTACTTGGAGTGTGTTTCCAAGTGGTAGACTCTGATTTCAAATCCCAGTACCACCATAAATGCTATATTTAATTATATCTTTGTAGATAAAACTGGGACATTTCAACTTATCAAAAACCAAATACTCCCTGCATACACTCTATATTTTTGCAATTATACAAGTATTTGTATTTCAAATAGAAACTCTTACTAAATATGCCCTATTATATTTTATGCATGACTGAGATTGAACCCAATCCCTCACATACCTTAAGTAAGCAGTCTACCTCTAAGTTGCACCCCACTTTAATACATAAACTTAATTTGTATTAAATTCATTTTTTAAAAAGACTAACATACCCTGAATTTATTCAAATCCTAGACTCTAGAAATCAAGAGATACTTTCAAATTTTTGAAATCTCAATGGCAGTATGCATTTATTCCAGACAAATTGGTTATAAGCAAGTAATTTATTACTCTCCCTACTTTCTTACACTTTATCATGTAGGCTTATTCTATCTACATGTTTGGAAATACTTTGATTTAGTGTGTTTATTTTTGAACAGTCAGTAAATAACACTTTATTTACCCAGATAAATTTCCATTATGGAATGTCTCAAAACTACCCACTGACAAACTGGAGGCATAAGGGCTGAGGATTCCAAACTAACATGTTTTATAAGAGAAATTAATAAGCCATGAAAATGGATAGAAAAAAGGTGTACATTGTAATTAGCTATTAAATAAACTACTCCACAAGTTCTTTCTCTAGGCATAGAAAAGTGTGGTGGATTGTTACTATCACTGTTGCATTGGTTCTCACAAGACACTATGTTGGAAATGAACTTTATAAATTGTGGGGAAGGGGAGGGAAGGAGGAGGCAAAGTGGGAGAAAATGAGGGAGGGGGGTAACACTATTCGACAAGAAACATACTCATGGGCTGGGAAGGTGGCTCAGTGGTAGAGCGCTTGCCTTACATGCCTGAGGCCCTGGGTTCAATTCCTCAGCACCACATAAGCAAAAAGAAAAAAAGCCTGAAGTGGTGCTATGGTTCAAGTGGTAGAGCACTAGCCTTCAGTTGAAGAGCTGAGGGACAGTGTCCAGGCCCAGAGCTCAGGCCCCAGGACAGGAACCAAAATTAAAAAATAAAAAATAAAATAAAATAAACATATTCATAATCTACTACACTGTTAGTGGGAGTATAAACTTGGTCAACCACTCTGGAAAGCAGTATAGAGGTTTCTCAAAAGACTAAACATAGAGCTCCCCTATAACCCTGAAATCCCACTCCTGGGCATTTACCCAAAGGACTACACACAAGGCCAAACTAAAGCTATCAGCACAACCATGTTCATTGCAGCATTATTTACCATAGCTAAGATATGGAACCAACCCAGATGTCGCTCAGTAGATGAATGGATCAAGAAAATGTGGTATATATACACAATGGAATTCTCTATGCTTTCATCAGAAAGAATGTCATAGCCCCACTCATAAGGAAATGTAAGACTTGGAAAAAATCATATTAAGTGAAGTAAACCAGATCCAAAGAAACATAGGCTCCATAATTTCCCTCTTTTGTAATAATTAGTATATCCCTAGGGTAGTCCTAGAAGAGAATAACAATAGTTCAATAGCTGTGTACATATGACCATATAAGATGATGCTAATCGAAATGAACTCCAAGATATGGAAATAAGGGGTTTTTGTTGTTGTTGTTTTTAATTTACTTTGTGAAGTTCTTTTTTCTTCCTTTCCTCCCCACTTTGGTTTATCCCTTTTTGTTAATGTATTTGATTTTGCTACGCTGTGTCTTGTATATACTTTATCTGATTTACGGAAGGGAAGGGGAACAATAAAATGTTTAGACAAAGGACAAGGGGTGAACTAATGCAACAGTGATAATCACAAGAGTATATGTTGGAAATGAACTTTACATCTGGAAGGGTAACTGGAAGGAGGGAAAAAATGAGGGAGGGGGTAAAAATGATGAACAATAAATGTACTCATTACCTTATGTTTGTAACTGTAACCCCTCTTTACATCACCTTGAAAATAAATTTAAATTTTTAAAAAAGAAATGTATTCATTATGTAACTGTAACCCCTCTGTACATTACCTTTACAATAAAATGAAATTAAATTTAAAAACAAAAAAGAAAACTATAGTGGAGTTTACTGTCAAATATGCAGAATTCCTACTTTCCAAGCATACACACTTTTGTACCGTATACTTAAGGTCAGAATAAAGCTGGAGCCTTGTGTGAAATAAAAGAACTCAGTTCTCTGAACCTGTTATTTCTCTTACCATAAATTTATGTAGATCCATCCATTTCAGTTTAAATGACATATTATACTTTTTGAAAGAAGAACAAAGTTGTAATATATATGATTGCTTATGGGAATTACAAAAATACATGAAAACATATACAGGCTCATATACATATGACAAACAAATTGAGTCAAGTGTGGTACACTCAGGAGGATTCCACTGGTATGACTCCTTGGGCCAATTGAACAGTTTAACAATATGAATATAAGAAAGCTGAATGAAACATGTTTTGTTTGGAGGGTCAAGGGGATTGGGGCAGATGGAGAGAATAGGTGGGTGAATATAGTAATTATATTCAGTGTCTATATATGAAAATGGGACTACATAATTTGAGAATATGGATAGGATTGTCAGATAGATGGAGAATAAAGGAAGGGTGACATGTATATAAGCTTATTTGTTAAGTTGAAACTCTTTCGTACAACTATTTAGAGATGATGATAATGATGATTGATGATGATAGTAATAAAAAAGAAGTCAGTTGTTTACAAGACCAAATGGAATCTTTCCAAGGCTTTGGATCCTTACACAGAAATATTTTATTTAACATATTTACCTTGTCCCTCTCATCACAAAGGCCAGCACCATCACCTTTGTGGAGCCACAAATATTCAAATAGTGTGAAAAATATATAGAACACCAAACAGGTTACTTCAAAATACACTTAAAACATATGTGTTGTTTTCATTAGTGAAGGTGAGTTAGCTTGCAATTATATCAGCCAGGTAGTCAATTGGTTAATGTCTTGGAAATTAAGGAAAAATTTTCTGGAAAGTTGCCCATATATTTAGACAACTATTAGCATTTGCCACGTGGCATTTGGGAAAAGATTTATGGATAAATCTGGCATCCACACTGGTAGAATTTTATATTCTCCTTAAATTTTCACCACAAGGGACTTATCTCTGCTCTAAAGTCACCATAATTTTTTGCTACATAAGGATAAATGATGCCTATAATGCCAGCTAAATGAGAGGCTGAGATCCCAAGGATTGATGTATAAAGTTAGCTCAGGCACAAAAGTCTGAGAAACACCATCCCCAAAGCAACCAAAAAAAAAACAAGTTTGACTTGCGGCTCAAGTGGTGGAGCACCAGTTCAAACCCCAAATGGGGAAAAGAGAGGATGAAAACAGACCCACAAAAAAGAAAAGAAAAATGTTTAAGTGGGTACAATATAATGATAATGGTCGTGAGCAGTTAGATTGCATAACAACATTCTTCTATTAAGTATAGCATTATATGATAAAAAGAGTTCCAGGGTAGTTCCTGGAAATTTTAGTTCTAACTTTATTTTATACATGCAATAATTTAAAATTACTCATCTTATTTTTCTTTCATTAAATGTCTCTCAATAACTTTCAACACCATCTGAAATTAAAATTAGGTGCTTTGTTAGTGCTAAACAATTATTGTTTGAATAGAAGTAAGTACAGCATTTCACAGTGTTTATCATATAGCATTTCATTAGAAAATATAAATTATATTTTTGTCTACACAATGTTAATTGTGCTAAAAATGAGGATTAGTTAAGGTTCACATTCTTTCATTTGTGAATTTATATCTTGAGATTAAACACCCTCCAGTGATACAATAATTATTTCTAATATTTTATATTTTTTGTTGTTGTTGTTGTTTTTCAAGGTTTTTTTTTATTGTAAAGATACTATACAGAGGGTTACAGTTACATGAGTGAGGTAATGAGTACATTTCCTCTTGAACATTGTTACCCCCTCCATTGTTTTTCCCCTACCATCCTCTCCCTTCTCCCTTCCGGAGGTTCTTTTTTTTTTTTTTTTGATTGTGATTAAGTGATTACATAATTTCCAGAAATTCACAGTATTGTGGAATAATGATGCTCATTTAAAGTCACAAGTTCATTCTAACTTTCCTGCAGCAAATTGTCTATCACAGTCTGTAACATATAATGGTGTTCACATGTTATATACCATATATGTGATCAGCAGCATGGGGATATTTAGTAGTGGTTCAACCAGATGAGTGGGAGTTGAGTGGGAGTTCTTTGTTTCTTAAGTCCTGTTAGTTTTGTCGTATCACCTAACATTTTGGATTTAGCATCCACTTATCAGGGAGACCATGTACCGTTTGTCTCTTCATTCTTGGCTTACCTCGCTCAACATGATTCCTTCTAGCTCCATCCATTTCCCTGCAAATGCCATTATTTTGTCATTTCTAATGGCTGCATAATATTCCATTGTGTATAGATACCACAATTTTTGGATACATTCATCTGTGGTGGGGCATCTAGGTTGTTTCCATATCCTAGCTATTGCAAACAGTGCTGCAATAAACATGGAGGTGCACGTGTCCTTGTATATTGGTTCCTGTTGTTCAGGGTAGATGCCTAGAAGTGGTATGACTGGGTCATAAGGGAGGTCAATCTTTAGCTTTCTAAGGACCCTCCAGACTGCTTCCCAAAGTGGTTGTATAAGTGTACATTCCCATCAGCAGTGTAATACGATATTTTATATTTTTAAGAAATATGAAAAGAACCAGTCACCAGTGGCTCACACCTGTAATCCTTTCTACTCAAGAGGCTGAGATTTGAGAATCCTAATTTAAAGCCAGCCTGGGGAGGAAAAGTCCATAAGAATCTTATCTCCAATTAACCACCAAGAAACTAGAAGTAGAGCTGTGACTCAAGTGGTAGAGTTCTAGCTTAGAGCACTAAAGCTCAAGAACAGTGCTAAGGCCCTGAGTTCAAGCCCCAAGACTAACACAGAAAGAAAGTATAAAAAGCAGTTCAATTTTTTTCAATGAAGTTAACCAACTAGTGATGATAATCAAAATCTCTTTATGACAGAGTACAACTGCCAGTAAACCACACACACACACACACACACACACACACACACACACACACACATCACACACACAAATAAGATATTCAGTTTTGGAGGGAAGTGATATACAGGCAATAAAGGCCATCATTATGATTTAGGGTAGGACCTGGCTGTAGACAACTGAAGCAATGTGATGAAAATAAACTTTTGCTCCAGACAAAGCAGGATCTTCTATCAGTGGAAAACAGAGTGATCCCAGAGGACAGGCTGGCAGCTTCCTAGTTGTCCATGTAAATCCACATGTATTATCCTCACACTTAACGCTTACAAAGCATGATGCAGGTCTAGACAGCATATGGAAGACTCTGAAAGCTGAAGTGGCCTGTGATCCAGTAATATCAGTCTCAGACCAATGCCTAGAAATGCATATAAAGCAGATTGCGGCAGACATAACAAAGATATACAGCAATAATGAATTGAAACCATGCCATTGAAGCAAAGAAAAGTAATAGTATCTGTGAGCAGTGAAAAAGAAACTATTACAAAAAATGGGAAATATAAGTCTGAATAATACAGTGCATGGGTGAATCACCACATACACACAATAGCAAAATGTGACTGACCTAATATCATAAGATCCACAAGTAGTTTTGTGAGAGTTTGTGTGTGTATGTATGTTTATGTGTGGATTGTGTGTGTGTGGTACTGGGGTTTGACTCAAAGCCTCATGCTTGCTAAGCAAAATGCTCTGACTCGAGCCACTTGATTTCTCAATTTTCAAAAAATAAGTGATGGTAGCTCAGAAATTAACAGGTCCTGTCAAACCTGGGGGGAAGTTTTAAAGCAGCCTACCACCTATATAATTCGAGTGCCAGAAGATGAGAAGACAATAACTAGGGTACTGGCTTAAACACAAAGGCTTGAATATGTGCTGGTGTGTGTGTTTACATTTTTATACTCATAAACACATACACAAATGTATGTGTATGTGCATACAGGAAATAATGGCTGAAGATTCACAAATATGATAAAGCATATAATGTGAACATTCCCAAAACTTGGGATTCAAAGATGTTAAAAAGAGAAAATGGTATATAGATATAATAAAACTGCTGAAAGCCAAAGATTAAGAAGAAACTTCAAAGGCAGATAATATAATGAGAGCCCACAGTGGTCATGAATTTCTCATCAGAAACCATCCTGATTAGAAGAAAGTGAAGCATCATTAAGGTACTTAAGTAAAAGAACTGTCAACTTAGAATTTTATGTTTGTGAAAAGAACCTTTGGATATAAAAGGAAAAAGCTTCTGTAATAAGAGGATTTTTTTTTTTTCTGACAATCCTACGCCACTGAAAATCCTACCATCAGACTATGAAGATAAAGGCAATGAGATCAGAAAGAATCTCAGATACTCAACTATGAGGAGAGCACAGTACAGAAAGTACCTAGAAAAATATGAAAAAACTTATTTTACCATTTGTGTTCTTGAAAATATATGTGAATGCAGAACATAAAACTACAAAAATGCCTTGAAGACTTGCAATAATCATAATATAAAAATCAGTGGGAAAACAAAAGACCTTTGAACAAAATGAACTCTTGTTTTGTGCAAGTTTATTGTATATTGCAATTTGTAGAGTGACCAGAAAAATAAAAATATGATAACTGTAATGTCATCTTACCCCAAATCTCAAACAGAAAACTAAAATAAAATAGACAAATATAGCAAAATTCGAAAAAGTATACAAATATATAACAAAATAATAACAGTATAGGTATACCTAAATCTTAATTTCATCAATATTTCCTCATCTGTTATTGTTCCCCAAACTACAATTTAATGTGCAAAATAATATGGGTGAAAGGAAGTCCTTAAGGTAAAAATGTAAAGCTCCAAAAATCAAGGAGCCGCTGGCTCACGTCTGTAATTCTAGCTATTCAGGAAGCTGAGATCTGAAGATCATGGTTCAAAGCCAGCCCAGGCAGGAAAGTCCGGAAAACTCTTATCTCCAATAGATCACAAGAAAACCGGAAGTGGCGCTGTAGCTCAAGTAGAGCACTCACCTTGAGCGGAAGAGCTGAGGGACAGTACTCAGGCCCAGAGTTCAAGCCCATGACAAAAAAAAAAGAAGAAAAGAAATGTAGAGCTCAAGCAGAGCAAGACTAGAAATTTAAGATCCATTATCCGCAAAAAAGGAACAACTTAGGATATGTTATATGAAAATGAACGTTTAAACAATACAATAATGATAAGTGCTAAGCAAACAGATGAAAATGATTCTTTAACAGTGATTTCATCAAAAAAAAAGGTTTGTGTATATATACATACATGCATATGGGTGTATAAATATATTATAAACTTTCAAAAAAGCCTTTCTTTTCCCTTTTCAGATTCCACATTTGTCATATCTTAATATGTGGAACTAATACCAAAACTAAAGGTGAAGGTTTAGGATAATGATGCACATTTGAAGGATGCAAGAGTGTTCTACCTTGTACCATGACTTCTCTAACTTCCCCATACCCTTAGGCAGGGAGAAACTGGTCTGTTTACTTTACTGCTTTAGGCAATAAAAGGGATATTTTTAAATTATTATATTGCATACATTGGAAGTAGATAGACAATAAGACATTTTGACATATATGTGCAGCATAAAAAGATCACTAATGCTAGTCCATCATTTTCTTAGGCACCTGATTTATGTGGTAAAGAATCTTAAATATACTCAGAAAAGTTTCAATGTGCAATAAACTATTAATAACTGCACTTCTCTTTCTGTATATCTGCATAGTTTTCTATTCTACATGACTCCAAACCTATGCCCCCACCTCATCCTTCTCTCCAACCCTGGTCACCATACTTGTACTCCTTGTATATGGGCTCTAGTTATCCAATGTCAGGAAGTATTTCCCCTTCTGTCTGTCTTGCTTCACTAATGTAATGGTCTCAGTTGCTTGTTAAAGCAGCAATTTTATCTTCCAATTCATATAAATAAAATATTTCCCTCCAAAATAATCTTATCAAAAAACTCTGGATCCAGTATGAGAAATAATACTGATGTGAACATGTCAGGTCAAATTCAAGTAATTTTGTGTAAAGCCTTAGGTGGGTTTCACACTGTAGAAAGTGATATAATTACAATAAAAAAAAAAAAACATGAGGGCTGGGAAGTTGGCTCAGTGGTAGAGCGCTTGCCTTGCATGCCTGAGGCCCTGGGTTCAGCACCACATAAGCAAAAAGAAAAAAGCTGGAAGTGGTGCTGTGGCTCAAGTGGTAGAGCTCTAGCCTTGAGCTGAAGAGCTGAGGGACAGCGCCCAGGCCCAGAGTTCAGGCTCCAAGACTGGACCCCACGCCCCCCCCCCCCAAAAAAAAAACCTTGAGAAGTTGAAAGATTCACATCAAAATTGAGTACAATTTGCTTATGATTTCAAGCATGGTACTTAGTAATAGTAAGAAAAATGAATAAAAAAATCTGAAAATACACAGAATTACTGATTTCATGAAATTGTTTCTCTTGAAACTTTGCTTGAATGAAGAAAACATTCATTGAAACTATTTGGAAGTACATGAGAGGTATTTATTTTCCAGGAGTTCTGTAGGATAAGCTGGAGGCTAAACAAGCTCTCGCATAGAAAGCAGTTTTAGTGTCCCAGTGAACATTCCTAAGCCAGAGAATCACACGAAGTGTGCCATCACAGTACAGAGTTAGGACAGAGAGGGAAAATCCAAGGAGACAGATCTGAGCACTTGCCAGCAGCCACAGCTTCAGCGGCGGTGGCGGCCATAGCAGCCATACCTGCAACACAGAGAGTCCAAGACAAAGGCACCAGACGACCTGGGCGAGTAGATTCAGCTCAACACCAGCAAGAACTGACAAGGAGCAGACATCTTCATCCTGCAGATCACAGACCAGAGATGACCTAGGAACCAAGACTCTGGCATAGTAGAAGCCTGACATCTTCACTCCTTCTCAGGGAGCAGAGGAGGGAAGGCCACTCCTTTCCCCTCCACTACTGGAGATCTCCATCTTTGATACTGACAAAGGCCTGGATGAGCAGCTAGCTCCAACTCAGGCCTTGGAAGAAAACAAGAGTCATTTAGCAGGTCACAGTAACCTAACCTGACCAGCCAGGCTCAGCTCCACCCAGGGAAAAGTCACTGAGCCCAGGCCACCAGCCCCAAGAGTGGCTTTCTTCACTGGGTAAACAGAGCCATAGGCTATCT
This sequence comes from Dipodomys spectabilis, assembly GCF_019054845.1. NCBI lineage: Eukaryota > Metazoa > Chordata > Mammalia > Rodentia > Heteromyidae > Dipodomys > Dipodomys spectabilis. Next base: position 10,285,171 of record NW_024871113.1, on the reverse strand, counting down.
CTTCCTACAGCAGCCTTCACAATCAATTGAAATTCAGCAAACATAAGCCCTGAGAATGGCTGCAAGCTGGGCTCTGTGAGTATCTCAGAAGCTAGCCCATCAGGGAAAAGCTACTGTTTGCTGAAAGGCCTCAACTCTACCCAGAACCTAGCCTCATCACAGCATCTCCAAACTAGAGGAAACAGCCATCTCCCTCTTTTGTGATGCTCAAAGCAGATCTCCCTCCCATTGAACTAGCCTGGGAGGAGGATCACAAAATCCTGGATAAAGCAGAGCATTTTTCTGCCTGCTCAAACAAACTGACTTAAGAAACCAACCAAGCCACAGTAAAATCAAACACCACAAGCAGACCAGAGACTCCAACAAGAGACTGGTTATGGACACAAGGGAGATAGAGGATCTTCCCATCCCCTACAAAAAAAAAATTATAAAATATTTTTTCAAACGTTTTTTAAATTTTGACTTAAAAATGTTTTCTATTAACTTTTTTTCCTTCTTATAATTTTTATTTTAGGGAGATATGTGTGTGCTTTTTTTTCTTAAAAAAAATTTTTTTTGTTTAGCTCTACTACATTGTTGGTGGGAGGGTAAACTTGTTCACCACTTTGGAAAGCAGTATGGAGGCTCCTCAAAAGACTTCACATAGAGCTCCCCTATGACCCAGCAATCCCAATTTTGGGCATTTACCCAAATGAGCACAAACAAGACCACACTAAAGCTACCAGCACGACTATGTTTATTGCAGCATTATTTACTATAGCTAAGATATGGAACCAACCCAGATGTCCCTCAGTAGATGAATGGATTAAGAAAATGTTGTATATATACACAATGGAATTCTATGTCTCCATCAGAAAGAATGACATTGCCCCATTTGTTAGGAAATGGAAAGGCTTGGAAAAAATTATATTAAGTGAAGTAAGCCAGGCCCAAAGAAACATAGGTCCCATGGTTTCCCTTATTTGCAATATCTAGTGTATATCTGAGTCAAGCAGAATAGGTCAGATAAGGTGATGTTAGGGAAATGAACCCTAAGATATGTATTCAAATGTTTTTTTTTTCTTTCATGCGATTGTTTCTAACAACTTTATAAGGTGAATTCTTTGTTGTTTTGTATGTCCCTCCCCCACAGTATAACCCCTGCTTTCACTGTATTTGATGTCTGTATAATTTGTGGAGGGGAAGGGGAAAAACAAATCATTTAAATAGGGATATAGCTGGACCCATTGCAACAATGAGATGTAAAAGTCGTTATGCCAAAAGCGAACTTTACAACTTTGGTGCGGGGGTTGGGGAGGAACGGGGAGTATTGGATGGGGGGGTGGGGGGAGGTAGGAAGAGATGAGAAGGGGAAACAAAGGAGGAGGCTACAATGCTTGATAAGAAATGTACTCATTATCTTACCCATGTAATTGTAATCCCTCTGTACAGTATTTTCTCAACAAAAAAAAATTTTTTTTGCTTAGCTCTACTGACCTTTTGATCCTTTTTTTCTTTCTTTTCATTCTTTTCTCTTATTCTTCTCTTTATTCTTCTTTGCGAGACTTAATTGTTGTTCTGCTCAACCTCAGATATACCCATAGTCGATTATTAGACCTTATCCCCCATTGTGTACACAATCCAGAAATTTATTACTCAATTCAAAACCTCTTAGACTTAAATTCCTTAATAGCAGTACTACCTCTTTATACCTATATAATATTTTAAGCATTTTTCTTTTTAAGTTCTTCACATGTCCTTTCTATCCCTCCCCTTCTCTTATCCTATCCCCGTTCTTCTCTGAATATTGCGTTGTTAATTTGCATAATTTTAAGTGTTTCACTTTTAATTTTTAATTTTTGTTTTTCTATTTTTGTCTCTTTTTTCTTTCTCTTTCTTCTTTTTTTCTCTCTCTCTACTATCATTCTATCCAACCTATTTCCTGCTTTGAAATTAGGACCTAGTTAAGTTAACTCTCCCTCTACCTTTCTACATCCCTCTATTCCTATTTGTACCCACATTTCTCCCTAAACTTAATAATTTCTGGTTTGACAAATTCTTCTTTGCAGTTCATAGCACATTAATACATAGTTGTTTGATGTAGAATACATATATCTGTTGAAATAGATTATATCTGGAGACTTTTGACTGTGCAACTAAAGACTTTGGCTGATGCTTATCTTGAGATAGTGTTCTAGCACAAAACTGGTGTTACTTTCATCCCAAATGGGTAGAACAAGCCTGAAAAAACACAAAAAAATGGCAAGCCCAGGTATCTCAACTCCCACTCATGGTAAACAGGGGAAAGAAAAGATAATGAATAATACAGAGGAGAGCTCCCAGAAAGCTCTACAAACACTACTGGTAAACATGGTAAATGAAAAGATTAAAAACCTGCAAAGGACTCTGTGTGAGTGTGATAGGGAGATAGAGGAGGCAAACCAAAGGTCAATACAGGAATATCATGAGCATGTGGAAGCTACTCAAAGATTGATACAGGAATTGTGTGAGCAGCTTGAGAACACTCAAAGAGAAATAAAGGAGTGGAGTGAGCAGGCAGAGATCAGTCAAAGAGAAAGACAGGAATTGCGGGAGCGAGTCGAGAACAGACAAAGAGAAAGTCAGCATTGCCGTGAGCAGGCTGAGAACACTCAAAGAGAACTACAGGAATTGTGTGAATATGAGGAAGCTAATCAAAGAGTAATACAGGAATTGAGAGAGAAAGAGGAGAATACCAAAGATCACTAAAGGCATTCATGGAATCCATGAACAAAGAGATGAAAGAAGTCAGGGAGACCACAAAGGGAATGCTTAATGGAACCCAACAGAAGAAATGGGAGTCCTAGGAAACCATAACCAATCAACTAAGTGATTTGAGAATAAACACTGGACACCAAATTAAAGAAGTAAAGGAGTTCATACAAGATCTAAAAACAAAGCTCCAACAAAGAATTTGAAGCCATCAAAGCAGACCAACTAGAAGGAAAAGAAATAAAAACAAAGTAGAATGTCTTGACAGTAGGTTAGATCATGCAGAAGATCGAATCTCCGGGATTGAAGACAGCCTAGGTATTATAGAGAAAGAACAGATAACTATCCAAGACAAATCCAAGAAATATGATAGTTCTATTCAACACTTGGAAGACACTATCAGAAGGCCTATCTAAGGATAATGAGTGTAGAGGAACACCTAGAAACAGAAGTTAATGGTCTAGGAAATTTGTTTAACAGGATCCTAGCAAAGAACTTACCAAACATACAAAAAGATGGGCCTATTCAGATACAAGAAGCTTTTAGAACCCCAAATAGACCAGACCAGAACAGGACATCCAAATGTCACATTATATCCACACAGGATCAATTCAGACCAAGGAAAAGATCCTTAAAGATGTCAAGGAGAAAAGATCAATCACTTATAAAGGGAAACCAATTAGAATCATCTCAGATTTCTCAGCAGAGACAATCAAAGCAAGAAGAGCCTAGAATGATGTATGCCATGCCCTAAAGACAAACAACTATCAACTAAGAATTCTGTACCCAGCTAAACTATCCTTCATAACCACAGGTCAAATAAAAACCTTCGATAGCAAAGAAAAATTGAAACAATATATCTCCACCAAATCAGCCCTACAAAAGATTCTTAAAGATGTCCTACACATAGAAAACCAACAAGGCCACAATAAAGGCCAAGAAACCAAACCCAAACTGAGAATCCAAGAACCATAGGAAGAACCCTGTAGCTGCAGCCCCCAAGAAGGTGGATAAAATGGCAGACACTCCCAAATGCCTCTCAGTCCTATCTCTCAACATTAACTGACTTAACTCTCCAATGAAGAGACATAGACCATCTAGTTGGATTTAAAAGCAAGATCCTTCTATCTGCTGCCTTCAGGAGTCACATCTTGCCCATAAAAACAAACATATTTTCAATGTGGAAGGCTTGAACAAAATCTATCAAACAAATAGCCCCAATAAACAGGCAGGGGAGTTGCAATCCTAATATCAGATAAAACAGACTTCAACTTAAAATTAGGAAGAAGAGATAAAGGTCACTACATACTAATGAAGGAATCTCTCCTTCAGGAGGATATTACAATTCTAAATATCTATTCGCCAAACAACGGAGCATCCAAATTTATCCAAGAAACTCTACTTTCCCTCAAATCCCACATAGATCCAAAGACATTAATTGTTGGGGACATTAACACACCACTTTCCCCACTAGATAGATCAACTCAGCAAAAACTCAACAGAGAAACTGCAGATTTAAACAACTGCATAGATCCACTAGATTTAACAGATAGCTACCGAATATTTCACCCAGCAACATCAGAGTACAAGTTTTTCTCAGCAGCACATGGAACATTTTCCAAAATAGACAACATTTTAGGCCACAAAGCAAACTTGTCCAAATTCAGAAACTTCGAAGTTATACCCTGCATTCTCTCAGACCACAAGGGAATAAAATTAGAACTCTACACTAAAAACCACCAAAGAAAGCCATGTAACACATGGAGGCTGAACAACACACTGCTGAATCACTAGTGGGTCATTGAAGAGATTAGAAAGGAAATTCAAATGTTCATGATATTCAACAAAAATGAACATACAAATTACCAACTCCTCTGAGACACAGCAAAGGCAGTACTCAGAGGCAAGTTTATAGCTCTGAGTTCCTACATCAACAAATTGGAGAGATCTGAAACCAACAATTTAATGAGACTTCTGAGTCTCCTTGAAAAGGAGAAGCAAGATAAACCCCAATCCAGTAAACAGAAATAATTGAAATTAAATCATAATTAAATGAATTAGAATTCACAAAAACCATAGAAAGAATCACCAAAACAAAGAGTTGGTTCTTCGAAAAAATTAACAAAATTGACAGACCTTGAGTAAATCTTCTCAGAAAAAGAAGAGAACACACCCAAATAAATAAAGTCAGAGATGAGAATGCAACATCACCACAGAAACAACCAAGATTCAGAACATTATAAGGGAATACTTCTCAAAACTTTATGCTAATAAGTTTGAGAACTTGGCAGAAATGGATCTTTTCCGAGAAAATATTGACAGGCCGAAACTAAACCAAGATGAGATAAACCATGTTAACAGGCCAATATCAAGCATTGAAATAGAAACAGCAATAAGAGACCTCCCATCTAAGAAAAGCCCAGGACCAGATGGTTTTTACAGTGGAATTCTACAAGGCCTTCAAAGCAGAGCTCACACCAATACTCCTCCAACTCTTCAATTAAATTGAAAGAGAAAGTTCACTACCGAACTCATTCTATGAAGCCTTTATAACCCTCATAACTAAACCAGGCAGGAACACAACAAAGAAAGAAAACTATACACCCATTTGTTTGATGAACATTGAGGCAAAACTTCTCAACAAAATTTTGACCAATTGACTTCAGCAATTCATCCAAAAAATCATACACCACGATCAAACAGGATTCATTTCAGGGATGCAAAGCTGGTTCAATATACGCAAATCAATTAACATAATTCATCACATCAACAAGAACAAGGATAAGAACCACATGGTTATCTCAATAGATGCAGAAAAAGCATTTGACAAGAACCAACACCCCTTTATGATGAACATTCTGGAAAAATTAGGACTCCATGGAACATTCCTCAATACAATAAAGGCTGTATATGACCATCCTACAGCCAGCATTATACTTAATGGTGAAAAACTAAAGCCATTTCCTCTTAACTCAGGAACAAGACAAGGATGTCCACTCTCTCCACTTATCTTCAATCTAGTATTAGACTGCCTAGCTACAGCAACAAGACAAGATGCAAACATAAAGGGAATCCAAATAAGGAAAGAAGAAGTAAAACTCTCCCTCTTTGCAGATGACATGATCTTGTATTTAAAAAATCCCATGGATTCCGCTCCCAAATTACTCAAGCTCATTCAAAACTTCGGCAAAGTAGCAAGGTATAAAATTAACCATCAAAAATCCATGGCTTTTCTGTTTGCCAACAATGAGAAAAGTGTGGCTGAAATTAGGAAAGCAACTCCATTTGTAATAGCCCCACAAAAAGTAAAATACCTAAGAATTAACTTAACCAAAGAAGTAAAGGAATTTTATGATGAAAACTATAAAAACTTGAAAAAGGAAATCAAAACTGTCCCGACCCGCAGGACTTCAACGAGGGCGGTGAACCTAAGCGAGAAGGAATGAAGGGACAAGAGACACGAAGAAGGACAGCAAGACAAGGATTCTGATCAAGCTGCCAAATTTTATTTTTCACACAGGGGTATTTATATGCTTAGAATAAGGAAGCTTTTTCATTGGGCGTAGCAGCTGCAGGATGCTTGCTTAGGGCAGTGAAAAGGTGGTTGCTAGCAGCTACTGGGTGGTGAAAAGGTGGTTATTAGCAGCTACCGGTATTTGTATGGGGCAGGATGAAAAGACCGGATTCTGTGAACAGCCTCCTGATGTTCCAGTGAGATAGTAAAGCCTATCATGCACATAGACTCCCTGCAGGGCTCTCGACATCTCCCACTTTCTTATTTAGAAAATTGACCATCAATTGTTGGTGCTCTTTTTGAGAGGGTGACAGAGGCTCTGTTCCTCTAAGGGGCCAGGGTTTTTCTCCACTCCGAGCAAGCGTCCTCACTCGGGGAGGGGAATTTCACAGGCCTTGGCATGTTTTTATTGAGGAGACGGCTTGTGGGTATGCATGTCAACCGTCATGCACCAGAGCTTGCCACTCAGGGGTCTTGGGTTTTGGGATCTTGCGTATCCATCCCCCTGCAGTCTTACCTGCACCCTTGATTTGAGCATTTTTTCTTCCTCCCATAGGTGCATCCTCCCCCAAGCGGAGGGGCCTATAGGAGGAGGGGCGAACCTATCCCTTATAGCAATAGGTCTTGCCTGTTGAATGGTCAGGAGTTATGATTAAGGAGGGTTTTCTAAATAAGAAAAAGAAGGGGGGCTGTTTCCCACTGGAACAAGCTCATGGCAAAACACTAATTAAAAGCCTGGGGTAAATCCTAGATCTCAATGCTGCGGTCTGCCATATCAAGGCGATGGTGATGAACCTGTATGGGCTTAGAAACCAAGAGATTAATCTGTTATTTAATAAATTCAAACAGGATGGTCCATGTCTGGAGTTCTAGCTGCATCTGCAAGAGAAAAGGCATCATCCTCGGGGGGGAAGGTTTCCCCTGGGTTGTGGTAAGCCATTAACTTGTTTTATCAAGCGTTCTGGCAGCCACCTTGGGGCCACTTGTTCTTGATCTAAAATACAAGCTGAACCTCGCCCCCAGATAAGAACAGGATCTGGGCCCTTCCATTTGCCTGTAAGGGGGTCTCGCCACATGACAGACGGGCGGGCAGAACTGGAAGATGGGTGCCAATGCCTGTCAGCTGCCGAGTGGCCTTCATTGTCCAGAGTTAGAAAATTAAGGGCGAACAATGTGTGACTAAGGCGATCCCTAGGAGTGGAAAATGAAAAGGCAGAGGCTTTGAGGCGAGTAAGCCAGGTTTTTAGGGTGTGATGGGCTCGTTCTACAATGCCCTGACCTTGGGGTTATAGGGAATCCCAGTAGTATGACAAATCTGAAAAATAGCACAAAACTGTTTAAAATTGGCACTGGTATAGGCTGGGCCGTTGTCTGTCTTTGTTTTTTTGTTTTTTTTTTGGTCGGTCGTGGGCCTTGAACTCTGGGCCTGGGCGCTGTCCCTCAGCTCTTCAGCTCAAGGCGAGCGCTCTACCACTTGAGCTACAGCGCCACTTCCGGTTTTCTAGTGGTTTATTGGAGATAGGAGTCTCACGGTCTTTCCTGCCCGGGCTGGCTTTGAACCGCGATCCTCAGATCTCAGCCTCCTGAGTAGCTAGGATTACAGGCGTGAGCCACCAGCACCCGGCCGTTGTCTGTCTTTATGTGGGCTGGTTTTCCCATTGCAGAAAAGGCTAAAACAAGGTGAGAGAGAACATCTTTGGCAGTTTCTCCTGAGTGTGGTGAAGCAAAAACAAACCCGCTAAATGTGTCTATGGAGACATGTATATATCTTGTTTTTCCAAATTCAGGAAAATGGGTAACATCCATTTGCCAGATTTGATTGGGTAGCAGTCCATGGGGGTTAACACCCAGGTGTTGTACAGGAAGAGAGACAACACAGGCAGGGCATGCCTTTACTATCTCCCGTGCTTGTTGTCTAGTAATTTTACAAAGCAATCAAAGGCTCTGGGAATTTAGATGGTGGAGATTATGTAATTCTGTAGCCTTTTGGACAGACCCAACAAAAACCAGAAAAATGGAACTAGTGGCCACATCAGCTTGAGCGTTACCCTGTGTAAGAGGGCCAGGGAGATCAGAATGTGCCCTAATGTGTCCCAGAAAAAATGGATGTCTCCTGGCCTGAATTAGCTATTGAAGCTGAGTAAATAAAAATGCCGCATTGGAGGAAACTTTAATAGCGGGTGAAATTTCTAGCAAGGGAACAGAATGAGCAATGTAAGCACTATCTGTATAAATATTAATAGGCTTATCAAAAAACGTCATAAAAACTTGTGTTATAGCAAATAACTCCACAAGCTGGGCTGATTGGTAAGGGGATCAAAGGTGGTGGTATGGTTGTTAACAACGAAGGCCACACGGCCATTGCTTGAGCCATCTGTAAAGACAGTCAGGGCTTGAGGAATGGGAGCCTTTTGAGTAACCTTGGGAAAAACAAATGGATGTAGCTGGGTGAAGTGTAAAAGGGGATCATTGGGGAGATGATTGTCAATTAGTCCTAAAAATCCTGACAGGGCGATGCCCCATTCATCCCCAGTCTGAAGTAAAAATTTTGGTGTATGGAATTAAAATGGTATCAGGGTCCTTACCGAAATATTGTCGAGAGAGCAAGCGACCTTTGATAATGATAGAGGCTACCTGGGCAGGGGTAAACAGCAATAACCTTGGGGGATGTGGTGGGTAAATAGACCCAAAGCAGGGGGCTGCCCTTATTATTGGAGTGGGGAATCTGTTGCCAAAACAATCTTGTGGGTGTATGAGGGGTATGTAAAATAATTAAGACCAGAGGAAGATTATAGGAAATCTGTGTAACAAACTGCTGGGCAATGGCCTCATAACTTGGGTTAAGGCATTTCGTGCATTGGGAGTAAGCTTGCGAGGTGAGGAGGGGTCAGAATCCCCTTTTAAAATCTCATTAAGAGGCAAAAGCATGCTGGTGGGCAACCTTAGGTATGGCCTAAGCCATTGAATATCTCCAAGCAGCTTTTGAAAATCATTAAGGGTGTGAAGATGGTCTAAACGAAGTTGAATTTGAGGAACCCGAATTTGATTATTTTGGAGTTCTAGACCCAAATAAGTATAGGGATCCTGTGTTTGAACTTTATCGGGGGCAACCTGTAGTCCCAGGGCAGTAAGGGCTTTATAAAGGTCTAAATAGCAGTTTCTAAGTTCGTGGGTGTCAGGTGCAGCAAGCAACAAGTCATCCATATAATGTAATATATAGACGCGCTGCCATCGTTTTCTCACAGGGTCCACTGCCTGGGCAACATATTTTTGACAAAGGCTAGGGCTATTAGCCATACCTTGGGGGAGTACCTTCCATTGAAATCTTTGCATGGGGCCTTCAAAGTTAATGCAAGGAAGGCTAAAGGCAAAATAGGGTCTGTCCTCAGGATGTAGGGGAATGGCAAAAAAAAAATCTTTTAAATCAATAACCATTTTGTAATAGTCCCTGGGAATAGCCACCGGTGTGGGAATGCCTGGCTGTAGCGCTCCCATTGGGCGCATAGCTTTATTAACGGCGCGTAGATCTTGTAAAAGGTGCCATTTGCCTGATTTTTTCTTTATAACAAAAATAGGAGTATTCCATGGTGAAGTAGAGGGCTCTATATGGCCTGCCACCAACTGTTCCTGTACTAACATGGAGGCAGCCTCCAATTTTTCTTGGGTAAGGGGCCACTGATCCACCCACACAGGGGTTTGGGATTCCCAAATGATTTTATCTGCATGGGGCACAGGAGGGTCAGGGGCCGATACTAAAAATCCGAATACCCAAGCCCATGTTTATCTGTTTTTTGGGTAGCTTAGATGGGCTCAACGATTCCTTGTCCTGATTTTCCAAGACCCGTACCAGGGACAAAATCCATACGGAGCATTTGATGTGTAACCACAGAATTGGGACTAGCAAGGATAACTTTCATCTGGGTCAAGATATCCCGGCCCCATAGGTTAACAGGGAGGTCAGGAACAACAAAAGGAGTAACAGTTCCCTTATTGCCCTCTTTGTCAGTCCAATTAAGAACCCTGGAGCTTACCAAAGGGTTTTTTGACTGCCCTATGCCTTTAAGGTCAGTTAGGGACGGGGTTAGGGGCCAACTTGGTGGCCAATATTTTTGGGAAATAATTGTGGCATCTGCACCAGTATCCAACCTCCAATGCTCCTGCATTGGAGAGACCAACATCGTGAAAATGGCTATTCTTCCCAAGGCTATCTACATATTCAATGTGATACCTATCAATATTCCAACCTCATTCTTCAAGGAAATAGAAAGAGGCAATCCAAAAATTCATAGATAACAAGAAAAGACCCGAATAGCAAAAACGATTCTCAACAGAAAGAACAGTGCTGGAGGAATATTAATACCAAATTTCAAACTCTACTATAAAGCCATAGTAATCAAAACAGCTTGGTATTGGCATAAGAACAGACCTCAGGACCAATGGAATAGAATTGAAAACCCAGAAATGAACCTACAGACCTATAGCCACCTAATCTTCGATAAGGGAGCTAATACAATAGAATGGAAGAAAGACAGCCTCTTCAGTAAATGGTGCTGGCAAAATTGGTTAACTACATGTAGAAAACTAAAGCTAGTTCCTTATATATCACCCTGCACCAGAATCAACTCCAAATGGATCAAAGACCTTGAAGTCAAAGCAGACACTCTGAAAACATTACAGGATGGAATAGGAGAAACCCTAGGTCTCCTTGGCGCAGGCCAAAATTTTCTTAATAGAGACCCAGAAACACAAGAAATCAAAGAAAGGTTGGACAAATGGGATTGCATGAAATTGCAGAGTTTCTGCATGGCAAAGGACATAGCTAGCCAGATCAATAGAAAGCCCACAGAATGGGAGAAGATCTTTACTAGCCATACAACGGACAAGGGTCTCATATCTAAAATATACCTGGAACTTAAAAAATTAAATCCTCCCAACAACAAATCTTGAAAGAAAGGACTCCCCAATAAATAAGTGGGCTAAAGACTCAAAGAGAAACTTCTCTGAAGAGGAAAGAAGGATGGCCAATAGACACATGAAGAAATGCTCAACCTCCCTAGCCATAAAAGAAATGCAAATCCAAACAACATTGAGATACCACCTCACCCCAGTTAGAATGGCTAGAATCAAGAACTCTAATAACAACAGATGCTGGAGAGATGTGGACAGGAAGGAAACTTACTACATTATTGGTGGGAGTGTAAGCTTGTTCAACCACTTTGGAAAGTAGGATGGAGGTTCCTCAAAAGACTCCACCTAGAGCTCCCCTATGACCCAGCGATCCCACTTTTGGGAATTTACCCAAATGTTTACAAACAAGACCACACTAAAGCTACCAGCACAACTATGTTTATTGCAGCATTATTTACCATAGCTAAAGTATGGAACCAACCCAGATGCCCCTCAGTAGATGAATGGATCAAGAAAATGTGGTATATATATACAATGGAATTCTATGCCTCCATCAGAAAGAATGATATTGCCCTATTTGTTAGGAATTGGAAAAAATTATATTAAGTGAAGTAAGTCAGGCCCAAAGAAACATAGGTCCCATGGTTTCCCTTATTTGTAATAACTAGTATATGTCCAAGTCAAGCGGAAAAGGTCAGATAAACTGATGTTAGCGAAATGAACCCTAAGATATGTATTCAAATGTAAGATGAATTCTTTGTTGCTTTGTATGTCCCTCCCCCACAGTATAACCCCTGTTTTCACTGGGTTTGATGTTGCTATAATTTGTGGAGGGAAATGGAAAAAACAAATCTTTTAACTAGGAATACAGGTGGACCCATTACAATAATGAAATATACAAGTCATGTCGAAAATGAACTTCAAAACTTTGATGGGGGGTGAGAAAGAAGGATTGGGTGGGGAGTCGGGAAGGATGGGAAAGGATGGCAAGGGGAAACAAAGGAGGAGGCTACAATGTTTGGTAAGAAATGTACTCATTATCTTACCCATGTAATTGTAACCCCTCTGTACAGTATTTTCACAAAAAAAAAAAAAATCCTTAAAGTTTCTTTAAGATTCCTTTGATATCACTTTGGAATTTAAAACTTGCAAAATGGTTGAAAATTTATTAAAAACCATAGGCTAGGGGGCCGGGCAGGTGGCTCAGTGGTAGAGTGCTTGCCTTCCATGCATGAGGCCCTGAGCTCGATTCCTCAGCACCACATAAGCAAAAAGAAAAAAGCTGGAAGTAGTGCTGTGGCTCAAGTGGTAGAGCACTAGCCTTGAGCTGAAGGGCTGAAGGACAGTGCCCAGGCCCAGAGTTCAGGCCCACGCCCGGATCCAAAAACACACTCACACACACACACACAAGAAAAAAACCATAGGCTAGTACTTCAAGTTGCCTGGTCATCAGCTTGAAAATATATACCATTATAGAATGAAAGGCCAAAAATATTCTATAAATTGTTAAAAGTCACCCTTTTAGGACTAGGGCAAATAAGCTTTTAAAAAGTTCATTGACAATTTTCTTTAAGGTTGATTAATTAAATTGGAATCAAAAAAGGAGGTTTATACTGACATTTCAATGGTCATTTTATGCTACACATAAAACCAATAGCATTTTTTAAAATTACTTATTGCAAGTAGAATTAGTGTGGACATTTTCAGCAAGACATGTGATTTCCCAAGTGTGGTGGTTTTTGCCTCTACTCCCAATTCTTTGGGAGTCGAGAGTGGAATATCCTGAGGCTGAGGGCAGCCTGGGCTGAATAGTGAGATTCTGTCTCTGGAAGTTGCTAATTTGTTAGTTAGGTTAATGCCAGTGTTTGCCTACCATGCACAAAGCCCACTATTAAATTGAATCCCAGCACTGTGTTGTAGGTGGGGAGATGGAAACTTTTCTGCCTGGTGGTTATTTTACATGTTTTTTAATCAGTAAAAGAAATGTATTCATAAACCAATGTTGATTGGTAACTTCTTTGTACAGCTACTTAAAGATAATAAAAATAAAATTTTCAAAGGAAGATAAAGAAATGGGATATGTGACCAAGTAAACACAAGAATATTAGTTGAATGAGCTCTAGTTTGTCATAAGTAAGCTTTAAATAAGTACATGTATTAGTTTAGTGATCTTGTCTTGAGATGTAAAGTGGGGAAGGGTTTCACAAATTATTGAAAACAACAGGAATGAAAAAAGGTGCAAAGAAAAGAGCAATATTTAAAATCAAGCGAAGGAGACATAATCTGAATTCTTATAGCAGCCAGAGACTGAAAAGTGAAAGAATAAGTTTCTAAAGAGCACTGTGTTGACCTAAAGCTGTATGTCAATGTCTCCTTTATCAAAATAAAATGAATTACAGATAGATAATTGCCAAAGTGTGTAGCACTATATTAACAACTACCAAACCTGATGGACTGTGGATTAATAAAAAATAGGCAAACAAAATAAATCTATCATGATCTGCAGGATGAGGTTTAGAACAACCTCATTACTAAATTACTAAATCCAACTTCCACAAATTTCCATGATGGGACAGGTGAATGTACAGATTTCCCACATTTCTCACTAACAAAAGTCTTATTTCAACAGTAGTGCTTAAGACTGAAACAGATCCAGCAGAATGACTACAACTGTAAGCAAAATGAACAAACATTTGAGCAGTGAAGTAAACAGTGAAGAGGGAAATCTACGTATGTTAAATCTAACATTTTAAATGATTAAAATAATTATCCATAGAAAAATTAGTGTGATATAACATCTCTACCAACAAACTCTATGCAACTAAAGAAAATGAAATTTTAGAAAATCATTCAAGTTTCTAGAAATTTGAAACTTGTGGAAAAGAGCAGAGAGCATATGGAAAGTAATAATTCAAAAAAATTGCCTAATTATAACAGTGAGTTTATGGTATGCCATTTGAACCAGAATTTTTGATGAATCATTGATTTCCCCCTTCTCTGCTCTACTCTTTCTCCCTCTCTTCTCTTCTCTCCCTCTCTTTCTGCTAGTACTGGTGTTTTAACCCAAGCCTGGACACTGTTCCTTAGATTTTTTTTGCTGAAGGCTGGTACTCTATCACCTGACCCACACGTCAGGTCTTTATGCTAGATGGTTTTATGCTAGATAACTGGAGACAAGAGTCTCACAGACTATCCTGCTTGGACAAGCCTAAACCACAATCCTCAGATCTCAGCTTCCTGAGTAGCTAGGATTACAGGCATAAGCCACCAGTCCACAGCTCATTGATCTCTTAAAATGGGATTTTTCATCAGAATATTGTTTTAGACAGGAGAAAATGCTTTCTGACTACTTGTAGGTACACCTGGAAGGTTTCTATCAGGTCTCTGTATCTTACATGTGTTTACCTGAAAGATCACCCAGTCCTAAACAGTGGGAATTGTGTTTCAGTTGAGTAATGTATCAATCTTGTTTGTGATCATGATTCAGATTTGTCTGTTTGATTATTATTTGGGTTCTTGTTAAGTCTCTAAATCATCAATGTTAGCCTGGAAAGCCAAGCTAATTCTTACAAAAACTGGTCTCCAGGGATGAATTTCTCATAAGTCAAGAAGCACAAGGCAAGCCGGGCACTGGTGGCTCTCACCTGTAATCCTAGCAAATCCTAGGCTGAGGTCTGAGGATCACAGTCCAAAGCTAACCAGGGCAGAAGAGTTCCCACGAGTCTCTCATCTCTCAAAAACCAGAAATGATGCTGTGGCTCAAGTGGTAGAGCACTAGCCTTGAGCACAAAGAAGCTCAGGGACAGTGCCCAGGCCTGAGTTCAAGCCCCACAACAACAACAACAAAAAGTACACAGCTCTGCTCTTATACTACAAAGTGCATACATGAATTGACTGACAATATAAAGATTTAAAGTTCAATAAATTTATCACCTAATTGTACAGTTTGATGGTGAATTATTTGTTTAAAATTAATTGATCAAAGAGAAAGCTAAATGTAAAACTGCTTTTATTTACTATTTTCAATCAGATTTACTTCAAACATCTACTTTTTGTGGTCTACTAATAATTCCTTTGAAATTTTCCACTTTAGTCAACCTATTTTAACTCTAAGTTTATTTGCTAAAGATAAAGAAATCATCTTAATTAGCATGTAAGTCAAGACAGTTGCAACCCTTTCATTATTTTTGTTTATAGCATATCTTTGAAACACTGACATCTTTTATTTGCTTTCTTATTTTAACTCATTACATACTTTTCACATGAATGAGAATGTTACAATGACTTATTTTTCATGCTAATGAGCAATTGTAAAGAGTGAATCAGTATATGAAAGGTTGCAAATTTGACAGCAAATTCAATGATTCTAAATTCTCTTTTATTGAAGGATTTTTTAATGGTTGCCTTTTAAAGACTCCCTGATGAATCTTTTTTATTGCACTTGTCACTTTGGGGAAATTTTGTTTTGATATGGACATTTAAATGCTAGGCAACCATTTATTATATATTATTCAATTTAAATGAAATGCATGATTAATGAGGTCTGCATGGTTACCACATATGTATAAGATAGTTGTGCAACTATTAAATTATTTCTCAGGTTTTGCAGATGAAAAGTAAAATAAAAATGTATTTTTTATTTATTTTAACTAATATCCCCTTACAGCACATATTCTGGCAGTATATAAAACTGAAAACTGTCCAATTTAAATTATATATATATATATATATAAATATATACACACACATACATATGAACCTTATAATTGTGAAGTTCAGTACAGTCAATCAATTTCATTCAGAATAAAAGTGTATCTAAAGAGAACACCAGCCCACATGCTGGTGTTTTTTTCCTTGTAAGCCCAGATATCAATTATTAAAATCCAACTAAAAAGTTCACCAGAGGCCTATAAAATTGAAAAC
Organism: Dipodomys spectabilis; assembly: GCF_019054845.1. Classification (NCBI taxonomy): domain Eukaryota; kingdom Metazoa; phylum Chordata; class Mammalia; order Rodentia; family Heteromyidae; genus Dipodomys; species Dipodomys spectabilis. Next base: position 10,269,096 of record NW_024871113.1, on the reverse strand, counting down.
TGAAACTTGGCGTACTCCACAGAATGAAATTTATAGCTTCGATTTGGTTCTGACTTCAGCACACATTTTGACTGCGTTTTCACAGTTTAAAATATAAGCATGAAATGTGGTGCCTTTCCAGCAGAGGAAATAAACAAAATAGTGGCTCTCAACTTTTGAATTTAAGGACTTATACAGCCTTGTACCACTTTGAGTTTCTCTCACTTGAGAGAGAATAAGATATGTGGAATATAGTTTTAGAACTTCAATCTTCACAGTGAATTCTAACCTCTAATTCTATTTCTGTATTTTTGGTCCCCTCTATTCCCTATAAGCTTTGGGAGGTAGCAGTTGCTAGTAGTTTGAACCCAAACACGTGTTCTTATTACTGAACTATGTCTTAGCTCTTGGTTTTTGGAAGCAGGATTTTGCTACATAGTCTGGGCTGGCTGGAAGTCATATCCTCTTGATCCTCCTGATTTTTGAAGTAGTGGGGTTATAAAACTGTATCCCCATGCCCAATTTTTTTCATTTATAAAAAAAAATGGAAAGATCATTTCCCATATAGTGAACTTTACAACTTTGGGGGGTGGAGGGAGTAAGGGAGCTGGGGAGGGGAGGGAGAACAACAAAGGAGGGGGTAACAATGCTCCACAAGAAATGTACTCATTACCTTCCCCATGTAAATGTAACCCCTCTGTAAAGCATTGTTACAATAAAATAAAATAAAAATAAAATAGTACTCAGAAAAAAAAAGAAAAACCAGGGGGCTGGGAAGGTGGCTCAGTGGTAGAGCGCTTGTCTTGCATGCTTGAGACCTTGCGTTTGATTCCTCAGCACCACATAAGCAGAAAAAAAAAGTCAGAAGTGACGCTGTGGCTCAAGTGGTAGAGCGCTAGCCTTGAGCTGAAGAGCTGAGGGACAGCACCCAGGCCCAGAGTTCAGGCCCACGACTGGACCAAAAAAAAGAAAAACCATGGATTGAACACCAACTTAAGAGCTCTTATCTAAGTAGGAAAGCACCTCGAATATAAGCAGCTTACTCAGAGGGTATGGGCAAAGTCAGCTATTGATCTGTTAAGACCTAATTTAAACATTTTTAGACAAACATCAACTAGCTAGAATTTAATTCCTTCCTTGATGTCATTAGCTCTGAACTTACTAGTGAGGCTGATACCGGTATGGTTTCTTGAACTAGTCAAGCTGGTTTGCCATCAGGCAATTTGATAGCTCATCCAGAATCAGTCTTCTATTTAAATGAGAGCATATCTTCCCATTGTCAAAGAACAAGCTATGAGAGTGCCCTAAAATCTTAAAACTATTAGATTACTATTTTAGACAATTGTCTGGAATAACTAAGCTATTGGGTTTTGAATTTCTTTCTTTGTAACAGAGGCAGATTTCAGAATTTTCAAGAACTTTATGTCTGACTTATCACCTTTCAATCAAGTCAGAAATACTATACTTCAGCATGATGGGCCAATTTCCTGCATGTTATAACATACCACAGATACCCAAAACTGTTGTCTAAAATGACAGAAAAGATTGTTTCAGTTAGTGGTTATTCAGTTAATTATTTTTTTAATTTTATTATATTTTATTTGAGAACATACTGTACAGAGGGGTTACAATTACATGGGTAGGATAATGCATACATTTCTTACCAAGCATTGCAGCATCCTCCTTTGTTTACCTTTCACCTCCCTTCCCAGCCTCCCCCTCCCCCACATCCAACCCTTTCCCGCCTCCCCCCACACTGACATTGTAAAGCTCGTTTTTGACATGACATTTTGTACTTCTCATTGTTGCAACAGGTCCACCTGAATCCTTAAAGGACTTGTTCTTCCCCATCTCCTCCACAAGTTATACTGACATCAAATATAGTGAAAGCGGGGGTTACACTGTGGGGGAGGGACATACAAAGCAACAAAGAAATAATCTTATAAATGCGTTAGAAACACATGCATGAAAGAAAAAAAACATTAAAATACATATCTAAGGGTTCATTTTCCTAACATCACATTATCTGACATTTTCTGCTTGACTCATACATATACTAGATATTGCAAATAAGGGAAACCATGGGACCTATGTTTCTTTGGACCTGGCTTACTTCACTTAATATAATTTTTTCCAAGCCTTTCCATTTCCTGACAAATGGGGAAATGTCATTCTTTCTGATGGAGGCATAGAATTCCATTGTGTATATATACCACATTTTCTTGATCCATTCATCTACTGAGGGGCATCTGGGTTGGTTCCATATCTTAGCTATGGTAAATAATGCTGCAATAAACATAGTTGTCCTGGTAGCTTTAGTGTGGTCTTGTTTGTAAACATTTGGGTAAATGCCCAAAAGTGGGATTGCTGGGTCATAGGGGAGTTCTATGTGAAGTCTTTTCAGGAACCTCCATACTGCTTTCCAAAGTGGTTGAACAAGTTTACATTCCCACCAACAATGAAGTAAGGTTCCTTTCTGTCCACATCCCCTCCAGCATCTGTTGTTGTTAGAGTTCTTGATTTTTGCCGTTCAAACTGGAGTGAGGTGATATCTCAATGTTGTTTTGATTTGCATTTCTTTTATGGCTAGGGATGTTGAACATTTCTTCATGTGTCTATTGGCCATCCTTCTTTCTTCTTCAGAGAAGTTTCTCTTTAAGTCTTTCGCCCACTTATTTATTGGGCAGATGTTTCTTTGAGGATTTGTTGTTGGGGGATTTAATTTTTTGAGTTCCAAGTATATTTTAGATATGAGACCCTTGTCCGTTGTATGGCTAGTAAAGATCTTCTCCCATTCTGTGGGCTTTCTATTGATCTTGCTAGCTATGTCATTTGCCCTGCAGAAGCTCTGCAACTTTATGCAATCCCATTTGTCCAACCTTTCTTTGATTTGTTGTGTTTCCGGGTCTCTATTCAGAAAATTTCGGCCTGAGCCAAGGAGACCTAGGGTTTCTCCTATTCCATCCTGTAATGTTTTCAGAGTGTCTGCTTTGACTTCAAGGTCTTTGATCCATTTGGAGTTGATTCTGGTGCAGGGTGATATATAAGGAACTAGCTTTAGTTTTCTACATGTAGTTAACCAATTTTGCCAGCACCATTTACTGAAGAGGCTGTCTTTCTTCCATTCTATTGTATTAGCTCCCTTATCGAAGATTAGGTGGCTATAGGTCTGTAGGTTCATTTCTGGGTTTTCAATTCTATTCCATTGGTCCTGAGGTCTGTTCTTATGCCAATACCAAGCTGTTTTGATTACTATGGCTTTATAGTAGAGTTTGAAATTTGGTATTGATATTCCTCCAGCAGTGTTTCAGTTAATTCTTAAGGTTTGTTAGAATTTTAATAGATGAGGAAAATATTCTTTTGCCTTGGCAAATTTCTGGAAGCAATAAAGTTCAATCAAGAGATAGGAACAGAGAGAGTATAATGTTAAAGTTTTATTTTTCCTTGAGAAGCCTATTTCATAACAAAGCCTAGACTCAAAAATGGACTGGCTACGGTTAAACAGCAGAGTCACTCTTTTTTCCAATGAATAATAAATGGCACTAGAGAAACAAATGACTTTCTCTGGAGAATAGGGCTATTATACTCCCACATTTAAGGCAAGTACAAAAACACCTACACACTCTCTGCAGACAAATAAATGCTATTAGTGAACAGGTGCCATGTTTGCTATAAAACTATACAGTCCTCACAGTATAGTGAGGTGAGTACCTGAATGATAAAAAGATTTTAAATGTCTCTGAGCTCTGTAAGTTCATGTCTGAAATCCTAGCTACTCAAAGTCAGATATCTGAAAGTTCATGGTTTGAAGCCAGCTCTTTGAAAGAAAGTCATATCCAATTAGCCACTAAAATGCTAGAAGTGAAGCTGTGGCTCAAGTGGTACAGCTCCAGCTTTAGATGAAAAAGCTAAGGAACAGCACCCAGTACCCCCCCCCCCCCAGCAAGCACACACACATATACCTATACACAAATAATTCAAATGCCTTTTAATAATAATAAATCCAAGAACACTAGTTGAAGAGTCACAGGTCAAAGTTCAGATTACTTGAAAGTAATCATGAGATATGAGATGTAAGTATTTCTTAAAAACACAACTTTGTATTTATTTTTATTCAGCTATGAAAGCTATGATCACAAGTAATTCCATCTGTTGAGACACAGAAGGAAAAACTTAATAAAACACTATGCTTTTATCTTATTGTTATTAAATTAGATATCTGAGACAGGCTAGATTATAAAGAACAAGATTTTATGATTTTAGAGTCTGAAAGTTCAAGAAGCACATTGCAGGCTTTTTTAAGACTCATCATGAGCCTTATTATACCATGGTAGAAGAGAGTATGTCTGGTTTTTCCCTCCTTGGAGAAAGGATTCTGGCATGGGGCCTCCACTTTGATGACCTTATTTAACCCTAGTCATCTTTCAATGTCCTATCTGGAAATACCATTGTTAGATGGGCTTAATACTCAATAGTATTAACATCAGATTTGGGGCATATTTGTGCATGAATTTGAGGTGACATATTGAAACATAGCATTTATAAATGCTTTGAAGATGCATAGAGGCCTGAAATAAGTTAAAACACTGCATAAATTAAGTTAGCCACAAAGCCATTAAGAACCCAAAACTGAAACTTTATTTTTACTTCTGCTTCTCTTTCTAATATTTTCCTAGCCTTATTCTTCATTGTAACCATTTAAGGAGACCAAATGAGTTCACAAAACATTGCAATATGATACACTATAAAGTAATTTATTTAATATTAGAATCAATTCCTATTTCATCATGATATTCTTATAGAAGCATTAAATCCACAATTGAAATTATCTTAATATGAAAGCACAAATGAATTTAAGCTAGAATTGAAACTAGAATTCCATAGTAATTTTACAAAAGCAAGTCCAAAGTGTAGTCTACCTAATTTAAAAATAAATTTTATATCATCTACAATATTTGTAAATTATCAATACTTGAGTTTATTTCTTATTCTTTATTATAATTACTGCTCGAACTCTGTAATGAATATGAATATTTATCACCAGTATCTACTGTTTACCAATTTAATCAGTAATTAAATGTCATAAGCAAGTCCAAAGTATAGTCTACCTAATTTATAAATAAATTTTATACCATCTACAATATTTGTAAATTATCAATACTTGAGTTTATTTCTTATTCTTTATTATTACTGCTCGAACTCTGTAATGAATATGAATATTTATCACCAGTATCTACTGTTTACCAATTGTATCAGTAATTAAATGTCATAAGCAAGTCCAAAGTGTAGTCTACCTAATTTATAAATAAATTTTATATCATCTACATATTTGTAAATTATCAGTACTTGAGTTTATTTCTTATTCTTTATTATTACTGCTCGAACTCTGTAATGAATATGAATATTTATCACCAGTATCTACTGTTTACCAATTGTATCAGTAATTAAATGTCATATGTATCAAGGAAAGAAGATATAGAAATATTCCATTTTGTATCTGATATATTGTCAGGATCTTGGAGTTTCTCCAAGATCCATATTCATGATGAAAGGGCTATGTGTAGCAGTGAGGGCCACTGCTACACATAGCAGTGTTTATTTATTTATTTATGCTGTCTCTAAGAGTATTTATGCTGTCTCTGTCTTCCTAAGGCTGAGAAGATAAACATGGAGGCATTTCTAGTTTTTGGATCTTCATAGAGATGCAGTTCATATTTTTTCATATGTACTCAACATTCTTAATTTGCATTTCTACTAGAGCCCTGTGGTTCTAGCATTCCTTTTGTGTAAAATGAACGTTAGGTTTGATTGAAGAGTTTTTCTTAGAGGCTTTCTGAATTGAATCTTTCTTGATGCCTCTGAAGCTTATGGTCCAGAGGGTCAATTTTTTGTTGGATTTTGTTTTTGTGCTGGTCCTGGGGCTTGAACTCTGATGATTTTGACTATCTTCATTAGTGGGTTAATATCATTTTAAAATTTGACCCTCTTTTCATATTTCTTTATTGTGTTTGTGCCATTCTTGGGCCTTGAATCCAAAGCCTTATCACTGTCCTTAAGCTTTTGTGCTCAAGGCTAGTGTTCTACCATTTGAGTTACCGCTCTTCTTCTGGCTTTTGGGGTATCAATTTCAATCATGTGAGATTTCTTGCCCAGGAAGCTTTGAATCACTCATAGTCCTCAGATCTCACCCTCCTGAGTAGCTAGGATTGCAGGCATGAGGCATTGGCACGTTGGCCCAGAGGGTCAATTATAATTTGAGTTCTGAAACTCTAAAGTCATGGAGATACACTATATTGTTAATCAATATAAAATGTAACTGCTTATGGGTTATATCTTACGAAGTGATAGTTGACCTATAAATAAGTCCCAGAAAATTAAAACCATCATTTACACTGTTCACTCTTGTACTTGAATATAGGTCAAAGTACACCATGCCCTGACTCAGTCTGTCTACACAGACTTAAGAACAATCAATTTGAATCTAGCTGCTACCCAGAGCTCTGATGCCCAGGCAGAAGTTAGATACTTTGATGTCTCATATTCCCATTCTATACATGCGATCTATCACACAGCATAGAAAAGGCAGCATAGTTTTATTTTTTTATTTTTATTGTTTTATTTTTATTGTTTTATTTTATTTGTGAACATATTGTACAGAGGGGTTACAATTACATGGGCAGGATAATGCATACATTTCTTACCAAGCATTGCAGCCTCCTCCTTTGTTTACCCTTCACATCCCTTCCCAGCCTCCTCCCTCCCCCCAACCCACCCCCCTCCCACCGACATTGTAAAGCTCGTTTTCGACATGACAACTTGTACTTCTCATTGTTGCAACAGGTCCACCTGTATCCTTAAACGACTTGTTTTTCCCCATCTCCTCCACAAGTTACACTGACATCAAATATAGTGAAAGCAGGGGTTATACTGTGGGGGAGGGACATACAAAGCAACAAAGAAATAATCTTATAAATACGTTAGAAACACATGCATGAAAGAAAAAAACGTTAAAATACATATCTAAGCGTTCGTTTTCCTAACATCACATTATCTGACCTTTTCCGCTTGATTCATACATATACTAGATATTGCAAATAAGGGAAACCATGGGACCTATGTTTCTTTGGGCCTGGCTCACTTCACTTAATATTATTTATTTATTAATTTGCAAGTGAATATATATTTAAAAAATATACTCCAAACTCACCCTCATCTACAAGATGTGTCAGACTATAATTGTTCCATTTAAGGTCAAAATCGCAGCCTTTATCCAAAAACCCAACGACTTAAAAAAAAATCTTGCTATTTCACCATGTACTTATGCAGCTTTCTCTTTATAAAAAAAGAAGAATGGCTTATCCAAAAAGAGATGTAAAGTGTAGCTAAGTCCCAACATGGAAAACCTATATAGCTCACTGGTTTAAAAATCTAAAGTTTAAAACTATCGTGCTTAAAAGTCAACCTGCAAAGAGAAAGCAATTCTGGTACACTGTCAGCCTTTAACACCTCCCAGGAAAAGTCACAACCACTACTACTGTACCTTCAGCAAAAAGTACATTGTCTTTCTTAGCTCTGTGTTGCCAAGACTTAAAGCCCAGTTGTGACATACTCAAATCCTCAATCATGCCAAAGTATTTGGATTCATGGTAACCCCCTGTTAAGTTTGAAAATTTCTTGATTAACATCTATGATTTGAACTTGTCTTTCCTAAACTGCAAGACTTCTCTGTTGAGTCTTTCCCTCTAAAATCTAAAGTATTAAAGTATTTAACAAAATTAAGATCAAAATAGTAAGTACTAGCTAGGTATAAGATAATCATAGGTTCCTAACGAAGACCTGTAAAATGAGGCGGACAATCCACCTGGACCCAATCCTGTTGGAGTCCCCAGGCACCTTCCAATTATACAGAGCCTTAACTTATAAACAGTTTTTAGTTGGAGGAAATCAGAGAACCTGCTCTCGGCAGGAAAGAAACTTCACCCAGAACAATCCAGTAATCAATCCTCTTCCCAGGGATAAAGTTGATGAAGAGTGAAACAGCAGAGCACATGGAAGCCCTTCTACATGAAGAAAACCCCCAGAAATTTAACTAAGTGGTAGCTCCAAGAACACTAGTTGAAGAGTCACAGGTCAAAGTTCAGAGAGTGTAGTGTCCACAAAAGTAGAACTCAATGTACACAGCTTACACTTCATAGAAGAACTCAAGTAAAAATGAAATCAATGAAACCATAATCTTTTTTTTTAATTTAATTTTATTTTATTTGAGAACATACTGTACAGAGGGGTTACAATTACATAGGCAGGATAATGCATACATTTCTTACCAAGCATTGCAGCCTCCTCCTTTGTTTAGCCTTCACCTCCCTTCCCAGCCTCCCCCCTCCCCCCCACCCAATCATACCCCCCCTCCCCCCCCTTCGACATTGTAAAGCTGGTTTTGACATGACATTTTGTACTTCTCATTGTGAAACCATAATCTTATATGGTCATATGTACAGCTAGTGAGTAATTGTGATCTTCTGCTAGGACTATCCTAGACATATACTAATTATTACAAATGAGGGAAACATGGAGGCTGTTACTTGGAGACTGGCTTACTTCACTTAATATGATTTTATCCAAGATAGAGAAACAAGAGGTTTTTCTTTGTTGTTGCTGTTTTTAATGTACTGTGTGGAGTTATTTCTTTTTTTCTTTCATGTTATCTCCCCTTTGCTTTATATCCTGTTGTCACTGTATTTGATTTTGGTGCCCTGTGTCTTGTATATACGTTTATCCAAATTGGGGAAGGGAAGGCATACAACAAAATGGTGAGACAAAGACAGAGGGTGAACCAGTGCAACAGTAATACTCACAAGACAATATATTGGAAATGAACTTTACAACTTGAGGGAGGAATTGGAGGGAAGGGAAAATAGGAGAAAAATGAAGAAGGAAGTAGCATTGTTCAACTAGAAATGTACTCAAATATGTAACTGTAACCCCTCTGTACATCACCTTGACAATAAAATTAAACTAAAAGAATCAAGAAATAAAAACCAAATTCTTCAAAAGAATGAAACCATAAAATCTCAAGTAAACTCTCAAATTCGTGTCTCTATGCTTAAAACATTGCTTTATTGGAAGCTGATTGTTCTGAGGAATGGCAATTGAGATTTAATTTCTATAAGCTTCTGATGAAGTAATAATAAAAAGAGTACAGTATTTTCTGTTACAAGTTTTCACAGCAATGGTGGATCATACCTGTAATCCTGCCTACTCAGGAGGCTGAGATCTGAAAATTCAGATTGGAATCCACCCCAAGTAGAAAAGTTCCTGAGACTATTATCTCTAGTTAACAGCCAGAAGTGCAGTTCTGGCTTAAGTGGTAGAGCACCAGCCTTGAGCAAAAGAATACTTACAGACAGTTCCTAAGCCCAAAATTCAAGCCCAGTGCCAGCATGCACACACACACATACACATACACATACACACACACACAAACACAAATACACAAAGCAAGGAACGAAGGAAGGAAGGAAAGAAGAAGGAAGGAAGGAAAACAAGGAAACTTATTGTTTCTACACTTGCATAGGCCAGAATTTTCACGTTTATACTTGGGCTCATATGAACCTGGTGGAGATTATGAGATAAACTAGAGAAACTTTGACAATGGAGATAGAGAAATACATGAAATAAAAAGTTTAAGATGAAGAACATAAGTGCACAAAGGCTAACAGGAGTACAAAAGAACTCAATGAACTATCAGTGTAGGTATGTGATTTATTTATTTGTAATGACAAAGCTTGTAATTATTTTTAAATTACAAATACTATATAAGGACATTGAGTCAGAAGAACGACTTCATAGTTATTACTGAATATTTTATATTTGTGTGAGTTAATATATATCCCAGTATAATATATATCCCGGTATAATATATATCCCAGTTCTCCTAACAAAAGTTTTGGATGGGAAGGTGGCCCAGTGGTAGAATGCTTGCCTTGCATGCATGAGGCCCTGGGTTTGACTCCTTAGTACCACATAAATAGAAAAAGCCAGAAGTGGCACTGTGGCTCAAGTGGTAGAGTGCTAGCCTTGAACTGAAGAGCTGAGGGACAGTGCCCAGGCCCAGAGTTCAGCCCCCATGACCGACAAAAAAAATAAAAAAGATTTCTTGGGGCTGGGAAGGTGGCTCAGTCGTAGAACTCTTGCCTTGCATGCATGAGGCCCTGGGTTCGATTCCTCAGCACCACATCAGCAAAAAGGAAAAAGCTGGAAGTGACGCTTTGGCTCAAGTTGTAGAGTGCTAGCCTTGAGCTGAAGAGCTGAGGGACAGTGCCCAGGCCCAGAGTTCAGGCCTCACAACCAGAACCCCCCCCAAAAAAAAAGTTTTGCAAGTGTTTACTCACATAAAAGTAAAATACCATTTTAGAGTTTTCTTGTACTGATTTCATGAATGGGTTATCTGCTGAATTCTATGGTTCAGAAGTCCATCATTGCCTTGTATTTAAGACATCTTTTCCAACTAATAGTAAAGATAAAATATGTATGATAAAAGATAAAACTGTATATAACATGTGATCCATAAATGGTAAAACAAGAAAAATATTTGGAGAACCTGTAATATATTCAAGACCAGAAAATGTGATAATTCATAGATGTCATATTTTTACTTAAGTCCAGAACAATTCTCTGTGTTAAAATCATATAGTAATTGATGCTCTGTTATATATCTTTGTGTGTATATTTGTGTGTTGAAGGTATTTTTAATAAATAACATATTCCATAATTTCTGAACATCCGTAATTCCAAATAATGCTTTTGGTATCTTGATAATACTGAACAAAAAATAAATAGCCTTTATGAAATGCTAAAAAAAACTTAGATACCTGTTTATTACTGCATTTTATCACTCAATAAAATCTATGTAAACTTTTAATAGAAATTTGACACTTAGACATAGAATTTCTTTTTGGTATGGGGGGAAAACAAGAGGTTATTTCAAGAAAGCAGTACTATCAGTGGATCTACATTTTGCCATTTGGAAGGAGCTTGATAGTGCCCTTCTCTCACATTTATTGATTCCTTTATTCTTTGTTCTCCGTAGCCATGGCATCTTAGAGATATGGAAGAAATCAATATTGACATCAATCATTGTCAAATGTGTATAGGAACACTAAAGTAGGGGACAGAGAAGCTGTAAAAAATTAATACAAAATTGAAAGACACCCTCTTCCCTCTCAAATGCTTTAACAATCTATTATAATTGTGTGTAGGGGAGAGGACAGAAAATGAGCAGAAGGGGTATCACAGTAATTGCAGAGTCCCTGGCTTCTGTGTTACATTAACACTGGCATGTCATAGAAGAGTGTGAGGCAGAAACATGGTGGACAAAGATGAGTGGAAGATAAGATTAAATTCAGAGGTAATGGCAGCCCTACATTGTTTTAATCTATTAATGTTGTTTTAGTTGAACCAATATAACTAGTGGCTTTTTCCAAATAGTTACCTGGTTTCCAAAAAGTTGTAGACAAAACTCTAATCAGAGCCATCATAAGAAAGTTTCAGGATCTAATAAAAGTGGCAAGTTGTATTCAAAAGAAGCAACTCCAGACAGAGGCTGAAGTGATGATGTACCTCATTCAAGTCTGTCCCTTTACCAAGTTCATCATTGTAAACATGGCTGTCCCATGCTCCAGACAATTCTCAATGGAGCTTGACAGCTGCATCAGTTTCTAAATCTTGGTTACAAAATATACCAATGGCAACTGCTGACTTATCTATTGTAATGAGACTTCATGTGGAACACAGAAGACTTATATTTACTTAGCTACATGAGAAAAATCATTTTTCGAAAATGGCTTTCAACTTAGATTTCCCATAAAAAGGAAAATTAAAAAGAATATTGTTCTGATGGGGTTTTGAATTAGTAAGAGTTAAATACCACTTCATTCCCCCAGAATAAAGAAATGAAATATCCAATTTTAACTTGTGCAACATTTTAGTAATAATAAAGTGATTTATTTCATCACAAATGTATAATTTCTAAACAGATAACACTGATCAGCAGACCACAATATTTTGTTGATATGTATACACAAATGCATATTTGCCTGTGTAAACAAATAAGTTTGATCTGAGTACCTTCTACTCTTTGACTTACAAATTTTAGTGGTCTTTGAGCGTAGAGAGTATAGATATCATACTCAAAGTACATAGAAGTAGAAGGATTGTTTCTCTGAAGCTTTATGATAAGCCTACAATTTTAAAAAGTCATGATTTTAAGTAGAACAGAGTACAGTATATAATCAACTGATAACGCCTTCCAGGCTGCAGTAAATTTTCTTGCTACTGTAAAAAATTACAAATTATGACAAGCTTGGTATTTTACAACAAGCAAATGCATTCCCTTTCAGCTCTGGAGGTGGGAAGTCTAAAATCAAGTATCAGCAGGGCTTCATGTCTTCTCAAAGCAAAGTTGAAAATCCATTTCTTGATCTTGTTCAGAATTTTTTTCCTCTTCAAAAGCCATCACTACAAATATTGGCTCTTTCCTTACACCTTCTCTCTTTGATTCTGAGGATTCTGATTCTTTTTTTTTCGGTGAAAATACCATACAGAGGGGTTACAATTACATGGACAAGATAGTGAGTATGTTTCTTATCAAGCATTGTTGCCTCCTCCTTTGTTTCCCCATACCATCCCCTCACTTCTCCACTCCCCACTTCTCCACCCCCCCCTTCCACACACCCCCACTCTGCTAAAGTTGTAAAGTTCATTTTTTGACATAACGTCTTGTACATCTCTTTGTTGTAATGGGTCCAACTGTAACCCTATTTAAACTGTTTTTTTTCCCTTCTACTCCACAAATTATATCCACATCAAATGCAGTGAAAGCAGGGCTTATACCCTGGGGAAAGTACATACAAAGCAACAAAGGAAGCATCTTATAAATATGTTGGAAACAATCGCAAGAAAGAAAAAAGGATTTGAACCCTTATCTTGGGGTTCATTTCACCTAACATGAACTTGTGTGACAGTTTCTGTTTCTCTCAGACATACACTAGTTATTGCAAATAAGGGAAATCATGGGACCTATACTTCTTTGGGCCTGGCAGGATTCTGATTCTTATTGCCCTCTTAAGAAAATCTTTGCCCATGAAATTGCAGAGCTTCTGCATGGCAAAGGAAATAGCTAGCCAGATCAATAGAAAGCCCACAGATTGGGAGAAGATCTTCACTAGCCATACAACGGACAAGGGTCTCAGATCTAAAATATACCTGGAACTCAAAAAATTAAATCCCCCCAAAACAAATCTTCAAAGAAACAACTGCCCAATAAATAAATGGGCTAATGACTTAAAGAGCAACTTTTCTGAAGAGGAAAGAAGGATGGCCAATAGACACATGAAGAAATGCTCAACCTCCATAGCCATAAAAGAAATGCAAATCAAAACAACATTGAGATAGCACCTTACTCCAGTTAGAATGGATATAATCAAGAACTCTAATAACAACAGATGCTGGAGGGGATGTGGACAGAAGGGAACTTTACTGCATTGTTGGTGGGAGTGTAAGCTTGTTCAACCACTTTGGAAATCAATATGGAGATTCCTCAAAAGACTCCACATAGAACTCCCCTATGATCCAGCAATCCCACTTTTGGGCATTTACCCAAATGACCACAAACAAGACCATACTAAAGCTACCAGCATGACTATGTTTATTGTAGCATTATTTACTATAGCTAAGATATGGAACCAACCCAGATGCCCCTCAGTAGATGAATGGATCAAGAAAATGTGGAATATATACACAATGGAATTCTATGCCTCAATCAGAAAGAATGGCATTGCCCCATTTGTTAGGAAATGGAAAGTCTTGGAAAAAATTACATTAAGTGAAGTAAGCCAGGTCCAAAGAAACATAGGTCCCATGGTTTCCCTTATTTGCAATATCTCGTGTATGTCTGAGTCGAGCAGAAAAGGTCAGATAAGGTGATGTTAGGGAAATGAACCCTAAGATATGTATTCAAATGTTTTTTCTTTCTTTCATGCGATTGTTTCTAACATCTTTATAAGATGAATTCTTTGTTGTTTTGTATGTCCCTCCCCCACAGTATAACCCCTGCTTTCACTGTATTTGATGTCCGTATAATTTGTGGAGGGGAAGGGGAAAAACAAATCGTTTAAATAGGGATACAGGTGGACCCATTGCAACAATGAGATGTACAAGTCGTTATATCGAAAACGAACTTTACAACTTTGGTGTGGGGGGAGGCAGGGAGGATTGGGTGGAGGGACGAGGGCATGGTGAGGATGGAAAGGAATGGGAAGGGGAAACAAAGGAGAAGGCTACAATGTTTGATAAGAAATGTACTCATTATCTTGCCCATGTAATTGTAACCCCTCTGCACAGTATTTTCACAATAAAAAAAAGTAGATCTTTGCAATTATACTGGGCCTGTCCACAGAGTCACTTAATTTCCCTGTCTCAAGATCCTTAACTAAATAATGCCTTCAAATGATACTTATTCTGTAAGATAATGTACTGTACCAGTTCTGAGGATTAGGGCATTCACATCTTTGGAGTGCTATAGTATTCAAGATTCCACACAAATGATGTAGACAGCTGTCTTAATTACTGTTTTGTTTTAGGGGGCTAAAATGTGGCAAGCAAATTGTCAATGGTTAGTAAGTATTTGAGTGACTGCAGTCTGCCATGACATTGGGGTTGTTATGGTTAATAGCATCACAAGTTAACAGGACCCAACAGGAGTAAAGAATATATGAATAAGAGCTTTTCATTAGGAGACTACTACAGGAAAGAGAGTTACATGTAGGTTATTTTATAACATGCTTTCCAGGTTAGTACTTACTCTCTGAGCAAATATAATAAACACTTTAGCCCTACATCTTGCCTCAGGCCAAAGAAAAGTAATAAAAATAAAATAAAAAATGTGGTCAAAGAAAAGACCATATGACCAATCAAATTTTACTTTCCTTGACCCAGTTTCTTTATGAAATTTCTTTACTTTCTCTTACAGAAGCTGATAATTATAGGAATGTTGGACAATAGAGCCAGCTCTGTTCTTCCAAAATTATATCTTCTCTAAGAAAATGTCTGCTTTTCTTTTCACACAAATGGTGTTTATTTTAAAAGTAGAGAAATACATAAAATAAATATATGAAACCTCTTACTTTTTCCCCTTATTTCAATACCCAAAAATTATTTAAATAATCTTGTTAATACTCTATAAAATGTTTTTTGAAAAAAATGCAAATTGTTGCTTTTAACAAAAATAACGTCATAAAATGTACCCTATTTAAATATGTTGAATATATTGCTTTCAGTTGGACTTTGAATACTCTATTCTACCTAATAGACATGGAGAGTTTTATTCTTTAAAAGAAACAATCCTTACATTGTGATTTTGCTCAACATTACCATATTCTCACTATCTTGAAATAAAGTTGCATTCCAATAAGGCAATAATATACAATATATCATACCACTGACATGTTTATTTAAAATAAGCACAGTCATATATACATGTCAGAGATAAAACCTGAGAGATGCATTTTTAGGTGCTTCTGTTGTTATGCAAACATCCTAACAAATATTTGCACAAGCCTGAGTGGCACATATGCTCAGTGGACATGCCATCTGATACTTCTGTCTGACCTGTAACTGAAGCAACACACTGCTTTACATTTAGCTTCATATATTTAAGTAGAAGATAACAATCTAAAGAATGTTAATTCCATCCAGTGAACACCATGACAGCAGAGAAAGGAGACAACAGGAAATTGTCACCTGTGTATAATCTTGTATACCCACATAATATATACCACCCAACATTGGTTAAAATATTGTTATGTGGTACATGAATTTATAGATTTTTAAAAAACAGTGTTAATATTTAAGTAGAATGGGGATTCCCAACCCCAAGTTTGAAACATGAAAGGGCATGTGTTGGGCAAATTCCTGCTGTTCTTTGTTGCACATTATGGAAGGCTTGGTAAGATGGTCCCTAGACAAGCACTGGGAGGTAGAAATGCAAAGAGCAAGCCAGGTGGTATTTTGTTTCTTCCTCTGTCCTCTATTATGGAGAGGAAACAGTGGTTTTCTAAAGCCAGCTTAGGGCTTGGGATGTGGGGCATATGACCACTTCAGCTTTGTTTAGCTCTGCCCTCAAGGAGATTATGGACCCAAGAATTATTGAGCCTTGATAGGCCCAATATGTTAGGCTTATTTGATGCTCCTTCTCCTGGTGAGAGGGTACATTTAATTAGTTCTCATTGCTTAGGAAGACTTCATGTGGCCAGGAATCTCTATATGAATGCAAATGTATTGCCCTTATGGGCTTGGACACTTCTCTTCTGATTCTATTACTTTTTCACTAGCCTTGTACCTTGGCATCATATGCCTTATGGGTATGAATGCAATCAAGAAGACATCAATCTGTGATTTGTTCTGTGATTTTTTTTCTTCCTAATGCTCAAACAATAGTCATATATGTGAACAAATACCTACTCAAGAAAACAAATGAAGTTTAAGAGATTCTGTGCTAAAGAGAGTTCAAGTTGATTTGTCTCCTCAGTGTTTAAATGTGTATTAGTAGAACCTATACAGTGTATCATATGCCCAGCTTAGCATATCTTGGGAAACATTCCAGCTGGGAATAGCTGCAGACAGAGGAGAGGGCCTTTAGGGAGCTCCCATTTGATTATACCAGTGTGTAACCAACAGATGTGGCACTTCTATGCTAATCTCTGAAGTCCTATAGTTGGAGAAAAACTGCTGCTTGACTTTATAAACTGTACCTTTCAGCTTTGGGTACTTTGGTTAAGTATTGCACATGGATGTTAGTTCCACGTATTTTGGAAAATAAACTATGCTGCTGCAATCTTATTAAAATTAAATTCCCAACTCATTAAAGCCTGGTCTGATGAAAACTCACTTTTAAAGGTGGACTCTAGGATTAGCAAGGTGAAGAGCAAAGAAACCTAATGGCTTGCTTGCCAAAAAACTTGTATGTTAAAGAACACAGAACTTCCTGTGTCAGCTGGTGTCTTAGGGTAGAGTTTATCTCCCATTCCTATGCCTGAGACAAAGTGAAAGATGTTGGCTCTAAAAAACTAAAGTCCTCAGGAAGGATTAGCTAAGCTAATTATATATGCTGCAACTCTTCTAGTCATCTAGGCTCATTTGAGAATTGATGTCTCCTACAGGAAGTCATAAAAAACATTTAAATGTTTAAGGAATTCCTCTGATGTATGTTCTGCGGCCATTTTTACCTGTCATAGGAGTTCTTTCATTAGGAATTAGTCTCTGCCCCTAGCTGAAGTAAATGTCGACATTATCTGAGCTCTGGAAAGCTTTCAAGGCCCATTAAACTCTCCCTGTAGGTGTTCAGTGGATACGAAAAATATTCTACTTCCTTTGCAGGCCATATAGAAGTGTGTAAAATCATTCCTACCTGGCTATACCTGGTATGATGCCTTGGGCCAGGTAGACCAATCAAAACATCTGGCTTTCTAGATGTTGGAATTGTCTCAGGGTACTTGAGTATTGTATAGGAATAAGGACACCAGGTAGACAAATCAAGACACCTGGCTTTCTAGATGTTGGAATTGTCTCAGTGTACTTGAGTATTGCATAGGAATAAGGACACCAAAATGAGTGGAAATCAATAAGACAAAAATTTCCCCTTCTGCAGAATGGCTGCTATTGACTGGGTGCTAAGAATGCTAGGTTCACTCAGAAAGTTGACCTAGGTTCTATCTCTAAAGCTTTACTCCCTCTCATTTCAATTGGTCAGAACTTAGGTTTACAATCTTGCATGATTGTCTAATTTGAAAAGGGTTAAGGTTTATCTGAACAATCAACCCAGACCAGGTCAACTGGCCAAATCAGCAATGTGGTTTAACAAAAGATGTGGTTTAACTAAAATAGTTTCTTATAAGATAGTAGCTACCTTTAAATTAGTGGTACTTATGTGAAGCAACCACACTGACAGAAAATTTTCTGAATCCTATATAGGGTAGACTCTGATAGTTTATATACTTGTTTGACTGACTTAATATGAGTTGGTTAGTAGAAAGAGATGAAGACTGGTCTTTTCCAGATGCTCTGAATTCTGTTGCTACTATAACCTTGATGGAAGCTATAGAAGACAAATGGAGCAGAGTGATGAGGTTGGCTGAAGTAGTGGCACATAAGTGGTAAGTTTGTTATAAGATATACTCAAGAAACATTGGGCAGAATTCTAGGGAAAATGTTCTTATATCACAGATTTCTGAACAAAACTTATTAGCAACCTGGGTTACAGGATATGTGCTGTTAAACTCTAGAGTTCTATATAGCTTTATCTCTTCTAGAGTCATTTCTATATTTGCTCTCCAAATTATTGTAAACCTTTACAGACCTCCCCAACTCTTCCAAAAGTGATTCTTTAGTTCTATAATGTGGTTAAAATAAGGACACAGTGCCTATTTCAGAACCATCCCATAGCACCTCTAGCTGAAGCCCTGAAATTTATAGTTTCAAACTTCTGCAGTATGGGTAGCCCAGTGTACATATGGGATCTGTTGGCACTCATTTTCATATCATGCTAAATGGAGAAAATGGAATGAAGATTGAACCTAGTTATTGCTTTATTATTCTAGTGATGACATTTCATACCTTGATCAAGGGTAAACCTTTAAAAATAAGGTATACAAATTTTCCATTTATTTATGCATCAATGAACCTAGTATCTCTTCTGAGGTATCATCTTCAACTTTCTGTTGTCTTAACAAAGGCTCTAAGCACACACCTTTTAATAGATGAGGTTTCCCTGAGGCTTTTTCTGTTTTGAGAAAGTTTTACTACCTAGAAAAGTTGTGAATAAGAATGAGTTTTATTTTCCAAGTCACTGAGTTATTGAAAATCTAATTTAAAATGAAAGTTATTCTTCATCTTAGATATTTTGCAATATCGATGACCCACCGATAAGAGAAGACAACTGGCATTTCCATCACTCTGCCTGAATTTCTGGCTCACATCTATGAGCTCACCCAGCAACGTTTTCTATCTCCTCTTACCTAAGGCAACATTCATGCAGTTGTCTCCCAACATTGATAGTAAGTCTGTCTGTAGTCCACAGTAGTAATTATTCATTGCATTTCCGGTGTTTCTCCACGATGCCTCCTAAAAGTAATTCTAAAATTTTATGTTGGGGGCATGGCAGGCTCCAACTCCACATGCCTGATGGAAGAAGAGGCATGCATGTAAAGCATGACAGATATTGCCTAGTGGCCACTTCTAGAGATGTTAGGTATTATAGAAATCACTCTATGCTATTTATCATGCTTTTTATTCTTTTAAAGATACCAATTTTTATATTAGTTATCAATTGCCATGTCTGGACAACCCCCCAGACTACCACTTAATAATTTCAAATAATAAAAATTTATTATTTCTCAGAATTATGAGTTGAATTGACATAAGTGAGCCTCTAGAAGAGGCAGAGTGGGGGCATATGTCGTATTGATCTTGAATGGGCTAGCATCCTCTGGAGTGTCTCTGTTAACCTCTTATTATTTAGTAGACTAAACTGAGTAAGTCTTATTCTGCAGTAGTACTAGGCTTCTAAATCAGTTAAGTAGAAAATGATAGCTTTCTTAAGGACTGAGATTATCTCTTTCTATTCTTCCCGTGAAAATAAGTCACCAAGCCAGCCCAGATTCACATGAAAGTAAACAGAACCCAAAATCTAGAGTACAGAAGTGGCAGACAGGTGTAAGAATGAGGGAGTCCAGTATCCTGAGCTACTTTGTAAGCTAATTTGTGATATTAAATAATATCTGTGATATTATGTAAGCTAACCTGTGCTTTATTTCTTCCAGAAGTATTTGAATATTTTTATTACTAATTCTAAAGCTATTTTATGCTTTTGGATGACTCCATATTATTTCTTCTAGTAGAAGGTAATACCAATGTTAAATTAGGTCCTTATTGCAGAACAGGTAAATCCAGTTTTGCACACCTAAAAATAATGGTAAAATAGTAATTTGGAAGAGGTATCCATGAAGAATTGCTACATTGAATTTGGAGCACCACTCACAGGTTCTGAACCTGTGGCTAAACCAGCAACTAACAGTGCTGTTAGTTATCTCTAGTTTAAAAAAAAGTGACACTAAGCAACATAGTTAACTTCTACCATTGCTACTATTTTATACAACGATAAGTTAGAGACATATTAACCATCACAACTTATTTTTATCTTTAAGTAGTTCTACAAACAGTTGCCATTTAACAAAGCAGTTAACAATATATCTTTTTTGGGGGGGAGGGGTCCGGTCTTGGGGCCTGAACTCTGGGTCCGGGCGCTGTCCCTCAGCTCTTCAGCTCAAGGCTAGCGCTCTACCACTTGAGCCACAGTGCCACTTCCGGCTTTTTTTCTTTTTGCTTATGTGGTGGTGGGGAATCAAACCCAGGGCCTCATGTATGCAAGGCAAGAGCTCTACCACTGAGCCACCTTCCCAGCCCCCATTAACAATATATCTTAATCAATGTCATCCCACTTGCATTTTTTTTTTAGCAATTAAAGAATCTACAATTACCTCATTATATCTCATCATATCCTGAGATAAAAAGTTCATAAAATCTGAATGTTATATTGTGACAGACATGGTATTTGTATACCTGTATTCCCAACACAGGGGCAATTGAGGTAAGGGGATTGTTAGTTTGAAGTAACCTAGGATACATAGAGAGGCATTGTCTCCAAAGAACAAGAAACAGATGCATAGAGCAAAGCAGTGGGTTCAAACCTTAGAGTACATAGGCATATATGTGCACGTATGTGCACACACAAAAATTAGAACTATAAAACTTTTAGCTGGATGCCAGTGGCTCATTACTACAATTGTAGCTATTCAGGAAGCTGAGATCTGAAGTTTAGGTTCAAAACCAGACTGGGCAGGAAAGTATATCAGAATCTCATCTCTAATTAACTACCAAAAAAAAACTGCAAGTGGAACTGTGGCTCATGTAGTAGAACACTAACCTTGAGCACAACAGCTAAGGGAAAGTGCCTAGGTCCTAAGTTCAGGTCCCAAGATGAGCACAAATGTAAATAAATAATAAACTGTAGAACTCCTGTTGTTAAATCTCAAATGATGATGTTCTTATTTACCTTTATGAAATTAGTTATTTAGCCAGCTAATGTTTACATTTTTTTTGGTCAGTCTTGGGTCTTGAACTCTGGGCACTGTTCCTGAACTCTTCTGTTTTAAATTTTTAAACAGCACTATCAAAACAATATGAAATGCAGACAAAAGTCTGACACAGATTATACACATTCTACTCATTAAGCTCAAAGCTTTTATCACAAAAATATATATTTTACAAATATTCACATTAGATCAAATATTTGCATCTCTCTCTTTCTCTCTCTCTCTCTCTCTCTCTCTCACATACACACACACACACACACACACACACACACACATACACACACACATTTGCTCTCTTTGGTACTGTAGTTTCAACTCAGGGCTTCACATTTTCTTATACCTGTAATTTACTAGTAGAACCATGCCTCTAGCCCTGTTTCTAGCTGTTTAATTGAAGATAGAGTCTTGTGAACTTTTATGCCAGTTGTCTTCAAACCATTACCCTCTGGATCTCAACCTTTTGAATAGTTAGATTTACAAGCATGAGCACCAAGGTCCATCTCTTCTTATGATATATCTTCAATCTACATAAATAGACTTCTAATATAATAAATGTGGACTAAATGAGAGAAATAAATGCTATTTTTTATATGTGCCCTTCCTGGGACCTGAACTCAGAACCTGGGTGCTACTCCTGAGCCTTTTAGCTCAAGGCCAGCACTTAACCACTTGCACACAGCTTTACGTACATCTTTTTACTGGTTAATTGGATTTTCCTGTCTTGGCTGGCTCATATGTACTACATATGAGAATGTAGTACAGTGGACCAGATACCCAGAAATGCAGTAATCCCAAGGTCATCAGAAGCAGAGAAGCCTGTTCTAAGCTCACTAATGTGCAGCTTGGTAGGCTTTCACCAGTCCCTCTCTTCTGTTATCTGACAGCCTCACTTTCTTATCACATGCTGTTCCTCAAAATGTATCTCAAAATTGGTAGCTAAACAAGCCATACAAGAGAGAAGAAAGGTGACCTTTAGCAACCTCATCCTTATATCACAGCCCATCATTTTGGCCTTGCTTTAATCATTTCACCTGAGCTACTCAGCCCATCGTCCACTCAAAGGGAAGTATACAAAGCAAAAATGTTAGAAAGGGAATAAACAACTGGTATTCATTGGGAGTCTACTCTGAGGAAAGTAAATATATTTGGTAACTGTATACATAATGCCTATAAAAATCTTCAAGCAAAAACAATGAAATTATAACATGTATGTTTTTCTCCTGGCATGAGGCATGTATGCCTCATATGAACAAATCTTCACATTTATTAGTATTTCTGAATAATTAGAATCAGTTGATATTTATTTGTATCAATAAATATAAATGAAACAAAATTATGTATCCTAATTATATGAAAGAAGCCATAGAAAAAAGCATGTAGTGCATAATGCCACTTGTAAGAAGTTCAAAATTAGAAAATATTTGACCTAGGCTAGTAGAAATAGTGAAAGCCACAGTGATGTGGTTCTGGAAGCTCTAACCAGCCTTACAAACAAATCATTAATTAAAACAAATATTGTAAGAACAGAAAAAATGTTATTATTTACAGATAACACAAATAGGTCATTTAAAATAACATCAGGGATTGGGATATAGCTCAGTCATACAGCATGTGTTTAATTGTAAGACCCAGAGTTCAACCTTATACTGCAAAATAAAAATCAATAAAATAATAAGTTAATATAGCAAAATATACCAAATTAAAAAATTAAGCTTTTTTTATTGTGAGAATACAGTACGGAGGAGTTACAATTACATGGGCAAGATAACGAGTACATTTTTTATCAAGCATTTGCTGCCTCCTCTTTGTTTCCCCTTCCAATCCCTTCCCATCCTCCCCCTCTCCCATCACCTGATCTTCCCCCACCCCACCAAAGTTGTAAAGTTCATTTTCGACATAACGACTTGTATATCTCAGTGTTGCAATGGGTCCACCTTTATCCCTAGTTAAACGATTTGTTTTTTTCCTTCCCCTCCACAAATTATACCAACATTAAATACAGTGAAAGCATGGGTTATACTGTGGGGGAGCAACATACAAAGCAACAAAGAGTTCATCTTATAAATATGTTAGAAACAATTGCATGAAAGAAAAAAACAAAAAATATTGGAATACTTATCTTGAGATTCATTCCCCTAACATCACCTTATCTGATCATTTCTGCTTGAATCAGACATATACTAGATATTGCAATAAGGAAAATCATGGGACCAATGTTTCTTTGGTCCTGGCTTACTTCTAACATAATTTTTTCCAACAAATGGGGCAATGCCATTCTTTCTGATGGAGGCATAGAATTCCATTGTGTATATATACCACATTTTCTTGATCTGGGTTGGTTCCATATTTTAGCTATGGTAAATAATGCTGCAATAAACATAGTTGTGCTGGTAGCTTTAGTGTGGTCTTGTTTGTGATCATTTGGGTAAATGCCAAAAAGTGGGGAGCTCTATGTGAAGTCTTTTGAGGAGCCTCCATACTGCTTTTCAAAGTGGTTGAACAAGTTTACATTCCCACCAACAACAGAGTAAGGTTCCCTTCTGTCCACATCCCCTCCAGCATCTGTTGTTACTAGAGTTCTTGATTATATCCATTCTAACTGGGGTGGGATGTTATCTCAATGTTGTTTTGATTTGCATTTCATTTATGGCTAGGGAGGTTGAGCATTTCTTCATGTGTCTATTGGCCATCCTTCTTTCCTCTTCAGAGAAGTTTCTCTTTAAGTCTTTAGCCCACTTATTTATTGAGCAGTTGTTTCTTTGAAGATTTGTTTTGAGGGTATTTAATTTTTTAAGTTTCAGGTATATTTTAGATATGAGACCCTTGTCCGTTGTATGGCTAGTGAAGATCTTCTCCCAATCCGTGGGCTTTCTATTGATCTGGCTAGCTATGTCCTTTGTCATGCAGAAACTCTGCAATTTCATGCAATCCCATTTGTCCAACCTTTTTTTGGTTTCTTCTGTTTCTAAGTCTCTATTGAGAAAATTTCGGCCTGAGCCAAGAAGACCTAGGGTTTCTCCTATTCCATCCTGTAATGTTTTCAGAGTGTTTGCTTTGACTCCGAAGTCTTTGATCCATTTGGAGTTGATTCTGGTGCAGGGTGATATATAAGGATCTAGCTTTAGTAGATCTACAAAGTAATCAACCAATTTTGCCAGCACTATTTACTGAAGAGGCTGTCTTTCTTCCATTCTATATTTTTAGCTCCCTTATCGAAGATTAGATGGCGATAGGTCTTTAGGTTCATTTCTGGGTTTTCAATTCTATTCCATTGGTCCTGGGGTATGTTCTTATGCCAGTACCAAGCTGTTTTGATTACTATGACTTTATAGTCGAGTTTGAAATTTGGTATTGATATTCCTCCAGCAGTATTCTTTCTGTTAAGGATCGTTTTTTTGCTATTCAGGTCTTTTATTGTTCTATATGAATTTTTGGATTGCCTCTTCTATTTCCTTGAAGAATGAGGATGGAATATTGATAGGTATTGCTTTGAATTTGTAGATAGCCTTGGGAAGTATTGTCATTTTCACGATGTTGATCTTTCCAATCCAGAAGCATGGTAGGTTTTGCCATTTTCTAAATTCTGTTTTGATTTCCTTTTTCAGGTTTTTATAGTTTTCATCATAGAGGTCCTTCACTTCTTTGGTTAAGGTAATTTCTAGGTACTTTATTTTTTGTGGGGTTATTACAAATGGAGTTGTTTTCCTAATTTCAGCCACACTTTTCTCATTGGTGGCATATAGAAAAGCCATTGATTTTTGAGGGTTAATTTTATACCCTGCTACTTTGCCAAAATTTTGAATCACCTTGAGTAATTTGGTAGCAGAGTCCATGGGATTCTTTAAATACAAGATCATGATATCTGGAAAAACGGAGAGTTTTATTTTTCTTTCCCTATTTGGACCCACTTTATGTTTGCATCTTGTCTTATTGCTGTAGCTAGATTGAAGAGCACTGGAGAGAGTCAACATCCTTGTCTCATTCCTGAGTTAAGAGGAAATGGCTTTAGTTTTTCACCATTAAGTATAATGCTGGCGTAGGTTTGTCATATACAGCCTTTATTGCATTGAGGAATGTTCCATGTATTACTAATTTTTCCAGAACGTTCATCATAAAGGGGTGTTGGTTCTTGTCAAATGCTTTTTCTGCATCGATTGAGATAACCACGTGGTTCTTATCCTTGGTCTTGTTGATGTGATGAATTATGTTAATTGATTTGTGTATATTGAACCAGTTTTGCATCCCTGAAATGAATCCTGATGATTGTTGTTGTATGATTTTTTTTTGGATGAAGTGTTGAAGTCGATTGGTCAAAATTTTATTGAGAAGTTTTGCATCAATGTTCATCAGAGCAATGGGTGGATAGTTCTCTTTCTTTGATGAGTCCCTGCTTGGTTTGGGGATGAAGGTTAAAATGGCTTCATAGAATGAGTTCCGTGGTGAACTTTCTCTTTCAATTTCATTGAAGAGTTGAAGGAGTATTGGTGTGAGTTCTGCTTTGAAGGCCTTGTAGAATTCCACTGTAAAACCATTTGGTCCTGGGCTTTTCTTAGATGGGAGGTCTCATTGCTGTTTCTATTTCAATGTTGATGTGGGCCTGTTAACATGGTTTAACTTATCTTGGTTTAGTTTTGGCATGTCGATATTTGCTAGGAAAAGGTCCATTTCTGCCAAGTTCTCAAACTTATTAGCATAAAGTTTTAAGCTTAAATATGTACTATCCTTGCAATAGAAGATAGAATGTTTTATAAAAATAAATTTAAGGATATATAAATAACTGTATGAAACTATGTCTATGAATCACAAAAGTTAATGTTATAAGAATATCAGTTCTTTGTAAATTCAGTGCAGTTATACACTATCAGCAGAATTTTACATGAAATCACCATGCAGATTGTATTATCTAATATAGGAAAACACAAGTATTTTTCAAGAAGAATAAAGTGACTTAAAGATTAAGCTACTTAACTCATCACCTGTATAAAATAGTGTGGTACACACATACACACACACTCACACAGAATTATACACATGCATGAATGTATCTTGATCTATACAACATAATATACATACAACTTTTTGACAGTGCTATTTTCAAGAAATTCAAATAAACAATAATAGAAAGTATTTATCCATGAATAATAGAATATTTCATTACAATTTATACCTAACAATAAATATGATAAATGCACAACTATATTTCAAAAACTGTAATTAAAGCACATGTGTATACTAACTACATGAAAGAAGCCATAGACAAATGTGCAAGCTACATAATCCCACTTGCAAGAAAAGCTTGAGGTAATTTTAATTTAACTTAATTTGTCTATTTTGTTAGTACTATAATTTGAACTCAGCCTCACACCATAACTTAGCTTTATTGCTCAATGCTTGCACTCTAACACTGGAGCACACGTCCATTGCCAATTGTTGCTGATTAATCAATGATAAGAATCTCATGGAATTTTTTCTCTCAGGCTAGCTTCAAAGCACTATAATCATACCTCATCCTCCAGATAAGCTAGAATCATGTGTGAACCGTTGACACTTAATCTTATTTTATTTAAAAAAAAATCCTAGATGCTATTGCAAAGGATGTTAATTGCATCTTAGATTTATGTTTATATGGGAGTATTATTCTTTAAACCAAATTGACTGAAAACGAAACAAAAGTAAAACAGATTTCTGTTGTAAAGACCAGATAAAGAAATTAGTGCATAGAAAATTGTATATTTTAAGAGTTTTATCTTTTGAAGCAGTCAATATTTTTGTTTTAAATTATCAAAATTTGTTTTGATGACCATCTAAGAAAATTTAGACCATTTCTGGTGTTTTACTGTTAGTATGATCAGCTAAAAGTAAGAAAAATTGAGTAATTGTGAAATAAATATGGGGGAAGTTGTGGAGGGAGGGGGGAAGGGATGGTAGGGGACAAACAAAAGAGGGGGCAACAATGCTTGACAGGAAATGTACTCATTACTTTGCTCATGTAACTGTAACTCCATTATACATTATTTTTACAATAAAAAAGTATAAAAAAAATGTATCTCAAGTATAGTATGTAGCAAAAAACTAATTCTTACTCTACAATAAACATGAAAATAAATAAAACAAAAAAAGGATATGTACTCTTTATCAAACTCATGTAACTGTAGCCCCTCTGTACATCACCTTCATAATAACAATAACAATTTTTTTTAATTAAAAACATTTAAAAACCTAATTATTACAGAAACAGTAGCAAAAATCAATGAAAACTGAATCAAGTAAGCAAACAAAAACTGCTTAACTTTTTAAACAATAATTAGACTGAAATGGCTCATCCTAGATGCCATGGCTATATAGTTCAGATGGACTCTAGAAGGAAATTGGTGTGGAGCTAATAAGGTACACAAAGATTTAGGTGAGTTCATTGAACACACCTAGGGGAAATAGCCCCTTACCAACTCTATTACTCTACTGGGAAATTACTGCTATCTTCCACCCTAATGGAATGTTCACATTCCATATGCAGACATTAAGTGAGGAGTTTTGGCAGGTGTAAATGTGAATATTTTCTTCAATAATTTTGATTTCAAATGTACTAGGAAAGTAAGATACATTCCTTATCCTGTATCCCAAGGCAAGACTGAGTTCACTTGACTGATATGAAGATTAAAACTGTGTATCTACTTCACACAGCACTGTGGGAGTATTGATCTGATCATAAATAATGTAGCTTGTACTTGAAGGCCAAGGAAGTTTCCTTTCTTAACATCTTACAAGTATAATTTTTTTTTCAGTCATCTAAGGAATAACATGAGCAAAGTGCTCAAGTAGACAAACAATGAGTTAAAAATAGAGAAAATAGGACATATATTTCATACATTTTAGTGGAGTCTTATAGTTAAAAGACCAAAGTAAACTAATGCAATCTTTAGAAATAATTATATTTTCTTTTCAAATTTCAAATGATCTTTAAGTAATTGGCAAAGTGTTTTCTATTCAACATGCCAGTTTATGAGTATAGTGCATGATGATCTGTCACTACTTCCATCATTCTCCCTTATATAATCATTTTTCTACATTATAAATATCATAAGAGTGCAATGTACTCCCCAAAATATATACACATGGTACATTCATATGTGAGAGTAAGGAAAGTAATAAGAATATGAAGCTCTCTTGCCCTGTACACAATTTATTAGGCATGGGAAAACAATTTTTCTATGATGATGACTATGCTAAGACAACAGGAAGCATAAAATTCTTCTAAACCCTGAAAATTGAGGCAATATCTTATATTACATAGTACTAGAAATGTCACAAGAGCTTTGCAATGCAGATTCTATTGTGTAATATTCTATATATGAGGAAATAAGAAAATGGATTCTAAAAAATGTTATATAAAAAAGATAGTATTGGAATGCTATGTCTGGTACAGTAACATGCTTATGTCCCTCTAGTCTCTGTATAACTATATTATTGTTTAACCATCCTATAATTTTTTTACCCATAATGTGAAGCATTATGCTACTATTATTATGAAAATTGTAAGAGAAGACAACAGAAACAGTATCTTTCAAAGGGCATGACTAATCTTAGAAATACTTTAGAATTAAGACATGTTTTATGTGATCTGATTTCAAATTAATTTTGATGTTTTGTATTTTATCAACTTTTTCTATGACCATATCACATAGTTTATACAATATGCCACTATGTTGCAAATATTTTTCAAGCATTATGTCATTTAATGTTCATGATATTATGAGTCATTATTCCCTAAGTACCAGAGATGGAATCACTGGCACAAAGCTACACATTAAATCTAGATTTCCTGATTCCAAAGTTGCATTTGAACTTTGTCATTGTATTTTAAAATATATTTTTATTGTAAAGATACTGAACAGAGGGGTTACAATTACATGAGCAAGGTAATAAGTCCATTTCCTATTGATCATTGTTACCCCTTCCTTTGTTTTCCCCTTACAATTCCTTTCCATCCTACTTCCACAACCTCCCCTTTCCTCTCCCCCTCCACAATTTTGTAAAGTTCATTTTCAACATAGTGTTTTGTACATATCATTGTTATAATAGGTCATCCTGTATCCTTATTTCAGCATTTTGTTATTTACCTTCCTCTCCTCAAAATAGAAAAAATGTATATACAAGATGCAGGACATCAGAATCAAATATAGTGACAGCAAGGGTTATACCATGGGAAAGAACATACAAAAGAAACAAAAAAATCACATAGTATATTATAAGTATACAGTAAAAAGAACAGCAAGAAAGATAAAATCTTTTGTGTTCCTATCTTGGAGCTTCTTCAGTAAATGGTGCTGGCGAAAATGGTTAAACACCTTAGAAACAACTGTAGAAAGCTACATCCCTATATATCACAATTCACTAGAATCCACTCCGAATGGATCAAAGACCTTGAAGTCAAAACAGACACCCAGAAAACATTACAGGAAGGCATAGGAGAAACTCTACAGCTTTTTGGTACAGGACAAAATTTTCTTAATAAAGACCCAGAAACACAATAAAATCAAAGAAAGTTTAGACAAACAGGATTTCATGAAACTGCAGAGCTTCTGCATGGCAAAGGACATAGCAAGCAAAATCAATAGAAAGTCCATGTATTGGGAGAATATGTTCACTAGCCATACAACAGATAAGGATTTTGTATCTAAAATATACTTAGAACTCAAAAAATTAAATTCCCCAACAACAAATCCTCAAAGAAAAATGTATATACAAGATGTAGGACACTGGAATCTAATACAGTGAAAACGGGAGTTATACCATGGGGGAAAACATACAAAAGGAACAAAAAAAATCACATAGTATATTATAAGTGCAGAAAACCAGAAGTGGCATGTGGTTCAGGTGGTAGTGCACTAGCCTTAAGCTGAAGAGCTCAGGGACAGCACCACCCAAGCCCAGAGTTCAAGACCCACGACCAGCAACAACAAATAAGTGATATATGTGCTGTGTATCAGTATGAAATATGCAGGAAATAAATTTTAATCATGTAAGTAGGAAACGAATTGAAGAATATTTTATATAAAGAGGAGAGAAAAATGACAATACGAAAATCATATTTGTACAATGACATGAAATAAAGAGTAGCAGAAAGTATTTCTGCTATGTAGGTATAATAGGGGCTAGGAAAAGCTTATGATGCTTATGGCAATTTAGAGAAGTCTATAAGAGTTAATTCAGTTAGCTAGTTGAGAGACTCAGAAACCAAAGCCAAAAAAGTACAAAGGACCCCACAACATAGGATAGGCATTGCTTTTCCTTTCATGGAAATGAAATGTCACTATGGAGACTTTAGCACAGCAATGATGAAATGTGACTAAACTTATAAATGTCCCCCTTACTCCTTTGTTAAGAATGATATCTAGCCAGGTGCTGGTGGGTGGCTCATGTCTGTAATCCTAGCTACTTAGGAGATAGATTTTTGAGGATCAGAGTTCACAGCCAGCCCCAACAGACAAATCTGAGAGCCTCTTATCTCCAATTAACCAGCAAAAGCAGAAATGGTGAAATTGCTCAAATGGTGGCATCTGAGCCTTGAGACGAATAAACAAATGAGAGCTTGAGGCTCCAAGTTTGAGCTCCAGGACCAGAAAAGAAAAAAATAAATATATTTAGGAAAGAAGAAACAATTTTGTGAAGAGAGTCAATAAGAAATCTATTGTAATTAAAACAAGCTATGATAATGACTATGCTAAGATCAGAGAATAAGATAAATAAGAAAATTACAGGCTTAGGGTATTTTTTAATGTAACAGCAAAAGAGGAATAATTAAATGAGAACCAGCAGAAATTTGGGAGATTCAAGGTTGCAACTCCAGAGTAGCAGAATGGAAGAAGTGACTCCTAGCCGTGGGTAGGTAACAGTGGAAAGGCACCAGCATATTTGGAGATAGGAACTAAAATTACTTAGAGATATCTCATGAACATTAAAATAGAGATACCTAGTAGCAAGTATATACCTGCCTAAATTTCAAGAAAGCAGCAGATATGGGAGAGAGACAACAGCACAAAGAAAATATTGAAATTCAAAGGAAATTAGTGGTCTAAGGGTTAAGACAGGAGCAAAAACCTGAGAAGCCAGAGTAATAAAGTCAGAAAAGAAAATTTGAGAGAGCAATTACTTTGTAAGGAGACTTAAAAAGTAGTTTACCAAAAGCCAAAGAGAAGTGAACTTCATCATTTTTATTTATTTTCTTTAGTTTTGCTGGTACTGGGCCTTGAACTCAAGGTTAGGACACCATCCCTAAGGGTTTTTTGCTTAAGTATAGTGCTCTACCACTTGAGCTACTCCTCCACTTCCAAATTTTTGTTGGTTAATTGGAGATAAAAGTTTCACAGACTTGAGCCGGGTGCTGGTGGCTCACGCCTGTAAACCTAGCTACTCAGGAGGCTGAGATCTGAGTATTGCGGTTCAAAGCCAGCCCGGGCAGGAGAGACGTGAGACTCCTATCTCCAATAAACCACCAGAAAACCGGAAGTGGTGCTGTAGCTCAAGTGCTCAGCTCAAGAGCGCTCACCTTGAGCTGAAGAGATGAGGGACAGTGCCCAGGCCCAGAGTTCAAACCCCACAACCGACCCCCCCCCCAAAAAAAAAAAAGTTTCACAGACTTTCCTGCCTGGGCTGGCTTTGAACTGTGGTATTCAGACAGCAGAATCCAAACTAGCTGGAATTATAGGCATGAGACAACAGCACCTGGCATCTAGATCCTGCTTCATTTACTCTATAAATACTTGAGATACATCACTTTAATAAAGGGAAGACTTACATTGGCTGATAGTTTTGGAAGGTTCAGTTGATGTCTGGGTGGCCTGTTGCTTTTAGGCTTGTGAGATTACATGTCAGAGGGAACTACTCATTGTGGCCAGGAAGCAGAGAGAGGCAAAGATGAGTGAAAAAAGAGTCCCATTGTCCTCTTAGATGGTACACCTTCAATGCATTGGCTCAACTTTTTAAATACCAATGGGATCAAGAGCTGAAGTCTAAGCTTTTAACATTGGCCTTTGTGAGCCACTTATCCAAACCAAAAAAGGTTTAAAAATGAAGGTGTGTTAGAATATGTCCGTGAAAGCTGATAAGAACTCATAACTTAGCATTGGAATTGTAATTAGGTGTGGTCTTGATCAAAGCTGAGAGGAGCTGGAGTGAAATCTAACTAAGTAGCCAGGTGCCAGTGATTCACGCCTGTAATCCAACAACTCAGGAGGCTGAGATCTGAGAATTGTTTTTCAAAGCAGGCCCAGGAAGGAAAGTCTGTGAGACTCTTATCTCCAATAAACCACTCAGAAAAGTGGAAGTGGCACTGTGGCTCAAGTGGTAGAGTGCTAGCTTTGAGCTGAAGAGCTCAGGGACAGCACTCAGGCCCCAAGTTCAAGCCCCATGACCAACCAAAAAAAAAAATCTAAGTGAGGTTTTTACAAGAACATTTTATTTTCTGGGACAGATAGGACCACAAGGTCATGCTTAAGGAAAATACAGGGTAGACAGTGGCCCCTGTATTACTTTTTTTCTAAATGAAACATCAAGATTTGTAGATGGTGATTAAATATATCTCAGCCCCACATAGATAGGGAAGATACAGGAATAAATCAATTTGAGTTTAATCTGGATCAGAAATTTGTCAAGCAAGGGCATAGCTTGACAGACTAATGGGAGATGATAAGTTGTTTGGTATTTGGCTGATAGACTGTGAATTACACAATAACATCAGGACAATTTGAGGGCTAAAAAGGCATTGATAATATAGGAATGCTGATTTGACTGGGCCTCAATCTTAATTCAATATTTTGAAAAATGTGTTTGATATGAAGACTTTTTCATTTTTCAACATGAAGCACTAAGATTACTAAAAGTTATAAGTATTAAACATTAAATACTAAACATTAATTGAGTTAAGAACTCTGACATTAAAAAGTGGAGAGGAAAAAAGAAGAGAACTAATAAGAATAAGTCATTTTGATTATGCGTGCCTTCTAACCATATGACTCAGGAGATACAAGTAGAAGGATTATAAATTCTAGGTCAAGTCAGGAAGGTTAGTAAGACCTTGTCTGAAAAAAAACAGAAATACAAACAAAAGTGCTAGTTCTACACTGACAAGATAAACAACAATAATAACAACAACTAAAACTATTGTTTCCTTATCTTGGATTTCATTTCGAATAGCATCATTTTGTATAGTCATATGTACATAGCTATTGAGCTCTGGTGATCCTCTTCTAAGACTATCCTAGACATATACTAATTATTACAAATGAGGGAAACTATGGAGCCTATGTTTCTTTGGATCTGGCTTATTTCACTTAATCATTTTTTCCAAGTCTTTCTATTTCCTTATGAATGGAGTGATGACATTCTTTCTGATGGAAGCATAGAATTCCATTGTGTGTATTTACCATGTTTTCTTGATCCATTCATCTACTGAGGGGCATCTGGATTATTGTTATACTGTTTTTTGTTCTGATACCCTGCATTTTGTATATACATTTATCTGATTTGGGGAAGAGAAGAGGAATAAAAAAAATGGTAAAACAGGGACAATGCAATAGTGATACTCATGGACCCTAGGTTGGAAATTAATTTTACAACTTTGGGGAGGGGTGGGTTGGGTAGAGGGATAGTGGGAGAAAAATGAAGGAGTGGGTAACAACATTTGGCAAGATATGTACTCATTACCTTACTTATGTAACTGTAACCCCTCTGTATAGCACCTTACATTTTTTTTAAAGAGAGGTAGCAGCATGATTCAAGTGCTGAAGCTATCGTCTACCATTCCTAAAGCCCCATATTTAATCCTCAGTACTCAGTTTGGATGTGAATGAATGTAGGACGCCTGTGAATATTACCTTTGGCCAGAAGGAATGCATTACCAAAAACAAAGGTTCCAATTGCAGTTGGGGTGCATCTTGACTTAATTAACATAATTGCTCATATCCTTGTGATAGAATGAACATAATTACAGCTTTAATTTTTTTAATTTATAATTCAATTGTAAGCCAGGCTCAGGTGAATCATCCTGTAATTCTGATTACTCAGGAGACTGAAAAGAGAGGATCAAGTTTCAAAGCCAGCCACAGCAGTAAAATCCCTAAGACTCTTATTTCCAATTAAGTAGAGCTGTGGTCAAGTGGTAGATCAAAACAGGGACAGTGTGCAGGCCCAGAGTGGCAAAAGACCGACCACAAATTAGGATTGTGGTGATTAAGAAAAAAAAGTCC
Source organism: Dipodomys spectabilis (assembly GCF_019054845.1). Lineage (NCBI taxonomy): Eukaryota > Metazoa > Chordata > Mammalia > Rodentia > Heteromyidae > Dipodomys > Dipodomys spectabilis. Next base: position 10,234,667 of record NW_024871113.1, on the reverse strand, counting down.
AAAAGACTGCTACTTTTCCCTTACAGAAGAGCCTTAATAAGTAGCTTATTTTCAAAATATTAATTGGATAAATATATAATGAATACATTACATTTTTAAACTTCAAATTCAATTTTATTTTTTCTATTATTCTGTTTACACAAAAGCCAAAATAAGTTTAGAACAACATGTTAGAAACACATGTGAACATTGCTGTTCATATATATATATATATATATATATATATATATATATGTATATATATATGTATGTATGTATATATATATGTAAATGCATTCAACATATAGTGAAAATTTTGTTACAACAAAGTTCAGAATCAAATTTGAATAATACAACTTCCTTAAAAGGCATCCAAATACTGTTGGATCAAATGAGAAATGATCAAAGCCAAGAAAACATTAGATTTAACTCTTTGTCTTCTTTATTTTTGACTTAGATGCTTGATGGTGCATTTTACTGGAAGAAAAATGAAGTAAACTAATACAATGGAGAGAATGGGCTGGTGCAAATGCCATCATGTGATATTTCAACACTGGCAGATTTATGGTGACACTGAAACTCAGCATTTTGATGTCCAAGTCATCAGTGATCTAAGGACATGTGTCCTTCAGATGTCACAGTGGTTTCATGTACTTCAGTTAGAAATTTCATTTCTTTATGATTAAATTTTACTGCTGTTTAAATGCCTATTGAATTTAGATCATCTAAAATTTAAATGAATGTATCAGTACTAATGCTTTCAGGAAAGATAGGGCTTAATACTAAATGGAAAGGCAAAATATAAAATATGGTATCAAGCTACAATCTACAGTATTCAACAACTCTCTAGAAACTCACAAAATATACCAGAGTAAGAAAGATCCTCAAAGGCCTTTGCTAATATTACACTGTACTTTCCTGTCATCAACAAACCAAATTTTGTTGATAGATGGAATTCATTGCATACTGTTATAAAGCGAGCCTACACTGTATTTAGGAAATACTGTATTCAGTTCAACTTTTTCCTTCCTATCAAAATCCCAATTCATTCTATGCCCTTAAAGAGAAATATGAATCTTTAAAGGTGGTCTATTTTTTACAAAGTAAAGAATAATTCTAGCAACTAATGTAATGATAGGAGAACTATTTGTAACATTTTAAAAGTTAGAATGTCCAAATATACATCTTTTCTGTACTCTGTTTAACTTACGTTCTTCTAAATGGTAGAGGCTTTATTATTTGGGGGAATGAAATTAACACAATCCTTAGCTCTCCAATTTCTTTGAACAAATAGGAAAATATTAACTACCCATTGTTAGGTTTTTAAAGAAGAGGTTGCTGAGTAAGTACCACACCACACACGTGGTATTCAGGTAAGGGGTAGGTTTATTCAGTAGACTGGCTGGCACCAGGCCAGGTTGGCACTCCACATGGCTGGCAAAGAGCCTGGGAAAGAGGGCATCTGGCCCTGGGCTAGGCCTCGGCTAGACCATCTAGGAGCAGACCTTACATTCCAGACTTTTAATAATCATGAAATAGGGTTACAAAGGCAAGAAAGTAAATTCCTGTCCTGTTAAAAGGTAGACAGGTATGGACACTAGATGGGCAGGCTTCTTACTTCTATTGACCTCCTGGCTCTGGTTAATTTTGAAAGGGTAGGCTCAAACTGGCTGATATGACATAATCTCCTCTTACTCCTCTCCATGGTCCCTTGTTCCCCAGACTAGTTGAGTCCCATTGGTCTCAGTGCTTGTTTCAACTCAAGGCCTGAGCATTGTCCCTGAGCACTTCTGCTCAAGGCTAGCACTCTACCACTTTGAGTTATAGTACCACTTCCAGTGTTTGGCTGGTTAATTAGAGATAAGAGTCTTGAAACATGCTTCCAGCCTTGCTCTTTGCCAGTTAGTTGGGAGATTTTTTTCTGCCACGGCTGGCTCTAAACTGGAATCTTTGCCACAAAAACCCTTTATTATTTCCAATTAAAACAAGGAGATCAAATAGAATAAGTAGACCTTACCTGCTCCATATCAAGAATTGACCAACAAATTCTCTGCAATTACAAAACTCATTAGATGTGATGAGAATCTTAGCATATATAGCACAGATATGCCCAATACTTTAGAACCACATAGTTAGTACTAGAATACAGAACACAAAACATAAAAGGCAAAACTCAAAACCTAAAATTTTGACAACAATGTTTAGACATGTTTGTTAACAAAGCACATTAGGTGGTCGGGCCTCAGTTTCCAGGGCCTGGGAAGAGGCAGCAACTTGTTAGCAAGGCTAACAATGAGTGGAGGAGTAGTAAGCTTGGTGGAAGGTTAAGGATCAGATGAGACCAAACCCTTAACCCATCATGTGGCCAAAATAGTGAATTTCTGAAAAAATGCAAAGAAAACCTGAACAAATGGAAACTGACAATTTTCAAACCTAGAATGGCTAGCCTTTGAGAGGGAGCCTAGAGGGGGGTCCCCAGTACCCAGCCTGCATTGTACTCTTCAGGGCACAAACCAACAAGTTGTAGAAAAGAGAAAGGGAGAGATAGAGTTGGACATGATTAGCAGAGAGAGCAAAGAGAGCCTGAAAGTAAACAGGACTTCTGACCATGTACCAATGCAGTGACAAAAATTGTCTAAATCTGAGAACAGCATAGAAAATTAGGTTCTCTGGCTTTCCAGGGAGCACAAGAGGCATTCCAGAGGGGTTTCACAGCACCAGAGTAACACACAGCACCCCATTAACAAACATAGGAGAGAAAAATTTAGTGAGTGAAGGAGGGCTTATTGGATGGAAGTGGCGTCCAGACTTACCCCTAGGGAGGAGTGGCCAAGCAACCAGAGGCAAGAGTCCTCCACTACAGAGGTGACCGGCCTTTCAGTTAAAGGCCTAATAGGTTCTCCAGCATGATACCACATCTGGAGAGAGACTGAGCGACAGAGAACCCTTGGAGAGTAGTTCACTCACCAAAATGTAGAAGCGTGGAGGTGGATGCAGAGGCCAGAAATGGTATTGATACATGGTGTCTGCAGCAGATCAGTTTGCAAAAAAGCAGTCAGAACTGGGGTATTCCTCAGAGCAAAAAAGAAAAATGGAGAGGAATCCTGAGTTTAAGCCCTTTGTGAGTTCACTGCACCATTTATGTTAGGTTTTTTGTTTTTTTTGGGTTTTTTTTTTTTTTTTTGTCTGTCGTGGGGCTTGAACTCTGGGCCTGGGCGCTGTCCCTCAGCTCTTCAGCTCAAGGAGAGTGCTCTACCACTTGAGCTACAGTGCCACTTCCGGTTTTCTGGTGGCTTATTGGAGATAGGAGTCTCACAGTCTCTCCTGCCCGGGCTGGCTTTGAACCGCGATCCTCAGATCTCAGCCTCCTGAGTAGCTAGGATTACAGGCGTGAGCCACCAGCGCCCGGCTTTTATGTTAGGTTTTTAAAGAAGAGTTTGCTGAGTAAAAACCACACCACACATGTGGTATTCAGATAAGGGGTAGGTTTATTCAGTAGACCAGGGGTACCAGGCCAGATTGGCATGTGGCTGGCAAAGAGCCTGGGAAAGAGGGTGTTGGGCCCTGGGCTAGGCCTTATTTAGGGTAGTGATGGGGAAAGGTGTGGCCACATCTAATACAGATGTGACCTCTTTCAGGTGTACCCGTTGCCTAGGTAATGCAGGTACTGGGCAGAGACTTGGCTGTGAGATGGGCAGGGTCTGCTCACCATCCAGGAGTGGACCTTACACTTGTGATGTTCTGGATTGATGTGGATTCATACTTAAAGCTATATCTTCCCATGTATTACTCTCTTTTTCTGTATCCAGTTACATATAATACATCTTACCCAAATTGGCATTCATTATGTGAATGGTAATTTCTATGCTGTTTTCTGAGTGACACTGTGTTCTTGTTTATATGTAAAGGAAGCAGGGACATATGCTGGAATCTATCACTGTTTCTCTAAAAAAATTTGGCTATTGTATGGCTAATTTTGTAAATCTCAAGAGTAATATTCTGTTTGGGTCAGAGCATTTTGGGAGGGTGGGCTCCTAAGTTTTGAACTCAGGGCTTCATGCTTGTTAGACTGGCACTCTATTGCTAACCTCCAGTTTTATAAAATTTTACTTTGTATTGTAAAGGTGATCGACAGAGGGGTTAGCTACAGTATATAAATTAAGTAATGAGCACATCTCTTTTTGAACAGTGACATCTTCTCCCTCATTTTCTCCAGTTTTTCCCCTCCTGACATTCCCCTGCCCTAAGTTGTATATAGGTCATTTCCAACATAGTGTCTACTGAGAATCACTGCTGAATTAGTTTGCCATTTGTGTCATTATTTCTGTGCTTCCTCTTCCCCTCCCCAAATCAGATAAATTTACATAGAAAACAAAACATACACTAATCAAATACAGTGACAAATAGAAAGAAAAGAGAATTTAAAAATAAAGTTAAAGAACCACAAAAAGTAAAATGAAAAAATTACACTTGGCCAGGCACCGGTGGCTCACGCCTATAATCCTAGCTACTCAGGAGGCTGAGATTTAAGGAATGTGGTTCAAATCCAGCTCAGGCAAGATAAAGTCCTTGAGACTCTTATCTCCAATTAAGCGCCAAAAAACCAGTACTGGTGCTGTGGCTCAAGTGGTAGAGCCTTCACCTTGAGCTGAAGAGCTCACGGACAGTGCCCACCCAGGCCTAGAGTTCAAGCCCTATGACAAACAAAAACAACAAAAATAATTACACTAGGGCTGGGAAGGTGGCTCAGTGGTAGAGCGCTTGCCTTGCATGCATGAGGCCCTGGGTTCGATTCCTCAGCACCACATAAGCAAAAAGAAAAAAGCCGGAAGTGGCACTGTGGCTCAAGTGGTAGAGCCCTAGCCTTGAGCTGAAGAGCTGAGGGACAGCACCCAGGCCCAGAGTTCAGGCCCCACGACTGGACCCAAAAACAAAAAATTACACTTGGACAAAATAAATTAAATTAAACAGAATTGCAAACATTCACACAGTGAAACCAAAGGAGGATCACAAGGACTCAATTCTTATGTGAATATGATCCTATAAAATGATGTTTATCAAAATGAAATCCAAGAAGTGAAACTAAGATGTATGTTTTATTTAATTTTTCAGGCTTTTATTTGTGTTAGTTACTTTAGGGATAAGGTTTGTTTCCTGCCTGGGTCATGCCTGAATCACAATCTGTGTATTTTAGCCTTTTTCTCTAAACTGGCCTTGAGCTCCGATCCTCTTAATTCCAGCCATCCAAGTAGTGCAAATAAGAGCCACAGGTATATTGCAAAGCACTGTTTATTGTTTGTTTTGAAGCTATGGTGTTAGAAAAGATACTCAGGGTGTTAAGTGTTGTGGGGCATGTGTAGGCTTGATGAGAACAAGGCCTCTACTTTCACTTTTTATACATCACATTTTCAACATTTTTATACATATTTGAATTGTATATTTAATTTTTTAAACAAACTATTTTATTTATTTATTTATTTATTTTTGTCAGTCGTGGGGCTTGAACTCTGGGCCTGGACGCTTTCCTTGCACTCTTCAGCTCAAGGCGAGTGCTCTACTGCTTGAGCCACAGCACCACTTCCGATTTTCTAGTGGTTTATTGGAGATAAGTCTCACAGACTTTCCTGCCAGGGCTGGCTTTGAACCGAGATCCTCAGATCTTAGTAGCCTGAGCAGCTAGGATTACAGGCATGAGCCACCAGCGCCGGGGCAAAATGTTTTTGAAGTGTTAAATTTTTTGAAAATTTGCAAAGCAATTCAGAGTTCCCACATCCACAGACACACAGATTTCTCCAGTATGAACATTTCACATTAGTAGAGAATATTTGTCAAAACTAATGAACCAATACAGACATATTCAAATAATTAATGCCCTGCATTACTCATATTTCCTTGGTTGTACCTAATATATTTTTCTCTATTGTAAGATCTCATCTATGATTTCACATCAAATATGGCAGTCTGATCATCTGTAAAGGTATTTGTAATGAAAGTTTCCAATACTTTCCTTATTTTGGGTCACCTGGAAAGTTTTGAAAAGTATTGATCAGGTATTCTTGGAAGTCCTTCAATTAAGGGTCATCTGATTTTTTTCTCTTAATAAGACTGAAGGTATGTGGTATTGGTGTGTGTACAAATATGTGTTAATATCACCAAGGGTAAGAGGTACATTTGTAACATATTAAGCATATACACTGTCAACATGACATCAATGTAGATGTTAAACTTGATCACTTGAATGAGAGTCTGTCAGTCATTTTTACCTATGCTAAAATTATTTTCCCCTCATTGTCAGGCTGGATACTCTTTTAAAAAGACATAAACAAAATAATGAATGAGCTCACACTTAAGGTGTCTTCCACAGTTTGAAAAGAAAATACCAGCATAAATTATTTGCAATTATATATGGGATATTTGGCTATCATTATCCATTTATTTGTTGATTAATTATATCAGTATGACTGATGACTATCCTGTAGGTTATACATTAATATTTTATTTTACTTTTATAGTTTTTGCTTATATTCTAGCTTTAGCATCAAAGATCTTTCAACCAGCTTCTGATCTTTGACAGACCTATCTATATGTAGGAGAGTGTGTGTGTGTGTGTGTGTGTGTGTGTGTGTGTGTGTGTGTGTGTGAGAGAGAGAGAGAGAGAGAGAGAGAGAGAGAGATCTCCTACATCCTATTCCTATTATAGGCTAATCTTGAACATCTTTCTCTAGTCTTAGACTCATCGGGATACTGCTTTCTTTTATTGGAGAATAGTGATATATAATTAACACTTGGCTTATAGAGGTAGTTAATGGGAAAAAATTACTATAGGCAATATGAAGTAAAATCATTGCTCTAATGTACTCAATATACCCTATCTGCGATTCCAATATCCAATTTTGTTGTCTACTCAATTATAGCTTAAAATCTTCTTTAACATTATTATATTATGAGCTTGTTTCATGTTCAGTCCTTCAAGTTCTTAAGCTGGGGTCATATTTAGGTAAGAAGGTAGTTGACCAGCAAACACAAGGCTCTGAATTCAAACCTCCAAACTACCTAAAAAAACAGAAATCCACCAAAATTTATGTCTTCATCCTTTAGAGATATATTTTTATGAAGTAATGTTCCATATACAAGTATTTCTTGATCTTGTGAATATTGTATATGATGTGATGCCTTGAAGATGATGATTTAATGTTTTACATAAAACTAGAAATAATTCTAATTTGGTAAAAAAAAAATTCATCTATTCTTAAAAACATTATGTACTGTCCTCTGTATATTATCCAAAAGTTAAAGCTGTTCTAAGAGATTATGTGGCCATAGGGCTGTGGGTTCACTTCTGTGTCTTCAATTCTATTCCATTGGTCCTCGGGCCTGTTCATGGTCCACTACCAAGCTGTTTTTATAACTATGGCTTTATAATAGAGTTTGAAGTTGGTATTGATATACCTGCAGCACTGTTCTTCTTAGTAAGGATTGTTTTTGCTATTTCTTAATAAGGGAGTCAAAAACAAAGGATGGAAGAAAGACAGCCTGCTCAACAAATAGTGCTGGCAGAATTGGCTATACACATATAGAAAACTGAAGTTAGATCCTTACATAACATCCTGCACCAGAATCAACTCCAAATGGATCAAAGAACTCAATAAGGACAGATACCTTATTACAGAAAAGGATAGGGGAAACACTAAGGCTCCTTGGCACAGGATGAATCTTCCTAAGCAAAAATCCAGAAACACAGCAAATCAAAGAAAGGCTTGATAAATGGGATGGCATTAAACTCAAAGACATACCTAGCAAGATAAATAGAATGCCCACAAACTGGGAGATCTTCATTAGCTATGCAACAGACAAGGGCCTCATGCAAAATATACTTAGAAGTGTATTGTTGTTTTTTTTTTTAAGGAAAAATGAAGGGGAAATTGTTGACTCTATGTCTTAACGTAATGATTAATTACTGTTTTCTACTTAAGTAATGTCACTGTTTCTACCAAAACCAATATTTACTTTTTCTTCTCCTTTTCACTTTTTATTTTGTGATATTATTAAGTTTTGTCCTGTCCTTCCAAATTCCATATTCTTTCTATTAATATTTCATTGTTTTTTTTTTACTTGTGAAAATACCATACAGAGGGGTTACAATTCCATGGGCAAGGTAATGAGTACATTTCTTATCAAGCATTGTTACCTCCTCCTTTGTTTCCCCTTCCAATCCCTTTCCATCTACCCCCCCACCTTCCCCCCTCACCCCCCTACATCCCCTGGCCAAAGTTGTAAAGTTCATTTTTCAACATAATGACTTGTACATCTCATTGTTGCAATGGGTCCACCTGTATCCCTATTAAGATGATTTGTTTTTGCCCTTCCTCTCCACAAATTATACCAACATCAAATACAGTGTAAGCAGAGGATATACCGTGGGGGGAGAGACATACAAAGCAACAAAGAAATCATCTTATAAATATGTTAGAAACAATCTTAAGAAACAAAAAACATTTGAATACTTATCTTGGGGTTCATTTTAACTAATATCAACTTATCTGACCTTTTCTGCTTGTCTCAGACATATACAAGCTACTGCAAATAAGGGAAACCATGGGACCTATGTTTCCTTGGGCCTGGCTGATCTCACTTAATATAATTTTTTCCAAGCCTTTCCATTTCCTAACAAATGGGGCAATGACACTCTTCCTGATGGAGGCATAGAATTTCATTGCGCATGACATACCATACATAATATTATGATATTATAATATTATATATTAATTAATTATATTTATATATAATATATAATATTTACATATAATATGTATTATATACATAAATATGTATAAATACCTAGTATATAATATATATTGTATATTATAAGTAATATAGTATATATAATTATATATTTTATATTATGTATAATATATCATATATAAATAGATATATATGATATATTATATATATTATTTGTATATGTATGAATATATAGTGTATATTATATATATATTATATTACATATTATATGTTATATGTAATACAGTATATAAAATTATGTTATATATTATATATACGATATATAAATATATATTATGTATCATATATTATACTTATATGATATATATTATATATAATATAGTATGTACAATTATATATCATATATTATATGTTATATATATTTATATTATATGCTATATAATATATATGTAATATATAAATATGTATTATATATATGATATATATTGTATGTAAATATATATTATATGATATATAATATATAATGTATGTTATATAATAATGTATGTTATATATAATACATAATAAATATATTATGTGCATTATATATTATATATATTACATATATATTATATATACTTATGTAATATATATTATATATATATCATATGTCATATATCTGATATATGTCATATATATATGACATATGTCATATATCATATATATAATATATAATATTATACTATAATATAATATATCATATATGATATATAATATACAATGTATATAATATATAAAATATATGTTATATATATTACACATTTAATATTATATATATATTATATAATGTATAATATTTATAATAAATAATATATAATATATATAATAGATATTATATATGATATATTATACAGATAATACATCTCATATATGTAATATGATATATTATATATCATATATATTATATATTATGTATTCTATGTATTATATATAAATATATGTTATATTATATATGATATATAATGTATATATCATATATATTATATATAATATATATTATATAAAACACATAATATATGATGTATATTTTATATATTTAATATATATTATATATATTACATATATATGTATAATATATATAATATGTATAATACATATGTAAATATGAAATATATATGATATATATAAGTATACATAATATGATATATATATATATGTTTTATTATTTATTATTTATTATTATATATAATATAATATATATTTATTTTATTTATTATTTATATTATGTTATATATAAATATATATGTTTATAAATACATATATGAATTCATATATATTATATATATAAATATAAAATATGTATATATAATATATAAATATATATGATATGATATATATTTTGTATTATTTATCATTATATATAATATGATATATTTGTTATTTATTATCTGTACATATATATGACATATATAATATATATATTCATATATATAAATATATCTTTTATATATATAATATGTACATATATATTATATATAAAGATATATTATGTATAAGTATATATTATATGTAATTTAGTATATATAATTATATGTTATATAGTATATATAATATATACAAATATATATTATATGTATTAAAATATTGTATTACATAATACATATTATATGCATTATTTATATGCATATATATTATATAAAATATATTATATATATTTATAGAATATATAAATATATATTATATATGTTATCATATATAAATATATATTTTATTAGAAATATTATATATTATATACATGTTATATATATTATATTCATATACATATAAAGATATATTATATATTATATATTTGTACATATTATATAAATATAATATATATTATATAATATATAATATATGAATATAAACACATAAATATATATGTATATATATACTGATATATTATGTATTATAGTGTATATATATTATGAATCTACATAAGTATATATTTATATGTGTATATCACATATTATATAATTAAATTAATATTATATAATATACTGTTACATCATATTACATAATATTATATTATATACAATACATTACATTACATCACATTACAATACATTACATTATATAAAATACATTACATAAATATATATCACATATAAATATATATTATATGTAATATAGTATATATAATTATATATTTAATAGTATATATAATATACATAATATATAAATATATATTATATATCATAATATCATATCATATTATATATTATATATTATGTATATAATATATATTATATAAAATGTATTATATATGTTCATGCTATATATAAATATATTTGATATATTATTATATATAAATATATATTCTATTATATATATTATATATTATATTTATATACATATGAAGATATATTATATATTCATATATTCTATAAATATATTGTCATATATTTATAGAATATATAAATATATATTATATATAAGTATATAGAAATATGTAATATGTGAATATAAACATATAAATATATATTTATATATATACTTATATATTATATATTATATTATATATTGTAAATATATATAAGTGTATAATTATATGTATATATAACATATTATATAATTATATTAATATTATATAACATTATACTATTACAATATTATATTATATTATATTTTAATATTATGCCATAGTTACTCCAGTTTAGTTTTAGAACATTTTAATTCTCCCTTTAAAAAAAGTGCATGTTCATTCACTGTCAGTTCCAATTTGTCCCATCTACCACTCACTGCCAACCCTAAGCAAAGTGACTACTAATCTAATTTCTGTATTTATGGTTTTGACCATTATGGACATTTCACATAGCTGGAATCCTTTGTAATGATCTTTGTAATAAACTTCTTTCACTTAGCACATTATTTCTAGAACCCTTCCACATTTAGCATGCTTAAACATTTTGCTTCTTTTTATGGCTGAACAGTCTTCCAATATGTGGATATGCTACATTCTGTTTATGTGTTCATCAGTTGGTAGATGTTAGTCTACAAGCCTCCGCCCTTATAGCTTAACCTGCTCTTTCCTTAGGCAACACTAGACCCATGTAGTAAAGTCAGCAAATGATTAGCCCTTACCCCCTTTCCCAGAGAAATCACCCCTTTGGCTAGCTAAGACCATATAAGCCAGCAAGATCCCCCAAATCCTGGAGGTTATAAAAGGTCACCTGAGACAATAGCTGACACTTCTTCCCACTTCCCCTCCTTTGTGAGAAGGGGTCTTACTGGCCCCTTTACTGGCAATACACCTTTTCTTTGCTCTTTGTACCTGGATGTCCACATGGTTTTCTGACAAAGTCTAATTTTTTCTAACAAATATTTGAGTTGTTGCTATTTTTTAATACATTTTTATTGTAAAAATACTGTTCAGAGAGGTTACAGTTACATGAGCAAGGTAATGAATACATTTCCTATCAAGCAGTGTTACCTCCTCTTTTGTTTTTCCCCTACCATCCCTTCTCTCCCACTTCCACAACTACACTCACCACTTCCCACCCCCCCCCCCCCCCCCGCCTCCCCTCCCCAGCAATTGTAAAGTCTGTTTTTCAACACAGTGTCTTGTGCATCTCATTGTTACAATGGGTCAACCTGTATCCTTATTTAAGCATTTTGTTATTTCCCTTCCCCTCCCCATATTAGAGAAGTATATATACAAGATGCAGGGCACTGACATGAAATACAGTGAAAACAGGGTTGTTTCTAATTTTTGCTATATCTTGGATCTAAAGAGTTTCTCAAGATCTAGGTGTTACAGGTTAGTTGTTAATTTGAATTTGATGTTCTTATGGTTTTCAAAGGTAAACATTGCACTGGAAATGATTAGGTTTTCCAGTTTCAATTCATATTGTCTTTAAATTAGGTTTAATTTTTAGTGGCTTCAAACTCTTTTTTTGTTTCTTCACAATCTTGTTTTAAAAAAGTAAATCTTAGAACTTTGGAGAAATAGAAATCTCTAGTTATCTGATGACCCTACAAAACCAATATTGCAGGCAGATACTTTCACTTAATCTAGGATTCTAAGAGTTTAAATAATTCATCATGTTTCTCTCTTCTTTCACATGCACCCTACATATGCATCTTATTTGTAAGACGTGGATAATTCTGTCCATCCAGGTACAGATGATCTCGGATGCATTTGTTCACAAATTTGTGGCTTAAGTGAGGATTTGGCTACTTTAAATTGTTTCCATTTTCATTTCTGACATATTTTATACTTCTCTGACACAAAGATTTCATTGAACTAGATTTTCCCCTTTATCTGGAAGCTAAATCAATTTTTTTCTCACATGATAGTGTTCTTAAGAAAAAAGTAGAGTGTGCATTATCTTGTGTAGCTTAGATTTACAAATAGAAAAATAGTATTTCATCTCATTGAAGACAATTCAGACTAAAGAGAATAAGAAGTAAATTCACCCTTTCTGACCTACTTCCCACTGAAGATTTAAGTCCCAGGTTATGTCTATTTTCTTCATCATATATGGCTATATAGGCACAAATCAGTAGGAGAGTTTAATTTTATTAAGAGTGGCATATCTGCAAATGAGTGAAATGAAGTGTAAGAGGAGCAAAGAAATGTAAAGACAACAAAGAAGTGACTGTATAATGAAATATCAAGGAATCTAATGTGACTAATTACTAAGTTGACAATTTGAAGTTGGTGGAGGCAGTCAGATATAAAAAAAACAATGAATTATATGTAGCAATAGGGTTAAAATTGCAATGCTAGGACTGAACTGAAAATGTTAGAAGAGGTAGATGTGAAAGAATAAAAGAGAATAATACAGGACTTTCAGGGTTGTTGTTTTTTTTTAAATGACAATGAATAAGATCACCCAGAGTAGTGCTGAGGACAGGCCATAGCAGGAAAGAAAATGAGATAATTACATACTAGGCTGTTTAAAATGTTTAATTAAGTGGAGATTAAAATCATCATCATGGAGGAGGGCTATAGAATGCTATGACAGGAGAGAAATCCTGAAATCTTAAAGAAAAAGTGTGAGTCATCAGTCCAAGTTGGCACCAAGGAAGGTCTGTCCAGATAGAGACTGACAAGGAGAGAGTTAGATCTGACTAGGTGAGAAATATAGTAAAGACAACTCTAAGTAATGAAAAACAAGGAACAAATTAATTATCTTCATCACTAAGGACTATAAGAACTTCCTACACATCCACTTAGAAAGTTCTATTATGACATAGACTAATTTGACTAGACAATTAACAAAGATTTATGTTTATAAACAGGCTTATCTGCAAGTCTTTTGCTATAGTAAAAAATATCACTGGTAACTCCATTCCTTGTAGTTTTTACTTAATATCATTGGTAACTCCATTCCTTGTATTTTTTTTTTTTTTTGTCGGTCGTGGGGCTTGAACTCTGGGCCTGGACGCTGTCCCTCAGCTCTTCAGCTCAAGGCAAGAGCTCTACCACTAGAGCTACAGCGCCACTTCCAGTTTTCTGGTGGTTTATTGGAGATAGGAGTCTCATGGTCTTTCCTGCCCAGGCTGGCTTTGAGCCGTGATCCTCAGATCTCAGCCTCCTGAGTAGCTAGGATTACAGGCATGAGTCATCAGCACCCGGCCTTAATATTAACATCTTATGAATCTGCTCAAATACATATGTGGGTGTATCTTATTTACTTACAGCCTATATTGTATTTCATTGATACATCTATTTATCTGATTTACCTGTTTTTGTTCTATCGATGAACATTTAGTCTGTCTATAGTTTTGTTTTTGTAGACTCTTCAGTTCACAATGAAGAAAACTGAAGGTAGCATGTGATAAGAAAACCATGGAGTAAAGTTATAAAACAGAGTTCTCATTTTATATGTTCAATCTTAGTGTTAAATTTCCCTTCAAAGCTATATAAGTACTATCAGTAGTCATGTGATGCATGTGTTAGAACCATCTTCCTCCAACTTTCATTAGCCTAACCTACTCCATTTTGTAAAGGAAGCCATATTGTCCAGAAGGAGGGATGTTTTACTTTGTCCATCTCAATCCAAGCAGAACCCTACTTGCATCCTGTTTTGACAACATATCCATAGAAAGGATTGTATGAGGTGATAAACAACTACTTTCACAAAACATTGAGAATATGATCACCCCAACACCTTCTTAGAACAGCTAGCTCAACTAAAACTATAAAGCAAAAGGAGAGCATTACAAAACTGCTTCATCTTATATGCTTATAAACTCCAGACCTAACCTCATACAGACAGATACCACTTTGCTTCTGTGCTTGTCAGTAAGCCTCACAGTGAATTCTTTCACAGCCCTTGAGCCAGATGAAACCCAGAGACCTGAATACATGGACTATGTATAGTATAACTTCTTTTAAACATTGTCCACTTTCTCTTTGCAATAGAAAAATGTATTACTTTAATTTAAAGGATTCCATAATGTGATGTTAGGAAAATGAACCCTTAGATATGTATTTTAATGTTTTTTTTCTTTCACGCATTTGTTTCTAACGCATTTATAAGATTATCCCTTTGTTGCTTTGTATGTCCCTCCCCCACAGTATAACCCCTGCTTTCACTATATTTGATGTCAGTATAACTTGTGGAGGAGATGGGGAAAAACAAGTCGTTTAAGGATACAAGTGGACCTGTTGCAACAATGAGAAGTATAAGTTGTCATATAGAAAACGAGCTTTACAACGTTGGTGTGGTGGGGGGGGGAGGGTTGGGCGGAGGGGGTGGGAGGGGAGGCTGGGAAGGGATGTGAAGGGTAAACGAAGGAGGAGGCTGCAATGCTTGATAAGAAATGTACGCATTATCCTGCCCATGTAATTGTAACCCCTCTGTACAGTATGTTCACAAAAATAAAATAAAATTTATAAAAAAAAAATTTAAAGGATTCCAATATAAAAAAGTAAGCATTTTGGTAAATACACACATGCATACACATGCATACACACACACATACATTTTAAGAAATGTATTTGACTGAGACAAAGTATTTTGTATTTACTAATTACTCAAACTAAATATTTTCTTACATATTTTGGGAAGGCCAGCCTTGCATCTGAGCAAAAATAAATAAATAAATTACTTTAGCTCTAGCTCTGAAGGAGATGAGTAATGTATTATATTTTCTTTCATTTTACATGTATCATTTAAGAATTTTTTCATACATTTCTTTTCATCTTTAAGAAGTTGTAGAAAGGAGTTTTAATTGGGTGGAAATTTACTTGAATGAGGGAAATCTTTCTTTTTTCTGTCAGGCAGGTATCACTCAAACAGCTAACATAAGTCAGATGGCTTCCCAGAGGTATCCTGTAGAAGCCGCTAAGGAAAGTTCAGCCTGAGAGCCTAGTCTTTGATGTCACATCACTGTACATACACTCTTCATTTATGTAATTCCTGGACATAAATTTGAAATTTCCCATAATAGCATGAAGTGTCTTATTGTTAAAGTTCAATTTTTTTTCAAGTATTTAGTATTTCTTATTTTCCTTCTAGATTTACTTCAATGTTTTATTTGATTTAGAGAAGATTGGTAATTAAAGAAAAAATTGCTTAATGAAGGAAAGAAATATAAAATACAATTTTAAAGTTTTATATAATGAGCACTTTTTAACTGTTCTTAATTTAATTAATATAAGAACGTTCCTTGTAAAGACAAAGGTTTCTCCTTGATTCATGATGGGGTTCAAAACATACTACCACAGCTATGGTATTCTGGCCTCAGAGCCAGCAGTGGAAACAGAAACCTCAATTTTCTCCTCTGCTGAAGTCCATAGAACTAAGATGAGCTTAACCTTCAGTTCATCTGTGTCCAACTTACACCATTGTTTTGATGGCAATGGAACCCAGAGAAGACTGTGAACCCCAAGACCTTCCAAATTCTTCTAGTTTCTTAGTGTTGGGTCATATGTCTTATCCACTGGCCCATTGCTCAGGTGCACTTTTCATTGCAGCTACAACAATTCTATATATACAGGTTCCCTGTTGCTTTGGATCTTCATTAAAAAAAATTCTTTTGCTAATTCTTTTTTGTTATTGATGGTTCAGGCATAA
Source organism: Dipodomys spectabilis (assembly GCF_019054845.1). Classification (NCBI taxonomy): domain Eukaryota; kingdom Metazoa; phylum Chordata; class Mammalia; order Rodentia; family Heteromyidae; genus Dipodomys; species Dipodomys spectabilis. The sequence goes on along the minus strand of NW_024871113.1, from coordinate 10,217,898 downwards.
ACTTAGTAATGAGTGTGTAAAGTTATATTTTCTCCCATCTGACATTTATCTACCACTAGATAGTCCATATTTGATTCTTTGGTAACCTGTTCTTTTATTTTGCCATGTAAAATTTCAGTATTTATTCTTTTAAATTGTATTTCACACAAAAAAATACTTTCTAATCTTTAAAAGTTCCACTCCTACTCATAAGTTGATGGTTTTATAGATATGTTTTACTGAATCTTTTGAAAATATTAATCAAGTTTTAACAAATACTGTGCCTTAAACTTTTTTTTAAAGTTTATCGTCATGTGCCTGTAATCCTAGCTACTTAGGAGATTGAAATCTGAGGATCAAGGTTCAAAGCCAGCCCCCCAAAAGAAAAAAAATTATAAAACTTTGATTTCCAATTAATCAGCAAAAAGCCAGCAGTAGAGATATGGCTCATGCAGCTAGAAAGAAAATCTTCAACCAACCAAGAATGTAAGGCCCCAAGTTTAAGCCCCAGGACCTGCGTGTGAGTGCATGCACATGCGTACACAAACACACAAAATAAAATAAAATAACTTTTATTAGTTAATTAGTCTATGATAAGATAATAGAAACAACATGTTTTAAGAAAGAAATTTTTTTTTGTTGGTCATGGAGCTTGAACTCTGGGCCTGGGCACTGTCCCTTAGGTCTTTAGCTCAAGGCAAGCACTCTACCACTTGAGCCACAGCACCACTTCCACAACATTCTCTTGATACTCAAACAACACTAATAGAGAAAGAAAGAATGCTTAGTCATTTGAGAAAAAAAACTTAAGCCAATAAATTTGTTTAACCATGCTATTATTCAGTTTGTTATTTTCTATACACAGAAAGACATGAGCATATATAATCTTAAAAGTAATTTTGAGTTAGCATAGTTGGAAGAAACTATCTTTTATTTGACAATATGCTATTTAATGTGATGGGTATTTCATACCTATTATTAATTCACAAAACAATTCTCAAACATAATTCTAAACACAATTCTAAGACTTTAGAATTCTAATATTTTAGAATTGTGTTTAGAATTGTTACATATTTCTCATTTCTTATTATGTTAGAATTGTTATTCGATATTATTCTCATTTTACATCTAGCAAGCTAGAAGTGAAAAGTGATTAGAAAACTTGATTAGATTCACAAAGTATTGTGAACCAGATTCATTTGAACCTCAGAGAAACCTTAGAGTTATTGGACTTCCTATGATCACATTTCCAGAGTGCTCTCCCTGACACCAGAAATAATTTCTTAGTTTAAATATCCCTGGATTATCTCATATGTACACACTTACACTTGCAAAAGCAACCATTTTACAATTTATGTTTTAGGTTTTTTGTTTGTTCTTTAGAATCAATGGAAGATAATCTGGAAACATTTATAATGCTTATTTAAGTAATTGATGAGATCATGGGAACTATTAGAGTGTAAAAATTATTATGCACATAAGTTCTCTCCAGATTAACTTGAACATCTGGAAATCAATGTCAGAGAGCTACTAGGCAACATTGTTCTGAAATTCCAACATGGCCTGCAATCTGTAAACTTTGTTATCAACCATGTTTCAGTGTTACCTTAATGTAAGGGATGAAAGGAATCAAAGTTTAGCCACACTACTGCAGATCACTCACTGTATGTAAGAAACATGCTAAAATGAATATGGAACCCCATCTCATCTTTTGCTTCTTCTACTGTGGTCTAATTAGCAAATTAAACAATGTCTCTTCCTGTATGGACAAAGATGGGTATATCTTTTTGCTTTTAACCTGGCTTCATATTCAACATTGTTAAAGCTGAGAGATGGATCTCTCCAGTCCAAATCATAAAAATAGAAGCTCACTAGCATTCTTTGTATTTAATTATTGGAAATGCAAGGTAGATATAAATAGATAAACATACAGATGTAATGCAATATTTCACTATTTACCTTCATAATTATCTAATTTTTTTATTGTGAAAATACTGTACAGCGGGGTTACAATTACATGGGCAAGATAATGAGTACATTTCCTATCAAGCATTGTAGCCTCCTCCGTTGTTTCCCCTTCCCATCCCTTCCCATCCTCCCTCTGCCCCCACCCCAATCCTCCCTGCTCCCCTTCCCCCACCTCCCGCACCAAAGTTGTAAAGTTCATGATTGGCATGGCATAAATACTTGGTATTCTAGATATTAGTACTAAGAAATTCTTCCAAAGGCCTTCCTCTGGCTCTCTTCCCTGTCTTACTCCTCTTCTTTCTACCTTCTATCATTTCTTTTATTTCTGTCTTGCTTTTCATGAATATTTAAATATAATTACATAAAGTAATAATACTTTTATTTTGTGTATAGTCATAATTTAAATAGATACATATAGTCACAACATCATCACCTCAATCAAGATACAGAGCATCACCCTTAAAAAATTTCCCCTGCTTGTTTGAACTAGATAGCAATGAATGAGCTATGTTAAAAACACAGATGGGGGCTGAGAAAGTGGCTCAGTGGTAGGGTGCTTGCCTTATATGCACGAGGACCTGGGTTCTATTCCTCAGCACCACATAAGCAGAAAAAACCAGAAGTGGCACTGTGGCTCAGGTGGTAAAGTGCTAGCCTTGAACTAAAGAGCTGAGGAACAGCACCCAGGCCCAGAGTTTAGGCCTCACAACTGTTAGAACAAAACAAACAAAAAACAAAAACAAAAAGCAGATGGGCATATTTGAGTCAATGTCAGAATTTTTTGAATAACCAATAATTGACAAGCTACATCAATTTCTTTGGTTTTAATTCTGTAAGTACTATTGTGTGTTGACAACACACAATTTTACTTCCAATCTTAATTACTCCTATTAACTTAAATCTCAGGGTTCACAATAATATAAAGGTACAGGTTAGTTAGGAAGTGTTAAAATGGCTACACGTTTCAAGAGTCTTACCTAAGACAAGAGCAAAATGTATACAAATATACAAAGTCATTACAGCTGTCAGGTAAGAAACTCTGAAAACCCAGTCACAAAACTATCACTGTGTTGTTGAAGTCCAATGGTGTCAAGATGTTGAGTTATACCTAGGAGCAATGCTGTTTGAAGAGGAGACTGATTTCAGGAAGAATTATGACTAGGTAGAGAGTTGATTCTTGTGCTCACTGGATTCAAACAGACATAAGTTGGACACATCAAGTAGGGGATTAAGATGACCTAAAATATTTGGAACAGAACTGAGAATGCATAACCTGTCCATTCTTTATGTACACATGGCTCACCTGGCAAAGTATCAGGGTATGTATATGTATGTGTGTGTGTACATATTATGTACATAAGTTCACACACACACACACACACACACACACACACACACACACACACACACACACACACACACCACTCCTTCCCAGTGCTAGGTGTCCCTTTATGTAATTCAAGTGAGAGAATTACTTAAATCACTAGGTCAGACGCACACATAAAGTTCATTATTGGTGTTTCTGTATGTTTTTGTATTTGTCAGAGTTGCTACCATTTTGTTAATGGATCAGAACAGGAACAAGATGTTGTAAGGTAAATTAAATATGTAAGGTATGTTAAATAGGTAGGCTTCATTAGGTAGCAATAAAGAGAACACCACGCACTATTCAGCCAGGAAAGAAGTTTATTTACTAAACTGCTGACCAACCTTGCATTGAGGAGTGCTATGGCTGAAAGGGGTGGGCTGAAGTCTGACCTGGGTTTAAGTAGGGAAGGGAGGGAGAAAGAGAGCCAGGTAAAGGAAGGTGGGCCACATTGAATGCCGATGTGACCTCAGGGTCTGGGTCTCATGGGAAGCATGGGGGGGGGTGGCAGGATTTGACCTCCAGGTGTGCCAGTTACTTAGGTGACACAGGTCCTGGGTGGAGACTTAGCCAAGAGGAGGGAGGGTCTGCCTAGGCTTCCCAGGGTGAACCTTACTAATGGTTTCCTGAGTTCTTGGCTGTTTGCTTTAGGATGATTAAAAAGATATTACTTGTTTGAGGGACAGTTTGCCTTCCACACAAGATGGGTGACTGTAAATCAAGTCTCCATGCCTATAGTGATTGCAAACTTGTGTAAAGCAGAGAATAGCTCATATCAAAATGCAAAAATAGAAAGTTGGGAGACTTTTAAGTTGTTTCCTACAGTACCAATTTAAAAGCCAAGTAGGAAAGTAACCATGTAAATATGACTTTGAATTAGAAACTAAGAATAATTTAAGCTGGTAGAAAAAACGTTAATGTGGTCCTTCATGGAGTAGGAAAGTTTAACAACAAAATAAAGTAACAGGAATAATTATCATTTTGACATTTATTGAATGTGATCTTCAATACTTAAAATAATGTTTTAAAATTTAGAACCTGGGAGAGAGACAATGCTTTAAAATTAAAATAAGCACATTAACATTAACATTCTTGATAAGCTTTTATTTTACTTTTGATTTTCAAAATTAGGGTTTCATTATGTTAACAAGGTTGGCTTCGAGAAATCAAGATGGCTCAAAACCCCAAAATTCCCACATTAGGTTCTAGCCACTTACATCTGTATGCCCAATAAAGAAACATGGTGAAGGGCAAAAAAGAAGATTTATGACATGGAAGCCATGAGGATAAAGCACTGCAGCTGTCTTCAGCTGTCTTCAATGGTACAGATATTGGTTTCATGTTTAGTGTGAAGAACTGGAGGCAGGAATAAGAAGGTATACGTAGTTAAAACAGACCCTAGTCACAGTTACAACTTGTTTGACCATTGGCTAAGCCTTTGTCTCTAGAGGAGTTACAGAGATATCATCACTTCCTCACTAGAACAGATCAGGAACAAGATGATTTTCTGAGTTTTTGGCTATTTTCTTTAAGATTAAAACCAAAACCAAAAACAAACAAACAAACATTGCTTGCTTGAAGATTTAGTAATAACCATTCAAAATATTCAACTCAATATATTCTATTATATATATTCCAGTATGTTCCAGTATATGCCAATATATTCCATTCCATTATCCAGAATAAACTCTTTCATTTGATATACTTTCCAATATATTTTTGGTAACTAAAATTTTACATGACAGAAAGCATACCATTGTATTTTTTAGCAACAAATCATTTCAAGATTTAGCAGATCAAAAGACAAAGTTGCTTGGCTCCTGGGGCTCACAGCTATAATCCTATCTACTAAGGTATCTGAAGATGTAGAACATCATAGTTGGAAGCCACCCTGGCCAGGAAAGTCCATAGACTTCAACTCTAAAATAACCAGCAAAAATGGAAAAGTGGCTTGTTAAGCAAGCAAACATGAGGCCCTGAGTTCAACACCAAAACCAGAAATAAATAAATAAAAATGAGAAGAGAAGAGAGAAGAGATGACAAAAAGAAAAAGGAAAAAAAAAAGAATTTGAACATTTGGTACAACCCATAAGAAACTCAGATCAGCTTAGCTGAATATTACTAAGAATCTCTACTGAAGTTTCAGTCGAGGTGTTGCCTGGGGCTAAAGTTGTCTGAAAACTTAATAGGGCCAGAAAATCCCCATTGAAGTTAGTTTATTCATTCAGTTCCTTACTCAATGTTGGATGACAGCTTCAGAGCCTTTCCAGCAGACTTCTCCAAAAGCCAGTCACAGCATGGAAGCTGGACTCACAACAATGAAGGGTTTAAGGGAAAAAGAGAGAGAATCCAAGATTAATTTTCAGGAGAAAGACATGATTCTTACCCCACTTTCTAATTCATACAGGTATACTCTAATGCAGTTTTAAAGAAAAAGACAATGGTGTGAATTGTCTCTTGTCCTTTACGTAGTATCCCTGGAGACCATTTTCAGGAATGATTACTAAATGCATTTTTGCTTATCATCAAGTCTGTTTCACCTGGTTTGGTAAAAGACAAGCAAAGCTGATAAAAAGGAACTAGGAGGGAAGAAGAAGGAAGATTTCATATTTCTTATTTCAACCTAAGCACAAGAAATAAATGCCCCTGGAGTCCACAATGTCTATAAGTACATGGGCCAGTGACACTCACTTTGTGAGCTATGGACTGTTTTTCTAAAAGATATTTGTCATCAGTCAGAGTGGCCATAAAGAGCTGAGGACAGTGTACCACCCAGTTGTTGTCAATATCTCTAAGGAAGAGGATGAGTCTGGTTTGAGAATACTAGAAAGTCTAGAATACTAAACTAAACCTGACTCAATCTTAATCTGACTCATTCAAGCAAAAACCAGTTGCAGATGCCATCATAAAAGAAATAGAAGTCACAAAGAAAAGTCACATGTCTTCTCCTTTTATCTTCTAGTATTTCTTTTTCATCTTCTAACAGTGTCAGTGGACAAAGAAACAATGTAAAGTCACATTACTCTACATAATATGCCATGTACTTCTATATAGTTGCCCTATTAGCATCTGTACATAAGCCTGATTCATCACTGAATTTTCATTTACAAAGTAACATTCCAAATAATTGTTAATGTTTTTTGTTCTTGATATGGTTTGACTATACTTTGAATGTGTAGCCCAAACACTAATTTTCTGGGTACCCAGCCTAGTGTGGAGGCTTAAGACCTATAGGAAGGTTATTTGATCCTAAAGAATCCACCCATTGAATGGCTTCAGGATGGTCTTGTGGAGTGAATTCTAACCAGAGAAGGTTGTTACGCATTAAGTGCGCCCTTTTTGATTAGTCTATTGACATGCTGGTCTTCTTTGTTTATTCATCATACTCTATATAAGCCAGGGTACATACACTTCTGCAGGAATGAAAGGGATAGGACCAAAATCTCTTCAACTTTCAACTTACAAAATTTGTATATAATCCTTTCTTTAAAATGTCCAGGAGCTGGGCACAGGTGGTTCACGTCTGTAATCCTAGCTACTCAGGAGGCTGAGATCTGAGGATTGTGGTTCAAAGCCAGCGCAGGCCGGAACATCCGTGAAATTCTTATCTCCAACAAAGCACTAGAAAACCAGAAGTGGCACTGTGGCTCAAGCGGTAGAGTGCTCACCTTGAGCTGAAGAGCACAGGGACAGTGCCCAGGCCCAGAGTTTAAGCCCCAAGACGGACAAAAACAAAAAAAAAAAAAACAATTCCAGGAATTTTTAAGAGTCCTCAGGAATTTTGTTACAATGATAGCAAATGACAAAATAGACCTCTCCTCACACAGATGGATATAAAATATTTCAACAGTAATGTTACCCAGCTTGAGGGTAATATTAATTATTCCAATATTTCAACAGCGATGCTACCCAAGTTGAGATTAATATTAATTATTCCTCTAATTGAATATCATTCAATTATAGTAGTCCTTAAGGCAATTACTAAATAGTAAACTCAATCATCAACAATAATCTTCAGACAAAACAATGGAATATAAAGAGAAAGAGAAAATAAATTCTCAACTGAGTTAAATAAGATCAATGACCATTTTGGGAGAGACTATTACTGCTTAAAACTCATCTATATAACACTTGTTACAGGTGATTTTAGTTTGTTTCTAGCTTCTTAGTTGAATTGTGGTTTTTGTATATGTGCTTAAAAATTAGGGAATTCGTCGGGCACTGGTGGCTCACACCTGTAATCATATCTACTCAGGAGGCTGAGATCTGAGGCAGGTGGTTCAAAGTCAGCCTGGGCAGGAAGTCTGTGAGACTGTTCTCTCCAAAAAACCAATAGAAAACCAGAAGTGACACTGTGGCTCAAGTGTGGTAGAGGGCTAACCTTGAGCTGAAGTGCTGAATGATAGCACCCAAGCCCAGAGTTCAAGCCCCACAACTGACAAATATACACATATATATATGTATATATATATATATATATACATATATATATGTATATATATATATATATATATATATATATGAATTAGGAATTCTTCTAGATTTTTCAATTTACTTGAATGTAATTTTCAGACTATATCACACTGAGTCTCTGCTGTGCTATTATACTTTCATATCAAATTCTCTGTTCTCTCTTGCTTTCAGTTAGGTTAGACAACCTTTTTTATCTTTCCAAAGAACTATGTAGCATTGACTTCTACTGTTCTTTTAAAATCTGTTTTGTTAATCTTAGATAGATATTATTTTTTCTCTCTACTAATTTTGTTCTAGGATTATTCTTACTCTTCTAACATCCCAGAGAACATCATTAGATTACTAATTTAAAACTCATCTTAACTTTCAATGCAGGCATTCCTAGGTATATACTTTCTTTTTAACTGCCTCATATCTCAGCTTCCTGAGTAGCTAGGATTACAGGCATAAGCCACCAGCGCCCGGCTTTTTAACTGCCTTTTTCTGTGTCTCAAAGCTTCTTCTAGATTATGAAGTCATTTTCACTTGATTCCAGAAAATTTTTAATTTTGACTCTCATTTATCTAATGATTCACTGAGAAATTCAAAACTATATTCAATATCTATGTTTGTAAAATTTCTGTAATTTTCTTTCTACTGACTTCTAATTATTCTATAATAATCTGATAATATAAGAAATACTATTTTTGTTTTTTAATGTGTATTGAAACTTAGTTTGTAGAGGGAAAGACTTCTACAATAAAAATTGTAAAATGCTGAAGAAAAAATTTGAAGAAAGTACTAGAATATTAAAAGAGCTACAATGTTCATAGATCGGTAGACTTGATTTCTTCTGCAACTAAAACTAATCTAGAGATTAAATCGAATGCAAACCAAAATTCTGATGTCATTTTTGACATAGCTAGAAAAAGAACCCACAAAATTTATAAGGAAGCACAAAATAGTCCTAATACCTAAAGCAATCCTATCCAAAATGAACAACACTAGAGTTTCACAATATCTAATTTCAAATTATAATATAGAGCCATGGTATAACAAATAAATGGAATCAGCATGGCACTCGCACAAAAACAGATACAGATGAATGGAATAGAAAACACAGAAATAATCCCACAAACAGAAGGGAACCTTACTTCATTGTGGGTGGGAATGTAAACTTGTTCAACCACTTTGGAAAGCAGTATGGAGGTTCCTGAAAAGACTTCACATAGGACTCCCCTATGACCCAGCAATCCCACTTTTGGGCATTTACCCTAATGTTTACAATCAAGACCACACTAAAGCTACCAGCACAACTATGTTTATTGCAGCGTTATTTACCATAGCTAAGATATGGAACCAACCCAGATGCCCCTCAGTAGATGAATGGATCAAGAAAATGTGGTATATATACACAATGGAATTCTATGCCTCCATCAGAAAGATGATATTGCCCCATTTGTTAGGAAATGGAAAGGCTTGGAAAAAATTATATTAAGTGAAGTAAGCTAGGCCCAAAGAAACATAGGTCCCATGGTTTCCCTTATTTGCAATATCTAATATATGTATGAGTCAAGCGGAAAACGTCAGATAATGTCATGTCAGGAAAATGAACCCTTAGATATGTATTTTAATGTTTTTTTTCTTTCATGCATGTGTTTCTAATGCATTTATAAGATTATTTCTTTGTTGCTTTGTATGTCCCTCCCCCACAGTATAACCCCTGCTTTCACTATATTTGATATCAGTATAACTTGTGGAGGAGATGGGGAAAAACCAGTTGTTTAAGGATACAGGTGGACCTGTTGCAACAATGAGAAGTACAAGTTGTCATGTCCAAAACGAGCTTTACAACGTCGGTGCGGGGGGGGGGGGGGGGGGGGGGGAGGGGCGGGGGATGGGGGGGAGGAGAAAGATTGGGACTGGGGGAGGGCAGGCTGGGAAGGGATGTGAAGGGTAAACAAAGGAGGAGGCTGCAATGCTTGGTAAGAAATGTACGCATTATCCTGCCCATGTAATTGTAACCCCTCTGTATAGTATGTTCACAAATAAAATAAAAAAAAATTAAAAAAAAGAAATAATCCCACAGATTTACAGCCATATAATCCTGACAACACAGTTTGTTCTACAAATAATATAGGTAGAATGGGATATCTACATGTAGAAGACTGAAACTAGACCCTTATATCTCACCCAGTTTTTTAAAAAAGTGAATATGGGTCAAATATTTTAATTTAAGATTATAAAATCTGAAACTAGTAGGTTAGGAAATCACTTTTTTAATAGGACTTCTGTAGCTCAGGAAATAATAATAAACCTCTTCAAATGAGATTGCATCAAGTGGAAAAATTTCTATACAGAAAAAAAATTTATAGTGAAAAAAGTATAGTGAAGGGAAATCTACAATATGGGAAATACATATTTACTAACTACTTATTAGATAAAGTATTAAAATTCAGAATATTTAAATAACTCAAAAGTTAAGTATCAACATCTCTGGAAATATTCCAATCAATAAGTGGATAAGGGGACTAAATAGTACTGAGAAAAAATACAAATGACCAATAAGTACATTAATAAATAATCATCACCATCTAGCCATCAGGGAAAGGCACTGAAATTTATTTCATGACTTTCAGAATGACTATCAACAAGAAAGGAAACTAAAACAAAAAAGTGATTAAAATAAAAGGAAATTTTGGTTTGTTGAAAAGAATATAATTAGTCAAGATGCTATTGAAATTCTTATGGAGATCCATCAAATAGGACTACTCTGTGGTAATACGGTATATGTTGGGCATATACCCAATGGAAACAAAGTCAATACATAGAAGCTATAACCTATATGTTTATTGTGGCACTATTCAAAGAAGCAGATTCCTTTAATATGGAAATTGGTAACAAATATGCAATTTGTAGGCAAAATGGAGTATTATTATACCATAAAGGAGAAGACAATGGATAGAACTGGAGGCTACATTAGTTAAAATAACCCCAACATAAAAAAGTGTTTCATTGTATATTATCTCACATGTGGAATTTAAATAGAAAATATTAGCAAGTAAACAGAAAACTATTTGAAAAGAGAAAGTAGGCTAGCTAGCAGCAGGTGGAAGACAATAGAGGTGAATGGGAACTGATTATAATCAAAGCACGTTATATTCATGCATGAAGATGTCATAGAAAAGATGTCATAGTATTTTGTATAATTACTACATGAAGAAAGATTAGTCCCATGCTGCTGTAGTCTGAGTTGATACCATACAACACCCCTTTCATTATCTCATGCCTATTTAATTCTCTGACTCAATGAATGGGGGCTTTTACATGAATGAATAACTCAACATTTCAGTTATGAAAAATCACTGCACTCCTGAGTCCACTTTTCATGTTTTGATTTGATTTTGTTTTAATAATTATTATCAGATATGGAAAAATGAAGACATAGAAGGATTTACACAATATAGAATCACCTGTGTTTATCTCCCTGCTATGATTGTATAGTAGAAATTTAACTATTCTTTTTATTTTTTATTCATTTTGATAATCAGCACAGTCAACAAAATAATACTCATATTTCACTAAAGAAACAGTACTATAAATTCCTATGGGATCAAGCATTAGCATAAGTATTCAATTTCATGGAGGATTTGCAACAAAATAATTTGAGACTCACGTGTACTAACATTACAAGTCACAAAACCACTGATATGGAAGAAGTAAAGATGGAATATAATATATGACTTGGATTGTGTAAAATGGGTAATGAATGATTTTAAGATATAAATGTAAGTGTGCTGTAGATAAGAGTTCCCTGACTGGGGTTCCGGGAAGATGGCGGAGGAGAAGCTGGAATCTGAACAAGCTCTCGCATAGAAAGCAGTTTTAGAGTTCCAGTGAACAGTCCTAAGGCAGAGAATCACACCAAGTGTGCCATCACAGGACAGAGAGTTAGACAAGAGAGGGAAAGCCAAGGCAAGAAGACACACCTGGCACTTGCCAGCAGCCGCCGCAGTGGCGGCAGCAGGGTCGCGGCTGAGACCGCAGCTGGGGCCATACCTGAGCGCTCACACAGAGAGTCCGGGACGAAGGAGCCAGATGCAGCGGGCGAGCGGATTCTACTCAACACCAGCAAGAAAAGACAAGGAGTGGACACCTTCATCCTGCAGTTTGCAAACCAGAGATGACCCAGGATCCAAGACTCGGCGTGAGTAGAAGCCCAAAGTCCTCACTCCTTCTCAGGGAGCAGAGGAGGGAAGGCCACCCCTCCCCCCCAGCACCGGTGATCTCCATCTTGGATACTGACAAAGATCGGAGATCCTGCCAGCTCCAACTCAGGCCTTGGAATAAAACGAGTCATTTAGCAGGTCACAAGAACTTAAAGGCGAAGTGACCTGCCAGACTCAGCTCCATTCAGGGAAAAGTCACCCAGCTCAGGTGCCAGCCATTGGAGTGGCTTTCCTCACTGGGTAACCAGAGCCAGAGGCTGCCCCTCCCTCTAGCAGCCTCCACAATCAATTGAAAAACAGCAACTCTGAGAATGGCTCCAGGCTGGGCTCTGTGAGTTTTTTCACAAAATAGCCCCAAGGAAAAGCTACTGATTGTTGAAAGGCCTCAACTCTACCCAGAACCTAGCCTCACCACTGCATCCCCCTCTTTTGTGATTCTCAAAGCAGATCACCCTCCCATTAAACTAATCTGGGAAGGGGGATCTCAAAATCTTGGGTAAAGCAGAGCATTTTTCTGCCTGTTCGAACAAACTGACTTAAGAAACCAATCAAGCCACAGGACCTCAAGCTGACCAGAGACTCCAACAAGAGGCTGGTTACAGACAAAAGGGAGATATTCTTCCCACCCCTCCCAAAAAAATCAAAAAACAAAAAAATCAAAGAACTATTTTTTCTTCTTCTTCTTTTCCTTTTTTTTTTCTTTCTTTCTTTTTTTTTTTGGTACCTTATATATATATATAAAAAAAATTTTCCTTTTCTAAAAATTTTATCAATCTTTAATTTTTGCCTTTTTTGAAAAAATAATTGTTTTCCAGTAACTTTTTTTTCCTCTTATCATTTTTATTTTAGGAATACGTGAATGTGCATTTTCCTTCCTTTTCTTGTCTTCTTTCTCTTTTTCTTTCTTTTTTAACTATCTTTTTGTTTTTTCTCTAGCTCTACTGAACTTCTGATCTTTTTTTCTCCCTTTCTCATCCTTTTCACCTTTTCCTCTCTTTTGATCTTCTTTATGTGACTTAACGCTTGTCCTGCACATCCTCAGATAAACCCGTAGTTAACTAGTAGACCCTATCCCCCATTGTGTACACACTTAATCCACAAATTTATTACTCAATTCAAAACCTCTGAGACTTAAATTCCTTAATAGTAGTACTACCTCTTTATACCTATATAATACTTTAAGCATTTTTTTAAGTTTTTCACTTCTCCTCTATATCCCTTCCCTTCTCTTAATATACTCACATTCCTCTCTAAATAGATGGTCTTTTAATCTCCATAATAATATTAATTTTTATGTTTCTATTTTTTTCTGGTCCCTTTTCATTTCCCTTTCCCTTTCTTCTTTTTCTCTCTCTCTCTACTTGCATCCTACCCAACCTATTTCCTGCATTGGGATTAGGACATAGTTAACTCTACCTGTGCCTCCCTACACCAATCTATTCCTATTTTTTACCCACATCTCTCCCTAACCCTAATAATTTCTGGTTTTCCAAATTCTTCTCTGCGGTTCGAAGCCCATTAACATATAGTTGTTTGATGTTGAATAGATGTATCTGTTGAACTAGATTGTATCTGTAGACTATTGACTGTACAAATGCAAACTTTGATTGATGGTTGCCTTAAGATAGTGTTCTAGCACAAAACTGGTGCTATTTTCATCTCAAATGAGGAGAGTAAGCCTGAAAAACACAAGAAAAATGGCAAATCTGGATATCTCAATTACAAATCTTGATAATCAGGGGTCAGAACAGATAATGAATAATCCAGAGGAGAGTTCCCAAATAGCTTTACAAACACTGCTGGCAAACATGATAAATGATAAGTTTGACAGATTACAAAGGACTCTGTATGAGCGTGAAAGGGAGAGAGAGGAGGCATCCCAAAAGCTTATACAGGAATATCATAAGCGCGAGGAAGCTACTCAAAAACTAATACAGGATTTGCGTGAATAACTTGAGAATACTCAAAGAGAAAGGGAGGAATGGCATGAGCAGGCTGAGAACACTCAAAGAGAACTGCAGGAATCCCACCAACGGGAGGAAAGAGAACTGCAGGAATCCCACGAACCGGAGGAAGCTAATCAAAGAGTAATACAGGAATTGAGAGACCACGTAGAGAACACACAAAGATCACTAAAGGCATTCATGGAATCCATTAACAAAGAGCTGAAGGAAGTCAGGGAGACCACAAAGGGAATGCTGAATGGAACCCAACAGAAGGAATGGGAGTCAAAAGAAACCATAATCAATCAACTAAGTGATTTGAAAACAAACACTGAACACCAAATTAAGGAAGTAAAGAAATTCATACAAGACCTAAAACAGAGCTTCAACAAAGAACTTGAAGCCATCAAAGCTGACCAATTAGAAGGAAAAGAGATAAAAAACAAAGTAGAGAGTCTTGACAGCGGGTTAGACCGTGCAAAAGATCGAATCTCAGGGATTGAAGACAGCCTAGATATTATAGAGAAAGAACATACAACCATCCAAGACAAGTCCAAGAAATATGATAGATCTATCCAACACCTGGAAGACACCATCAGAAGGCCTAATCTAAGGATAATGAGTGTAGAGGAGCACCTAGAAACAGAAGTTAATGGTCTAGGAAATTTGTTTAACAGGATCCTAACAGAGAACTTCCCAAACATATAAAAAGATAGGCCTATTCAGATACAAGAAGCTTTTAGAACCCCAAATAGACCAGACCACAATAGGACATCCCACTGTCACATTATTATCCACACAGGATCAACTCAGAACAAGGAAAAGATCCTTAAAGCTGTCAAGGAGAAAAGGGTAATCACCTATAAAGGGAAACCAATTAGAATCACCTCAGATTTCTCAGCAGAGACAATCAAAGCAAGAAGAGCCTGGAATGATGTATGCCATGCCCTAAAAACAAACAACTATCAACCAAGAATACTGTACCCAGCTAAACTCTCCTTCATAACTGAAGGCCAAATAAAAACCTTCCATAGCAAAGAAAAATTGAAACAATACATCTCCACCAAACCAGCCCTACAAAAGAGTCTTAAAGATGTCCTACACATAGAAAACCAACAAGACCACAATAAAGGCCAAGAAACTGCACCCAAACTGAGAATCCAAGAACCATAGGAAGAACCCAGTTTTTACAGCCCCCAAGAAGGTAGATAACATGGCAGGAACTCCCAAATACCTCTCAGTCATATCTCTTAACGTTAACGGACTGAACTCTCCAATTAAGCAACATAGACTGTCTAGTTGGATTAAAAAACAAGACCCTTCTATCTGCTGCCTGCAGGAGTCACATCTTGCCCATAAAAACAAACACATTTTCAATGTTAAAGGCTGGAACAAAATCTACCAAGCAAACGGCCCCCATAAACAGGCGGAGTTGCAATCCTAATATCAGATAAAATAGACTTCAAATTAAAATTCGTGAGAATAGATAAAGAAGGTCGCTACATACTAATTAAAGGATCCCTCCTTCAGGAGGATATTACAATTCTAAATATCTATTCCCCAAACAATGGAGCACCCAAATTTATCAAAGAAACACTACTTTCCCTCAAATCCCATATAGATCCAAAGACATTAATTGTTGGGGATTTTAACACACCACTCTCCCCACTAGATAGATCAACTCGGCAAAAACTCAACAGAGAAACCGCAGATCTAAACAGCTGCATAGATCAACTAGACTTAACAGACATCTACCGAACATTTCACCCAGCGCCATCAGAATACACGTTTTTCTCAGCAGCACTTGGAACGTTTTCTAAAATAGACCACATTTTAGGCCACAAAGCAAACTTGTCTAAATTCAGAAACATTGAAGTTATACCTTGCATCCTCTCTGACCACAAGGGAATAAAATTAGAACTCAGCACCAAAAGCCACCAAAGAAAGTCCGGCATCACATGGAGGCTGAACAACACACTGCTGAATCATGAGTGGGTCATGGAAGAGATTAGAAAGGAAATTAAAATGTTCATGCTATTCAACAAAAATGAACACACAAATTACCAGCTCCTCTGGGAAAAGCAAAGGCAGTACTCAGAGGCAAGTTTATAGCTCTGAGCTCCTACATCAACAAATTGGAGAGATCTGAAACTAACAATTTAATGACACATCTAAACCTCCTTGAAAAAGAGCAGCAAGATAAACCCCAATCCAGTAGACAGAAAGAAATAATCAAAATTAAATCAGAGTTAAATGAATTAGAATCAAAAAAAAACTATAGAAAGAATCAACAAAACAAAGAGTTGGTTCTTTGAAAAACTTAACAAAATTGACAGACCCTTAGCAAAACTTATCAGAGAAAGAAGAGAACACACCCAAATTAATAAACTCAGAGATGAGAACGGAAACATCACCATGGAAACAACCAAGATTCAGAACATTATAAGGGAATACTTCTCAAAATTTTATGCTAATAAGTTTGAGAACTTGACAGAAAAGGACCTTTTACTAGCAAATATTGACATGACAAAACTAAACCAAGATGAGTTAAACTATCTTAACAGGCAGATATCAAGCATTGAAAGAGAAACAGCAATAAGAGACTTTCCAGCTAAGAAAAGTCCAGGACCAGATGGTTTTACAGCGGAATTTTACAAGGCCTTCAAAGCAGAGCTCACACCAATACTCCTCCAACTCTTCAATGAAATTGAAAGAGAAAGCTCACTACCGAACGCATTCTATGAAGCCATCATAACCCTCATCCCAAAACCAGGCAGGGACTCATCAAAGAAAGAGAACTATAGACCCATTTCTTTGATGAATATTGATGCAAAACTTCCCAACAAAATGTTGGCCAATCGACTTCAACAATTCATCCAAAATATCATACAACACGATCAAACAGGATTCATTTCAGGGATGCAAAGCTGGTTCAATATACGCAAATCAATTAATATAATTCATCACATCAAAAGGAGCAAGAATAAGAACCACATGGTTATCTCAATAGATGCAGAAAAAGCATTCGACAAGATCCAACACCCCTTCCTGATGAAGGTTTTGGAAAAATTAGGAATCCATGGAACATTCCTCAATACAATAAAGGCTGTATATGGCAAACCTACAGCCAGCATTATACTTAATGGTGAAAAACTAAAGCCATTTCCTCTTACCTCAGGAACAAGACAACGATGCCCACTCTCTCCACTTCTCTTCAATCTAGTATTAGAATGCCTAGCTACAGCAATAAGACAAGATGCAGACATAAAGGGGATCCAAATAGGGAAAGAAGAAATAAAACTCTCCCTCTTTGCAGATGACATAATCTTGTATTTAAAGAATTCCATAGACTCCACTCCCAAATTACTCAAGCTGATTCAAAACTTTGGCAAAGTAGCAGGTTATAAAATTAACCCACAAAAACCAATGGCTTTTCTGTATGCCAACAATGAGAAAAGTGTGGCTGAAATTAGGAAAGCAACTCCATTTGTAATAGCCCCACAAAAAATAAAATACCTCGGAATTACCTTAACTAAAGAAGTGAAGGACCTCTATGATGAAAACTTTAAAATCTTGAAAAAGGAAATCAACACAGAACTAAAAAAATGGCAATACCTCCCATGCTCCTAGATTGGAAAGATTAACATCGTAAAAATGGCAATACTTCCCAAGGCTATCTACAAATTCAACACAATACCTATCAAAATTCCAACCTCATTCTTCAAGGAAATAGAAGAAGCAATCCAAAAATTCATATGGAACAATAAAAGACCCCGAATAGCAAAAACGCTCCTCAACGGAAAGAACACTACTGGAGGAATATCAATACCAAATTTCAAACTCTACTATAAAGCCATAGTAATCAAAACAGCTTGGTATTGGCATAAGAACAGACCTCAGGACCAATGGAATAGAATTGAAAACCCAGAAATGAACCTACAGACCTATAGCCACCTAATCTTCGATAAGGGAGCTAAATCAATAGAATGGAATAAAGACAGCCTCTTCAGTAAATGGTGCTGGCAAAATTGGTTAACTACATGTAGAAAACTAAAGTAGATCCTTATATATCACCCTGCACCAGAATCAACTCCAAATGGATCAAAGACCTTGAAGTCAAAGCAGACACTCTGAAAACATTACAGAATGGAATAGGAGAAACCCTAGGTTTCCTTGGCTCAGACCGAAACTTTTTGAATAGAGACCCGGAAACACAACAAATCAAAGAAAGGTTGGACAAATGGGATTGCATAAAGTTGCAGAGCTTCTGCAGGGCAAATGACATAGCTAGCAAGATCAATAGAAAGCCCACGGATTGGGAGAAGATCTTTACTAGCTATACAACGGACAAGGGTCTCATATCTAAAATATACTTGGAATTCAAAATATTAAACCCCCCAACAACAAATCCTCAAAGAAACAACTGCCCAATAAATAAGTGGGCGAAAGACTTAAAGAGAAACTTCTCTGAAGAAGAAAGAAGGATGGCCAATAGACACATGAAGAAATGTTCAACATCCCTAGCCATAAAAGAAATGGAAATCAAAACAACATTGAGATATCACCTCACCCCAGTTAGAACGGCAAAAATCAAGAACTCTAACAACAACAGATGCTGGAGGGGATGTGGACAGAAAGGAACCTTACTTCATTGTTGGTGGGAATGTAAACTTGTTCAACCACTTTGGAAAGCAGTATGGAGGTTCCTGAAAAGACTTCACATAGAACTCCCCTATGACCCAGCAATCCCACTTTTGGGCATTTATCAAATGTTTACAAACAAGACCACAATAAAGCTACCAGCACAACAATGTTTATTGCAGCATTATTTACCATAGCTAAGATATGGAACCAACCCAGATGCCCCTCACTAGATGAATGGATCAAGAAAATGTGGTATATATACACAATGGAATTCTATGCCTCCATCAGTAAGAATGACATTGCCCCATTTGTTAGGAAATTGAAAAACTTGGAAAAAATTATATTAAGTGAAGTAAGCCAGGCCCAAAGAAACATAGGTCCCATGGTTTCCCTTATTTGCAATATCTAGTATATGTATGAGTCAAGCGGAAAACGTCAGATAATGTCATGTCAAGAAAATGAACCCTTAGATATGTATTTTAAGGATTTTTTCTTTCATGCATGTGTTTCTAATGCATTTATAAGATTATCCCTTTGTTGCTTTGTATGTCCCTCCCCCACAGTATAACCCCTGCTTTCACTATATTTGATGTCAGTAGAACTTGTGGAGGAGATGGGGAAAAACCAGTTGTTTAAGGATACAGGTGGACCTGTTGCAACAATGAGAAGTACAAGTTGTCATGTCCAAAATGAGCTTTATAAAGTAGGTGCGGGGGGGGGGGGGGGGGGGGGAGGAGAAGGATTGGGATTGGGGAGGAGGGGGGAGGCTGGGAAGGGATGTGAAGGGTAAATCGAAGGACTAGGCTGCAATGCTTGGTAAGAAATGTACGCATTATCCTGCCCATGTAATTGTAACCCCTCTGTACAGTATGTTCACAAATAAAATTAAATTAAATTAAAAAAAAATAATTTGCTGACTAGCTATTTTAGCTAGTAACTGTAATTGTAACTCTGTAACCCTGTAACTCTGTAACTCCATTTCTGCTGTTTTCTGAACAATGAGAGCCCTACCCTAGCTGAACCATCACCATCCTTTGTTCTATTTCCCTGCTTTCTACAAGCAAAACCTTGGCAGGAAATTTAAATTTAAGGTGCAAATTTCTTGTAACAATCATTGATTAAAACTAATACCCAACCTCCCCTTTCCCGGCCCTAGTGAGCTGGCAGTCAGAGCCGTTTCCTGGAATCCCAACTCCAGGTGCGGTCCTGGAGGGTCAGAACTTTTCGCTCAATAAAATCTTTTACATTTTCACTGCGGACTGACTGGTCTCACTGCACAGCCTCACTACACCACCTTCATCATAAGTTTCCTAGACTCACACATTTTCTGAGGCAGGAATAACATCATGTGGAGAATCCCAATTTAATTTCCCTTTTTATACAAATACTCTCAGCCATAGATTGGATTAGGTTTGGAAGCATGATTTCAACAGGTCTGTGACTCTAGATGAGCTGAAGTTATTCCCTCTGTAGAAGCCAAAGAATCTTATTTCAAACTGAATTTTGAATTTTAGAAACAGCACAGCCATAAACAAATGATAAGCATTCCTACAAATCAAATATTTGACAATATCATGCAATTTTCCTTATAAAATCTTATATCTTAGCTAGGTGCCAATATCTCATGCCTATAATCCTAGCAACTTAAGAGGATGAACTCAGGATAATTTCAGTTTCGAGCCAGCCAAGCAACAAAAGATAGAAATGAAATTGTGGTTACCAACAAAAGATAGAAGTGAAATTGTGGCTTAAGTAGTAGAGTGCTAATATTAAGCAAAAATACTCAGGACAGTGCCTAGGCCCTGAGATAAAGCTCCAGGAACAACACCCAAAAAATAATATCTTGATTACATTTCGTAGTGATTAGATTATACTTCTTGAGATCATACCATTATGAAAGCTGTCTTAACAGCATTTCCCACAATCACAACCTGCCTATTGAGGAACTCTACTATAAAGAGTTTCAAGTATTCTGTTTTTCTCTCCCTAATGTATTTATCAATGTCTTGGTGAATGGAGTGTCTTCTTGGCCCTATTAGGAGTGTAATGGAGGATGGTGTGCAGGTCACACATGATAAATACACTCCAATGTTTCACCTTCAGTTCTTTCTTCCCAAGCTATTGAGTTTCTTAAAACACTTCAATCATTGTAAAGCCAAGCTTCAATCAATTAAACAAGGAAACTGTTAGAGGTAATTCCAGGTGGTTGAGTAACTCATTAAATCCAGGAACCAGCATAAGAGTGACTACATTATTATATGCAGGATCTGGAAACAAAAAGCCAAGTCTTGCTGGAAGAGAAAAGAACAGTGGTTCAATTGACACAAAACCAAGAGAAGCAAACATCTTGTATGTTTTCAGGCTTGCACTGTTTTTCTCTTCCATATCTCTTTGGCAGAAAACAAAGAGTCAGCTAACAAGCATGCAACCATGGGAAAGTTCTTGCAAAAAAGACAAGTGTGAAAGGCAAAAACAGAAAAGACACATAATAGAATAATTAATAATACACTTCCTGGACATAACTTTAACACATTACTATTTTGTTCAAGATCAGGATGATATTTAAAATTGTCATTATTAGTAATCTAGATATATTTAGTTTTATATTATTGGGACTTACAGATACTGAACAGGTCGTCCACTACTCCAACCCTGCAATATTCTTTATGGAAGTAAGTTTGAGTGACCTTATTGCTTATTTCACAATTTGAAATGTGATTTTTTAAATTGTTTTAAAAATTCTTTTATCTGAAAAATACTCTAGTCAATTAAGAAATAAAGCCAATACTTAAACTGAAAATGTTGGGGGGGAGCAATGATTAGGATGGGATGCAGGATTATGTACTTGTTAGATATGTGCTGCATCATTAAGCTATATGATGGCCCGTATAATGTTTTAAACTAAAAGTTATCTCGTGAGACTTAAGATAAAGAGGGAAAACTAAAATTATTACAGAATTTGGGTACCTCAATTAATGAATTAAAGATTTTGGGGCTGGGAAGGTGGCTTAATGGTAGAGCACTTGCCTTGCATGGGTTCGATTCCTCAGCACCACACAAGCAAAAAGAAAAAAGCTGGAAGTGATGCTGTGGCTCAAGTGGTAGAGCGTTAGCCTTGAGCTGAAGAGCTGAGGGACAACGCCCAGGCCCAGAATTCAGGCCCCACGATCGGACCCCCTCCCAAAAAAATTTCTTTTCCAATTACAAATACAGGGCCTCATGCATGCAAGGCAAGCACTCTACCATTGAGCCACCTTCCCAGCCCAACAAATACAATTTTTAAAGTAATTATTTATTTAGTTTTTGATATTCTGTGGTATTGAACAAAAGTAAAAGGCAATGTGGAGTGAGTTATCAATCATCTTGTCACTGGATGGAGGGAGGTTTAGTGATGCTTCCCTTTAAATGTAGGAGCTCTCCACTTAGGGTCCTTGACTTTGGTCACAGAATAAGTATTTCTGGACAAGTCATGATGGTAAAAAAAATTCTTGGCAGAGCTTTATTGAGTAAGTAAACAAGCAGGCAAGCAGACAAACAGACAAAAGGCAGACAAACACAGAAGGGCAGGTGCTCACTCTGAGTGTTGGTGCTCTCATAGGGAGAGATACTCAGCTCCTTGGCTGAGTGTATTGGAGTATTTATACGGTAAATGTATGTAAAGATAGATGTTTTATCTTTGCTCTAATCACACTGGGTGTCACTTTCTGAGTTCCTAGGTAAGAATTCATCCTGCTTTAAAAACAGATCCTTTTCCCTGGGACAAGAAGGTGCCCTGCTCTCTGCATTTTGGGGCAGGTGGCTTAAATTTGGGGAAGCATTTTTCTCAGGAAGGCATATATAAATGTATCCCTCAAGAATAAATGCATCCTGTTGTCTCACTTTGAAGGAAAGATAGCATTTCTGAGTTGTATTCACCAAGCCTCAGTTTCCTTAAGATATCATATTTTATTTCCCCTAAAATGACTTTCATTTCCTTAATCTTAAGGGAAGTAAAGGAAGGAATATCTCCTGTTTTTGCTGTAAACTAACCTCATTTTTCCCTAGTCTATCTGGTTTCAAACTCTTCTTTTGAAATAGCCCAGCTTCCTGGGGCTGGTGGGACTCAAACCCACAATCAGCTAAAGGAGTCACCAAAACTCAGTCAATAGGGCTAAGAATCATTTATTAGCCATGGTGGTTGACCTCCACTATACTAAGACAGTGAAGATCAGCAATAAAGTCAAATAGCTCAGGGTATTTAAAGGCAAGATCCCTGGGGGAGGAGGGTGCCACTTGCAGGCGACCAGTGGTAGTTTCAGGATCAGCAAAGAAGCAAGTTACAGAAGCAGAGCTAACAGTTAGTGATTACAAAATGGAGATTATAATTCCAATAAATCAATGCCATAAGTCACAAGGCAATGTTATGACCAAGGCAATAAGTCAAAGGCAAAGTCCTTATCCCAAGTTTTCCCATCAAAGAAGCAAGTTAGTGAAATAGCAATTACAGTTTCAATAAGCAAAGCAATAAGTCCTCCAAGCAAAAAATGTAGTAGGAAGACCCCCAACTCAGGTAGGAAAGCCCACCTAGTCATCCGGAGTGACAGAGCCCACTGCAACAAAGTTGTTAATAAAGAAGCAACTTTATTGGGAAGGTTCCTACACTGATTGGCCAGGGCCACAGCACAGACTTAGGAGTTGATAAGGCAACCCCCGAGCAGCCCCCATTCTTTGGCTTTTAAAGGCAAAGTCCAT
Source organism: Dipodomys spectabilis (assembly GCF_019054845.1). Lineage (NCBI taxonomy): Eukaryota > Metazoa > Chordata > Mammalia > Rodentia > Heteromyidae > Dipodomys > Dipodomys spectabilis. The sequence goes on along the minus strand of NW_024871113.1, from coordinate 10,194,586 downwards.
GACGTTGAACCTGGTCACACACAGGTGACCAATGGGATCATAACACACACAAAGGATTGTATAGTCATACCAGACCACACACAAGTGGCTAATAGGTGGAGTTTACCATAAGCATGTGCAAAAGACAAGGTTTACCATAAGCACGTGGTGTCGCCAGTTGGAGCCAGATTACAACCTATCTGTTTTTATGGGTCAGTCTTTAACTCAACAATCAAGGGTGGGTTAGGTGGTTAAGGAGAGGAGGACCAGATGCATTTTTTTCATTCCAGGAACTAGGCCCATCAAGTCTAAAATCCCCAAAACAAAGGCAAATATCAAAATGAGATCACACCAGCTTGGGCCCCATCTCAGGGTCCACTTCAAAAACCACATTCCAAATTTCTTATCATACCCCAAAATCAAACCCCTTTCCAGATTTTCTGGCTCTTTGTGATTTTCACTGTTATTTACCGAATTCCAGTAAGCTGGTGTTTAACTTGCCAATTTACTTCAAGTCTCTATCTTCAGAATTTTTCCTTTTAATAGATATCCTGGAGTTTTTCTCTATAGGGAGATCCTGCCTTTTGAGTTTGGTCCTATTCTTAATCACTTTGCAAATTTCAGTAATGGCCATGCCTCAGTTTATTCCATTCCTAAGGTCTGTACTTATGTTTCTCTAGTTACCTAGGACTTGTTTGTCCCACTTAAATTTCATTTTTTTCTTGGTCTAGTTAACACTCTATTTGTTTAATTTAAGCTGGTTCTAACACTTTTTCCCTTATAGAGAATAAATCCTCTTTTATATCTCCTCTGTCAATCACTTGTTTTCATGTAGAGTGATTATACTATCTCTAACATCAAGTATGGACATATGCAAGTTTTCTGGCCAGAGAAATGTGAGTGGTGATGATGGGACCACAGAGAAAGCTTGAGAAATAGATCATATATTCTGCTCTCCATTTAATTCTTCTCCCTGCCATGTTCAAAGCAGTTTTCTTTTACCTGAAATATAGAAATAAGAAAACACTAAAGTTTAAAGCTAGTACAATTGCTGGAACTGAGTTAATGTAGGGGCCAAAGCACAAATATAAGTACCACATTAATTTGTGCTGTAAAGAAATGGAATTGGATAGCTTTTATTTACTCTAACATAAGTTGGCCAAAACTTATTAGCATTATTGTTTTGATATAGTAGAAGCGTGTGTATAGATATATATACACATACATATATATGTATATATATATGTATTTGTGTATATACATATATGTATGAAGAATCATTTAAGGAAATGGGAAGACTTGGAAAAAATTAAATTAAGTGAAATAAGCCAGACTCAAAGAAACATAGGTTGCATGATTTCTCTCATTTGTTGTAACTAGAATGTGCCTATAAATCTACAAGTAAACACACTGACAAAAAATACACTTGGACTTGATAAATTACACAGGATGCTAGACTGTCAGAGGCATCGACTCCCAAGACCCCATCAGAGTTCTTATGTGCCATGAGGATGTGTGCTGGCATGCATTCCTCTGGCAAAGGGGTGGGGGGACTCTCCTTCTCCCTGCAGGGCAAAGGTCCTGCCCTCAGTTCCAGACTCAGGTGACGGTTTTGGGGCAGTATTATTCGTGCTCTTCTTAGTTTATTGCGTAGAACTATGCCTGAAGATTCATTTTGTCTATTTAATGGAGCTCCACCTGCACCTAGCTTCCTGTTTTATTATCTTGAACAAGTCTTTCCCATCACCAAGTAAAGGTTGCTAATCGTCTACATTCCCCAAGAAGGTCAACTTTCTGTCCCGTGACTGTCTCGTGACTGTCCTGTGACTTACCTTCTATGCCCCAATGCCCTATAAAAGCATATGATGTTTTAATAAACTTTGTCTATACCCGCATTGTATGGTCCCTTTCTGCCTACCAGATACAGGGTTCCCAGGTCTCACTGTGTGAACAGAATCACTAGACATTCACATAGTGAGACCAAAGGAAAATAGTCTTAGAAGAGGCTCACAAAGACTCAATAGCTATGTGCACATGGTCATATAAAAATGGTTTTTATCAAAATGAACTCTAAGAAATGGAAATAGGTTTTTTGTTATTTTGTTTTGTTTTCTCCTTTGTTGTTGCTCTTGTTTTCTGTGCCTTTTATCTTGTTTGTAAGTTTATCTCTTTTTGGGAGGGTAACAGGGTAGCACAGAAATGGTGAGACAAACAGTTGAACAAATGCAGCAGTGATATTCACTAGACCTTATGTTGAAAATTAATTATACAACTTGGGTGTCAGGGGAGGGAAAAACTAGGAGAAAATGAGGGAAAGGGTGACAGTGCTCAAAATGAAATGTACTTATTGATTGCCTTATGCAACTGTAACCTTTCTGTACATCATCTTTACAATAATAAAAAATAAAAGAAATAAAAATAATTTGAAAGTTAATATTTAAAAAGGAAAATAAGAATGGAAGTCTGACACCTGTAGCTCAGGTCTGTAATATTTGCTAAGATCAAAGGACCATGAGTGGAAGCTGGCCCAGGAAGACAAACCAAAGACACTCTTCATTCTAGTAAACCAGCAAAAAGCTACAAATGCAGATGTGGCTCTATTGATAGAATACTAATTTTGAGCAATAAAGCTAAGCAACATCAAACATCATAAGGCCATAAATTCAAGCCATAGTACTGAGATAGCATGTGTATGTAAATTATTTATTTCAAAAGTAGCTAGCTTCTCCTTAGCCCTTTGAAAACTTTATAGGCTTTCAGAAAATTCTATTGTTAGACTACCTGACTCTTCAATGAGAACTGAATTGTAGCATGACACATGTGTTTCTCACCTTCAAATAAGAGAATACTACATCTCCTTAATAAAATCACTAGTATTTATAACTCACTTTGTAAAGCCTAGCTACTCAGAGGCTGAGGTCTGAGGCTGGAGATTTGAAACCAATCCAGGCACAAACATCTATGAGACTCTTATCTCCAGTAAAAATTAGGAAGTGGGGCTGTGGCTCAAGTGGCAGAGAACTAGCCTTGAACAAAAGTCCTGATTTCAAGCACCAGTGGCCCCAGGACTTCAAAAAGCCCTGTCCAAGGCCTTGATTTCAAGCCCTAGTAGCAACGCACACACACACTTACACATACACACCATACACACACACCATTACTTAGTAAGCAAGATACATGTTTAGTTATGTAACTAAAAATAAATAAATAAATAAATAAGGAGCTGGGTAGGTGTCTCAGTGGTAGAGTGCTTGCCTTGCATGCATAAGGCCCTGGATTTGATTCCTCAGCACCATATAAGCAGGAAAAAAAAAGCCGGAAGTGGCACTGTGGCTCAAATGGTAGAGGGCTAGCCTTGAGCTGAAGAGCTGAGGGACAGCACCCAGGCCCAGGCTCCACAATCAATAACAACAACAACAAAAAACAGGGTCAAAAAACAAAGATATAACCAGGCTCTGCAATAGCAGATGAATAACAAATAATGGACCATTTAATACTGCAGTTGTCCATTGAAAGATAAATATGTCAAAAAATAAAATGACAGCATTCTTGGAGTTGAGAAAGATTATATACTCCAAATCTTAGAACTTCAAAAAATGATAATTTTCACATTTTTGTCTAAAAAACATCATCTAAAACAAGTAAAGGAATAGCACTGTTTCAATATCATTTTCAAGTTATTATAGGTATGTTCAAAGTATCCCACCAGCAGGATCCATGTCTACTACTCACACTTTTAAAGTCAAGCTCCTGGGCCATAGCTTTATCCACATATTTATGATATGTTGAAGCTGGTAAAAACTTAATCTTCTTCCAAACTTAACTTCAATTCTTTTTGCCTACTTCTAGGTACAACCTCTGCTTCCATCTACTCCTCCTTCACCTTCTCCTTTTATTTCTTCTCCTCCTCCTCTTCTTCCTCTTCTTCTCTTCCTTCTCTTTTTACCTCTTCTTAATTCTCACAACATGAATTGGAGGGAAATATGTGTTCAGGGCTGATTTTCAACAGCTATAATTTTTTAAAGGTTTTTTTAAGTTTATTGTTACTGTCTTGAGTTTAATTATGGTTCATTATTTTCAGTACTGACATCACTGACTAAATTAGTTTAATAACAAAAGAAAAATTGTTGTAGTTACTTTGGGCCAGATGGCATTGCAGGAGCAATTCTTTTAAGTTAACCTACTTTTGTCTTTTTCACTGTTAATTTTATCTACTTTCAGTGCATTTTCTCATCCCAATTTCTTCAAGTTGTACACATTTTATTGCTTTTGCTTTTATTCTCATTTGTCCTGTTATTGTTTTTGGAATCAAGCTATCCTGAACTTGTATCCCTCTATCTACAGTGTTCTGAGTTCTGAGACCAAAGTTATGCACACCACACATAGAAATATGCACCATTTTCCCATCATAGTATAGAGCTTAGGAATGTAAAGTCTCAATCACCTTCACATGTTCCCAATGAAAAAATATTTGTAATATGTAAAACAATAAATATATATATACGTATATATATATGTATATATATATATATATATTTCTTCCATTTTGTATAATCTCTTTAAATGACACTTGAAGCTCTTTCCATTAAATTTACAAGTTTAAGCTGGGTGCTGGTGGTTTACTTTTATAATCCTAGCTACATAGAATGCTGAGATCTCAGGATCACAGTTCAAAGACAGCTTGAGTAGGAAAGTCTGTGAGACTCTTTTCTCCAATAAACTACTCAGAACAACCCAGAAGTAGCACTGTGCCTTAAGTGGTAGAATGCTAGCCTTGGGCACAAAGAGGATCAAGGACAGAACCCAGGTGGACTGCAAAAACTAAACATAAAAATAAATAAATAAATAAAATGTAGAAGTTGTGTTGATATTTATTCTGGCCTTTGTTCATATATTATTCTCAAAAGAATATGGTAGACCAGTACATTTAGTATTTATCTTAAGTCTCTGCAATTGTACTATGGTTAAAGTGTGCTACTGTCTATAAATAAACACAATCTAACCTCGTGAGCTTAACATTGATTTTTGAGAGGTGAGGACACATGCCAAGTCTTGAACTCAGGATCTCACACTATTGTTCAGCTATTTTGCTCATGGCTAGTACTGTGCCTCATTATTTGTGCCTCCAATCCTGCCTTTTTCTGGATAATTGGAGATGAACTCTCACAGACAGGTTTTTTTCTTCCCAAACTGGCTTCAAACTATGATTCTCTAGTTCTCAGCTTCCTTACTAGTTAGGATTACAGATGAGAGCCACTGATATCTAGCCTCCACTCTTATTATCTACAACCTATTTTCCATGAAAGATTTTAGCATCACCTTAGATATCAAAAGTAATTGGAAAAACATTCAATCCCAAGTGTGCATTATAGCTGATATTATTTGTATCCTGGGTTAAATAAAATTATACAAAATATTTTAAGGAGTAGTGAACATTAAAAACTATTATTTTACACCAATATTTTAGAATATGTAGGCTTTCCTGTTATGCACCACTATGTTTTAAATGCTGATCAATTTTTTGAAAGCATAAGTTTTTGAGTAGATCTGTGTGTATGGATTTTGAATAGGTTATTGTGAGCAAAAAAATGACAAAAGGACACAGATATTTCTCAAAGAAATATTTATTTCCATAGCTTGTCCATTTTGAAAAGCACTGTCATAATCATAGATGTGTCAATATCTTCCTTTTATTCAGATTTAGTCTGTAGTATTACTTATACTTTTAATGTATTGAATAATTTCCATCCTGATTTCTATAAAAATGTCATGATTTATGTTTGTTTGGCTTTCTTGGTTCTTTGTTCTTTGTTGTTTTTTTCGAGGGACAGCCTCTCACTATGTAGTCTAATCTGGCTTCAAACTCAAGATTCTTTTGCCTCTCAAGTGCTATGACCATACATGTATGCCATCAATCCTGTCATTTAGAATAGAGTTTGAAAGAAAGTAATTTGAGACTCTAGTATCTTTATATGAATTTCTTTGATAACATTGTTTTTACTCTAATGTAAAGTCACTGTACAGTTGGCACCATCATATAATTTCTAAAAGATGGTGCACAAAGCATCATTATATACTAATTATATTAATTTGTACTATTATATTTACATATGAACCAAGAAGGAAAAAAATGCATAAGCAAATTGAAAGATAATAGGAAATTTCTTCAAAATACTAAATATAGAGACAATACATTATCCAAAAATCCTGCTTCAGAGTATATATCCCATAGGTGATGGTATATTGGTCTAGTTATGGTAAATGAGAAGAGACAAGCATTGGGAAATAACAAAGCTGCCAACTGTGACTGATGTCTATAATCTTAGCTACTTAGAAGGCTGAAACCTTAAAGATCATGGTTCAAAGTCAGCCTAAGAAGAAAAATATGTGAGACTACATAGCTAATATAAATAGCAAAATGCTAGAATGGAGGCATGGCTCAAGTAATAGAGCATTAACTATGAGTATAAAACCTGGGGTTAAAGCAAGAAGACCTGAGTTCAAATTGTAGTACCAGTACACACAATAAATAAATAAAAGAAGCAGCATATTAGTGGCAATAAAGCTTCTTGTGCATGCCATTGAGGGTGATAGTACTGAAACAGCAACTAGAGAAGAGGCAGCAGGGGACAGGATGGAGATATTTAGTCATCTGGGCAGGTTGCTCTAAAAGGAAAAGGCATATCCATATTCTGTTATATGAAATTTCTACTGTCAGAATAGATTAATGTAATATTCTGTGGAAAAGAAATATATATATATAAAAATATATATAACTATGAAAAAATTTAATGGAATTGTTCAAACAAGTAGGAGGATACTCTGGGCTCTGTATTAATGCTCTCAATTCCACTGTATATTCATTGAGTGAAATGATTTTTGTCTTTATCTTCTCCTATTTGTGCCCTGCAGTCATCTTCTTAAGTTACAAAGAACACCTATATTTTGAAAAAAAAAAACTGTTAAAAACAGAAACTTTGTTTATAAATTGAAATTCTTTGATGGTATTAAATAAACTTCTTATTTGGGAAAATAAATAAAATTTGGAATAAAAATGTGTTGCTTTCAATGTTAGTATGCTAAAGGAAAAATGACTACAATTCTTGTATTCACTTTCAATTTTAAACATGATTTTTTATTCAGCTTTCTTGCATTGTGGCACAAATTTTGAAGATAATTTCAAATTCACAACATGAAGATATCCTTAGGAAGGAAAATTTACAATAGGGAAAAAAATTAAGTTGGATATGGTGGCTACTTAGTAGGCAACAGGAAGAGATAACTACAAGGCTAGCTCCAGTTAAGCTAAAAATATCCTATTACACAAATAAAATATAAGGCAAAAAGGGCTTGAGATAAGGTTCAAATAGTAGAGCACAAGCTTACTCAAAAGCTCAAAAGCTGAGTTCAATTCTTAGTGCCAGGAAAGAAAGGAAGAAAGAAGGAAAGAAAGAAAGGAAGAAAGAAAGAAAGGAGGGAGGGAGGGAGGAAGGGAGGGAAGGAAGAAAAAAAGAAGGATAAACATTTTAAGCACAAGTGAGATAAATTATAGTTTGTTGTGTTTATGAATAAATGGAATACTGATAATACTTTGAAGTATCATTTTAATACTTCTTTTCAAAAACATGACTTTTAAGTACATTCTATTTATCTTCAGATATGTTCCTTTACACTTTGTTATGCAATTTAAAAAACAAACTGTGTTTCTTATTCACACTCAGAGATAGGAAGACTGAAAAAAGTATTCAAGGGCAGATAGAATGGTTATCTGTTCAAGGGCTGTTCTGCATCTCAGTACCTTATAATTAGACAGGTGTCATGTCCATCCTAAGGAGATCTATCAAAACATGCTGCATTTTTCATTTGATTATTTTTCTTCCCTTCTCAGTTTGACAGAATTGACTGAGGGGATATGTTTTGTGTTTTCACTCCAGTTAGTACCAAAATAGAAAAGAAAAAGAAAAAAGGTTAGTGAAGAGTGGGGAGGTACATGAGCAACTTGTCAAGATTTTGATCACCTCTGCACCTGAGTGTGAGGTCTGAGAAAGGTAGGGACCCAGCTCTGGTCTAGGTGCCTTTGTGACACTCACTGTGCTCATCACATACCACATGCTCCATCAGCCTAAGTAGGTGTGAATAGGAAATGTGTTCATAGAAAAAATATGGCTTTGGTGTAAATAATTAGTAAAAAAAAGAAATGTGTGAGAATGTAATGAAAACCTTTTGTGTTTTATTCTTTTGAGATATATTTTAAATCCTTGTCTAACCCAGGCTCAATAGTGAGGTATGCTCTACAGAGCAATAGCATAAGCATAGAATATGCCCAGCAAAGACACAGTTTATTTCAGATAGGTCACCATTACCTTTCAGGGAATTCAAATTAGAAAAACACATAGCAAATCCTTAATTTCATGGGAAATGTGCTAAATACGGTGTCAGAAAAGGCAGCTAAGTTAACCTTAGTTCTTGAGTCAAGCAAGATGTCAACATGGTACAGGTGATAAGAAAGTTTATTAGAAAAAAAAGTCACAGAAAAGGTAGATATGGAATACACATACTATGAAAAGAAAGCACGTCAGCTTATGTCAGACATTTTCCTGGTTAGAGATTTACATTTGATTTAAATAGGGAAACTGTAATATTTGAAGATGGCTTCCCAATTTGTGGATCTCCTTTCTGTTCCCTACAAAGTTATGATGCTAAAGATTTAGTGTCCCTTTATTATTTCCTCATTCTTTTGTAGCTTCCTGTCCCTATTTTGTTGTCAATCAGGTTTTGGTTTAAATAGGCTGGAATACTCTTACTGCTTGCTTTTTGTATCATCATAGATAAGTGTTTGCAGCTCATAGATTTTTGTTTTGGTACATTTTAACGTCATGAAGTAGAAATAATCTCAACTGAGAAACCAAGCATTAAAAGTCTTGTTAGTTGCAAAGCTAAAAAGACAGCTTACAGAATGGGAGATTTTTTGACAGCTATACATTAAACAATGGCTTAATATCTAGAATATAGAGAGAGCTTAAGAAACTAAAAATCTCAAAGATCAGTAACCTAGTTAATAAATGGGCTAATGAGGTAAGTAGAACCTTCTCCAAAAAGTAAAAGTAGCCAACAGATACATGAAGAAAAGCTCAAAATCCCTGGCCATAAAGAATGTGTAAATCAAACCAGAAGTGAGACTTCACCTCACCCCAGTGAGAATGGCCATCCTTAATAATACAAACAATAACAGATGCTCTCAAGGATGGGGCAAAATGGAACCTTAATACACTGAATAGAGCAGTATAAAGGTTTCTCAAGAAAGCAAACACAAAGCTAACATATGACCCAGCAATCACACTCTTGGGCATTTATGCAAAACCAGGATACAGTAAAGCCACCAGAGCAACTATACTCATTTTAGCACCATTCACCACAACCAGATATGAGGTGTGAAAGTATGAAGTTAGCCCAGATTCCCCATCGATGGATGAATGGATCAAGAAAATATATCAGTTATATATGCAATGGAATTTTACTCATTTATTAGAATTTGCATCATTTGCAAAGAAATGTAAGGGCCTGGGGGAAAAAATACCTTAAGTGAATTCAGGCCTAGAGAAACTAAGGTTACATGTTTGCTCTCACATGTGAAAACTAAAATTAGTTTATAAATATATAACTAAATACATTAGTTTACAAAAATATCTTTACAAAAGTAAATATTTTGAGATTTATTTAAGTGTACATGAATGCATTAAGTGAAGTAAGGTAGATTCTGGGGAGAATTCAGTGTAATTAATTTAGAAAAGTTGAATCAAAGATCAACAAATAACACTGGGATATGGAAACAGATACTTGGAAAGACTGAGATGGCATCAAGAAGAAGAGAAAAAAGGCGGAAAATAAGCAAATTTAGTGCAAATCTTACAAAATTAATAAAAGTGAGGGAGAGGGATTTGGGAGGAAAGGGTGAAACTGTTCAGAGGGCTGACCCTGATCAAGGTGTGTTGTACTCATAAGCTGCTTTGTTGAATGGCAACTCCCTTGTATAATTATTTAAATATAATAAAATAAACAAATCATTTCAAAGTCAGTTTTATGTGTTTTCATATAGTGGCAGATGTTAATGCACATTAGCACATATTTACACACATGCCATTTGCACACATGCCCCATAAGCACTCACTATTATAGCCATGCACACATAGATAAATGTTAAGACACTCATGCACACAGACACACACAATCCTACAGAGACATATTCTTGCTGGCTCACTCACACTCATTTTTACACTTACACACACTCATTCACAGATGTTCACATATATTCACATATGCATGTACATGCACTCAGTTGCTCAGATGCAACTCATACACTCACATGCACACTCATATACTCCCTCACATGGACTCTCATTTGTACACTCACACACATGTGTGCACAGGTAGCTCAACTGTGGAACACACTAACAATATCTTTCTTACTTTTCAGTTCTAGAAACAGTTTTCTCCCCCCTTAATTCTTGGGCTGTGATGTGAGAAGATGAGGGAACTCTGATTTACACCATCTTGTCTGCATCTATCTCTTTTACCACACAGTGACACAATTAGTGTAGACAGTTGCACTGTGTGAGATGGGCCATTAGGAATAATTAATGCAGTCATCACTTTTATAAGTTATGCAATACATCATCTTAAACTTCCACCTAAGAAGGGAAGCATATGAATAATAAAATATATTGAAGCTATTCCACTGCTCAAAGAATTATTATTTTAAAGCTTTAAACAATGCTTAATGTTTTAAAATTGAAAAGTTGAAAACTTTTGAGTAATGAGGTACTTAAAAATCATATCCTAAAATATTTGTAGAAAAAATTATTTGCTTGCCTATTCCTTTAAAACATATGAACTAGGCACTAAAATATTTTTTAAGTAAAAAAAAAAGTATAGAGGACAGGGAAAAGACACTGTTTAGAATTGTAATGGGAGTGACAGAAAAATCAGTTTGAAATTGCAATGGGAGTGATGTAGCTATATTTACTATTACCTATAGTTACATAGAAAATAAAATTTAAAAATAGCATCAGGTGGTGGTGGCTCATGCCTGCAATCCTAGGTACTCAATAGGGTAAGATCTGGTTCAAAGACAGCTCTAGCAAGAACATTGTGAGATTCCTATCTCTAATTAACCACCAAGAAGCTGGAAGTTGAGGTATTTCTCAAGTGACAGAGTGCTAGCTTTGAGCAACAAAAGCTCAGGGACCAACACAAAAGAAAAAATATCAAATGGTCTTAAGTGTACTGAATAGGAAAGCCTTCTTCATTGAATTGGTCAAATAACATATTTAGGAAAAAACATACAAGTTACACAAGAATATTGGAATATATTCATCCACAGAGAAAACTAGACAAGGAAAAAATAAGAAAATATAGAGTTCCTTCTGAAGCACTAATCACTCTAGATGAAATGAACAGGAGATAAAATTTTTGTTTCAATGTATTCCAATGATCAGAAAAAACATAATGCAACTGGAAAAGATTTCCTTGAAACAAATGACTACCATGTTTTCATTTTTTCAATACACATACTAATTTTACTCATTTATAGGATGTCCTCTGATGTTTTCACAGAACCTATATGGCCCAAACAGAGCAATTACCATATTTGGCATTGACAATTGCACCATTTCTTTGTGGTAAGAATATTATTTTATCTGTTTTGAAACATTACTGTTGATGTAGTCACCTGGGAACACCAGAACTTATTGATCCTCTATAACTGTGAAAGGTATTATTCAGAACTGGACCATGGGCTGTGATGTTGCTATTCAAACAAGAATTATAGTTTTAGAGTCTTAAGTTTGTTCTGGCCACTGGCCCCATTGTGAAGGGAGAGGAACAGAGACACCATGAAAGGCAGAGAAAGACTTCTTATATGACAGCAACGAAAAGACAGCACTTCAATACATCTTTTGCCATCTTCTGGAGTATAGACATTGGATTCAGGTTATATAGGAAGAACTGCAGCAAGGAATAAGAAAGATATTCATAGTGAAAGCAGTACCAAGGCACAGGTTTGGGTTGGTTGAGTCTGTGTCCTTAGAGGTCTACAGAAGTTATCATTTTATTACTGGAACATAACAGGAACCAGGTGTTCTGCTGCGTTTGGGGCTGTTTCCTTTCTTATTGTTTTAATTTTTTATTATCTTACACAAAGGGGTTTCAAATCAACAGACTGATAATAACTAAAGTTTTAGGAGAGTAATATATATGTGTGTATATAAATATATATATATATTAAATATATATGTATATAATACATTTATATACATATATATTTAATATATACATTAATATATACATTTAATATATACATTAAATTGATATATGTATCAATTTAATCTCTGGATTGAGCTATAGGAAGCAGAAATGCAATAACATGAAGTTGTTATGTGCCTTTAGATTGCACAAAAGTTTCAACATTCCATATGAATATAGTTCCATGAATGCCATCATTTTCAATATTCTGCCTCATCTTTTGCAACGAACACATCTGAATGTTCAGTGTTCCATTTTCACACATGTACATTGAACATTTTATGGCTGTGTGCTTCCCTCTTTCTCTTTTCATTTTCTGACTCCTCCCCTAACTTCACTCTTTCTTAACATCTCAAGTATCAGCTTATTGTTACCCATTTTGTTAGACTGTAAGTTAGTAAGTTCAACATAGTTGCACCATTGAAATCTCCTCTGTGTATATGACATGCCAATCAATACTTTTGTGTATATATGCATACGATCCTGTATAATTTTCTTCTTTGGTATAAATCTCTGTATAATTATAGCTTACTTGGTATGAATTTTTAGACATGGACAGCTTGATAGGATCCTAAAACTCTGCTTCTTCAGAGAGAGTGTCATTGGTTCCCTGATACTTTTTGGCCACTTAAGCCAGACCCAAAGAAACATAGGCTGCATGGTTTCCCTCACTTTTAATAACTAGACTATGTCTATAAATCTACAAGCTAATCCAATGGATAGTAAAAGACAAATAATTACACTTGGGCATGAGTACTTAAACAGTACTCTAAGTATTCACACAGTGAGAACAAAGGAGGATATTCTTAGGAGAAGGTCACAATGGCTCAATAGCTATGTGCACATAACCATATAAAATGATGCTTATCAAAATGAACTCCAAGAAATAGAGTACTGTTTGCTTTTTTTCCTTTTTGTTACTATTTTTTTATTTCTGTATACTTTGTCCTATATATGTTTATCTAATTTGGGGATGGAAAGGGGAAGCACAGAAACTATGGGTCAAAGGGTGAACAAATTCAGCAGTGATGCTCACTACACACTCTGTTGGAAATGAACTTTACAACCTGGGGGAGAATAAGGCTGGGGGGGAAGTGGGAGAAAATGAGGAAAGAGTAACATTGTTTGAAAACCTAATCTAAATAACTGTAACCCTTCTGTACATCCCCTTTAAATATAATGTAATTTTTAAAGGCCCATATATGTTTGTACACATACACACACACATATACAACACATACATACACACATACATATATAGCGTGTGTCCTTTCTCTCTTAGGACCTCGCTTCAGCTAACATTTTTTTTTGGTCCATTTGTTTCTCTGTAAATGACACAGTATCTTTCTTCCTGATGGATGAGTAACATTCCATCTTCAAAACTACATGAAATAAAATTTTATGTTGAAAATTGTAGCAGTGAACATGGTTGTTCAAGTGTCTTTACTGTATTCTGAATTACTTTTTTTTAAAAAATACTTGAGAGTGGTATTGTTAGATCATACAGTAGTTGTACTTTTGAAGAATCTACAAATTCATTTCCAGAGTTGTTGCACCAGTTTTCATTTCTACAAACAAATGCATTAGAGTTCCTTTTCCCCTACATCCACGGACAAGCTTTAAGCTTGAATCTTTGAATTCCTGGCAGCCATTAAACATGGCTCATTTTCCCTAGGCTATACTGCCTCAAAGCCACATTTTAAAAGATCAAATCTTGGAGTCTTTATTAGAGTGCTGCCAGTCTGCAGGCAGCCAATTGTACAAGGGTATACAGTCCACAAATACACTTAACACAGCTAGTAATCAGGCCAGAGAAGAAAGAAAGAACAAAAACAATACCAACAAACTAACTCAGTTCCAGTGCACAGCTGAACTGGGACACCATGGTAACCAAAGATGAGCCAGGAGGCAGGAGCCAGGACAGTAACCCAGACACACATGGCATGGTGTAATGGTGCCTATGCTTGTCTAGGCCTAAATAGGGCTAGGGCAGAGGGCAGGGTCACAGAAAATTCCTGGTCCCAAGCACTAGACTGAAAGTTACAACAATCCAACAGTCAAGTGACTACTGTTACCACTGGGGATCCAGGCACACCCAACACCTGAGAGAGGGTGGGCTTTACCTCCCCCCACCATGAAGACAAGATGTCAGACCTTAAACATACTCAGGTACCAGCAGAACTTTTCCATCTAGGGAAGATAGGCCTTAACCTTCCAAATAGGGTATGCTTAAAGGCTGGTCATTCAAGCCATTTAGGGAGATAATTGATGCAGTCAGAGCACATAAAAAAGATTGGGAGAAGCAAGTCTTTCAATTCTTCCCTGAGCTAGAGAAAACAATCCAAAAATTCATATGGAAACACAAAAGGCCCAGAATTGCAAAAGCTATTCTTAGGGAAAGAGAAAAAATGGTAGTGTTGGAAGTAGGTTTCCCGATTTCAAACTGTGCTACAAGGCCATAGTAACAAAAATAGCTTAAAACTGGTGCAAAAATAAGCTAGAAGACTTTTGACTGATTTAAGATGATAAAAAGGCACTGCCTGTTTGAAAGGCAAAATACTTTCTACATAATTTGAATTATCAATGAATATTAATTCATAGGGCCCAGCAAAACATTTTTAAGTCGTCTCTTATATAACCTTCCTTGAAATAGGCCCTGAGAGGAGAAGAGCTGGTATACAGCTTCTTTCCAGGCTTTGCCTTTGTTTTAGGGATTTTAGAAAAAAAAAAAAAAAAACCTTTAAACAAGGTTAACTAGACCTTGGCTCCAACCAGCCCAGTTCCTGGAATGGAAAGAACACCTCTAGGTCCCCCTCCCCTTAAAAACCTAACTCACCTTGATTGTTGAGTTAAAGATTGACCCATAAAAAGATAGGTTGTAATCTGGCTCCAACTGGCAACAGTAAACCCTGCCTCTTGCACATGCTTACAGTAAACTCCACCTATCGGCCACCTGTGTGTGGTCTGGTATGACTGCACAATCCTTTGTGTGTGTTATGATCCCATTGGTCACCTGTGTGTGATCAGGCTCAACCTCATGGATTTTGCCTTTAAAAACCAAAGAATGGGGGCCGCTTGGGGTCACAGTATCAGCTCCTGAGCCTGTGCTGCAGCCCTGGCCGGTCAGTGTAGAAACCTTCTCAATTCTTTATTAATAACTTTGTTGTGGTGGGCTCTGTCACTCCGGATGACTAGGTGGGCTTGCCTGCCTGAGTAGGAGTCTTCCTAGTACATTCCTGAAAGGAAAAGTAAATTGCTCCCTACCTTCCTGAGGAAGGTAGCTGCTCCCTCAGAAACTGGGAAATCGGGGTTCAGTTTCTAAGATGCTTACATTTCCCATGACTGATCCCCAAATTCTTGAAAAAGACTGGCCCAGGCTATAAAACTGGCAAGTTGCTGTTAGGAAAACTTATATGTCAAACTGGCAGAGAAAAAAGTTGCAATTACAAGTTTCCTAAAGAAAACTCTCCTAAGGAAAGGAATGACAAAAACAGAGAGATTTGAAGAAACTTGTCTATAAAGTGTAGAAAACAAGCATTAAAGAACATTTGTGCTTTTTGAGAAAGGAGAAATCTGATCTCCAAAGACACACCTCCATTGTGTGACCTGGGACTGAAAGTGGTGAATGTGCACATGTGCTCTGGTTTTGAGTGCTTCTGAGTGCCTGTTAGGTGCTAGTTTCTGAACTAGGTGTCAGAACTTCATAGCATTTCCAAAGAAACAACTACTTGAGCAACAATAATTGCTATTATAGCAGGTACTCAGAAACTGCTTCTGTTAAAAGCATTGACTCCATACTTGGGCCCAAAGTCAACTAGATGCAGTGTAAATGCTAGGCATCTTGCCTCTATTTTTTTATCTGTCTATTCTTTGAGCCATTCTCTCCAAAATCACCTAGGAATCCAGAAGGTACAGAATGGACTAGACTGATGAATAACAACTTGTGATGAGAGTCAAAACTACCACTAATGAATATTATCATAACCAGTCCCTGCCTAAACAATCCAGATTATGACCAAGTAAATATGCACTTTTTGCCCTGTCTCCTGCCCAAATTCTTCTTCTATTTAAATTTAAAGCTCATGTCTGTAACAGAAAGACATGCTGGAGTACTTAAGTGGCCTCTTCCTCAGGTTGCCTATAGATGTCATGCAATAAAGCTTTATGTGCTCTATAAAAAAGGAGAGTCTCCCCTGAAGGATGGATTTCTTGGGGTGACTGCCATTGGAATATTATAACACCTCTTCTAAAATAGACTAATCCACAGTTGTATCTGTACCTTTTTATAAAACCCCTGAAACATTGATCACTGTGTGTCACCCGTTATAAATGAGCTGCTACAAGAGGCCGCTGTTTACTTTCTTAGATGTTACATTACAGCACTCAGTACTCAAAGAAAAAAAAGGAGAGTCTCAAAAGGTGGAAATTTAGTGATTTAATTTCTTATAACAGGATCAAGTAGAAAAAAATGGATAAAGAAAAATTTCCCTGCACTTCACACATGAAATGGAAGTAAAAACTCAGAATGGTGGTTCTTACCTGGGGTCTTCCTATTTATTGGACTGGGAAATTATGAAAAGTAACAGTTTATTTATATATCCATTGTGGAATTACTTAGGCTTGAACTCAGAGCCTCTTGCTATTACTAAGCTGGGGCTCTACCACTTGAGCCATACATTAATTTTTGGCTTTTAATTGTATGTAACAGTCTCAGAGATTTTTCAGTTCAGCCTGGCTTGCAACTTCCATCTTCAGATCTCAGAGTACTGAATCACTAGGAAAATAAGCCACCAGCATCCGGCTATGTTAAAAGCTTCTTAAATCCTGTTGCTTTTTTACTCTTGGAACATCTGAGGAGAAGATGTTGATAAGAGGAGCCTACTTTTTTATAAGAGAAGCCTAGTTTTTCAGTTTGCTTCCTTATTCTAATTTCTGAATCTGTCACTTTAACCAACATTAATTTCACCAGGTCAGTGGTGGGATCTGACGTGCAGAACCCTTAGAGCCAGGCTTCAGGCCTGAGATTCCAGTTACACAGTAATGCATATTGGTCTGTAGATTCTTACCTGTGTCTGTTCAACTGTACGAATTTATGAAATGTTATCTCTGCTTCAAAAAAATCAGTCACATCTCAAATAAGAATATACAAACCACCAAACTCATTGAATTTCACCCCCACCTATTAGTTGATTCATTATCCCACATAAATTAGGACTTCATATTCCCAATTTTGTAACAAAATTACAAAAGTCCTTAGAAAATGTTTCTATAGGGCTGGGAAGGTAGCTCAGTGGTAGAGCGCTTGCCTCGCATGCATGAGGCCCTGGGTTCAATTCCTCAGCACCACATAAGCAAAAAGAAAAAAGCCAGAAGTAGTGCTGTGGCTCAAGTGGTAGAGTGCTAGCCTTGAGCTGAAGAGCTGAGGGACAGCGCCCAGGCCCAGAGTTCAGGCCCCATAACTGGACCAAAAAAAAAATGTTTCTATATTTATTCTATATATAGACCTACACATAATTCTACTATTTGTTTGAGTGGCATACCTAACATACTTAAATTTTAAAATGTATTTTGTAATAATATTGGCCTTCTTTACATGAGAAAATTATTTTAGTAATAACTTTTAAAAATGACAGATGTGCCAGGCAATATTGACTCATGATAATCTTAGCAATTCAGAAGGCTGTGATGAGGATTACAATTATAAGCAAGCCTGAGTAGCAAAGTCTGTATGATTCTTATCTCCAATTTAGTATCAAAAATTTGGAAGTAGAACTGTTACTCAGGTCACATAGAGCTCCAAACTTGATGGAAAAGCTAAGGGACAACACCCAGGCCCTGTTCAAGCCCCAGTACTAACACAAAAAGAAAAGGAAAAGAAAGAAGAGGAGGAGAGGGGAAAAGAGGGAGCAGGAAGGGAGTGGAGGGAACAAGAAAAGAAAGGAACAGAGAGGAGAGGAGAGGAGAGAGGGAAGAAGCGATAAGGATGGATTATAAAAATAGAAAGATAAGATGGTGAAATTTTTGTGTTATTGACTTTTATGAATATAATTTTATTTAAAAACATGCAATTTATTAATAAAACCTTAGGTAAAAGTTATAAGGAAATAACTTGAATTCAGTTTTAAAATCACTGTTCCCTCTTAGTCTCTCAGAGTACAGACTACAAATTTTTAGTACATAACAAAGCAACTGGTCCAAAACAGAAAGAAATAGAGTTTTCAGGAACTGACCTGAGCCAATTGAAGGAAGAACTTGTGTAATATGAATGGACTGTAAATGAATGTTTCTACAGACAGGCTATGTTTTAAGGAGAAGTTGATAAAAGCTAATTTAATGAGAGACATAAAAAGAGAGACAGAGAGAGAGGGAAGGGAGGGGAGGAAGGGATTAAGGGAGGGAGGGAGGAAAGAATGAAAGAAAGAAGGGAAGGAGGAAGAAGAGGGAATAGACAAAGCCTATAGTAGAGAAGACATTGTTGGCACATAGACAAAAATGTATTTGTCCAGGAAACCAATATTTTATCTCTGATGTTTAGAATAAAACAAGTATTTGTGTACTTTGATTGTTATTTTTAAATTCTCAATTCATATTGTTAGGTAGTACTTTTTCCTTCCTCACAGTCTATTAGTCCAATATTAATATCCCTAAAATGACAACTACAAAATGTTGTTAATCTTTTGAGAAAGAAGACCTAAAGGTAGATGCCAGTGACTCATGCCCCTAGCTACTCAGTTGGCTAAAATCTAGATGATTATGGTTTGAAGCTTGCTTGGGCAGAAAAGTCCATGAGACTCCATTACCAAAATAAGCAAAAATCCAAGTTGGACATGTGGTTCAGTTGGTAGAGTTATAGCCAAGCAGGAAATTCAAGTAAGCAAGAGGCAAAGAATTTAAACCTTGGTACTAGGACCTAAAAAATATATATATTTACTTTTATTGTTGTTATTGTTGGTTGTGGGGCTTGAACTCTGAGCCTGGGTGCAGTCTCAGAGCTCTTCAGCTCAAGGCAAGTGCTCTACTACTTGAGCCACAGTGCCATTTCCAGTTTTCTGGTGGTTAATTGGAGATAAGAGTCTCACAGACTCCCTACCCAGGCTGGCTTTGAACCACAACCCTCAGAACTCCAGCCTCCTGAATAGCTAAGATTACAGGCATGAGCCACCAGCACCCAACTGATATAATTTTCTTTTTCATTAAATCTGAAAAACTTTATTTTTCTATCAGATACCTATGTCTCCATTAATCTTTTACTTCTAAACTTTTCTATATACAACCTTATTTTGGCCAACTATGGAGCAGATACCTATATCCTAACTAATACTGAAGCAAAAACATGTCTTATGTGTTCAAGGCCAACCTGGCACTTAGTAAAACTCTATTTCAAAATCAAGAATTTTTTTTTAATAGCTGGGTTTGCCACTTAAGAGGCAGCTTTTGCCAGGTCTTTGGCACCTACATAATGCCCACTAAATTCTCCATTGTTTCTACACATATTATGTCCATTGATACCAGCAAGATATCCTCTCCCTCTTTCTAAGTCAACAGCACACTTCAAACATTTGAAATGTGGGTTTGAGTTCCATAGCAGAATTTTTTTTTAAGTTCTTTTCAGTTGAGTCCCCTTTTGAAATTATGTTATATAATTTTTCATGAAAGTAAAATTTCCTACACACTGAGACCCAACTAGCTTATATCTAAAACAAACTTTAGAATCCCAAAGACAACCTCAAGACAAGGAATCTGTTAGAATTCAAGCCATAAATGTGTATCCTAAAGCATTATGATTACTCACACAGAACTAGTTTTACTTATGTGGATCAAGCTATTGTTTAACAATTCCAGTTAAATGAAAAGTTATTCTAATTAATTTACTCCTAGCAAAGCACAATGGTACCCAAAACTTCCAAAGAACTGAAAGAGCCAAAATGTTCAACAGATTACTCAGGTCACAGATCTAGGAGAAAAATAAATGACTTGCTAAAGAATAACTAACTACTGGAATTTGTGGCAAATCTCAACTATACAAGGTTAGCTATAAATCCATTCTTGTTTCCTTCAGAAATATGGTGAAGTTACGTTGTTGATTAGACCAAAGATTTAGTCATTTTTCTATTGTGAGTGAAGATGCTGCCTAGAAACTGATGGTTCTTAACTATTGACTATAAATCACAGATTGTCCAAGCTGGACAATTCCACAGTGACCATTTAAAATTCAGCTTCTATATCCTTAGTTGAAAAGTAAGGGTCAGTTAGGTTAATTGCTTTGTTCAAACCAAATGTCTCCTTCCTGAATCCCAGTTTAGAGAGATTTCCTCATCTTCAGTTATTCTTCATCTCTTGGTGGTAGGCATCACAGAATTTGATGATGAAGCTAAGGACACATTCACTAGGAAAAATTATATTTCCAGAGTTTTCATTCACGAATGTGAATTTGCCTTTCTATAATGTTGTGATTATAAATGATATTGTTACCATGATTTTGTGCTGCAATTACTAAGACACATCAAGACAATTTTGTCTATGTGTTCTCATTGCTTGTGATCATATATGCTATCATATAAATACATGCACTTTGTTGGTTTTGCAAAGAAGCACATTAGATTATCCAAAATTAAGGCAAAAACAACAGGAATAATAGCAATAGATAATATAATTTAGTATTTATTTTATGACTCTTTCATTACCTCCAAAGTCTAGAGCGTCTAAGTGTACATATTTGTGACCTATCCAGAATGTTTTTGTGTTATCACCTGACTAGAATTCAGCTATAATGATGTTGAATAACAAACAAATTTGGGTAGATTCTAGCCTTATTGTCTGCATTTACTCATATATGAAAAAAATCACAAAAATTAGCTTCTTTCAGGTATCTTTGGGAGGTGTTCAGAAATATACTGGCTTAGGATCAGACATCTGTGAATCTCTCTTACCCTGCCCTCTTCATTTTCAACTCATGATTTCTTTACAATGGCCTCTGCCACTGAGGTTGCTTGGAAAAGCCTTGCCTCTGTTGCGGCACATGTCAGCATTATGCCCTCTCCAGTTCTCAACTCCACCCAGACCTGAGCTCCTTCCACCATATAGTTGGCCACTTTCATTCTCATCCCAGACCTACCTGCAAATGGATCCACCTCTGAAAACTTCCCCCAATAAGTTGGTGCTCAGCTAAAAATATTATCTGTCCTAATACTTTTGTAAAAGTTGACCTTGGAAATTGCATTTAATTATAGAACATATGTATTGATTTGTGCTTGATTTCTTTGTACTCTTTCTTCTTAACAGATGCAGAAGGTGAAGTATTCTGTAATAATCATAACCAAAGGTAAGAAAGTTTCTAAGCTGGGTGCCGGTGGCTCACACCTGTAATTCTAGCTACGTTGGAGGCTGAGATCTGAGGATCGTAGTTCAAAGCCAGCCCAGGCAGGAAGGTCCATGAGACTTTTATCTCCAATAAAACCACTCCAATAAAACCAGAAGTGGCTCTGTGGCTCAAGAGTTAGAGTGCTCACCTTGAGCTGAAGAGCACAGGGACAGTGCCCAAGCCCAGAGTTCAAGACCCACAACTGACAAAAAAAAAAAGAAAGAAAGAGTTTCTATTCTAAAATTTAAGTCAGACTGGTCACACATCAAATGTCAGGAGCATTACTTAATGACCTGTAGAAAAATAAAATATCAATTTTTCTGATAATTACTGTAATTGCCAATTAATAATATACATATCTGAGAGTTTATCTTTTAATTTAGCAACTTAAATTCTAAAAGAAAAAAAATCTACTGATCTCCTGACTTTTCTTAATTTTTAACTTCATTTTCAAATATGAGTTATCTGTTTTTAAAATCAATTTGTTTATTTATTACATTACTTCTTATTCTGATTTTACCTAGAATAAGTTTGGTTAAAAAGTGTCATCCAACTTCTTTTATTATCTGTCAAACTCTTATCTTCCTAATAGATAAAGTAACATTCTGTTTCATACATCTTGAGTACAATCTGTGGGCTGATCTTGGTAGGTCTCAGAATAGATGCTCATTTGCTGGTGCTTTTCACTTTCTCAGAAAAGTCCCTAAACATAAAGATTATCTACTAACATTTATCACTGAATTCTAAATTATGTGAATTCCACTGATTGCTAAACTCTACAGAAATAGCATGGGTTCTTTGACACCTTTCTTCCAATAAAGAAAAATGTAAGTGCTAGAGAAGATGGCAGAAAAAATAACAGGGAGCTAAGCTCTCTCCAAAGAAGCAGAGTTTTAGGGTCCCACTAGGCTTTCCATGTCTAGAGAGTCATACCAAGTAAACTATAATTATACAGAGATTTATACTAAAGAGGAAAATTATAAATTGCCTGCATAAGAAGACAGAATGAAATGTTTGCCAGCAGCAGCAGTAGCAGTGCCAGCAGCAATAGTGTCAGCAGCAGTGGAGGCAGCTGAGCACGCAGGCTTTCCAAGTATCTTCAGAGCAAATTTAAAGACCAGGTACAGCAGCCCACAGCCCAGCAAGCCACACTTGGATGCAGAGACAATTCACATCATGGATGGTCCAAAATATCAATGCAAAGTGTGACACCCTCTTTCCCTCCCAGAGAATAGCATCTGGAAGGGAATCCCTCCTCCTACCCAAGAATGCCAATTCTGAAAGTGGAAAAGAGCTTGCCAGAGACCTAGTTTGAAACACTTGCCAGAGAAGCAGCATCATTTTTGAAAAGGGCAAAGGAGCCTGATATCCTTGTAGTAGTCCTTTCTGGCAGAAAACAAAAGGTCCACCCAGGGGGAGGCAACCTCACCCATGGGAGGCAGCCTCACCCCTCAGCAGTGAGTAAGTATTCTGGTATTGTAGCTCAGCTCATGGCCCGCCAATCACCTTGGAATTACAAACCAAAAGTCTCTAAAATTTCACTTAAAAAAAAAACTAAACTAAACAAGTCATAAAAGCTGGGGGCAATTTCAGTCTGGGCTAAGAGGAGAGTCTCAAGAGCTAGACTCCAGGGGAAGGATACTGATTCCAGAGACACCACAGTTACTTCTCACACTAAGCTTAGTGCAGAGATTCTAGGTGGCAGATAACAACCACCTCCCTCCTGTTCTAACACACAAAGCACTCCCTCCCACTATAGCCTAAGTTAGGCTTGGAAGAGGCCTAAAAGACTACAAGTTTATAAGACAGAACTTTATTCTAGCCATTCAAACAAACTGATTTGAGAATTCTTCTGTTCATTTTGAGTTATAAAAAGGGTTCAGATAGGCCTGAGTGGGGGAATCTAGGAACAGACACATCCACATATCAAGAAAGCATCTGAATCCAACTATGCTCCAACCCCCTACACATAAACAGTACAGATCCCAATGTACAAATACCACAGACACCTGCCTCCTACCTATGAAGCAGGGAAATAAAAGACTCCACTAAGGAAGGGATAGAGAAAATACTAGGGCTGCTGGGTGCTGGTGGTTCACTCCTGTAATCCTAGGTACTCAGGAAGCTGAGACTTGAGAATCTCAGTTCAAAGCCAGCCAAGGCAGGAAGGTCCCTGAGACTCTTATCTCCAATAAACCATTAGAAAACCGGAAGTGGAGCTGTGGCTCAAGTGGTAGAGCTCGCCTAGAGCTGAAGAGTGCAGGGACAGTGCCCAAGTACAGAGTTCAAGCCCCACGACCAATAAGAAAGAAAGAAAGAAAGAAAGGGAGGAAGGGAGAGAGGAGGGAGAGAGAGAAAGAGAGAGAGAGAGAAAGAGAGAAAGGAAGGAAGGAAGAAAGAAAGAAAGAAAAAGAAAGAAAAGAAAATTCTAGGGCTCCCTGGCATAGGTCAAACTTCCTAATATCCAGAATAACAAGCAATCAAAGAAAGAGTAGATAAATGGGATTGCATCAAACTAAAGAGTTTCTGCATAGGAAAGGACATAGCTAAAGAGATAAATAGAAATCCCAAAAAATAGAAGATCTTACTAACTATGCATCAGACAAGGTCCTCATATCTAAAATATACAGAGCTCAAAAAAATTAAAACTCCCAAAAACAAATCCTCAGAGAAACAATAGTTAAATTAATAAATAGGATAAAGACTTAAAAGAGAAATGTCTCTGAAGAGGAAATAAGAATGGCCAACAGACACATAAAGATATGCTCAGCATCTCAGGCCGTAAAACAAATGCCAATCAAAGCAACACTGAAATCCACCTCACCCCAGTTAGCATGGCCATTATCAAGAAATCTAGCAATAACAGATGCTGGCAGGGATTTGGCCTAAAGGGAATGTTACTACACAATTGGTGGGAATTTAAACTTGTTCAACCACTGTGGAAAGCAGTATGGAGTAAACATAGAGCTCCTCTATGAACCAGCAATCTCAATCCTGGGCCTTCGCTTAAATGATCACAAACCAGGCCACACTAAATGATCATATTCATTGCAGTATTGTTTACCATAGCCAAGATAGGGAGTCAACCCAGATGCCTCTCAGTGAACAAATGCATTAAGAAAATGTGGTATATAAGCACAATGGAATTCTATGCTTCCATCAAAAAGAAGCCTCTCAGTGGACAAATGAATTAAGAAAATGTGGTATATAAACACAAGGAAATTCTATGCTTGCATCAAAAAGAATGATTGCAACATTCATAAGGAAATGGAAAGACATGGAAAAAATTATACTAAGTGAAGTAAGCCAGACCCAAAGAAACATAGGTTTCATGGTTTTCCTCATTTGTACTAATTAGAATGTGCCAATACAATTACAAGTAAACCCAATGGATAGTAAAGGACACATAATCACACCTGGACATCATTAAACCACAGTCCAAACATTCACATAGTGAGAACAAAGAGGATTATTCTTAGGAGAGGATCACAAGACCCAATAGCTATATAAATTTATGCTTCCCAAAGTGAACTCCAAGAAATGGAAGCAAGAAGTTTATTATTGTACAGTTTGTGTTTCTTTTTTCTTTGTCTATCCTTTTTCTTTAGGTTGTTCCCTTCTGTTGCTAATTTTGATACCTGTACTGTCTATTTTGTATATAAGTTTATTTGATTTGGGGAGGGAAAAAGGATGCACAGAAACTGTGGGACAAAGGGTGAACCACTGCAACAGTACTACTCACTAGACATTGTGTTGAAAATTAACTATAAAATTTGAATGGAAGGGAAGTCAGGAGAGGAAATACTGGAAGAGAATGAGAGAGATGACTGTTCAAAAGAAAATGATGTACTCATTACCTGACTTATATAACTGCAACCCCTCTGTACATCATCTTTACAATAAAAATTTTAAAATCCAAAAAAAAAAGAAAATGGATTTGCTAAAGCTGAGTTATAATCCAGGTAAAAATTCCTAAGTAGTTAAGTATATGTTGATTCTTCAGACAATAGCCTCATATCAAATCAGGGGCATTGTATTTTTAATTTTTCTTTGATAATCTTTGCTTAATGTTAGATATTTAGAGTAAGTTAACAAAATATTTTCTTACTTGCAATGCTACTCTCTTACTTTCTCTGGGAGGTACAATACATGCACATTTAAGGGCCAAGATATTGCACCATTTTATCTTTAATTTGAAAATGACTGCTTTTTCTCAAATTATACCATATCATTTTATTTGTGCCCAATATTATATTTACTTTGACATTTACATATATTAGTTGCTATACATATTCATTGTATAATAAAGAGGACATGTTCTTTTCTAAGTTTTATTCCTGGGACAATAGAACAATATACAAATCAAGAATGTTGACCCAGTGCTAGTTGCTTCTGCCTGTGATCTTTGCTACTCTGCAGGCTAAGATCTGGAGTATAGAAGTTTGAAGCCAGCCAAGGCAGAAAAATCTGTGAGGCTTCCTCTTCAAAATAACCAGCAACCAGTTAGGCTGCAGGCCTGACTCAAGGCCTTGAGTTCACCACTGTTAGCATTATCCCCACCTCTGGTGCTCAGCTCCAAGCAGACCTGAGCTCCTCCCTGCCCTAGAATTCCTGACATATAGCTGGCCACCCTCTTTCTTTGCCCCATACCTACCTGCAACCTGGATAGGGGTAGATGCCACATTTTTCCCTCTCCTGGGGTTGATATGGCCCCTCTAATAAACCTTATATTAATCTTTCTCCTGTGCCTGCCTGCCTCCGTGTGATCCCCTGGGATGGTTGTGATGGATCCTAACAACCTCCACATACTGGAAAGAAAAGTCTTACTCAAGATGCATTGTATTTATAAACTGTTTTGTTAAATGACAACTTCTTGTACAACTACTTAAATAAAATAAAATAGTGATGTTGTTTTTTAAAACAGGAACTAATAATATAAGAAGAACAGAATGTTGTCTCATGTGGGAGGACATAAGCTAACAGAAATGTCAGGATTGAATATACAATTTCTTTTAGGTCAGTGTAAGGAGGCTTTTTTGTTTGTTTATTTGTTTGTTTGTTTGGTCCTGGGGCTTGAACTCAGGGCCTGGGCAATGTCAAACTTTTTCACTCAAGGCTAGACCTCTAGTATTTTGAGCCA
This sequence comes from Dipodomys spectabilis, assembly GCF_019054845.1. NCBI lineage: Eukaryota > Metazoa > Chordata > Mammalia > Rodentia > Heteromyidae > Dipodomys > Dipodomys spectabilis. Next base: position 10,167,806 of record NW_024871113.1, on the reverse strand, counting down.
GAGCTCTACTTTAGGTCTTCTGGTGGTTAATTGGAAGGATTTCATGGACTTTTTCCTGCCTAGGCTGGCTTTGAACTGCAATGCTGAGATTTCAGCCTACTGAGTAGCGAGGGTTACAGGTATGAGACACCAGTACCTAGCTAGGAGTTTGATTTTTATTTCAAGATTAAAAGCTATGGCAGGAAGTGGCGCTGTGGCTCAAGTGGTAGAGCACTCGCCTTGAGCTGAAGAGCACAGAGACAGCACCCAAGCCCAGAGTTCAAGCTCCATGACCGAATCAAAAAATAAATAAATAAATAAATAAAAGCTATGGCAGAGTTGTTTTGTTGTTGTTGTTTTAGTTTAATTTAATTTAATTGTAAAGGTGCTGAACAGAGAGGCTATAGTTATGTAAGTAAGGTAATGAGTACATTTCTTGTCAAAAGTGTTACCTCTTCCCACTTTCCCTTCCCCCTCCACTCCCTTCCTTGCCAAGTTGTAAAGTTCAATTCCAACATAGCCTCTTGAAAGTATTTCTGTTGCCTTGGTTCACCTTTTGTCCTTTGTCTCACCATTTTGTTATTCCCCTTCCCTTCCCCAAATCAGATAAAGGAAGGCAGGGTTTTATGCAAGTGAAAAGCATGAGAGACTTAGGTCTTCAATTTGTCATTGTAAAAACTGTGCAGAATGTAGATTATCTTGGAACAAGGGTGCACATGCTGAGGCCAACCAATAACAAGCACAGTCAAGGATAAATGGTGACTGTGCTGAATATAGCCATAGTTGTAGAAACTGACAGAAGGACAAAAATACAATCAAATTTTATAATGACTTACAACTAACTACCCCGTAAACTGAGATGCTAATGAAAGCTGATTGATCAAATTCATATTCTTGGACAAGGCAACAGGAAGCAAGAACAGCTTGCATTCTGGATGTTCAAGCAGCTTCTTCTGAATATAAATAGAAAGGTATCTGGGCACTTTCCAGGCATTTTTACTACACCTAAATTTCTGCATGGAAAATGACTGTAGCAGATTTTCCACTTCATTAAGCACAATGATGGACTTTCATAGTATAAACCACTCTTGGCTTCAGAAAGGAGCATTAGCTACTGCCACCCTCTCTAACAGACAGTCCAGTACAGCTGCTTCATTTTTCATCACAAAATCCCATTCTGGATCCATCTTCTATTCCTAGCCCTCCAAGATATTGTTCCCCTCTAACTGGCCTAAGAATTCTTTGAGGAAATTCTCTGAGGAGCCATTTTTTTTTCCTTTATAGAATAACTAGGTAGTATTTAAACACTGTTACAGAATTATTTGCAGGTTGGATTTTTTTGCAATCTCAAGAACATTTAGACATGAAGGAGTGGTAAATGTGCATACTTGCACATAGATATGGAATTCAGAATTTGGAAATGCATTCATCATCAGTTCAAATCTAAAAATAAAACTCTCAATTCAAGTAGAATATAAAAGTACTCTCTTGTTATTGCTGTTGGATTCTTAAACTACTTTTTCTAATTTTATACCTAAAACCTTCCATGTCCTTAATAAATAATAATTTTCATAGATTTGTCTATGCCTGAAGTCAAATAGTTTCACATATTAAATATATATATATATATGTTTGTGTACGCACACACACGTGACACACATGCACCTGTCCCTCTCAGCTGCACAGAATCGGTATTGTAGAGATATAGATCTGTAGCTGTTTTATTCATTTATTGTTTTACCAATGACTATAGTAAACAGATTGAGTCAAACAACGTCACCTTACAGGAGTAAATCTATACCTCTCCATTACTTTAGCCTTGCTTTATGTAAGAAGTAATGTCATAAACCCGACATGTTGTGAATATGATCTATGTTAGGCACAAAATAAGTTGAGTAACTTATCTACCGACTTAGATCATTTGGATGTAGACTTTCCTAGCACTATAAATTAAAAGATAATTATCCCTCTTTGTGCAGATAACATGGTTTGATTATGAAGTAACCATAAGCAATTGAACTTTGAACTAATCATTGTCAGAATAATAGCTTTTAGCAGCACCTGCGCTAAAATAAAGCCTTATCGTCAAGTATTTTCTAAGGTTTAGGTGGGTACTATTTCACAGTCCTGCCCAGAGGTTAAATTATTTATAACTAGATCATCACTCATCCTTCAGAGACTGAAATAAGATTTTTCTTTTTTTTTCTTTTTTACTGGAGTCATATTGGCCAATTGGTATCTTTTCACCTTTCACAGTTTATTACCTGTTAAGAATCCCAGTAGTAGAGTCATATTTTCACAATTAAAAGGTAGATTTATCTCAGAAGAATTGAATGAGGGAATATACTTTTTATCTTTGTATATAAAAAAAATCACTCATTATTTTATATGCTGAGATATACTACTGATGACAACTTTCAATTCTCTGAGTCACAGTTTACCATCAAATAAGTGAAGTAAGCAGGAGCTTCACAATTCAAGAGAAAGAATATATGCAACATCTTTTAAAATAATATGTGTTAGCATTCTCTACTTACTCATTGTTATTCTGGTCAGTTAATACATGCGTTTTGATGTAGTCATTTCAGCTCTAGAATAGAATTGCAACACATTTGTAAAAATGATTATTGTGAACATAAGATAAATTAATTCTGTAGATAGCAAGCAGAATTGCTGGCTTAGAATCCAGCTCTATATATGGTAAATATCATTAGCACTTTTCTCATGGTACAAAAACTAAATAAATCTTCACTGTTTCTTTTCCTTGTCATCTTGGTGTGTATACTTTCTTATGGTCTCTTTTCCTCCTTCTGTGCCATTTATCACAAGCAACGACTTCTAGGAGCTCCACAAATGCACTGCTGAAAATCCTGACACTGAGAATAGCTTTCTTCCTTTTCTTCTTTTCCATTTCAACTCAAATATAGAAATTCTATTTGATTCCATTTATTAATATTGATAGTCTAGCCTATTGAGGTCTTTCTGTTCCACAAACTTGATTTATAGACTTCCAACAGGTTTGTGCAGCACTCTTTACCTCTAGGAGAAGGTTCTGCTTTATTTGGTAGAAGTTCTAATTCTGATACTTGGTGACATTTCCTACTGTTGATAGGTCCACCCTATCCTTTACGTAGTGGACCAGGCAAAGTGGGCTGGTTTTCCCTTTGTTTGATTCAGTCCATTTTCTATCACACCAAGACCTGCAAGGACCAAATTTCACAATACATTTTTGTTGAGGCTTTCATTGATACTATTTTTTATTTTACCTTGAGTTATTTGTTGTTGAATAGTTAGACATGAGAAAGTCTTTTGTTCTCTTATGCATCAGGAAAAAGTATATATAGCTGGTTTCTTCTTTTTTAAAATTAGAAATTGCACTACAAATATCTACATTATCTGAATTGCTTAATTTTGAAGGCTTATAAAATAAAAATTTTAAACCTAGTTGTTTCCAGTAGTTTGCAGCTTGCTCAATGTTTATTTATATTGGGTAAACATTAGTGAATCACAATTTTATTATAGAGTCATGTCATTCAGCACATTTCCTGTTTATCAAACATTTGCAGTAAATATTACTGCTCCAAATTACTGATAAGAAAATGGGCTGCACTTCCATACCATAAGAAATGTGTCTTTGTCACAGTTTAAATGAGCACAAGTAAGGCAAATTTCTTAGACAGTTATGGGAATAACTGACAGTGATTGGGTAGCATTACCCAGGATATATGCCCCAGTTTAAGGTTCATGAAACATACAACAAAATGAAAGTAACTTGCTCAGTGCCAACATCATAAAACAATCACAATGTGTAACATTCTTGCAAAGCTTAGAGTTTAAGGTAGTAATTTTTTTTGTTCGTCAGTCATGCTCTATTGCTATCTTTGGGCTTAAATTTTCCTTATCCCAGATACTTAGTCTCTAACTCTATGGTTGATTTACTGGATTTTGTGTTTTGTTAGTCTCAGGACACCTACATCCAGCATCTAGGTGAACTCAAATTAATAATCACCCCATAAACACACACACAGTTCCAACTATAGATTGCCCATGAGTACTTTTGTAATGCTTAGACTATATTTTATAGGCAGATATCTATACTTGACAAACTTAATCAAAATTTTTGCTATAATATGAGGATATATTATTCATCCATATGGAATATTATATATAGACAACATAAAGAATAGTTCTAAAGTGTTAATAGTCTAGCTGATTCTCCATAGAATATATTCAAACTTAAGGTTAGAGATGTAAGGACAAGATTGGCTTAATTAGAACAATATATTCATAGCTCCCTCTATGAAAATGTTCCTCAAAGGAAAGGTTAGAGACCATTATAAAAGATGAAATTATAACACCAATATTAACAGGTCAGGTCATGGGCTCCTTGAAGAGCAAGGAAATGCTCTCCCAATTTCTCTTTGGAAAGTCTTTGAAAACAATTCCCTATTATGTTATTTTTGGTCTTTTGCCATATGACTATCCACAGTTCTAGGATAAAATTCTTAGTAGCCCTCTTGTGAGCTACCTATTCTATATTCAAACTTTTATGTCTATTTAAGCTCATTTTGACATTTCTATTTTTGTAATTAGTGTCTATAGTGTTGCTTTTGTCACCTTTCAAAATAAAAACCATATATAAAAAAAGAAAAAAAATTCTCTTTAGAAAGCTTCTTGGCGTTTTTGGCTGAATTCCTTCATGCATGGATAACCTTCACAATATTATGTTTGTCCTACTCCTGTAGCTTATAATTAGTCCAGGTGTCAAGTCCCTTTTAAATCATGTTTGTCATGAATTGAAATTTGTATATTTAAGGAAAGGAATATTAATGACCATTCCAGGGCCAAGCTAAGCTCCCTTCTTTACCATCCATGCACCTGGAGATCATCAGTAATTTGTTCTTTGATAAAATTTTCAACAGAATAACCATTTAATTTCACTTTCCCTATGGACTCCAGCTTTGCTTGAAACCAAAATACTTCTTTCTCTTGCCTAGTCTTTGTAGCTAAGGTAGAGTACACAGATACACAGACACAGACACACACAGACACACAGACACACACACACACACACACACACACACACACACACACACACACACACAAGGCCACCAAACAATTGGCTTCCCTGTTTGGATCAACAGCAAATCTAATTCTCCTCAGTCTACTTAAAATCTAATGTCATTCAAACTTCTTAGCAAATATTTAGGTCTACTAAACAGTGAATATATAGTCATCTTATCAAAAGGCCCTCAACTGACACCATCAAATTAATAAACATACATTTATTTAAGCCTTTGTGCTACTGTTTTAGTGATGAAATTATTCTCATTTTATCCATCACTAAGTCCAGTGACTCTGCTTTTATTACAGTCACTTCTTCCTCTGAGCTGTCTTGTAAAATATTTCCCCTCACAGTACCTGGCACCCATGGTTCTTCAACATTAAACTCGTTAATTATTGTGCTATGCTGAATTCATTTCTACTTTAAATATAATAAGACTCCCTTGACTCTCTATGCATCTCCAGTTCATACTCAAGCTCTTACTTATTTTACAATTTAATTTTAATTTTATGACTTTTTTTATCAGCTTGCAACCTATATTCCTTATTTCAAGGCATTTCTTAATTCAATTTAATCTCACTTATAAATATGTCATTTCAGTGACACTGTTCTTACTAAAGTTGGCAAGCCACATATCTGGGACATTTATTGCTAGCATTCTTAGAATCCTATCAAACAATGTTAAAAGTAGAATTTATAACTTCTTTTCACCCAGTACCAGCCCAACCTGCACTCTTGAATAAACAGTTTGTCCTGTTAGAAAATTGAATGATAGACTCAGCTGTTTAGCCTTTATATCTGATCTTTAGAAAGTTATAATGGGTCTTCTTAGTGTGAGGATCCGAAGATGCACAGTGAATGTTTATAACTAAAAATAATGACAGCAAAAAGAAAATACTCACAGCTTTCCTCTTTTTAGGTAATAGATAAATTTATATTCTGCATGTGATTTGTTCAGTATACAGAGGAAAACATTTATGCTTACTTCTGAGTTCCTAGTTCCTAGTTCCAAACCTTTTAAAAGGATTCTCCATTTCAATTGGAATATAGCAAAGAACTCTAAGTTTTACTTCAAATGTACAAGTGACATCGAAAGGATAAGTAAACCTAAATATAAAATATGTATTAAATATGGATATTTAATAAAGCTCCACAGAAGAGTGGCTTATTTTAAAATACTGCACATATGTGTCACTATTGCTTATATCTCATAAAGTTAAATGAATTCTACTCTAACTTTTAAACAAATTATAAATTAAGATATTGTATGAAAATATTGTAAGAGCTGTGTTAGTTGATCCTTACGTGGTATAATCTGATAGCTATCCAAGAGATTTAGCATAATAAGCTCACCATAAACCCTCAGAAATTTCTTTATATTCTGCACTAGTCTTTTAGATGCTCCAATCCTATTTACATGGTGAAAATACACTAGGTTATGTGTGGAAAAACAAAGAAGAACATGACTATACACCTCACTTCAAGTTAATGAGGAAATTGTGAGGGCAATGACTGCCAGGATCTTGGAGAAATTAAAAAAAACTACATGTAGGAATGAATATGTGAAGGTCGAGAAAAATACATTGCTTTAAAATCCTGACAAGTTATGATTCAATATGAGAAAGTACCTCATCTGCCTTATGCATCATAGCCATTCCCATGAAATGCTAGATTAGAAATATAAACATCAGATAAATGCAGCCAATACTTGTATGGAAACAGCAGTAGTAGAAGATACAATAGTGAGTAATAGCACATTGAGCATGGAAGAAAACACAGTGAAAGGATATACAGACACACCACTCAGTAGTATATGAACAAAGAAGTCTCTGGACTTAGTGCCAATCACATGGATGACACTCTGAGAGCATCTGAAGATAACTGGAAAACAGTTGAGTAAATATGGAGTCACAGCCACCCAAAAGGAAAGAAAAACTAACCAAATAATACTCAATGTTGTTTGTATATTTTATTTGTGACTGTAACCTGATGAAACATACAACTGATTTGAGGTACCCTCTCCCATCTAGAAATAGGGCATCCAAGTTACTGTTCACCTGCAGAAAGTCCTTCCTGATGTCTAGCCACACTCCTTCTTGCTGTAAGGAACTTACCCTCTCCCCTGAACCCTCCTCCCTTGGGAGACTAGCTCCCTAATTAATGTTATCCATCATTATCTATCATTTCCCCTTTGGACTGTCAACACTTACTGAAAGGTAAGGCAAGCATTAAAAACAGTCCTCTCTATAGAGAGAAACTCCAGGTTAATTATTAAAGAAACTTCTCAGAAGTAGGAACTCAGAGAAAATTACGAAGTTAGACAGGTTAAGTGTGGTAAATAACAGTGAAACAGAAAGAGCCAGGAAACCTGGAGGGTAGTTTGATTTTGGAGACGATAAGTGAGAAGCTTGTAATGTACTGTGATAAAGGTCAGTTAAACCTTTATCAGGAATGAAACAAAGGGGAAGCCTGGAAATGTGACTTTTGCTTCCATGACTTGAAATTGTTTATTGAAATTTTTATTTGTAATCACTAACTGCTAGCTTTGCTTCTGTAATCCTGCTTGCTATCACATACCCTGCCACCTGTGAGTGACCTACCTGCCCCTTTAAAACCCTGCCACAAGAGAGCTTCCTTGCTGGTCTTCATTGTCTTAGTATAGTGTTAGGTCAGACACAGTGGCTAATAAAGGTTCCTGGCCCTATTGACTGATTACTCTTTTCACAGGCCTAGCAAATTTGTGATACTTCAGATTATGTACCTGATCACTATATATATACAATTGTATGTTTTATCTAGTCTATAAGCTATATGTAGAAACAAAGGAAAAGTACTACAAGTGAATATGATAAAAGAATAACAACAGTTAATCCTGAATGACAAAATTCTGAAGATTAAGGAAGACACTTATAGTTTGTGTAGCATTATGCATAATAATGTTTCATAGAATTATTGTATCTGGCAAAGAATTATCTTGCCTTTTTACATCTATATACAATAAGCTTCTCAAGAGGAGATTTTAAAATATTTTGTATAGTCACATTACTAATCAGTTTGCCTTACACAGTTGTTAAACAATAAATATTTAAGTTGATATATTTATTTTTCAAATATGTTGATAAAAACAAATCAGGACTTTGAATGTTGGATATGGTGATAGACACCTATAATCCCAGCTTCTAGTGAGACCAAGCAAGATAGGAAAATCATTGTCTGTGGCTAGCATCAGAGAAACACATAAGATCTTATCTATAAAATTAAGTTAATAACTAGGAAGAGGCTCAATTAGTACAGCAGAAACTAAAGGCCCTGAGTTTGATCCTAACACTGTAAAATCAAGCAAATAAATAAATATCCATTAAAATAATACTATTTGCTTTTTTAATCAACAATTTTTGTGCTTTCTAATTGTGCTTAATATTGATATATTTTGTTATATTAGTGGAATTATTCATCTTTTTTATAACCTGCCCCATATATGTGTGTGTGATAGTTTAAACCAGCAAAATGTATCATTTGTCCCTTTCCACATTGTGCATGTGTGAATTACAGCTTTTGACATTAAGTGAATCTTAATCAGGATAAACACAAAGCTCAAACTGCTTTTGCTACTATTACACTTGAAATAAATGAATTTACATAAGTGGACTAATATTACCTAAATGAGAGTGCTGGTCACATTAACTCTGTTATATAATACTTAGTGTTCTAAATTTAAAACAGTTGTAAAAGAATAGTTTGTTTCAAAATCAACATCAAGCTTAAATTATTTATATTACCTGAATTGCAAAAATAATGTACTTGGATTCCTTTGCTATTTTTATTTTTACTGATTAGTTCATTGCTAAAGCTAAAGAAAAACCTCTAATTACCTAATCACTATTAAAAGAATTCATTGTTTTCCTTTACACCATCAACACATACTTTTGAGACGTGCTTTCCTCTCTCCCTTTCTTTCTTCACCTGCTTCTTATCCCTCCTCTCCCTGTTATTTAGCATTAAGCATTTGAACTGCCTCCTAAACTTTCTGTTTTTTTTTTTTATTAATTTTTCCATCCAATTCACCATGATCAAGAGTGATCCTTACCACTGCCTCGGTAAGGGTGTAAATCATAACCCTGCTTGGGTTTTTTTCTCTTCTCTATGACCCATTAACATGCCGTAATACATGAAATCTCACAATTTCCAGTGCTTTCTCCTGTGTTTCATCTCTCACAAGTAAGGAGTCCACATTCATCCTCGCAGTAGCACAATCCTCATTAACATCGTTCAGCTACTAGGCATGGAGAGACCAGTCAGAGCAATGCTGAAATCTCAAAGTTTACTTTAACCTTTTAATTTTAAAGAATTTAAAAACTTTCCTTCACTGGGAATTACATCCTCTCTCTATGCTTAAGTTCTTGGTTCCAAATGATTCTTGTTCTATTCAACCTATTATTTCTAATATTTTTGAAACAACATTGTTTTCAAAGTATAGTTTCATCTTCAATTGCTTTTCAACATTATTTTTCCGGTTGTGGGGCTTGAACTCAGAGCCTGAGTGCTATCCCTGAGCCTTTCTGTGCTCAAGGCTAGTGCTCTACCAGCAGAGCCACAGGCATCACTTCTGGTTTTTGAGTGGTCAATTGGAGATAAGAATCTCATAGGGACTTTCTGCCAGGGCTGGCTTCAAATCGATCCTCAGATCTCAGTAGCTAGGATTACAGGTGTAAGCCACCGATGCCCAGCTTTCCAAATTTTTATGAATATGTGTAATATTTATCTATTTAAGTGCACAAATAATTGTATATTTGAACTATAATGTGATAAGCATATATATCATGGAAATAATCAAGTTCACCATCACTTTACCAATTTAATATCTTTGTGTGTTTAGAATGTGAAAAATTCATAATAGTAAATGTGAAAGATACATTAACTATAGTCACCAAGCAGTACAATAGATGTAAAATGCATATTTTCTCCACGTTGTTAAAACTTGCTTCATTTGTCTTTCCTTTGTCCATCCTTCACTTGTCTCCCTCAAGCCTCTGCTAACCACTTAAACTCTGGTTCTATGAGATCAACCTTTCTAAAAACTTCCTGTATAAACTGAGGCAAAGGTCTAAGTTCATTTTATTGCAACCAGATATTTAGTTTTCCAAAGTCCATTCTTTGAATAGACTAGTCCTTTAACATTGCATGGTTCATTATCAAAATTAATCATCATCAAAAATTAATCAATTTGACAGGAACTCGTGGCTCATGCCTGTAATTCTAGTTAGTCGGGAGACTGAGACCTAAAGGTTGTGGTTCAAAGCCAGGAAGGACAGGAAAGTTCATGAGACTCTTACCACCAATAAAAACTACTAAAAATGCTGGAAGTAGAGCTGTGGCTGAAATGTTAGAATTAACATTGAGCAAAAGAAGCTCAAGGGCAGTACTGCACCCTGAGTTCAAGCCCCAGGACCATCACAAAAATAAAGCCCACAAAAAAACAACTAATTTATAGTAGATGTATGCATAAATTTCTTGGCTTCTATTTTTTTCACTGTTCACATGTCTATTTTTATATATTTCAAACTTAGGAAATGGGATGCATCAGTTTTATTATTTTTATTTTAGATTATTTTAGAATATGTTTTGAGGGTCATATCATTAAACCTTCAATATTATTTTTAGTTTTTTGAGAATGTCATTGCTATTGTGACAGGCATTTCATTCAATGTGTAGCTCACTTCAGAAAATATGTGACACTAATAATTTTTCTCCTAATTCATGAACACAGGATATTTATTTTTTGAGTTTTCTTCAATTTCTTTTTTAATTTTTATAAATTTTAGTTTTTTATAATTTATAGTTATATTTTATAATGTTATGTAAAATGTAATTTTATATTTTATTTTTTTATTGTCAAGGTGATGTACAGAGGGGTTTCAGTTATATAAGTAAGGAAATGAGTACATTTCTTGTCACCCTTGCTACCCCTTCCCTTAATTTTCTCTTATTTCCCTCCCCCCCACCCTCCCCACCAAGTTGTACAGATGGTTTCCAACATATCGTCTTGTGTATATCGCTGTTGCATTGGTTCCTCCCTTGTCCTTTGTCTCACCATTCTGTTTTTCCTCTTAACTTCCCTAATTTAAATAAACATATATAAAATACCAGAGTACCAAAATCAATTACAGTAACAACAAAGTATATACCATGGGGAAGAACATAAAAATGAAACAAAAAAAATCACATAGTACATTTAAAAACAAATATTCTTGATCAAATTTACTGAATATTTTTATGGGATTGCTTTCTTAATTTCCATTTATTATTATTATTACTGTTGTTGTTTTGGTCAGTCATGGTGCTTGAACTCGGGGCCTGGATGCTGTCCCTGAATTCTTTTTCTCAAGGCTAGTACTCTAACACTTTGAGCCACAGCTCAACTTCCAGTTTCATGATGGTTAATTGGAGATAAGTGGTTCATGGAGTTTTCTGTCTGCGTTGGCTTTGAATGGCGATGTTCAGATCTCAGCTTGCTAAGTAGCTAGGATTACCTCTGTGAGCCACCAGAGACCAGTTTAATTTCCTTTTCTTAATTTGTTTTTTAATTAGCATTTTTATAGCACAAGGAAGTATCATTATGACAATTACATAGTGTGACCTTTGAGTAAGTTCACCCAGTCTAATATATTAACAGTCTTTTCTTTTCTCCACTCTTTTACAGCTTGTTGGGTTTCATTATAGAAAATATAGAGTGATATTCTTCATCTCACCTTTTCCTCTCCTTTCTTTTGCTTCTTTCTACTTTTGAGCAGATCTAGAAAGTCCCTTTTTCATTCTTGTCCTATTATTATTATTACCATCATCATTATTATCACTATTATTATTATCACTATTACTTTCATTTTAAATAGTTTGCTGTATATGCTTTATGCTTCAGTGATTTTTACTTTTTTACTTCTAATGTTTTGGGGTAGACTCTTTAGGAAATGGAAACAATTTTCCTTCTTTTTCTATATAGATTCTTTTATAGTTAGTTTTCTTGCCTAATTACTGTAACTATGTTTTCTGGTTTTCTAGTATAAGTGGTGGGGTGTGCACCCTTGTCATATTCCTGATACAAGAAGAAAAGCTTTATTTGCATGAACTTATCCATTCACAGATCCTTCTGTTTAAAAGGCTATTTTTCTGGGCTGGGAAGGTGGCTCAGTGGTGGAGTGCTTGCCTTGCATGCATGAGGTTCTGGGTTTTATTCCTTAGCACCACATAAGCAGAAAAAGCTGCAAGTGGTGCTGTGGCTCAAGCGTTCGATTGCTAGCCTTGAGCTGAAAAGCTGAGGGACAGCACCCAGGACTGAGTTCAGGCCCCATGATCAAGAAAAAAAGAGAGAGAGAGAAGAAGTCTATCTTTCTGTATGAATTTTAAAATTTATTATTATTTTATTATTTCATTTGCTTGATTATTTATTTTTGGCGAAGGAAGTGTATTTGGAAATAAGGTTACAAGTTACTCTCCAAAAGGTGTTAATTTAGCCTGGACTAGGATAAAGACCTTGTAAACCTCCTGATGGTTTTGGTACTTGCAGTTCTGATGGTTGTGATACATGTGAACTCCTTCAACATTTGATTTATTTTATCTTACTCTATTATTATTATTTATTGTTGTTGTTGTTACTGACAGTACCAGTTCTTGAACAGTATTACTGGGCTCAAACTCACTAAGCTAGCTTGTTCACAGCTAGTACTCTACACTTGAACTATGCTTTCTCTCTCTCTCTCTCTCTCTCTCTCTCTCTCTCTCTCTCTCTCTCTCTCTCTCTCTCTCTCTCTCTCTCTCTCTCTCTCTCCAGAATGTTATTTGCTACGCTTAGATATGGAGAAAATGTCTCGGCCTCCTAAGTACTAGAGGTACAGGCATGAGCTACTGGCACTTCACTCTTTTTTATTTTTTTAAATGACCTATAGATAGACCTTGCCTTAATCTCGAAACTGAGACTTGAATCTAAAACACACACACATATAAACACATACATACACACAGCTTCCTCTTTGAAAATAATAACACAAACATTGAGGGAAGAATTCTAACTATTCAGAGCAAGTTTAGTAAGGGAATTCTAGTTTAAGATGTTTTGATTAAAGTAAGTAATTGATTTTCCCATAACACTAATCTGACTTACGTTTATTTTTTCAATTAGCTATGAAACAGAAATATATTCATCTCCTTATTATATGAATGTGTACATAAACCTCTGTTTGCACACAAATATACATACATGTGTATCTGTATTTAGTATATTGCATATGTGTATGTACTTACAGAGACACTAATGTTTCTTTGAGAAAAATCCTACTAAATTGAACTTTTGGGTAAAAGGGGGCAGTAACTTTCATATAATAATTAAAAATGTGTATACTTTTCCTTAGAGACACCATAAAACATAGAGAACAAACCAGTAATAAAAATTCAGTGTTGAGGCAAGTACTGTTTCCAAACTGTTTAACGTTATTTTAGATTCTTGTAATTACACAATATTTTCACATTCTATATTTCAATCCTGTTTCTCTTTCAGAATAACGAAATTTTATATTGATTGAAAGTAAGTTACCCTTATAACTATATTCTTACTTTTTATAGAATTACATAGATACATATCTTTGTAATTCTATAAATTTACAAATTTTGGGGGGAGAAAGTGGCAGAAAAATGAGGGAGATGGTAACAATGTTTGACAAAACATGTACTCACTACCTTATATATGTAACTGTAATCCCTCTGCACAACCCCTTGACAATAAAATTATATTTTAAAAAAATTAGAAGTTTCACAATCCTTTATAAAATGATGAAATTAAGCCAACCACTGGTGGTTCACACCTGTAATTCTGGTTACTAAGGATTACATAAGATTATTATTCAAAGGCAGCCTTGGCTGAAATGTCCATGAAACTTCATCTTCAAAATAATCAGCAAAATGCAAATCTGGAATCATGGCTCAAGTAGTAAAGCACCAGCCATGCAAGTGCAAGGTGCTGAATTCACAAGCTGGTACCAGAAACAATAAGAAATGAAAAGAAAGATAACTTTAAGTACTAAATACCATTTTTAATACAATTGCATACGCTTCTTTTTTCTTTTTTTGCCAGTCGTGGGGCTTGAACTCTGTCCCTGAGCCTCTCTGTGCTCAAGGCTAGTGATGTATCATTTGAGTTACAGCACCACTTTCAGCTTTTTCTGAGTAGTTTATTGGAGATAAGAGTGTCATGGACTTTTCTGACTTTGAACCACACTTCTCAGATCCTGAGTAGCTAGGATTCCAGGCATGAGTCACCAGAACCTGGCTTGCATATATTTTCAAACACTTGCAGAAATATGCACTCACCAATTGATAATTTCATTTTTTAAACAAATCTATGCTTACTAGAAAAAGAATATATATTACATAGCATAAAAATTAGAATTTTATCTTGACATATCTGTAATATTGTATCAGTAAATCAGCAGTGAAAGATTGGACTATGAATGATGGGTTCTTTAAATATTAATAATTCTAGTATTATTTTTGTGATTCTCTATTTAAATGAATTAAATGTAAACAGTTATATATATTATTCATAGGGTTTTCACCTATCCCTTGATAGGTAAGGGAACATTATGTTGTTTTATTTTTAAACATGCTATACAGAGAAGTCTCTAGAAAATTCATAAGTTTATAGTACCTAAATGTAGCACAGTGCCTGGTTCACAGTCCATGGAGAAGCACAGGTGGTTTCTATACAGTTCACTGAACTGTATATCTCATACTATATGAACCAGAACTGTTCACCTAAACAACTTTTAGAAAGTTGTTATTTATCAATATGGATGATATAAAATTAGAACTGAAATAAAATCTCTGCAATGTGTAGCAGCTTTTGTAGTAAATAAAAATACCAAATACTACTAGAGTTTTCAATGGTTCCCTTACTGATGCTAATTCATCACTCACAGGGTGGGAGGGGTTGGAGGAGGGCCTGGTGGAGCACAAAAGATAGCTACATAAAAATCAGTTGTGTTTGTTAAAGAAACTGTGAACTTGAAAATAAGATTTCATTTTCAAGATCACCCCTGGTTTCGTATGTAGAAAATGCTTCTTAATAAAGCTTTATCATGATCATTACATTGATTAAATACTATAATCCTCTTACTTTTACAGATCTCAGTAAGTCCCTTGGGCTTCTCTCAGGATCTAATGAGGCTGATACAGTATTTGGGATGGTTACTACTTATACCCTGAAGAGGATTTCAGTTCCAAGCCATTTATGTTTATATGCTGAAACTAAATTATTAATGTGTACTTCTACACATTTTTAGGTTTAACTTTTCATTACAAATTTCAAGTTCTCAGGATGTTCTTATTTAATTCAATATGTAATTGGGAACAATATGGGTAGGAAGATTTTCCAATTTGAAATTGACTAGCCATTGACCTCACGAATACATGGTTCAGATTGATGCAGAGTTTTCTCCACTTTTTTTTTTTTGTAATATCTTAATCTTGTGTTGTGTGTGTGTGTGTGTGTGTGCTTTCATGCACGCACACATGTCAATAGAGAACTTTGAGCCTGGACACTGTTCCGTAGCTTATTTGCTCAAAACTGATATCCTACCTATCTGGTTAATTGGAGATAAATGCCTTATGGACTTTCCTGAATTGGCTTGAAACTGGGATTCTTAGATTTCAGTCTCTTGAGTAGTTAAGTTACAGATGTGAGCTGTGGGCACCTACCTGAAGACATTTTATATAGTTGTTTGCATCTTATTTATATTTCATAGAAAAACAAACAAACACCTTCATTCCATGCATATCATTTAGCTACAAATGTGGTAACCATTCTCCAGTGTTTGACCCTAACCAGAATACAGTGATCCCTCACTGCTCATGGGAGTTACATTCCAGGGACCCACATAATAGGTGAAAATCCATGAAGTAGCAATGCTCGATAATTGGCCCTCCCTATACCGCGGTTCATTTATTTCTACTTCATAGGGTTTTATCTATCCCTTGATAGGTAAGGGAACATTATGTTGTTTTATTTTTAAACATGCTATACAGAGAAGTCGCAGTAAGTGAACAGTGATCTGGTGAGGGACTACTGTCATCACAATAAACTATTTATTTTTATAAAATTTCAGAAACTATATGCTTACCATAACTAAAACCTTTATTTACTAAACCTTTTTTTTATTTAAACCTTTATTTACTCTTCTAATTCTTATCCGGCTCATAAAGGATGGCCAAATATTTATTTTTTTCCAAATGTTTATTTTAATTATACTTAATATATTTTATTATCAATAAGTTCAGTTTACTAAGCATTAATAAGTTTAATAAGTTCAGTTTACAAAGCATTTTCTGAGCAATAATACAACCTTCAAAGTAGGAAGTCATTAACTTTTAACAAGCTTTATGTTGCAGAACTGTTTTAGGTTCATATCAAAGTTGAGTGAAAAGTTCAGAAAAATTCCCCCTGTACTCCCTTCCCTCCAGATAAAGGGATTCTCTCACTATTCACTTCCCACACCTGAATGTGTTTTTTTCAGTCAACCAGCTCTCACTCACATACACACACACAACATTTAACACAGTGTGTAACTTACACTAGGATTTACATTGATGTCCTCCATCCTATAGATTGGCCATTATGGACCATACTATAAGTCATTGCTCAGAACTTGCTGGCTCTGCCTACTACGCATTTCTTCCTACTGTCAGCCTGAAAACAACTGATATTTTGCTGTCTCTTTATATTTGCTTTTGTGGACAATGTTATTATATATTTGGAATCACACATTAATAACCTTTCAGACTATAACACTTTTATGATTGTGATTTTATACACTTGCCTAGGGACAACACCTTGGTAACTTCGAAAGTTTGGCAATTGTGAATAGTACTGTCAATCTCTATGCAATATTTTCTGTAGACATAAATTTTTACCTATTTCTGATAAATTTCAAAGAACTACATGTTATAATGATGATGAGTATATTCATTTTGTATTAAACTACCCAAACTTTCATTATCACTGAATTAGTTTGACTTTGTACCAAATATAAATGAGAGTTTCTGTTGCTCATCAAAGCAATCAATTGTATCAATGTTCTGGAATTTGCTTTAAATTGTGCTACTTAAATTAATTTCTTAATGTTTCCTGGTACTAAAAATCTTCTTGTATAGTTATTCCTACTCCCTTCTTTGCTGTGGGGACTTTTCTGGTCTTCATATTGCTTTCAAACGTTGTGTGCTTAAATATTTCTGAATATTAGGAATTTTAAAAAAATTCAATTAGCAAAAGACCAATCAAAAGATTTTGCAAATAATTTCAAATAAATTCAGTGTTTTTGTTTCATTAATTTCTTGAGCTTTCATTTAAAAACATTTAAAGGAATTATTCTTTCTAAAATGTTGCTCTTAAAATCTAAATAATTCAGTGAAAAGTTAAGAATAAAGATATTCATTCATTTATGACTTCAAAACTAAGCTAACCAAATTGATAATTGTAGTAGTCACAGTAGTTTAATCTAGTTACTTTTTAATTTGTCAATTTACATAAAAATGTCCTGTGTTAATTCTTTCATTTCCTAAAATATATCCATATGAGCACTTTGAGTCCCTTCATTTTGCTTGTGAATATTCTAATTACACTTTTTGTTTTGAGAAATTTTATTTTTATTTTATTTATTTATTTATTTATTTTTTGTTCAGTTGTGGGGTTTGAACTCTGGGCTTGAGAAATTTTATATTTATATATATTCTAAATTCAAATCCCCAGTAGTTATATCTTCAGACAGAGGTGAGGTTTAGTGAAGCTCCCCCTTAAATATAGGAACTCTTCACTTACGGTTCTTGACTTCAATCGCACAATAAGAATTTCTGGACAAGTCACAATGGTAAGAAAACGGCAGAGCTTTATTAAGTAAACAAGCAAAGAAACAGACAAAAAAATCAGACAAACAGAAGGGCAGGGGCACACTCTAGCAGAGTGTGGGTGCTCTCATAGGGACACAAAACACAGACACAGACACTGACACACACAAGGAGATACCCAGAGAGACACACAGCTCCTTGGGCTGTTGAATATTTATAGGGTAAAGGCAGGGGGTCTGGCTTTAAGTTATGCAAAGCTAGGTGCTTTGTCTTTGCTTTAACTACACCTGGTATTATTCTCTGAATTTCTAGGTACTAATGCATCCTGCCAAAAAACAGATCCTTATCCTTGAAACAAGGAGACATCCTGCTATCTGCATTTTGGGAACATCCTGCCAGGCAGTTGTGAATCCTTGGGTGAGAACTGTATCCCTCAGGAAAGAATGCATTCAGTTGTTGTTCTTTGAAGCAAAAGTAGCATTTCTAAGTTTTTAGAAGCCATTTTCTGAGTTGCCTATACCAGGCCTCAGTTTCCATAAGTTATCCTGCTTCAGTTACTTCTCACAAAACTAGAATCTTACATAATACAGAATAATTGTAATTAGTCAGCATACAATATGATTAGATTTATGTAAAATTCTTAAAAATGATTTGTAGCATTAGAAATCAGATAACCAGTATCTAAGGGTTACTTTGATAATTTATTCCATTCCTTTTCCTTAAAAAATGAAACCTTTACCTATGTAATTTATTATAGATCACTTATTTATATTTTAGTATATTAAAATCATATCAACAATTACTAATGCAAATCATTATCAACAATAATAAAGTATAAGTCAGTGGAAACAAATTATTAAGTCCATTGTAAAAATGTGTGTGTTTAAGTGTCAGTTCTCGTATTCAGTGTGTGACAGTTACTATTAGGTTAAGCTCTTATGTCCCACATTTCTCATTGGCAAAGACAGAAAATTTTACAATCTCAGAGGCTACTTTTGAAGGTTAATGAAAGTAATAATTAAACATCACTTGAGTTATGCTTGAGACATAATTAATGCTCCTAACACAGCCATTTTATGAGCAGAAATATAGCTAATTGTAATGCACTGTTTAAATTCAATGCTATGCTGACACTTTAATTTTGAAGGATCTAACACATTTATCCTCAGATTTATATAAAACTCATATAAAAATATACACAACATTAAGATAGCAGAATTATTCTTAATGCAACTTAAGTTTAAAAAATTAAAATTGAGAAAGCTAATTAACACTTCAAGTTTTTAAAAATGTATGTATGTATGTATATATGTATATATGAGCTATATATTTTATTGCTCCAGTTCTGGAGCTGGAAAGCAGGACCTAGGAGCTTTCACTTGGCTTTTCCTTTAAGGCCAGCACTGTACCACATGAGCCAAACCTCCACTTCACAGCTTTTTACTGGTTAATTGGATGTAAGTGTCTCATGGCCTTTTCTGGCCCAGCTGCCTTGAAACTGCAATTCTCAAAACTCAGACTCTTGAATAACTAAGGTTACAAGCTTACAGATTACCAGCACCCAGTTTAAAATGAAGTTAAATATTTCTGACTAATTTAGCAATGAGAACAATAAAGGAACTGCTAATAAAAGGTATTTGTGCTAGGTAGTAGGTGGTGCCTGTAGTCCTAGCTACTCAGTAGGCTGAGATCTGAGGATCCAGATTCAAAGCCATCCCAGGTAGGAAAGTTGATGAGACTTGTATTTTTAACTAATTACCAAAATCTAGAAGTGGTACTGTGGCTCACGTGGTATGGTGTTAGCCTCGAGCTGAAAAATCTGCCTGGAGTTCAAGCTCAGGAACAGCGGTGGGGGGGGGGGGGGGGGGGGCGGGGAGGGCGGGGAGGCATTCAGGTATTGGTAGCTTCAAGCTTAGCTACTCAGGAGACAGAGATCTGATCCGAGGATTGAGGTTAGAAGCCAACCTGCAAGGAAATTCTATGATACTCTTAAAAGACTAAAGTGGAGCTATTGCACAAGAGTGCTAGCCTTGAGAAAAAAAAATCTGAGACAACATCCAAACCCTGAGTTCAAGACCCATGACACAACCAACACAAAAAAAGAAAAAAGAAAGTACTTTTTCTGATTTTCTTGGATGCTAGGAAGGGAATCCAAAGAATCACATTGTGGGCAAGACTTTGTTTTTATTAAATCTGTACCTTACTTTTCCCTTGCTTGTGAGCATCTTTTCCATAACTTGAATACATGTATACATGTATTCAGGTTTTCTCTTTTTCTCATTTTAATATTTTGGTTTTGTTCTTGGTTTAGAAAGTACATCCTTAAGTCATTACAGATTTTCTTAATATATTAATTCATATACAATTGTATATATCTGTTTTATTCCTTTTAAATTTAGTCAGTTGTCATGATTTAATTATTATAAATCACAAAATATTTCTACTTGTGCTTCTTAACATTAGCCTATTATGATAACTTCATTGATGAAATATTTATTTTATACTTATTTACATGAGTATCTGGCAACAATCCACTTGAAAATATACAGTACAGAAAAAATTAATGAGCATCAAATGGGTAAGTATGTAATTAGATTTAAAAAACTCTCATTTGTTCAAACTCTAAAATACACATATAACATGCATGACAAACAAAAACACAAGGGGAAACAAACAGAGTTTTAAATTTCTATCAATATACTCTTAGTTAGTGATTGGACAATTTCTTTAGGACTAAAATAAGCAACTTGTAAAAGAATCATCAAGCCCTGTGCAGGTGGCTTAGACATTTGATCACAACTACTGAGGAGACTGAGATCTAAAGATTCTGGTTCAAAGCTAGCCCAAGCAAAAATGTCAGTGAGAACCATATCTCTAGTGTTTGGAGAGTACCCAAAAAAGCCAAAAGAATGACTCAAGTAGTAGAGCACCAGCCTTGAGCAAAGAAGCTAAGGGACAGACTCCAGACCTTAAGTAAGACAAGCAAGGAGAAAATCACACATAGACATATATACAAAATAGAAAATACAAATGACATAAACCAAAGGTAAGTTTCATATTTTAAATACAATTAGACTGGGCTGAGAAGGTGGACCAAGTGGTAGAGTGCTAGCCTTGAACTGAAGATCTAAGGGACAGCAACGAGGCCCAGAGTTCAGGCCCTATGACAGACAAAATAAATAAATAATAATAATAAATAATACATACATACATACAATTGTGCTAATCACAATGTGATGGTGTTTTGGAAGTAGTTTACAAGATAAAAACCCAACTGCGTCTTGCTTATAAGATAGACATTTTAAATACAAGAATAATAAATTGTTTAAAGGAAAACATGAAAATATTTAATTTTAAAAATCCCCCTAATATTTAATACTATACCAATCTGAGATAAGGTAAAAATGTTGCTAAAGATAATTCATAATACTAATAGCCAGACCCATTTGGAATAATCTTAATGTATATTTATATGCGGTAAATATTATACCAACAAAAATGACAAAACAAATGGAGCAATGTCAGTCTTTCTGATGGAGGCATAGAATTCCATTGTGTGTGTGTGTGTGTGTGTGTGTGTGTGTGTGTGTGTGTGTGTATATATACCACATTTTCTTGATCCATTCATCTACTGAGGGGCATCTGGTTTGGTTACATATCTTGGCTATGCTAAATAATGCTGCAATAAACATAGTTGTGCTGGTAGCTTTAGTGTGGTCTTGTTTGTGATCATTTGGGTAAATGCCCCAAAGTGGAATTGCTAGGTCATAGGGGAGCTCTATGTGTAGTCTTTTGAGGAGCCTCCATACTGCTTTCCAAAGCAACCCCTCTGTACGGTATTTTCACAATAAAAAAAAAGACAAAACTAGATGAAAACTCATAAATTCTCAATCAAGAGAATGTCCAGGAGACTGTAATTTTTATGAGTTGTAGCTGGTAAAAGCTAAAATTATAAAAATATGTAAGATTATAAGATTAGCAAAAGTAAGACACATATAATACACAGTTCCAAATAATAAGTCTTTACGTTTTCAAGTGCATGCATACCTTCTTCATAATTCACTATATATATGACCACAAATAAATCTTAGATGAAAATTTTGATAAAAAAAGCCTGATATGTTCTCTGACATAGATTATGTTATAAATTGATAACAATAATTCAATTCATTAATTCTCAATTTGCTTCATATATTAAACATTGTATATTATGTAACTAATTACAAGACTTGTTCATCTTCTATTACCTATAACTCAACTGATAATAAGTTGTATTTCACCCTTTCCAGCTTTCATTTTTATTACATTGGCACTATAAATTTTTAAAAAATACTCTTTAGAAATGTATTTTATATTGAATGTATATATAGAAACAGCTATATAGACATTGATATTTATATCAGACATCTATTATCTGTCTGTATATAATCATTAAGAAAATAAATCTCTATTTCTGTCAGCAATTAGGGAGAAATTTGGTGGAATTGGGCCAGGACATAATTTTAATTAGACTGAATTTACCTGCAATCAGTACAACCTTAAATTTATTTGAAGTGTCTTCCTTTTTTTTTCTGTCAATATTTAAGCCCACATGCCAGTTATCTGCAGTTTCTAATATATTTAATTAACCTTTGTGTTCTACTTCAATAGAACTCTATAATCCAAACGCAAACATAATAAGAACACATAAAATTATGTACTATTCATTCTTTTTCATCCTATCTTTATGATATTTTCTTGAAATAAAATATGTGTATACGATCACACTGAGAAAATGTGATCTAGTGTGGACTCAACTAGATTCCAGACAACCTCAGAGCCCATGTAATTTTTAAAAATTTTATTGATACATCCTTGTCTCTTCCTTTTCTTTACACTAAAAGTGTTCATTCCTCCATGTGCTTAGTCTAAATATGGACACTTTAGGATGCATTGGAATTCCCATATGTGCATTAATGCTTTCTAGCCTGTTTTTAAAAAATTCTCTGTGTTTTTTGTTCTTAGTGTAACTTAATATAAGATGATTACAAGTATTTCAGAATTTCGCATTTCCTAAGTGGACATAATCAATAGTCTTTCAACTGACTAAAGAGTCTAGAGAATGAGATAAAACATAATAATTAATAGATTGTATGTCAGCATTTCCATGATATTGTGAAGATAATAACAAGGGCAAATTTCTAGCCTTGAACAAAAGTCCTAAAACAAGAAATCTTTAAAACTGATACTGTTTCCACATAAAAAATTACTGAAAAAAGTAGCATAACATTTCAGATAAAGAAACACTGCACTGGTAGCTTATGCCTTCAATCCTAGCCATTCAGCAGGATAAGATGTGAGGATCATAGTTCAAAGCTAGCCCAGACAAAGTCAGTGAAACTTATTTTTGTTGGTTGTGGTGCTTGAATCTGGGGTCTAGCCGCTGTGCCTAAGTTCTTTTGTTCAAAGCTAGCACTCTACCACAATGAACCCCAATGCTACTTCGGATTTCCTAGTGGTTAATTGGAAATAACAGTCTCCACTTTTCTGTCTGGGCTGGCTTTGATGATTCTCAGATCTAATTCTCCTGAGTAGCTAGAATTACTGGCATGAGCCACCAACTCCCAGCCTCAATGAAGCTCTTATCTTGAATTGACTACTAAAAAGCCAGAGTACAGTTTTGGTGTTAGTGAAATTTAGCTAGCGTTGAGTAAAAAGCTAGAATGGGAGACCCTGAATTCAAACTCTTGTGCCAGAAAAGAAAATTTAAAAAGCAGAAAGAAGACAATTAAAAGACCATTTTCAAACAATAATTTCTGTTTTAAGAGGCCATCATTTTTTTCAAAGTTTTAATATGTTTCTTTCTATTAAGCCTGAGATGGATATAAATGTACTATCATTATATAGATTGTCTAGTTTTTCATTTAACTTTCATATAAAAGATTGTGTAAAAATATACATGTATATACATATATGTAACTATGTACACATATGTATATATATATGTGTGTATATTATATATATATTCTTCATGGATAAAATACTTTTACTAGAACAAAAGAGGAAAAAATGATAATAAATCACTATATGACAGCACTTTTTTTTTTAAATTTTATTTTATTTTATTTGAGAACATACTGTACAGAGGGGTTACAATTACATGGGTAGGATAATGCATACATTTCTTACCAAGCATTGCAGCCTCCTCCTTTGTTTACTCTTCACCTCCCTTCCCAGCCTCCCCCCTCCCCCCCACCCAATCATACCCCCCTCCCCCCCCACACCGACATTGTAAAGCTGGTTTTGACATGACATTTTGTACTTCTCATTGTTGCAACAGGTCCACCTGAATCCTTAAACGGCTTGTTTGTCCCCATCTCCTCCACATGTTATACTGACATCAAATATAGTGAAAGCGGGGGTTACACTGTGGGGGAGGGATGTACAAAGAAACAAAGAAATAATCTTATAAATGTGTTAGAAACACATGCATGAAAGAAACAAAAACATTAAAATACATATTTGAGGGTTCGTTTTCCTAACATCACATTCTCTGACTTTTTCCGCTTGACTCATACCTATACTAGATATTGCAAATAAGGGAAATCATGGGTATATGACAGCACTTGAATGTAGCATAACAATATGAAAGGAAAAGATTGAAAAATGTAAGTAGGATAGTTTTGCATTAAACATAGTACCTCCCCCACCATAGTACCATCTTCTTTACCTTGGACACAGTAAAACACGTTACTATACGTCACATAAAGCATAATTCTGATCAGGTACTAATGGGTTGAGTCTTTAGGGCCATTCAAGTGTCAGGTGAGATAAACTTAAATTATATCATATGTTATCACTGCCCAAGTACAGCATCCTTGCACCCAGAACAAACCACAATGAAAGTTTGACTTTATTCTCAGGGAGCTTAGGATATTCTCAGGGAGCTCTAGGATAACATGCTACTAGCCCATAAGACTAAGGGATTCTACGTGGTAGCAATATCTGTTGTTGGGTCCAGGACATAGTAGTCCTCACAACACTTCAATGGTTGCAGTGGTCACATGCTTATGGCTCTGTGTGTGTGTGTGTGTGTGTGTGTGTGTGTGTGTGTGTGTGTGTGTGAGTGTGTGTGTGTGAGTGTGTGTGTGTGAGTGTGTGTGTGTGTCTATGTATGTGAGTTCACTGGATAGTTATTTTAAATAAGCAAACTCAGCCAGGCGCCAGTGGCTCATGCCTGTAATCTAGCTACTCAGGAGGCTGAGATCTGAGGATTGCAGTTCAAAGCCAGCCCAGGCAGCAAAGTCCGTGAGACTATTATCTCCAATAAAGCCCTAGAAAACCAGAAGTGGCTCTGTGACTCAAGTGGTAGAGCACTCACCTTGAGCTGAAGAGCACAGGGGCAGTGCCCAAGCCCAGAGTTCAAGCCCCATGAAGACCTCCCCCCCAAAAAAACCATATATATATATATATACGTATATATATGCAAACTCAATAAAGCAATTTTTTCAAATATTGCTTAAGACATTAACTTACAATTGAAAGTCTTTTTAGAAAGGTCAAAGAAAAACTGTCAACATGGGGAATTGAAAAGTATACACAAAACAAAATGAAAAAAATATGCATCTCACACTTGTTTCTAAAAATATTATACCTGGGCTGGGAAAGTGGCTCAGTGGTAGAGCACTTGCCTTGCATGCTCGAGGCCCTGGGTTCGATTCCTCAGCACCACATAAGCAAAAAGAAAAAAGCTGGAAGTGGCACTGTGGCTCAAGTGGTAGAGCGCTAGCCTTGAGCCGAAGAGCTGAGGGATAGCGCCCAGGCCCAGAGTTCAGGCCCCACAACCGGACCCAAAAAAAAATAAATAAATAAAAATAAAAATAAAAATATTATACCATATTTCTGTTAACATAGAATTCAATCCAATTGGCCAATATGCTATTAATTGGACTTGTCTTAATAATATAAATAATTGTTATCAATATTTGCTATTTTGTTAATGTGTTACTACTAATCTATGAGTATAAACTTCCTATGCTATAGCACTTTGAGTTTATGCAGTTAAGCCTGATTATCACTGTAATAGTTCTGAAGTAGAGAGAACTTTAAGAGGCTTCATGAATGTTACTTGGGTCATGGAATCTCCACCACCTAAAGGGAGGAATTCTGGTCTCAAAGAGTAAATTAGTTCCATGGAAATGTTTTGTTACAAAGAAATATCACCTTGTGTGCTTATCCCCTTATGCTTACAGCCTTTTTACTTCATGTTTCTCTTAAATGTTGCAATATTCAGGATGTTATTGCCAAGACATAGAACCATGCTATATATATATATATATATATATATACATATATATATATATATATATATATTTTAAATATTCCTCTTACAAGAACTGTGGATAAAATACTCCTGTCTAATATAGTGCCTGGATATTTTGTTAGAACAGTACAGTATGGACTGACATAGAAAACTGGGACTGAGAGTGGAATACTCATGACATCAGAATCTAAAAAATAGGAAAGTGGGTTTGGAACTAGGTCATAGACAGAACTTGGAAGAGGAACAGTTTAAAAATGCCTAGAATACTATGACTGACAAAAACAATGCCTAGAATATATACAGTATCGTGGATGATTCTAGAGGCTACAATTAATCTATAATGCCAAAGACTAGATAAGTGATGGAGACCAGAATGCTAATGGGAATAAAAATATTTTATTAGAAACTAAAGAATAAAGGTCCTTGTCACATTACTAAAACAGTATTATTACATTATGTCTACCACTTAAAACCTGTAAAAAACACAATTTAAGAATGATGACATAATAACTGAACAAACAAAAAATGTGGGATAATTCCTGGTCATTACTGGTTGATTTTACTGATAATTATTTTGACACTCAGGACAAAGTGAAGCAAAACAGAAATAGAAAAGGAAAAAAGAGTAATTTCTTCAGCTTGTCAGAAAGCAAGTTCAAGAGATGAAAACAAGACTGCAACCAAATGCTTGCTAGAGATTAACTTGGATAAAAAGAGAGCCAGTTGAGAATTGTCTGAGCAAAGGAAAAGTCATGCAGTACATCTAAGAAATCCCCAGGGATGTCTCTTCCATTATGCACCCCAGGCTGAGAATGATGGAATCGAGTAGTTTCAGGAAACAGGCCTGGGTTAAGCTCCATAGGCTCACTACTCAGTACTGTCTTGGAATTTGGCTCCTTGTTTATAGTGAAGTGCATGTGGCTACTTACAGGATGTTTCACATGGGCCCAGGCATGCTCCATGCATCATATCCACAGGATCAAAGTAGTAAAGGTTCGCATTGGCCACATGGAGGAAATTCCTCAGGAACACCAAATACAAGTCATAGATTCACAATAGCTTTGAATGAAGTTTCTAAGGAAGACTTTGAATTTCAACCAGTGGTCTGCCAAGGAGGAATCATATCAGGGATCTCCCAATCATACTATGTCTATTGGAGAAAGAAGGCGATCTGCTATCATGGCAATGCTAGAGCAATTCCAAACATGATAAGTGCAGAAACCTAGGTTGTGACAAAGAAATTATGGGAGCAAGGTCTTTCTAGGCCCTTGGAGCACACTATTTGTGTACAAGAATCAGGTTTTGGTGGTCCAAGATTTAATGTCTACCTTGCTAGGTTTTGTCTTCCTGGTGCCTAGGTCCTTTTTTTCTTTCATTTATGTTTAGGAATGTCCTTCATAGCCCTATATTAAGTTTTAGAATCATGGTGATAATTATCTTGCCAACTTGAATGGATTAAGAAACACCTAGGAGATTTATGAAGATCTCCAGGTATGATGGGGATAGCATTTCCAGATAAAATTAGGTAATAATCTAATATGATCTAATAACCTAGATCTAATGCATTGATGGAGTCAAACTTTGAGTAGATTGTCGGAAAGTGTGGGAGACTGGAAGATAGAGCTTTGTTTGGAAGCATAGGCAACTAAAGTGTATCACTGAAGGGCATGCCCTACACCTCTTGGAAGTGCCAAGTATGCAGTGTTTTGGCCCTTTCTCTTCCTCTCTTTCTTTCTTTCTTTCTTTTTTTCTTTCTTTCTTTCTTTCTTCTTTAGGGTTCAAATCAGATTTTTTTTTATTGTGAAAATACTGTACAGCGGGGTTACAATTACATCGGCAAGGTAATGCGTACATTTCTTATCAAGCATTGTTGCCTCCTCTCCCCTTCCCATCCTTTCCCATCCCCCCTTCCATTCCATCCCCCCTCCCCCCCACACGCTGCCACGCCCCACCTGGCCAAAATTGTAAAGTTAGTTTTTCAACATAACGACTTGTACATCTCATTGTTGCAATGGGTTCACCTGTATCCCTATTTAAACGTTTTGTTTTTGCCCTTCCCCTCCACAAATTATACCAATATCAAATACAATGAAAACAGGGGTTATACTATAGGGGAGGGACATACAAAGCAACTAAGAAATCATCTTATAAATATGTTGGAAACAATCGCAAGAAAGAAAAAAACATTTGAATACTTATCTTGGGGTTCATTTCACCTAACGTCAACTTATCTGACCTTTTCTGGTTGTCTCAGACATATACTAGTTATTGCAAATAAGGGAAACCATGGGACCTATGTTTCTTTGGGCCTGGCTTATTTTCTTTCCTGGCTGCTATAAACGGAACAGCTCTTCTCCCCAACATCCCCCCACACCATAATGGGTGGGACCTCTGAAACACTGAGCAGCATAAATTCTTACTATTTTACTGTGTTCCTAGGAATTTTGTCATGTAACTAATAAAATCTATAGTATGGTTTTTATTGTACAAACTGGTTTTTATTGTCTAAGGCTGGGTTGTGATGTCATTGGAAACTAAATATAAACTAAGACACAGACACAGACTCACATATAGAAATCATTCCATTTGAATCTTACAGGAGACCGACTTTAGGTTTCTGAGAAATGTTGGGGTGAGCTAGACATTGGTACTGTAACAAAGAGAATGTTTGTACTTTGAGCTATGAGAAGGACATGAACCTCAGAGGGCATCAAAGGTGACTTTGATATGGTTTCAGCATGTCCCCTAAGAATAATGTGCTGAAAACTTAATCCTTGACCTAATGCTACTGTGGCCAGACAAAATTGTCACTACATATCAAACAGCTACAGGCAGCCGGCTGAAAAGAAGCATATGAGTAGAAAATGTAACTATTCACAAAGGACCAAATGATTTCAAGGGCCTTCAATGGCCTATGTGCTGGACGTTTTCCACCCCAGCTGAGAGTGCAATAGGCCATGGGCAGAGGAAAGGGTTCTTGTTTTGTATATATAATACATATTAGAACTCAAATAGACATAGAGTTTGATATGTACTTTGGCTCTCAGAGAGGATGTTTAGGCTACAGCTAAAATTTATTAATGTCACCATAATTGTGCTGTTTACAACTGTAAATTGTGCTTGGATCACTAACAGCATGTGGATAGTTGAGTAACATAAATCAAAGAAAGAGCCCATGTATTCTAAAGACTTGATTGAGAAAAAAGTAAACCAACAGGGGAAACTGAGCCATAGTAGTGAAAAGTATAAAACTCTTTCCCTGTCATCAGATTGAGGACAGGCTGCAGGAAGACAATAATCAGCTATATCATGTGTTGACTGCCAAGAAGTTTTTGATCATCTCTGGGGAATACTTGTAGAGTTATGATATTAGTATTCAATATGCCATAATGAATAAGATCCTTCTTAAAATTTATAAACATTCCTTTTCTATTTCTAAAACATGTCAAAATATACTAATATCAATGTGTAATTTTGTTGATTCATTATAATATCATAAATAAGCGAACACACATTTAGCCCTATAGCCTATATGAGTCTTTTCAGCCTCAATACGGAATTACATAATATATTCAATAAAAAATAGCCAAATTATAGCAGAAATTAAACAAAACATTGAAATAGAAAGATTATTTTTATGAATAATTGCTACAAACTTTATAGTTCTTTTGTGTGCTCTGTTACCAGTGCATGAGCTCAGGGCCACACTACCACTCAGCTGGTTAATTGGAGAGAGATTCTTGTGGAATTTTCTGTTCTGCCTGGCTTCAAATCTTGATATTCTCCAAGTTTCAACCTCCTAGTTAGGAGTACAAGCCTGAGCACAGACACTTGACTTGAATTGTATACTTCTATAATATCCATTATTTTAGGTGAATTGTTACTCTTATAATGTCCATTATTTTAGGTTTTAATAATATCAGAGAATTGCCATTGCCATTCTTTCCCAAAGCCCTTTTACTTTCTCTTTATTTTGATGCTCTACTGAAACATCAAAAAGCTCATATAATATAAAATAATTAAAATACAAGTTGCTTTGTAGGTTTTATATAGGTTTTAAATTTTTGAATGCATAGGTATGTACATACACTGACAGTTTCAAGTAAACTGTGTAGTTTATAGATATTGAAAAAATTAAGAAAAAGGTAAGACATGAGTATATACAGCATCTGTTTATTGTGTAGTATCATAAAATGTGTGTGAACATTTTATACAAAATTATACCAAGTTAAAAATGTATCAAAATTTATTTGTATGTTGCTGAATGTGCATGACAAGATTCATAGCTAAGAGTAGCTATAGTATGTGCCTCATTCACTATGATAGTTTTTTTAGCTAGTTACTGCTGCTAGTGAAGTCAGTGCAAGTGAGGCAGGGATCCTTTTCTTATACCCTATCATGTGAATTGTCTTAATAAGCTGTTCCTCAGTCTAGTAAATTAGGTATCACAGTAAAAGTGGTAACGGATAGTTTACAATTTTTCTTCATATTTACATTTATATATCATGTTACATGATATATACAACATGTATAGTGATTTTCTCCATACTTTATACACATAACATACAAAATACATGCTAAGGGTTATTTATCAGGCTTCTAGTCAAGAGACTATTTAATAGTCAGTTTTGGAAAGTCAAAAGTTATATATAAACCAGGCATCAAAGTTATACCTGAAATTCTAGTTACTTGGAAGGTCAAAAACCAAAAGATTGAGATTTGAGGTTAGCAGGAAAGCAATTATTTTAAGGCCCTGTCTCAAAAATAATCAGAAAACAGTACAGGGCTAGAGGTGTGGATCAAGTGGTAGAGTTCAAACTCCACTTTTACCAGCTAATAACAATAATAAAATAATAGTAATAATAACATTATACAATATTTTATTGTGTATGGAAGGTCAGCTCTTAAACTCCATATAATTTAAGGCTCAGTACCCCCCCACACACACACACAGCCACACCACACACAAATTAACTACATAATTCAAATAGCAAAACATATAAAGAAGCTTACAGAGGATCAGACCAGAGAGAAGAGGGGTAGGGAAAAAATGTAAGCAGTATAAAAACTGGGAATAAGTGCAAAAGAGTAAAATACAATATATTACATTAAATTATGACTCTTTTAAAAAGTACATGATTATATTCTGACCTTCCAACTAATATTAAAAACCACCAAGTGACAATTTACCTGAAATAGTTTCAGACTGAATGTTTAACTTTCACTTTTACACTATTTTAAAATTTGACAAATTTATCACTCTAATGAAATATTAAACTTTATACTCTGAGATTTATTATAGACTTAGATACTAAATACAAATGTTCAATTCTTTCAAAAAGGTAATATCCTTACATATTGTCGTTCAGTAAAACACAAACTTTTCCTCCTGTTCTTTTCTTTTTTGTTTTGTCGATCTTTCCACTCTTGGAGATTCAGACTCTGACTTACATTTAAGGATCAATTTTTTAGATATGTTTGACTCTTTCTTCTGATTAGAATCTTCTCAGGCTAGGTAACACAATTGCATGAATTGTAGATGATTACCATGAGGTGTGGAGATGAGTGATGAGAAGGAGGTTGTCATTGATGTTCTGGATAAAATAACAACACAGGTATTCTATTTTTGCTCCTAATTGTGCTTGATACATATTCTCCCTCCTTCCCTTTCTCTGCACTGCTGAAAAAAAATTAACTCAAATGTCTCAACAGAAAAATAAAAGCTCCATATAGGAGCATATTGATTGGCAAAGAGTTGTACTTTCTCAGCAATGGCAAGTCCCCTGCCTAGAGATATTATTTGAAGTATTTTAAAATTTGATTTTTGTTTTCTTAATTTTTTTTCAACAGTCTAGGAAACTGAGCTGAAGAAGGCCTCTGCTGGGAGATACTTCAAGCCAGAGTATTACTTTTGATTGATGAATCTTTCTCAACAAAAGCTTCAAAAACTACAATGACACAGTAGGGACAGAGAAAATCCCTGCCTTTGCTCAATGTGTCTGATTTGCAGTTATGTTTACTAAGGTAATATTATATTGTTATAAGCAAAGCAAAAGCTATGATGCACAGCTCTGTGGTAATTCTATTGAGTTGTAGTATGGGTTGGATGGCTGATTGTTACAAGACTTTCAGGATCTGAATATATTTGAAGGCAAATAATACAATGTTTTATTGTGTAGAAGAAAGAAAAAATGGAGAAAGTAAATGAGTTCAAATCCTAGCTCTGCTGTGGGTGGTCTTAAGCAAATCTAAGTGTGCTTACCAGTTACAAAATAAGTCAGGCAATTCCATTTATTTTTAATGTTTTAATGTCCTCCTTTTATTATTGTATAGTATCACACACCTATTGTCAAATTTTTAAATTACATATATATAAGCATAAAATCATAAAAACATTGTTTTTATTATGTATTAATAAACACATATGGTATTTTATTAAATCAATTTTACCTTTCTTCTGAGCATGTTTATGTTTATGTGGAGCTTTTATTTTTCTTTTTGCTTTGTCAAAAAGTATCATTGGACATTTAGAGGCAAAAAGTTATGTAAAAAAGAGAGAATGCTTCATTTGACAATATGGATATCACTCATTTCTGAAAGTTTGTAATCAAAACAGTAAGAAAAACACAGAAAAGATCCATCTGTGTATAGACAGAGTTGCCTTCTGAATTATTATGGAAAAGTCAGGCATTTTAAAGAAAAGCAAATAAACTACTTGACACAAATCATAAACACAAATGACAAAGAGAAGTACAAAACAGAATATTGCCTGTATAAAAGTTTGGGTTAGCCGGGCGCTTGTGGCTCATGCCTGTAATCCTAGTTACTAAGGAGGCTGAGATCTGAGGATTGCAGTTCAAAGCCAGCCCAGGCAGGGAAGTCAGTGTGACTCTTATTTTTTTTAAATTTATTTTTTATTGTGAAAATACTGTACAGAGGGGTTACAATTACATGGGCAAGATAATGAGTACATTTCTTATCAAGCATTGTAGCCTCCTCCTTTGTTTCCCCTTCCCAGCCTCCCAACCTCCCCCCCCCCCCCGCCCCCCCCACCCAATCCTCTCCTCCCCCACCAAAGTTGTAAAGTTTGTTTTCGACATGACAACTTGTACTTCTCATTGTTGCAACAGGTCCACCTGTATCCTTATTTAAGCGACTTGTTTTTCCCTTCCCCTCCACAAATTATATTGACATCAAATACAGTGAAAGCAGGGGTTATACTGTGGGGGAGGGACATACAAAGCAACAAAGAAATAATCTTATAATTGCGTTAGAAACAAATGCATGAAAGAAAAAAACATTTATTTTTTTTTTTTTTTCTTTTTCTTTTTTTTTTTTTTTGTTTGTTTTTTTTTTTTTTTTAATTTTATTTTATTTTATTTGAGAACATACTGTACAGAGGGGTTACAATTACATGGGCAGGATAATGCATACATTTCTTACCAAGCATTGCATCCTCCTCCTTTGTGAAAAAAACATTTAAATACATATCTTAGGGTTCATTTTCCTAACATTACCTTATCTGACCTTTTCTGCTTGACTCATACATGTACTAGATATTGCAAATAAGGGAAACCATGGGATCTATGTTTCTTTGGGCTTGGCTTACTTCACTTAATATAATTTTTTCCAAGTCTTTCCATTTCCTAACAAATGGGGCAATGTCATTCTTTCTGATGGAGGCATAGAATTCCATTTTGTATATATACCACATTTTCTTGATCCATTCGTCTACTGAGGGGCATCAGGGTTGGTTCCATATCTTAGCTATAGTAAATAATGCTGCAATAAACATAGTTGTGGTGGTAGCTTTAGTGTGGTCTTGTTTGTAAACATTTGGGTAAATGCTCAGTGTGACTCTTATCTCCAATAAACCACTGGAAAACAGGAAGTGATGCTGTGGCTCAAATGGTAGAGCACTAGTCTTGAGCTAAAGTGTTCAGGGTCAGTAAATTAGGTATCAGGCCCAGAGTTCAAGCCTATTACTTACCTATGAGCTTCAGATCACAGCCTCCTGAATAGCTAGCATTACAGGCATGAGACACCAGGCCTGGCTTGGATAGATAGGTAGATAGATAGATAGATAGATAGATAGATAGATAGATAGATAGATAGATAGATAGATAGATAGATAGATAGATAGATAGATAGATTTATATATGTATATATATATATATATATATATATACATATTTTGAATGAAGTAAAATCATACCATTTTTTTCTTGAGAATTTCATGGAAGGCACAGGATGGTGGCCTGAGCTTTGTTCAATTTGATGTATATGGCTACCATAACTCTCCTACAAAACAATCCAAAGTAACTACAGAACATATCCAAAAGTATCATATAGATGATTGTAGTCTAAGATGTAACGAAACAAATATCTTTAATGTAAAATCACCTTTAGTATTCAAAAGTAAAAAAACATAGGCATATATCAGTGTCTCATACCTATAAGCTTAATTATTCAGGAGGCTGAAATTTGAAGATCTTTGTCTAGAGCCAGCCTAGGCAGACAAATCTAAGAGATATCTATATTCACATAACCTGAAAAGGACTAAAAGTAGAGTCATAAGTCTTAGAGCACTAGCCATGAATAAAAAAAGTCAGGAAGTATGAGAATTCAAGGCCCCAAGTTCAAGCCTTCACACTGTCACAAAAAAATTAAAAATAAAAAAATATTAATCAAAATACACAAAATGCAACATTATTGGAATCTATATGAACATTTACATAAATCTACTAAAACATAGTCTCATTAAAACATTAATATCGAATATATGATCAATAATTTATCCAGTGGAGAAAGATATATATAATATAATATATAATATAATTAAAACAAAGATGTTTAGATATATACATAATGAAGAATGTATCTCATGGTAATAATCATCAACATTGCTTCATGTCAGATTAAACATTTTTTCTATTGTCTAAATGATCTATAATAAAACTTCTCCATTATAGATTTAAAATGAACATGAAAAATTTGTATAGATTTAAAATGAACATGAAAAATTTTAAATAGTATCAAGAACAAACAATAGTTTTATGCTTGTAAGAAGTTTTTTATGTTTGGCATCAAATTTGGTAATATGAAATGTAAAAACACAAAGATGTTAAAATGTATCTTCTCTTATAGAATCGAACAATTGGTCTCTTGCTCTTTTTGGTTTCCCTCATTTGCAATAACTAGTATATGTCTGAGTCAAACAGAAAAGGTCAGATAAGTTGATGTTAGTGGAATGAGCCCCAAGATAAGTATTCAAATGTTTTTTTATTGTTTTTTTTTCCTTTCATGCAATTGTTTCTATCATATTTATAAGATGATTTCTATGTTGCTTTGTATGTCCCTCCCCCACAGTATAACCCATACTTTCACTGTATTTGATGTTAGTATAATTTGTGGAGGGGAAGGGAAAAAAACAAATCGTTTAACTAAGGATACAGGTGGACCCATTGCAACAATGAGATGTACAGTGGTTATGTCGAAAAATGAACTTAACAACTTTGGTGGGGGGTGGGGGATGGGGGGAGGATCAGGTGGGGGAAGAGAAGGAGAATAGGAAGGGTTGGGAAGGGGAAACAAAGAAGAAGCAACAATGCTTGATAAGAAATGTACTCATTATCTTGCCCATGTAATACTCCTCTGTACGGTATTCTCACAATAAAAAAAAAAGAAATGAATTGGAAATATTCTAGGTGCTAGTAGTTCAAACCTAGTTACATAGGTGGCTGAGAACATGAAGATTTAAGTTTGAAGCCAGCCAAGGTAGAAAAGTTTGTAATACCCCTACTCCACACATGGATGGATAAATGATATGCACCTGTCATCCCAGGCTATGTGAGAGGCTGAGTCATGGAGAATCATAGTGCTAGTCCGGTGGAGAAAAAAGAAAAAAGAAAAAAATATAAGACTTCATCTCTGAAGAGAGAAACCAGTTGCAATGATGGTCCCAGCAATGACAGAAAAAGTAGGTGTATTGTGGCTCAAGAGTGGACATGAGCTGAGTGGCAAACAAGACTTAAAAATACTAATTACCTGACTCACGTAACTAAACCCTCTGTACATCACCTTTACAATTTTAAAAAATAATCATGAACCCTGAATTTTGTATATACATTTATCCAATTTGGAGAGGGGAAGGTGAATAACAAAATGCTGAAATAAGGACACAGGATGATCCATTGCAACAATGAAAGTCACAAGACA
Organism: Dipodomys spectabilis; assembly: GCF_019054845.1. Classification (NCBI taxonomy): domain Eukaryota; kingdom Metazoa; phylum Chordata; class Mammalia; order Rodentia; family Heteromyidae; genus Dipodomys; species Dipodomys spectabilis. The sequence continues at coordinate 10,131,357 of NW_024871113.1, read as the reverse complement.
CTATTTGGAAATGAACTTTACAACTTCAGGTTGGGGGGGAATGTAGAGGAGGGAAGGAATAGTAGGAAAAAAACAAAGAGGGGGTAACAATGCTCAACAAAAGATGTACTCATTACCTTACTCATGTAACTGTACAGAATCTTTACAATGAAAAAAATAACCATGAAAAAACAGGACTGAAAATGGTTTAAGTGATAGAATGTCAGTGTAGTAAGATTGAAGCCCTATGTTCAAACCCCAGTAATATCCAAACAAACTTTGTGACCAATATTCCCTTTAACTATATGTAACTGATGAATGGTTTGCAATCTTTTACATAAAAACTGCATTGAGCCTCAAGTACCTTCTAGACAACACAAGCAGATACTTGTGACTGAGAGGATTACTTAGTTAAAAACAAAACCTGTGGCAAACCTTTAGCCTTATTCTGCCTGCAATCCATTCTTTTCAGCTAGAGTCCCAGACTTAATAAAGAATATAAGACATTAAAGGAGCTCTTAAACTCTGTATAGTATCAACCGTTTCTTAGTGCTTCCTTTCTTACTTACATCTAAATAGTGGTATATGCCAACCTCTCTAGACTTTAAGCCACCTGTCAGGTTGCTTTAACTGATTAGGACATCTGGTCTGTGCTGAGTTGCTTTTACTCTCACTTCAGAAACTAGCAAAGAACTAGAAACATTTCAGACTTTTCACCCTCTGTTGAAACCTTATGGTGAAGATAACACTTAAAAGTGTTTTAAAAATACAATTAGGGAAAAATATGAAACCATTAAATAAATTGAGATATTAATGAGTAAATTGAAATACACTACAAAAGTCCAAACTTAAATATTTACTCTTCAGGAAATACAGGGTGCTCAACAATCAGAGAATGAATCTTTGCAGTAAGCACTGGGGAAACTTTCCATATATGTAGTTTTCTAAGTCATCCATAGGCAATTTCCCTTTTCAAATAAGAAAATCTAATTATGTTCAGAAGACTGTTTTTCTTTCCTCTGATATTTATAGTGACCACTACCTCCATCTCACTAATCACTAACAAAATGGAGCAAATGGTAGATGAGGTTTTGAATCTCCTACTGAAGTCAGTCTTGACACATCGCTAACACATGTACAGGTTTTAAATGTTTTTCATGTAAGATTTACTTATGCTAAATAACTCTTAAAATTTTTTTTAAACTCTTTCTGACCAAAAGTCTTCCTAGGACTCTGTTTTTACCTGTGGTGATAATTTTCATTTGGCTAAAAATTGAAACAGTGCTTTTGTACAAATTATGAGTTATTTTAGAATATTTTGATCTATGGTTACAAGCTTAGCTGGATTTCACCCAAAAATATGCAGTCACAGAAGACTAGAGCCTCTCTTGCTGTCATGAATAAAAAGTAAAGTTAGTGGAGTCTATTTTCACTTCTTTAAAATTCTGAAGTACTTTCAATACAGATTTGTTTGTGTTTTCCTATTTTCAATTATATTCTCAATATCATAGTCTCTGAAGCTATCTTTTCACATCCATAAAAATATTGGCAGAAATTTTCATTATTTATTATTTATGTTTTCTCAGCCTCCATGCTGTCCTTTTACTCCTAACCTTCTGCCTTTACAAATCATAATCAAATATATAAAACTCAAGTGATTGGATTATATAGATGTCAAAACTGCAGAAGTTACAGTCTCAAGAACTGACAGCTGGTACCTGAGTCAGGAAAAGAAATAAAATGAGAAAAAAATTGGTATCATACCCTGTAATCTAAAAAAAAGTATTTCAAACAATATTTGGGAGCCAGGTACTGGTGGCATGCACCTATAATCTCAGCTACTGAGATCAGTAGATGGTTGCTTGAAATCACCTTAGGCAGAAAATTCTACAAGATCTTTTATTTTCAGGTAACCTGCAAAAAGCTGGAAGTGGAAGCATCACTCAAATGGTAGATTCACAGCTGTGGGCAGAAAAGCTGAGAGAAAGCTCAAGGCCGTGAGTGCAAGGCCAAGTATACATCAAAAAAAGTATTTATGAACTTGAGGAAATGTGATTCTATAAATTCCATGAGGAACATTTGCAAACTGTTTATTAAAAATAGTTATTAATGAGAGTCTAAGACTATGTGATAGTGTAACGTATTCACACACAGCCTAGCTGCAATCCTATCAGGCAGAAAGAAATAAGCAAGATATTAAAAGTAAAACTTATGGAAGAACATAAACATTAAAAACAATAGTACATTAGGGAAATTAATATTACACAGAAACAGCCAACTCACTGAACAATCAAGGATTGCTTGTAATAATTTGTAATTGGGATCACACATTGGAGAGGTTCAAAATAAGTACAGTGCAAACTCTTCACCAAAGTTGGGTACTGTGCGTAAAAGGCTTCAGACTGTTAGACTCGAACTCAAGACCCCTGAGCGACCCCCAGAGACCACTACCAATGCAAACAGCAAAAGAGTCGTTTATTTGTAAGCTCCAGCCTTGACTCACAATCGTCACCTATGCAGCGGGTCAGAGTTGTGAGCCCCGCCCACATGTTCAGCAGAGTTCTTATAGGGGTTTAAGGTTCGCCGGCTTCTACATAATTGGTCAGCATTTCGCCGAAAAGTTTTGGGGTAGCCCTGACTCTACAGCTGCTTCTACCAGCTAACCATCCTGTCCATTTTCCAGTAACTGGGGTTGTTTCTCAACCCTTATCTAACTGGCGGTTGCTAGAGGTATAATGGGTATAATTGCAGTTTCTATTGCAGGCTTTCCGAGAACCTTCCAAGAACTGATTTTTCCAGTAACTGTTTTGCCCCTTAAGTTTAACCTGAGGTCAGTTTTATAGGAGATGATGGCTTGCTTTTGGAATGGAGTTAGCTTAGTCCTTCAAGACATTTTAAGAAAACTAACAAACATAATGTGTTTGGCTGGTGGTTTCATGTATATGTGTGTGTGTGTGTGTGTGTGTGTGTGTGTGTGTGTGTGTGTGTGTTCACGTGCATGCATGAGTGTGTACTCTGGAATTTAAACTCTGTCTCCCTTATGTTCTTGTGCCTTTTTCACTCATGGTGCTCTACCACTTAAGCCATGCCTACAGCATCTAGCTAGTGGCTTCTAGTGCTGCTAGAAAAAATGGGGAAATAAAAAAGATCTCATGAACTCTAATTTCCAAATGACAGCCTGAATAATATATCATTTCAAAGTCACCAGCTGTAGTCTAAGGAAGGCCCTTGCCTCCATTAGCAATGGCTGATTGCCCTTAGGATCCACTTCCTTCCTGATCTATATACCCTTATCAGAACCCTAAAGTGAAGGCACTACATATAATGTATACTACATTGTCAAATGAAATAGATTTTTCTAATGTATACAGATATAAATACAGGGAACATGAAACATAATACATAAAAAGGAGTATTGATTGTATAACATTACTTCAAGTGCAACAGTGGACTGATGTTCATGAAATTCTCTATCTTACCATGTTCTCCACTGTGCTGAGGAGATAGCTCGATGGAACAGTGGACTTGGCTTTTAAATTTTAACTAACAACAGAACATCAGTGGCTCATATCTGTAATATTAGCTATTTAAGAGTCTGCGAACTGAGAGTTGCAGTTTGAATCCAGACCAGGAAAGAAAGTCCATGTTACTGTTATACTCAATTAACCCCCCCACACACACACACTCACACACACACACACACACACAGACACACACAAAACAGTTGATTCAAGTGGTGGAGCACTAGCCTTGAGCAAAAACGCTAAGGGACAGTACCCAGGCCCTGCAGTCAAACTCTAGTACTGAAGCAGGATGGACAAAGGGAAAGTAAGGTACCGTCAGTTTAGAGCAAATACAGGAGATATTCTTTCATATATTTCTCTTAAGATTAAGGGAACAAAAGTTTTAGGGGAAATGAAGCAAGATGACTTAAGGAAACTGAGGCCTGGTGAAGGCAACTCAGTAATATGGTATTAAATATGGAAGTGCCACTTTTCCTTCACAGAGAGACAACAGAATGCATTCCTTCTGGAGGGATGCATTCCTCACAGTAAGAATTAATTCCAGGTGTGATTAGAGCAAAGACACAGCACCTAGCTTTGCAAAACTGAAAGCCAGACCCCCCCTGCCTTTCCTCAACAGCCCAAAGAGCTATATCTCTCTCTGGGTGTCTCCTTGTGTGTGTGCATCTCTCTCTCTGGGTCTGTGTCTCTTTGTGTGTTTGTTTCCCTCTATCTCTCTCTCTATCTCTCTATGAGAATACCCACATCCTGCTAAAGTGTGCTCCTTCCCTTCTGTTTGTCCACTTTTATATCTGTTTTCTGCTTGTCTGCTTGTTTACTTATTTCATAAAGCTATGCCAAGTTTTCTTACCATTGTGACTTGCCCAGAAATCTTTATTCTGCAATCAAAATCAAGAACCCTAAGTGAAGAGTTCCTATACTTCAGAGGAAACAAAGGAGGAGACTATAATGCTGGATAAGAAATGTACTCATTATCTTGCCCATGTAATTGTTACCCCTCTATACAGTATTTTCACAAAAAAAAAAAAAAGAGTTCCTACATTTAAAGGGAAGCTTCACTAAACCTCACCTCCATCCGGTGACAGTACTAGGAAATACACAGAAAAATTTCAGTAACAATGGCCTCTAGTCTTGAAGCAAGATTCTTGAGGGTGCTGTGTGTCTTTTGAATCAACATCCATTGTGAGGTGCTGTTTTAACCATGGCCAGGATTCACAGGACCAAGAATCAAGAATGGTCAGTTATTCCTAGTGACCATAGCAAAATCTTTTCCGCTTGTTCTCATGAACTTTTGTTCTCTTGGGCTACAGGTCTTACTACCAAAAGTAGGAAACCAAATCATTTTTAACTCTTCATTACTCTGAATCAAGAGATAAAAAAGAGAACATTGTGCTGGTGGGGTGACTGATCCTGACTAGCAAGGAGAAATCAGTCCACAATGGAGGTAAGGAAAATAGGTCTGGAATACCAGAATTCCTTTTGGATGCCCTTTAATGTTACCATGTCCTGTGAATCAGACCAATGAAAACTACAATGACCCAGTCAGACTACACAGTTCAGATATTTCAGGAATTAAGATTTCTACATATTTCTCAGAGTAAGAGATATAATAGAGTGCAAATGATTTTACCCACTTGAGCAGTATTACATGTACTTACAGCACTCTATATGTTACTATGTATATTAGCTATTTGAATACAATGCCAATGAGCCTCATGCCTAATGAAGAGACAGAGAATATAGAATGGGAGGGAGAATCTGGAGAAAGATTGTTATAAATACAGGCTACAACATCATGTCCAGATAAAACCAAGTCTATAATTACCATGAGTATTTCCTCTTTCATTAACATGATTATATTTATATGCAAATATTTCTGTTTTCTATTCCTTACTCAACCATTTTCCTGTAATATAAAATGTTGTGGGTTTATATGATAGAATTTAATTTCTACTAATATTATAGTATTTAACTTATGGGTTATCAAGGGAAAAGAAAATATCACTCAAGGAATTTAACTGCTCTCCTAGAGGAGGGCTTACTGTACTTTTACTTATAAAAAGTATATACTTGAATTGAGATAAATAGAATTATATCTACTATTGTCTTTCATTGGACATTAATTGTTTTCAGGTATATATTTCTGCCAATAGGAAGAGAGATGGATACATGGGTATTTAGTTAAATGTGATTTTCTGAAAAAAAAAAACTCTATATACTCTAAAAGAAAAAACTCAAAGAATGTTAGACATGCTTAAATTGATAAATAGTAAATTAGATCTCTTGGTATTCTCCCCACTTCAGATCCTCAGCCACTCCCACTACTTAGGGTGGGGGGCACCTTTTAGCCCACAGCTCTGAGTTTCTCGCAGACCTACCTGCACATGCAGAGTATCTTCCACCTCTAGCCCAGAATTACAAGCTACCACCTGAATAGGGGCAAATGCCATACTTCTCCCTTTCCTGTGGTGAAGATGGTCCCACCAATAAACCTCTTTATAATCCTCCTTCTGTAGGTGCCTGCCTCTGTATGGTCCCCTTGGATGGCTGGGATGGATTCTTTCAAGACCTTGCTTAACAACTTAAATTATAAACCAGTTATAATATAAATTATGTTAATAAATAATATATAATCCAATTAATATAACAATGAAAAACTTCAGAGGCTGATCAAAATCTACAAAATACTTCAATAAAATAAAAATTGCCACATATCAACGCAAAAGTATAATTTAAAATAAAAACATCACCTTTAAACATGTAACATAATATTCAACAGTAGTACATATTAACCTGAAATAAATTCCAGCAATATAGAAAAGCATATGGCTTTATGAGCCTGACATAATTTGTAAATTGTAAATGGTTAGTTTTTTTTTCCAAGCAACTCAGGTTGTGCTGCAAATATTTTTTTTCCAATTCAATTGTCTCCACCTCTCAAGATACATATTTTCTATATCTCTTTTTTTTTTGGTCCGTTGTCTGGGCTTGGGTGCTGTCCCTCAGCTCTTCAGCTCAAGGCCAATGCTCTACCACTTGAGCCACAGCACCACTTCTGGCTTTTTTTTTTTGCTTATGTGGTGCTGAGGAATTGAACCCAGGGCCTCATGCACACAAGGCAAGCACTCTACCACTGAGCCACCTTGCCAGCCCTATATCTATATCTTAATCATTGATAAGTTTTTTTGTGCCTACTTCAACATAATTGGTGATATAATTAGAAAGTTTTCCATGTTCTTAATCATTTTGCAATGGAATAGCTTCTTATTTGTTCAAAAGGCACATGGGTGTTAAGAGTTTCAAGCATGCATGAAATGAAATAGAAAACAGTATCCTGGATGTGTTATCTTGATTATGTCATTTCCATCCAATGCTAGAGTAAAATAATCAGACTAATAGTTTATTAAATATGACTTAGCCCATTTGACCAGCTATATTGTGTTCATAATAATACACGTCACTGTTAGTTATGATTTTATAACATATGTATTTTAAGGGATAAACACTAAAAATAAATATATTTTGTAAAGTAGTTTATGATTTTTAAATAAAAATACATATCAAGTTTTAAGAATGAAAACTACAGGCTTAAAACATTTCTTTAAGTAGTTGTACAAAAGGATTTCAATTGAACATCTTAATTTATGAGTACAACACATATTGGTAAATGTCACCTCTTCCATCATTTTCCTCCACCTTTCTCAAACTCACCCATCTTTTCAATGTACATGGTTCCAATTTGACATCTTAATCAAGGCATTAAATATATAGTTTCTTATTTGAAATTTCATCTACTTTCTTCAACTGCACTCAATTCATGTGGAGTAAAAGCTTAATTTGAGTTTCAGGTGATTTTAATTTTTACATCTTAAAAGGTTAAGAATGTTTGTTGTAGTCATTGTTGTAAAATTATATTAAACTACTATTTTTCTCCTAACAGATTCCTGAGAAACTTGTATTTTTCTTTTCTAAATGAAATTACAGGGAAATACAGATAATTATTTCTGAAGGATTGACACCCCCCCCCCCCCACACACACCCTATTGTCCCAGGCACATACAAACACCAGGCAAAACCTCAGGTATATGCAGACTTGTTTGATGTGCAGATAGGGCAATTCATCTTAGCCCAGTGGTAAACATTCCATTGTGGGCCCAACTACAAAGCCCCCAATTCCCTAGACCTAATGGGTTTTTCTTTAGCCTCTGCCTCCTTGCTCAGACCTTATAAAAACTCAGCTCCTGTTCCAGCTCCTTTACACAGTCTGCAAGTCCATAGGAAAGCTGTGTCCCTCACTGTTTTATCTCAATAGACAGTTCTTGCCTGTGGAAGATCAAGTACGGCCTATTTCCTTCCTTTCTCCTCCATTTTCCTAACAATTTCTGGACTATTGAAATAATCTTTACTATCGAACATTTCTTTTAGTGTTTTTTTTATTGGAAAGATGCTGTACAGAGAGGTTACAGTTACATGAGTAAGGTAATGAGTACATTTCCTCTTGAGCATTGTTACCTCCCCCCTACCCCCCCCAACTGTTTTTCCCAAGCGTCTCTTCCCTCCCCACCTCACCTACCTTTCCCTTCCCCTCCATGGTTGTAGAGTTTGTTTTCAACAGTTTCTTGTACATCTCATTATTACAATGGATCAGCCAGTATCCTTGTTTCAGCATTTCTAGCAAACACTTTTAATTAAAAATTTAAATTCAAAAAGCTAATTCTTTGAAACAAAAAATTTTGCTTATGAACTATTTTGCCATTTTTACTATGTCTTAATAAGAATTAGTTTTGTATATGTGGAGTGGTGAAATCTATGAATTAAAAGAACAATTTGTCAGAGTGGCCTTCAATAAAGTTAATAAAAGAAGGCTCTCTGGTACACACACACACACACACACACACACACACACACACACGCACACTAGTTTAATGATATTACTATTACTTTATAGGAAAGAAAACAATTGAGATTTAGGTAAAATTAATCAATTCTCATGAAAGTATATGACTTTTTTTGTAAATACTTCTGGGATCACAGAGGGAAAAAAGAACTATGTGAAATAACCAGATATGAGAACCTTTCTATGTCTTCCACTTTTTAAAATTTTTTTTCTTTTTTGCTCATGGTTGGTGCTTTATCATGTAAGCCACACTGTCATTTCCAATGTATTTCTTAGTAATTTATGAGAGATGTAAGTGTCACAGACTTTGTGGTCCAGGCTGGCTTTGAACTGGGATCCTAAGATCTCAGCCTCCTTAGCTAAGATTACATGTGTGAGCCATCTGTGCCCAGCTTGCTTACACTTTTGAGTATTAATGTGCTCTCCTCTTTCTGTAGAGATAATAATAGAAAGGGGGAGAGAACTGTAGCTTAAAATGCCATGAGATGTGATGCAAGGCTCAAGACTGGATAAAGGACTATGTGACATAAGGGCATGGGGAGGGACTACCAAACTCGAGGGGTTAGGACCCACAAGACAAAGGAAAAGGAAGCAGACAAATCTGCAAGAAAGAAGACAGATTATACTGAGTGGAAGGTAATAAGAAAGGAGTGATGTGAACCATGTCAGCATGTGGTAGTCATAACACGAAATGTGATCAGTCTGCATTCTATCACAATGTTGATTGCATGTAATTTCCTGACCTTGTGTAGCTTCGATTGGTAATCTTGAAATATTTTAATGAAGAAATGTTTAAATCTGAAAAATTTTTAAATGTATATATTTGTGTGCTGAACAGATAGGGGCATTTTCTTCTTCCTTGTAATGTCAGATAGTAGAGATAACTTCTTTTAAGAATAACATGTTGAAATTCCTCCAAATAATGACTAGAAAAAAAATAGTAAAGCAGCACAGTATTAGCCTTCCCACAACTTTTGAACAGGTAAGACCAAAGCCCAGCTGTGTACCTACAGTTCACACATAAATTACTACTCAGAGTTTGAGATCTGTAGAATTGTGGTATAAGATTGGAAGCATCTCTAAACTAACTGGAGAAAAGCTGGACTGGTGAATGGCACAAGTCTTAGAGTACCAACCTAGTTAAAAAAAACAACAAAACAACAAAATATAAAGCCCTAAGATTCTCTGTACTAATCCAATTAAGTGAATAAATAAGCCCACTATATACAGATGTGAACAAAGAGAATATAATCACTCGAGAACAACTGCATTTGGAAGAAATTTTGTCTCTCAACTTTTAGTTGAAACATCCATTTCTATTTAAATTCATTATGACCTCATATTTTATCCTCATATTTTATCCGAGCTACCCTCATGCATGTTAATCAGCTGCTGAAAAGAGATTGTTACTTGAACACTATACAGTCTATTAATTGCATTACAATTGAAGCTTGGTGAACATAGCCTGAAGTAGGTTAAACTATATAACCTGTCCTAGGCACACTGACTCAAGCCTGTAATTCTAGCTACCTAGGTAATAGAGATATGGGAGATTATATTCAAAGCTAGCCCAGGCAAAATTTTAGTGGCATAGCTACTCAATAAACAGCCAAACATGGTATCTCATATCTATAATCCCAATTATGTGGTTGGTGTTAGTATATTGTTCATAATTTCATGCAAGCCTAAGCAAAGACATGAGATTCTATCTAAAAATAACTAAAGGAAGAAAGTTTTGGTGCCATAGTTCATGTGGTAGGAGACCTGCCTAGACAAAATGAGGCCCTGAGTTGTAAACCTAATTACTCTAAGAACCCAAAAGACACCATAAAACTTTAGGTTCTTATTTTATCATAAATTCTTTATGTACTTCAAGCATGTTACTACACTTCTAAAACAAATCATTTGCTTCATTTAGGACCCAGTATTTGTAAACCAAATATATTTATTATGCCTCACAAAGTCAACAACAGCTTCATTATTGTGATCTAACATTGTGATACCAGTAAGACTACAGTTTATAAAATTCTTGTGCCTCAATGTATCAGAAAGTCTGAAGGGGACACATGGTCAGAACTCTTCCTTTGTATGTATATTATTCCATGAGATGAACACATTAGAAAACACAATGAAGCATTCCAGGAGCACATTCCAAAAATATTTAATTTGGATTTGGAAAATATTTATAAAACAAAAACTATACACACACACATATATATGCTTATGAATTATATGCACATACATATAGAATGATTACATGTAACATTATATATATATGTATATATATATATATATTTTTCAATTTCTCAGCTAAGGTAGAGAAAGGAAGAAAAATGAATAGGCAACTTTTAAAGACATTGAATATGAATTTATTAAACAGGATTTCTATTGTATTGCTCTTTCAACTTTTCTGGCTTTGGAAATTAACAGTGCTAACACTGTGGCTATGGACCCAAAACACAGGGCCAAAGAAAAATTTGAGCTCTGAAATTGGACTATTTGCCATATAGAAGAAAAATAGCAAAAAAATATGTCTTTTACTCCAACTAGAGCTCCCCTATGACCCAGCAATCCCACTTTTGGGCATTTACCCAAATGTTCACAAACAAGACCACATTAAAGCTACCAGCACGACTATGTTTATTGCAGCATTATTTACCATAGCTAAGATATGGAACCAACCCAGATGCCCCTCAGTAGATGAATGGATCAAGAAAATGTGGTATATATACACAATGGAATTCTATGCCTCCATCAGAAAGAATGACATTGCTCCATTTGTTAGGAAATGGAAAGACTTGAAAAAAATTATATTAACTGAAGTAAGCCAGGCCCAAAGAAACAGATCCCATGGTTTCCCTTATTTGCAATAACTGGTATATGTCTGAGTCAAGCAGAAAAAGTCAGATAAGTTGATGTTAGGGGAATTAACCCCAAGATAAGTATTCAAATTTTTTTTTCCTTTCATGCAATTGTTTCTAACATATTGATATGATGATTTCTATGTTGCTTTGTATGTCCCTCCCCCATGGTATAACCCATGCTTTCACTGTATTTGATGTTGGTATAATTTGTGGAGGGGAAGGGAAAAAACAAATCATTTAAATAGGGGTACAGGTGGACCCATTGCAGCAGTGAGATGTACAAGTCATTATGTCAAAAAAAGAACTTAACAACTTTGGTGAGGGGTTGGGGGAGGTTCGAGTGGGGCAGTGGGGAAGTATGGGAAGGGATGGGATGGGGAAACAAAGAGGAGGCAACAATACTTGATAAGAAATGTTATCTTGCCCATGTAATTGTAACTCCTCTGTACAGAATTGTCACAAATATATATATATATATATATATATATATATATATATATATATATATATACACATACATATACATATATATGTCTTTTAGGCCACATTCAGTGATGTTTATTACTACTAGAGTAACCCAATGTGCTATATATGATAAGAAAATATTTCTCTATTACAATAGCTTTGATAACTGTTCCTTAGTATAGTTTATAATTTTTTCCCTCTCCAATAAAATTCCTTTAATGTACTATAGAAGGAATATGTGGAAACATTTAAGTTTCATCCCCTTTGACTATTCAGTCCTTATGTTTAAAAATGTTACTTTAAAGTGGGGCGCTGGTGGCTCACACCTATAATCCTAGCTATGCAGAAGACTGATATCTGAGGTTTGCAGTTCAAAGCCAGCCAGGGCAGAAAAGTCCATGAGACTCTGATCTCCAATAAACTACCAGAAAACTGGAAGAAGTGGCACTGTGGCTCAAGTGGTAGAGTGATAACCTTGAGCTGAAGAGCTGAGGGACAGCACCCAGGCCCTTTAAAAAGGAATTTGCCCATTAAGTATCTATTTCACTAAAAAAGCAGACCTATAAAGCTTTTTAGAGTTGTAAGTACTGGATGAAGCAGATTATCAATATAGTCCCTTACCTTACTGGGAAATTCAGAAATACTGTATTTGGTTTGTGTGAGGTTTCTGTGAGCATATAATTTAATGATATAAATAGGAAACACTAAAACTATTAACAGCCCTATTTGAGTGAAAATATTTACCTGCATTAACTCAAAATAGAATAAAGAACTCTTTAGAGCAAATAACAATGCCACACTTCAAATTCCTATCAGTGCAAAGAAAGTAGAGATCACAGGGAGACAAAGGCTATGACTTCATGTGCAACTTAGAGAAATGTTTTAGTCATTTAGCTGACTATGGTCTTCTTCTTTGGCAAGACTTAGCCAAGTTTAGAAGCAAAATTTCAATGGAATTACCAGGTTCTACCTTACCTGAGTCATAGTATCTGTGAATCACAGGAGCATTGCCTGCCTTCCAATATTCAGCTTTCCTGTCTTTAAAAAAACGATGTGCTAGCAGGTAGCCGGTAGCTCTCCCCTGTAATCCTAGCTACTCTGGAGGCTGAGATCTGAGGATCACGGTTCAAAGCCAGCCTGGGCAGAAAAGTCCGTGAAACTCTTATCTCCAATAAACCACTAGAAAACCAGAAGTGGCACTGTGGTTCAAGTGATAGAGCACTCACTTTGAGCTGAAGAGCGCAGGACAGTGCCCAAGCCCAGAGTTCAAGCCCCATGACTGACAAAAACAAAAACAAACAGAAACACACACACAGACACACACACACACACACACACACACACACACACACACACACAAACAATGTGCTTTGTATTCAAAATTTTATTTCCATTTCTGGTATGTAGATTTCTCTCTATAGATGATGATATATTACATTAAAATTTATGAATCTGAGTCTTTTATAAGGCTGTATTTTTGTTTCTAGGAAGCATATCTTTTTTAAAAAAGAAAATTTAACATATTTTCTCTTAAGTAGGAAATTCTAATTTGATTCCAGAATTTCCTAGCACAGCTTACTTATAATTAAGATGAAATTTCATCCAAAAAGAAAACTTAAGCAGGAAATAGCCTCTGCTAGTACATCAGACTTTTGGCCTGCCTAAGAAATAATGTTTTTAAAAGCATTAAATCACTCTATTTCCATCTCATAAAGTTAAAAATTTCTAGAAAGCTGTATTAGTAGAAAAAAATATCGGTGCCAGTCATATATTTCAGCAAGAAATTTTATATTTCCCAGAAAATCATGGTATGAAATTTAAACATTTTCTTTAGCAGAAAAAAGTAAAACTTCTGGTAGCCATCACTGTCTGCTCTTTACAACATCCAAATCAGTCAAAATAAGGTTATTTTGATTTCCCTGTAACCATCAGCATAGGAGATTTGATATTTATTCAGGAGAGTCTATGGGAAACGTTCTAACATTTTTCATTTAATATATTTTTTCTACTAATGCATTTATGATAAGCTTCCCATCTTTCTGTAATGTATCTCTATAATTAAATGAAAATTAACAAATCTGAGATGTAAAATTTATCTGATAGTGGCTTCTATCTGATTTAGCAGAGGCAAATAAGAATACACACCTAGAAGTATACAACGTACACATATGTAATTTCTACTACATAATTCTGTGGAAATGAAAGAGAAAGTATAGATTATATTTTATGGGGACCATGGTGAAAAAATCGAGTTTAAGATTAGCAGTAGGCAGTGGACACTATGTTAAAAATAAACTACACTACTTGGGAGTGGATATGGGAGGGAAAGACTAGGAGAAAGTGAGGGAAGGGGTAACATTGTCTAAAAAGAAATCTACTCTTTACCTGACTCAGGTAACAATAACCCCTGTGCATATCACCTTTATAATAACAATACAATTTTTTAAAGATTAGCAGTAGGTACTTACATTATTGCATTATCAGAGCCAGCCAACCCAACAGGATTGGTAGTCTCTTTATCTATTTATGAACATAGAACCTTAGTTACAGAGATTTTCTTGGTGTACTGTACATAATGAGCTTGAATCTGTGCAGCCAAACCAGGCCAATGGAAAAGAACCAGGACTTGTGGTAGGATCATTGAAAATGGTGAGAAGATGTAAATCAAGGACTTGGAGAACTGATCTAGGCATTTAATTGAAATGATCTTGGTCATTGACAAGTTCTCTGTAGCTAAATTTTTGCAGCTTATTCATCTAAATTCCTGGAGAGGTAAGCTGTATTACATTATATATCATGTTTTAAAGCATAAACTAAGATCAGAAAAAAATCAGAAAAAATATAGAATTATGCAAATTATAGAGGTAATCATTCCATAGAATATAGTAGATTAAAGAATTTTTAATAGTGACTCTAAATCAGTTTATTGCACACTTACAGATTGGTCAATATTTAAGATGTTACACTGAGATCAGATAAAGTTCAAGATCAGTTTCTAGGCTAAGACAATAAAGATTTATTGAATGCTTAGTATGTTTAAATAACTCCTCTAGGCTTGAATAGTACCATATTGAAGGGAAAAAAAGTATGTATCCTATTTCACTCACTGAATCATGGAAATATGTGTATAACACAAAATGAGTAACTAGTTTTTATCTACTCATTATAAGATAAGAGCTATGAGTAAAAGTAAAGAATGAGGGTAGAGACTTTTAGAAAGGGAATTTAAATTTAAATAGAATAATAAGGATAGACTTCATGGAGAATGTAAAAATACATCAGAGCCCTAAAAAAAGTGAGAAAGTAAACCATGCAGAAATACATTGATATGGTTTTGAGTGGGAAAAAGTGTTCTGTGTATTTAGAGAACATCAAGACAACAGGTAAGTAAAGAGGAGAGATCAAAGGCAAGATGAACAATGAGATATAAGACACTATCACATATAGTTGCAGACATGTATTTCTTGTAAACAAGAAATGATTGTGTTCATTACTGTTCCAATAGGTTGATAGTTTCAAAATGAATAAAAGATGTCATCTGACTTCCTACTGAAAAATCTTCACTTTTTCAATCACTAAAATAGTAAATAAATAGTTTAAGTTCATAGGCAAGGAGACTAATTAGAAAGATATGCAGCCCCAAACAAGGGGTCAAAAAAGGTAGCTGAGATAGAGAAGAATATGAGATCAAGTTTTACTGTTTTTTAATTGGACAGAGGTTAAGGTCAACACTGTGTGATAAGAGATAAAACAAGCCAAATGTACTATTTCCAAGCAAATACCATAAATGTGTACAATGAAACTTATGGGAAAAAATGTAATAAACTGGCTCACACCTGTAATTCTAGCTAGATGAGAGTCCATAAATGGAAAGGCTATGGCTCTAGGTCAACCTGGGACTACAATTTTACAATATAATGTACAATTTAAGTATGGGCTAATAGAGATTTAATTAAATATTTCAAAGTAGGAAATTGAATGCACAAGCCTGCATATAAGAGCAATGTTCCAAGCCACCATTATCGATGTATAAGGTATGTAAATGTAAATGAACAAGACAGTTAATACTGGGATGGGAAGGTGGCTCAGTAGTAAAATGCTTGTCTTATATGCATGAGGCCCTGGGTTCTATTCCTCAGCCACATAAGCAGAAAAAAATCTGGAAGTTTTGCTGTGGTTCAAGTGGTAGAGTCCTCACCTTGAACTGAAGAGCTGAGTGACAGCTCCCAGGCCCAGAGTTCAGGCCCCATGATCAAAACAACAACAAAAAGACAGTTAATACAGATAAAATGGTAGGTAATCTAAGACTGAGCTCTGAAGGTCTCACTACAGAGATGTAGAAAACAAGGAAAAATTGGGAAAAGGTTGTATGTAAAATAAGAATAAAATATTGATTGTAAATAACTTTTTATTTACAACATTTTATTTACCAACAAGTTGAAAGACTTGTTGTAAGGTAAATCATTCCAGAAGCCACATCTTAAAATATAGAATATTGGAATCTTTATTATACAGTTAACAGGCTACAGGCTGTCAGTTTTTACAAAAGCCTGCAGCATGCAAATACACATAACCCAGCTAGGAAACATGCTACAGAAGAAAGAAATAACAAGAACAATACCAAAAAGCCAAATTCAGCTCCAACGGAGAGCTGAATTAGGACTCATGATGACTGGAGACAAGCCAGGAGACAGGACACAGGACATGATCAGAGACACATGTGGCATGGAGTCCAGCAGCTAGGCTGGTCCAGGCCTAAAATAGGTGGGTGCAGGGGGCAGATCCTCAGGAAATTCCCAGTCCCGGGCACTGGACTGACAGATTCAATAACCTATCAGCCAAGTGCGTGCCCCTGCCTTCAGGGGTCCAGGCACACCCATTATCTGGGAGGCAGGTGATGGGGGGCAGGGTTTTCTTCCCCCAGCATGAAGACAAGATGCCAGACCCTACCATCCACCATGTGGCCAATATGGTGCCTGCCAGACCTGGCCTCCTTACTTCATAATTAGCCTTAGGAATTGGGTATCACAACACAGTCTATTTTGTCTTTCCTTTTAAGCAGCAGTGATGGAATGATGGAGAGTGAAAGCCTGAGTGGGTTATACCTAGGCAAGAATGGGAACAATTAAATTAGGATTTCATCGTAATTCCTGAAAATTTAAAATAATGTAAGCATTTCTAGGTATAGAGAAGGTAACTCAAGCTCTCATGGAATAAGAATTTCTGATAAATTTTTAGCATTCCTAACAAGAATGCTAATGCAGCCACTGTCCCAATTTTCCTTTGACTGATGGAGTTCAATGTATGAATAGAATAATTTTAGTTTTAAAACCAGCATGGGGAACATGCTGGCAGCTTAGTAAGAGCTTCAACAATCTTTTCCCTATAGATATTACAATTTTAATAGATATCTATACAACAAAATACCTTTAGAAAGAGATACAAAATAAGACAATATACCTTTACTACAATATAAAGAGAAGACTCATGAAAGAAAACAGGAAAAAAAAAGTGCAGTCACCATGGAGGAGAGAGAAGTAAGTTGAGTCACTAAATTTGGACAACTTTGTCACAGGAAAAAAATGAGTCACAGTGCCAAGAAGAGTACTATGACCTTAAAACATAGGGACAAAGCAGCTAGAAGTTTGTCAGCTCAGGACCAGAACTTTCCTCCACAACAAATCACCCCTTCTAGGCAGTGAAGGGAACAGTAGGACTCTATTAGATAAGGAGCAGGTCACCTGGGCTAGGAGGAAACATTGCCTGAACTCAAGGTAGAATAGGGTAGGGCAAAACTTGTTTCCTGAGAATTGGACAGGAACTTGCTGTGCATCACCCAGATGAGCATTGGGCTGATGAGTTGCAACACTGAACATCTGCTATCCTAGCAGACTTTATTGCTAAGTCAGTGCTCCATGCATGGAACCTTTGGGACACCTCCAGCTTAAAGGCATCAGCTCCTGTCTATCTGACAAAACAAAACAAACAAACAAAAAACATGTAAAAGAACAAACCTGAATGGTGTTCTTTAATAATTAAATGCTAATACATTACAATATTGTTCTGAGTCTATCCCATGTCTGATCATTTACACTTAAAAGTATGCTAATAATGACAGAGAAGAAACATTCCAAATGAAACTTACAGAAACAAAATGTTAAACTTTGTATTCTTACAACTGGGCTTTAGGCTTGTTTTATTTTTGAAAATACAGCTATTAAAGATTTCTGTCTAGTAAAAAGAATGAATCATTGATCTGGCAATAACTATTTCCAGTGCTCAAATTTAGGGATCTAAATCATCACACAAATAGTAAAGAATCCTTGAAACAATGCTAATTCTGAATGTGTTATGTCAGAAAACAAGCCCTGGAAAATCATTTCAAATAAGATAACAAGGAATCAAGCATTCATGTCATTAGGACACTGGAGCAGATATGAAACACCACTGGCCACTATTAAGAGAGTCAAAGTGTGACAGGAGAGGTGAAAGAGGTAAGGAGCAGGACGGCCACCATTACAAGAAAGCAGGTGTTTGCCCCCAGTGACTTTGCCCCCAGTGACCTAGGGCTAAGGGCTAAGAGTTTCAGTTCTGAGAAAAACCGTATAATGTCCCAACCAACCGGTTCTTTAGAGCCCAGGGTGAAACTTGCCCCTGCATACTGTTGGCCCAGGTGTGACTCATAACTGTTTGTGGTCAAGCTATGGAACAAGGATATTTTTCTGTAAAAGTCAACCAATCATATTTTCCCAGCTTGGCTTGCTTTAAATGTTAACCAATCATGTAATTTCTTATGTAAAAGTTCCTTAAAGTTGTTTTGTTCAATACTATAAAAACTGTGCTGATTCTATGCTGGAGGCCTCTTAGCGTCACCAGTTACCGAATGCATGGAGGACAAAGCTTGAGCTTGCAATAAACAACTCTTTGCTGTTTGCATTGATCGTGGTCTCTGGTGGTCTGTGAGGGGGCATTCGAAATTGGGTACTTCAGAGGTAAGAGTAGAGACAGGGAAATTATATTATTTTTAATAAATACAGCAAAGGCCAGAGTCTAGTTGGATCCTGGAAGAAAATATCAAAGCAGTTAAACTTCCCTCCATCTAAACACTATATTACAAGGTCTATGAGACCCTCCAGGGCTTGTCTAAAACTGCCCTTTCATTTGAAATGATAAAAATCTTGGCTTCTCTCTGTAGATAGAGATGGCAGAGTGATAGGTTAATCTGAGGAAAAGTAGCCTTAAATCTCACCTATGGTCTCTATGTCTTGATTAGGCTCAGAGGCATCTCTATATTTTTAAATAATATATATTTAATATTTATGTCATATATCAACATAGCATCAATATATTGTATTAACATAATTAATACATTACACTATATTATATTAATGCATTTATATTTGATACATATATAATACATTTAATATATTTGAAAATGAAAAATAACACCTTCTTGGCTGCAGTGAATAACATTGCCTAAAGGTTGGGGGATGGTAGAGGACCATGAATATTCCCCCAGCTCAGGAATAATGAAAGTAGCTGGTAACAGCTGCCTTTTTTTTTTTTCTTTTTTTTTTTTATTGTAAAGATACTATACAGAGGGTTACAGTTACATGAGTGAGGTAATGAGTACACTTCCTCTTGAACATTGTTACCCCCTCCATTGTTTTCCTCCTACCATCCCCTCCCTCCCTCCCTTCCCCAAGGTTCTTTTTTTTTTTTTTTTATTGTGATTAAGTGATTACATAATTTCAAAGTTACAAGTTCATTCTAACTTCCCTGGAGCAAATTGTCTACCACAGTCTGTAATATATAACAGTGTTCACATGTTATATACCATATTTGTAACAGTTGCCTTTTTAAGTACCACTCCCATTCTGTGTGGGGGATCAGGAAATGTTTCTTTTTCCCTCCATTAACATGTATACTAAAATAAAACTTTCATCTTGTGAGACTTGTTTTTGTAATTCTTTTTTTCCTTTTTAAAAATTTTCAAATTTAATTTCTTCTTTAATTTTCTTTTTAAATTTTTTTTCATGCTTCAAGCTCAAGGATCTGTGAGCTTTTTTTTCCTGTAGTTTAAGAAAGAATTTTGATATATGTGCATCTATTAAACCTGGAGAACTACATTGATGAGATAATACTTGGGTTTTCATTAACCCTTTAAATTTAATGATTAAACTAAGCTTTGGCAATTTAAAAAAATTAACAAAGCAGTTCATGAATAAAATGCATCTTGATAGATCAGTCACCCTTTCAAAATTCTTACCAATCTTTCCCTTATCCAAGTCTTCCCTCACTCTTAAATTGCATGTTTTCCTTTATATGTGGAAGCTAGATTTAGCTTATAAGAAAATATATTGGGTTGTATGTAGTGTATTTAAATGTATTAACTGAAATATGGAGAATTCAAGTGGTTTAATTCCTTAGTAAGGCAAAGACAAAATTCAATAAAATAAATGCCAGGAAGCAGGTACTTTAAAAAGGCAGGGTGGTGTCAAAGAGAAAGGGGTAGACAAATAAGGAAGAAGAATGAGGAAGAAAAGAGGAAGAATGAAGTCAAGAATTCAATATATTATGTATCAAAATAAAGTACTTTGTTTTTGTTCTAGAGATTGAGAAGTAGAGGGTGAAATATCCCAGGTTTCCAGGGACCGGTGGGACTTGAACCTACAATCAGCAAAAAGAGTCACCAACACTCAGTCAACAGGAATCATTTAATAGCCATGGCATCTGACCTCCACTATACCAACACTGAAGACCAGCAATAAAGTCAAATAGCTCAGGGTATTTAAAGGCAAGATCCATGTGGGAGGGGGGCACCACTCGCATGTGGCCAGTATTAGTTTCACCATTGCCAAAGCAGCAAGTTACAGAAGCAGAGCTAGCACTTAGTGATTACAAAGTGATGATTACAATTCAGTCATTTCAATAACCAAGGCCATAAGTCCCAAGGCAAATTCCTAATCCCAGATCTTCCCCTCACAGAAGCAAGTTAGTGAAATAGCAATTACAGTCTCTATAAGCAAAGTAATAAGTTAAGTCCTCAAAGCAAAAACCACATTTGAATTTCTTATTTATCCCACATCCAAATCAAGCTACTTTCCAGGTTTTCTGGCTCTTTCTGAGCTACCAAATTCCAGTAACCTGGTGTTTAAGTTACTAATTTACTTCAAGTCTTTATCTTTGGCATTTCTCCTTTTCTTGGAGTTTTTTCTAGGACAAAGGTCCATAGAGCAGAAAATAAAGAAAAGACATAAATCACTTTTCTTGTACCTGGTGGGCTGGGGCATCTAGTTCCAAGTCTGGTTCGTGTGCTTAGACCAGATGTAAAAGCAGAAGACAAGGCCTCCCAATTTCACCCTTGTGTTCTAGCATGGGAGGGGTCCAATCAGACAGAAACACACAATGGTAACATCCTTCAGGCAGTAAGTGACCTCCACTTACAAATCAAACCAGAAGTACATTATCTCAAGGGGGAGAGGACTAGGAATCAAAATCTGGAAGGATTAGACAAAGAAGCCTCAGACTTCTCTTACTTGCTATATCCTTTGCCATGCAGAAGCTCTGTAGCTTAATACAGTCCCATTTATCCAGCCTTTCTTTGATTTGCTGTGTTTCTGGATCTTTACTTAAGAAGTTTAGACATGTGCCAATGAACCCTAGTGTATCCTCTATCACTTCCTGTAATACTTTCAGGGTATCTGTTCTTACCTCAAGGTCTTTGATCTGTTTGGAATTAATTCTGGTGCAGGGTGATATATAAGGATTTAACTTCAATTTTCTATATATGGATAATCAATTCTGCCAGCACCATTTTTTGAAGAGGCTATCTTTCTTCCATCTGATAATTTTTGTTCCTTTTTCAAAGATTAGGTGGCCATAGGTTTGTGGAATCATTTCAGGGTCTTCAATTCTATTCCATTGATCCCCAGGCCTCTTCATGTGCCAGTACTAAGCTGTTTTATAAAACTACAGCTTTATAAAAAAAATAGAATGGAAGAAAGACAGCCTCTTCAGTAAATGGTGCTGGCAAAATTGGTTAACTACTTGTAGAAAACTAAAACTAAATCCTTATATATCACCCTGCAACAGAATCAACTCCAAATGGATCAAAGACCTCAGAGTAAAAGAAGACACTCTGAAAACATTACAGGATGGAATAGGAGAAACCCTAGGTCTCCTTGGCGCAGGCTGAAATTTTCTTAATAGAGACCTGGAAACACAACAAATCAAAGAAAGGTTGGACAAATGGGATTGCATGAAGTTGCAGAGCTTCTGCATGGCAAAGGACATAGCTAGCAAGATCAATAGAAAGCCCACGGATTGGGAGAAGATCTTCACTAGCCATACGGACAAGGGTCTCAAATCTAAAATATACTTGGAAAGCAAAAAATTAAATCCCCCAACAATAAATCCTCAAAGAAATAACTGCCCAATAAATAAGTGGGCTAATAACTTAAAGAGAAACTTATCTGAAGAAGAAAGAAGGATGGCCAATAGACACATGAAGAAATGCTCAACCTCCCTAGCCATAAAATAAATGCAAATCAAAACAACATTGAGATACCACCTCACCCCAGATAGAATGGCTATAATCAAGAACTCTAATAACAACAGATGCTGGAAGGGATGTGGACACAAGGGAACCTTACTTCATTGATGGTGGGAGTATAAACTTGTTCAACCACTTTGGAAAGTAGTATGGAGGTTCCTCAAAAGACTCCACATAGAGCTCCCCTATGACCCAGCAGTCCCACTTTTGGGCATTTACCCAAATGTTTACAAACAGGACCACACTAAAGCTACCAGCACAACTATGTTTATTGCAACATTATTTACCAGAGCTAAGATCTGGTCTGTAACCAACCCAGATGCCCCTCAGTAGATGAATGGATCAAGAAAATGTGGTATGTATACACAGTGGAATTCTATGCCTCCATCAGAAAGAATGACATTGCCCCATTTGTTAGGAAATAGAAAGACTTGTAAAAAATTATATTAAGTGAAGTAAGCCAAGCCCAAAGAAACATAGGTCCCATGATTTCCCTTATTTGCAATATCTAGTATATGTATGAGTCAAGCAGAAAAGGTCAGATAAGGTGATGTTAGGAAAATGAACCCTAAGATATGTATTTTAAATGTTTTTTTCTTTCATGCGTTTGTTTCTAACGTTATTATAAGATGAATTCTTTGTTGCTTTGTATGTTGCTCCCCCACAGTATAACCCCTGCTTTCACTGTATTTGATGTCGGTATAATTTGTGGAGGGGAAGGGGAAAAACAAGTCGTTTAAATAAGGATACAGGTGGACCTGTTGCACCAATGAGAAGTACAAGGTGTCATGTCGAAAACAAACTTTACAACTTGGGGGGGAGAGGATTGGGTGGAGGGGTGGGAGGATGGGAAGGGATGGGAAGGGTAAACAAAGGAGGAGGCTACAATGCTTGATAAGAAATGTACTCACTATCTTGCCCATGTAATTGTAACCCCTCTGTACAGTATTTTCACAAAAAAAAAAAGAAAAAGAATACCACTGGAGGGATATGATGCAGCAAAGTTTAGTGTAGTATTCTTTGCACAACTGGGAGTGTATAACAGCAGAATTGTAGTATATTTTCACAATAGTGATAAGCTAGTCATGATATAAATTTAGGGAATTTTAAGGTGCAACTTACAAGTTGGAAACTGTTGGGCTATGTTGGGCATAAAAACTTGGGATTCATTGTCATAGAAATAATAGCTTACTCTGATGAACAAATGTTAACTCTTCAGGAATTAATTGTTATAGATAGGTCATAGTTTTATCTTCTACGAGAAAATGGCTATTTTATCTGTTGACTTTTAAATCCCATTGGAAACTGCATCTATCGCACAATAAAATAAAATGCAAACAGATACTGTTTTTTTTTTTAAAAAAAAAACCTACAGCTTTAAAATGGAGATTGAAGTTTGATATTTCTTTAGGCCCTGAGTTCAAGCCCAACAACCAAGAAAAAGCAAAACAAAAACCTTGAGTTATGCCTACATTCTGGAAGGCTTTATTTTTCCCTACCTGGACTAGCTTTGAGCCATGATGTTCACTTGAGCCATCAGCACTCAGTTTGCATCTTTTAATTCTAATTTAAGCAAAACCAACTTATGAATTTAACAGAAAATTGAAGATATCTTATGATCTAAGGAATTAATGATATAAGGTATAGTGGTATTTCTATAGTTAGATTTTTAAATATGTTTTTCTTTTAAGAGATACATATCTACCTGTTTACAGATAAAAGTATAACCCTCATAAAGATATAAAATGTAACATAAAAGTATATATAAAAGTATAACCCTCATTAAAGTGTTGGAAGATATAGGAAATAATGTTGGGCACAATTAACTGAATGAAAAATTGTAGAAAAACCTGTAATTGTTGTCTTCAGCCTTCTGCTAGGTTGACCAGCTGCTGTGACATTCACTCTCCAGCCTGTTTACCACTTTGCCCCCTGAAAGGAGTCTTTCTTCTTTTTATCCTGAGAGCTCCCTTTCACACTTTAGGGGTTTCTAGAATCATCCTAGGCACCCTCAAGATTGTGCACATGTGATACCATCAAGAACAACACTCAAGCAAAACAACGAGATGTGGGAAAGGGCAAATAAATGTCAATATGTTCTCCAACACTTTTTTCAGTCAATCCTAGTTGGATAGCAAATGCCCAGAATAGTAATGGGTTTTGCATGTCCTTACTAGTGTTATTTTCTTCCTTGTCACTACCCACATCGCTCACTCTTAGACACCATTTGTCAAATAAGCCATCTGTACTGAAGTTATCCTTCCTTGGAAGGATTTGTTGATGCCAATTTAGCAAAATTCATAAGTAGTCTTATAAAGTAGGTGCAATAGACAGCAGGTTTCAAATATTACATATTATTTCAATATTATATAATAAAATACTAATATACAAATCTTTTCCTGTTACATTGCTATGTGGAAAATAAAATCTCAGAGCTATTACCTAATAATTCCCATGTTTGAAAATAAATGTTGATAATCTCTCCAGTGAAGTATAATGATAACATAGAAAAGGCTGAAGGAGCCAATATAATTATTGCTCCTATCTAGCCTCATATTTAGAAATGTGGAGCAAATATCCATCTATCTTGTCATCTCAATGGTTTATAAGGTTCTTTTCTTACACTTTGAAAAAATATATAAATGAAAACATCACTTCCTTAGGGTTGTGGACAGGTATTGTCCCAAAGTTCAACTAGTGACCCCAAATCAAACCACAGCCTATCTTCCTTTGTTTCCTGTGTTAGAAATTACTATTAGCTTGTTTGCATAACCACTTGGGGTTGTTACCAAATTCATGCATTAGAAAGCATGTAGATAAAACAGGAAAGATCTGGAGGGGGGCTGGGCTGATTAACAAGGGGAGTAATGGATGGCAATAAAATGGGAAATTTGGTAGCAACAGTCCTTGCCAGAAGCATAAATATAAAAGAGCTTTTCTGCCACAAAGGAACAAAAGGGATGGAGATAGCCAAAACCTACTTCTAAAAGTCAAATAACCTCAGAGATGCATTTATTTGTATCACTCAGTAAAAAGTAATAATGTAACTTACGCATTATGGGAAAGAGAATAAGAACCTCATATTTCCCAGTCCAACAAGAAATTTAAGGATGGCTCTCCATACATAGATATAAAATTTCTGTTTTTATCTCAGAGTCTGCTTGCCATCAGATAAGTCTTGATCTTGCAAAACCACCATTAAAGTCTAATTTTACTGCCCCTTTTGTCTCTGAGTAAATGCTTTGAGTTTGGACTTTTAGTGTGTTTCTTTTACCCGGAAAGTGAAGGATTCCCTAACAAATCAACACACTAATAGTTATAGTGGTGGATATGGGTGGACACACATATGCTTATGCATTATCTTAACCAGCACAAATCAATCACATTGACTAACATATTAATGAGATGGCTAAAAACAAATAAACCTATGTATTGAATTAGTTAAATATAGTATATAAATATAAGATAAATGTGGGTATATATTTATCACCCAAATCCAAACTGTGTTTGGATGTCATTGGTTAGAAAGAAATGAACTTCAAATGAGTTTTGGGTTCGTTAGTTATTGATGGCATGAGATGTAAAAAAGTTGACAGAAGAACCTAAGTATGAAGAAGATAATACAAAGCTTTCCTTTAGGTTCTCAGAAATTTGCTAAATTAGATTTTTTTAATGGTGTTTGAGAGACCACCATTTCTGTCCTCAGAAATGTACATAAATTCTGACAATTATCTCAAAAGACAAGATTTGGGGTGTGTGTTTCAGTATATATGTATGAGATAACATGTAGTTATGTACAAAGACATAAATTACATGAGTATCTGTTTGATTCAATGCAAATTCATTTTCCTCTCAGAGAAGTCAGGCTTAAGGAAATTTGGGATTTCATTGATATGAATAAATGATTCTATTCATAAGTCATCTTCACGATGAAATAAAATGTATGGTCAATGAGAATCCACTATTATGTACAGAATGATCTAGAGGTTATTTGGGTGGTCTGAGATACTTAAATTTTATGTAACTGCTGATATAACAGTTGATACTCTTTAAAAAGGATCTACAAAATAAGACTGTTCTCTCCAATTAACTAAAAAAAAAAGCCTGGAAGCAAAGCTGTGGCTCAGCCCCATCAGAAAAGCTGCACGACAATGCCCGGGCCCTGAGTTCAAGCCCCAAGACCAGAATGCACATGCATGCACACGCCCATGCACTTGCACGCACGCGCGCGCGCGCACACACACACACACACACACACACACACACACACACCATCTAGAATTCCATTATGAGGGGCTGCTGAAAAAATTCTTGTAAGTGATAGGAGGGTAATTTCAGATTTATGGGTAGTTACAAAATCAAAAATAAAGCTTGTAAGTTTATACTGAAGGCCTATTAAAATAAATTGTGCTAAAATATTCTACCACATTGAATATTACATATATTCAAATAATCTACTTTATATGCTGGAAGTAAAGGAAATCTTGGTTATCATGTTTATTAGGCAGGCAAAGACAATCTAGTGATAGACCTTTTACCCTCTACTCTAAAAAAAAAAAAAAAACCCTGCTATGAATAAAATCAGATAATTAAATTATCTAGTTCATCTAAGTAGCCTCATATATTGTCTGTCACACAGTGATTATATTGTAAATAATGTTGTTACTGTAATCAATCCGAGGTTTTAAAAAAGCATTCATAGGTAATTTAGACTGTGAAAGTGGATTACAAATCTTCCAGTAACAGGAGTCTCCTTCAGAAATACTTAGAGACACACCTATGTGGTTCCCAATGTCTATAAAGGAAACATGATATACAGCTAATAGTTCTAACCTCACTCATGAAGTTTTTGTTAGTTTTTGACAACATGTGAGTAGCTTTTGTTTGTGTAGTCCTCATATACCAGAAAATTCACCAGATTTCTCCAATCTATTCTGAGGAAACAGTAAAAAAATTAAGCCAGAAACTAAATTCAGGAAACAATTAAAAGGTTTCAGTCATGGTGGTACATACCAGAAATTCCAACACTCAGGAAACAAGACAGGGAATTTAAGTTATATAGCAAGATCCTTTCTAAAAAATCAACAACAACAAAAAATCAAAACAATTAGAAAGGTCCAAAGAGCATCCATTGTAGGACTCAGAAGGTGGCTGGCTCAGTGGTAGAGCACTTGTCTTGCATGCCTGAGTCCCTGGGTCGATTCCTCAGCACCACATAAGCAAAACGAAAAAAGCAGGAAGTGGCTCTGTGGCTCAAGTGGTGGAGCTCTAGCCTTGAGCAGAAGAGCTGAGGGACAGTGCCCAGGCGCAGAGTTCAGGCCCACGACCGCCCCCCCCCCCAAGAACATTCATTGTAAAATGTAGAACTTGAAAAATATAGTAGATATTGTAATAATCATTCATGACCATCCCAGGGCACCATGTGGAGGCAAGCAGGCACAGGAGGAAGATTATTTAAGGTTTATTAGATGAGCCATGTATTCTGGGAGAGCCAGCACATAGCATCTGCCTCTATTCAAGTGGCAGGTAGCTCTTGGGGAGCAAGTGAGGTAGGTGTGTCTCAGGTGTGTCTGGGCAGAGAGAGTGGCCATCTGTATTGAGGGAACTCTAGGGCAGGGAAGAGCTCAGGTCTGGGTGGAGCTGAGGACCAGAGATGGGGATAATACTAGCCATCTAGAGAATTAAATTTTCATATAGAAACAGGAAATAGTATATTTGTACATTTGATAGTCAAATAAGCAAATACTATCATTTGTAGTTTAAACAAACACAAAAATACTACAAGTTTATGTAAGTGATTCATGGGAAACTGTCCCCAGATGGAGGTAAGCTTTAGTGAAGCTTTCCTTTAAATGTAGGAACACTTCACTTAGGGTCCTTGACTGGGATTGCAGAATAAGAATTTCTGGACAAGTCACAGTGGTGAAAAAACTTGGCAGAATTTTTTCAGAAGTAAACAAGCAGGTAATCAGACAAACAGACATAAAAGCAGACAAACACAGGGACACACTCTAACAGAATGGGAGTGTTCTGATAGGGAGAGACACACTAGCACCTTGAGCTGTCTGGATGTTTATATATAAAAGCAGAGTGTCTGGCTTCAAAGTTATGCAAAGCTGTTTTTTTTCTAAATTGTGAAAATACCTTACAGAGGGGTTACAATTACATGAGCAAGGCAATTAGTACATTTCTTATCAAGCATTGCTGCCTCCTCCTTTGTTTCCTCTTACCATCCCTTCCCATCTCCACCCCTGTCCTGTAGACCCTGCCCCTTTTCCCACACC
Source organism: Dipodomys spectabilis (assembly GCF_019054845.1). NCBI lineage: Eukaryota > Metazoa > Chordata > Mammalia > Rodentia > Heteromyidae > Dipodomys > Dipodomys spectabilis. The sequence continues at coordinate 10,102,789 of NW_024871113.1, read as the reverse complement.
CCTCCCCCCCACAAAGTTGTAAAGTTTGTTTTTCGAAGTAACAATTTGTACATCTCATTGTTGCAATGGGTCCACCTGTATCCCTATTTAAACAATTTGTTTTTTCCCTTCCCCTCCACAAATTATACCAACATCAAATACAGTGAAAGCAGGGGTTATACCATGGGAGAGGGACGTACAAAGCAACAAAGAAATCATCTTATAAATATTTAGAAACAATAGCAAAAAAGAAAAAAACATTTGACTGATTGGGAGAAGATCTTCACTAGCCATATAACGGACAGGGGTCTCATATCTAAAATATACCTGGAACTCAAAAAACTAAATCCCCCAAAAACAAATCTTCAAAGAAATAACTGTCCAATAAATAAGTGGGCTAAAGACTTAAAGAGAAACTTCTCTGAAGAGGAAAGAAGGATGGCCAATAGACACATGAAGAAATGTTCAACCTTCCTAGCCATAAAAGAAATGAAAATCAAAACAACCTTAAGATACCATCTCACCCCAGTTAGAATGGCTATAAACAAGAACTCTAATAACAGATGCTGGAGAGAATGTGGACAGAAGACAACCTTACTGCATTGTTGGTGGGAGTATAAACTTGTTCAGCCACTTTGGAAAGTAGTATGGAGGTTCCTCAAAAGACTCCACATAGAGCTCCCCTATGACCCAGCAATCCCACTTTGGGCATTTACCTGAATGATCACAAACAAGACCATACTAAAGCTTTCAGCACAACGATGTTTATTGCAGCATTATTAACCATAGCTAAGATATGCAACCAACCCAGATGCCCCTCAGTAGATGAATGGATCAAGAAAATGTGGTATATATACACAGTGGAATTCTATGCCTCCATCAGAAAGAATGACATTGTCCCATTTGTTAGGAAATGGAAAGACTTGGAAAAAATTACATTAATTGAAGTAAGCCAGGTCCAAAGAAACATAGGTTTCCTTTATTTGCAATAACTAGTATATGTCTGAGACAAACAGAAAAGGTTAGATAAGTTGATGTTAGGCGAAATGAACCTCAAGATAAAGCTGAGCTCATTGTCTTTGCTCTAACCACACCTTTCTGAGTTTCCAGTTAAGAAAGCATCCTGCTATAAAACAGGTCCTTATCCTTGAGATAAGGAGGTACTCTGCTAGCTGCATTTTGGGGTAAATGGTTTAAGTTTGGGTAAGCATTTTTCTCAGAAAAGCATATATCCTATCAAACAAGTCTCAACTTTGGGTGAGGAATGCATCCCTCAGGAAGGAAGGAATTGATTCTATTGTCTCTCTTTAAAGCAAAGATGACACTTCTATGTTTCTAAATACCATATTTCTGAGTTGCCTTCAACAGACCCCAGTTTCCTTAAGTTATCCTGCTTCGAAATCACAAATTAAATTTTTATAGTTATATAGTAAAAGAATAAAAGGAATTGGGTTATTTTTATTTTTTAAAGCAGAAGGTGTATTCCATGATTTACATTCCTGGTATGATGTCCTTTTTGGACACTGGATAATAAAAGAAAAAATACGCTTGGACAAGGTAAATTATATAGGTCTCTAGGTATTCACACAGAGAGAATAAATGAGGATATTTTTAAGAGAGGGTTAGTTAGGTACAATGGCTATGTGCATTTGACCATAGAGAATAATATTTATTGAAACAAACTACTGGAAATGGAAACAATGTTTTAACTTTTTTCTTTAGTTGCTGCTTTTGTTTTCATTTCCTTTTGTTTTGATTGTTTATCTGTCTTTGAGAGGGTAAGGAGAGACACAGAAATGGTGGGACAAGGAGTGAATAAATGCAGCAGTGATGCTCACTAGACACTATGTTGAAAATGAACTACACATCTCATATTTGTTGGGAAGGGGAAGGAAAAACTGGTAGAGAATGAGGGCAGCGGTGACATTGTTCAAAAAGAAATGTACTCTCAGGCTGGGAAGTTGGCTTAGTGCTAAAGTGCTTGTCTAGCGTTCATGAAGCCCAGGGTTGAATGCCTCAGTACCACATAAATAGAAAAAGTTGGAAGTGGTGCTGTGGCTCAAGTGGTAGAGTGCTAGCCTTGAGCAAAAAAGAAGCTCAGGGTCAATACCCGGGGCCTGAGTTCAAGCCCTAGGACTGTCAAAAAAGAAAGAAAGAAATGTATTTGACATGTAATTATCTGACTTATGTAACCATAACTCCTCTGTTTATATTAATGATCAATAATTTAAAAAAATCTATATTTGGTTTTGAATACTAAGTCTTCAGCTTTTCACCTGAAATGATGAAAGAGAGCTTTCAGATGTTGAGTGAAAATATACCAATCCATTGTCAAGAAACACATTCCAGTTCTTATTTGCTAGGGTATACCACCAGTGGCCTGTGACTGCAAAGACAGAATTTAGGGGGTTCAGCTTATTCAGCAGTAAATAAAAGATTGCTGATACATAGATGAACAATCATAGACACATTGTTAGATATAAGGTTAAAATATTTTGCTATAATATATTAAAGTTTATTATTCAATAGTGAACACAATCCCCATATTTCTGAATTAATAAAACATTAAAAAATCTCAGGAGGGGCATTTACCTGCTATTTTCACTCATTCAGTTTTTGTGTATAGTTGAATTGTCTATTTTAACCCCCTCTTCAATTTCCTTTTCTCCTAAAAACTTAATAATTGCAAAATAACAATGTAATATATGGGGAGGACTTAATAAAAATGTCATATGAATTCAAAGTGATTTTAGCTATGTGAAAATATTGTTGCATATTATTAAAATCCACACATTGAATGTTTTTCAATTTCTTGTTATAACCCACATATAGTGTTGCGAAGGAACATGCACCAAATTAAAATTCAAGATAGCAGAAAAAGTATTCAGAACTTTGCAAAACTGTCATTATTTAAGCAGTTAACAGAGAATGGTGCTTAAAGAAAAACAGCTAAGGCACATAAAAAAGAATTAGGTTGGTGCCAAGTACTTCATGAGAATGCAGAGGAAGGATGGACACTAAACAAGTCAGATTAATGTAGAGAAATGGGCTGTTCTGCCAGCATCAGTCAGTAATCAGGCAATGTATCACATTATCCAATCATCCCTGACAGGAATGCTGCTTTATCCTACCTTGACTAACATGAGCACTGTAAATTGTATCACCTGAAATTACAGCTTCTAAAATTGAATTATATTATTTTGCATTAGTCATGTCAGGGATTTTACAAATTGTTAATCTCCTGGTAAACATTCTCACATCTAAAACAATTATTTATAAGCAAAGTGAATGTTAGAAAAATGTAACAGTTATTATGCATAAATTGCCTGTTTTCCCTTAGGACTAGGAAATAAGACATTGCATTTCTTAAGCCATCCTGAAAGGAATATTGATAAGCAAAATCAAATCACTGAATATTTCATCAATGGCCATTTTAACAAATCATGTTCTTCCTGAATCTAGAAGGTAACTTTTTTTCAGAAAAGTATGAAATAGAAATGCATGAGAAATGAATGTGAAATCATTCTAAAATATGAATTAAAAATACTGAAGCCAGGTGTGGTTCACGCATTTTGTAAAACAAACAATTGGGAGGATGAGGCAGGAGTGAAAATTTGAATCTAGCCTGAGCTTGTAGAGCAACTCCATGCCAGCCTGGGGCACCTAGTAAGACACTAACTAAACAAAAACAGCCAAATATATTATTTAAAAATAAGAGAAAAGAAAGAAAATGTCTTAGATATCAATCTTAAAAATGCTGAGAGTTTAAATTGAGAAATATAAAGAATATTTTGTTCTTCACATTGCAAAAACTACCTAGTTCCTAGGAGAGTGTGGATACTGCAAAACGGCTCTTCCTCAGCATTCCTCTTCCTCAGCATTCCTCTTCATCAAAGATGGACAAAGAAACGCCATCAGTTCTTCTTAACATCAGGTTCCAATAGTAGAATGTAAGGCCTTCAGGAAAGCTGCTATTCTTGAGTGTTACATGGACAGATTTGCTACTTTACTAACAAATCCAAGCACACTGTGTCAAAAAGGTAAATGCTCTGTGTTCATGATGCCTTGATGAGAATTTAAGCTACCATTGTGGCACACATGTGATCCCAGCACTCAGGAAGCAAAGGCAGGAGGATCTTGATTTTTTGTGCACTTTTTATTGTAAAAATACTGTACAGAGGGGTTACAGTTACATGAACAAGTTCCTATTGAGCATTGTTGCTCCATTGTTTTTCCCCTACCATCCCTTCCCTCCCACCTACACAACTACCTCCTGCCTCTCCCCACTGAAGTTGTAAAGTTCGTTTTCAACATAGTGTTTTGTACATCTCATTGTTACAATAGGTCAACCTGTAACCTTATTTAAACATTTTGTTTTTCCCTTCCCCTCCTCAAATTAGAGAAGTGTATATACAAGATGCTGGGCACTGACATCAAATACAGTGAAAACAGGGTTTATACCATGGGGGAGGAACATACAAAGCAACAAACAAATCACATGGTGCATTATAAATATGTTAGAAACAACAGCAAGAAAGAAAAAAGATATTTGTGTCCCTATCTTGGGGTTCATTTGGCTTAACATCATCTTATATGGTCATATGTACATAGCTTTTGACCTTTCTGATTGTCCTACACATGTACTAGTTATTGTAAATAAGGGAAGCCATGGGACCTATGTTTCTTTAAGGCCAATCAGAGATAATAAAAAGTTTTTATTGTCCTGTAGTGAAAATATGTTGCTTTTCTTTTTGTCGGTCATTAGATTTGAACTCAGGGCCTGAATGCTCTCCTTGAACTTTTTTACTCAGAGTCAGTACTCTACTACTTTGAGACACAGGTTCACTTCCAGTTTTCTGCTAGTTAGTTGAAGATAAGACTCTGATGCACTTTCCTGCCTGAACTGGCTTCAAACCATGATTGTCAAGTCTCAGCCTCCTGAGTACCTAGGATTACAAGCATGAGCCACCAGCACCAGTGTATTATTGTTCTTGTTTTTAATAATATAAGATTTTAATAAGATATTCATCTGAAAGTAGTTTTTATTATTTAATAGCATTTTCCCAAGATTTGTGATAGCAAAATATATGAAATATATTTTTTGTCATTTTAATCATTTTTTGTTTTCCTTTTTCTTGTTGTTGTTGTTCCAGGCCTAAAGCTTTAATTTGGTGCTGGAATGCTGTCCCTGAGCTTTGTCACTCAAGGCTGGCACTCTACCATTTGAATCACAGCTCCACTTCCAGCCTTTTGCTGGTTAATTGGAGATAATAATCTCATGGACTTTCCTTCCCAGTCTGGATTTGAACCATAGTTCTTAGATCTCAGTCTCCTAAATAGCTAGGAATACAGGCATGAGCCACTTGGCATCTGGCTATTCATCCATTTTTTAAACTTTAAGTGTTTGAACAAAGAGGTTTCAACAAACTAGTTTATGAGTATAATGCATCTTGATCAATGTCACCCTTTCCATTGTTCTCCCCATTGTCTCCCAACTTCACCCATCCTATCAAATTACCTGATTGCATTTTCACATATATTTGTATGTTGAACATTAGGACTGTATTCATCCACTCTTCCTTTCTTTATTCATCTGCCTATCTTCCCTTTGACCTCAATATTTTTAAATTTCATAAATTTTCATAGATGTATAATTATTATCCCATTTTGTTATTATCCCTGTCTGTTATTAATAAAGTGCTTATCAATATTTTTTCACTTGTTAGTATCTTTCACATAAGCTTTTATGTGCATCCTGGACAGTACCTGGTAATATTTTCTAAACTGAATTTATCTTCTCACTTGTTCCCTCACTCAAGAAATTGTGCCTTCAGTCTGAAACTTGGAAGTCCTATATTCCTACCTTTTCCTGAAGCTTTCGTTATAGTTTTTCACCAAATCTGGACAATTGTATATAAGATCCTACTCTTTGTCATCTCTCTTTTCCCTACTGCAACTGTTTGGGCAGAACTGGATTATATCTTATTTTATGACTTACTGTTTTTTTAAAAAACATACTCCAAGTGCTGCCAAAATGATCTTCTGAAACTGTAAATGCCTTTATAACCCTCCCTGCTTTGCAATTTTTTCTTACCTTGTAAATTTTCTTTAAGATCTTCTGAACATATTCTTTTTACTGACCAGCATAAAAGATGTTTAGATTTTTATGCAAATCAATATGTACCATTCACATGTTAGGTAAGTGCTTTACTACTGAGGGTTGTCCCCAAGGCTTTCTATTTAGAGATGGGTTCCCACTATTTAGCCCAAGCTGGCTAACAACTATCCTCCTGCCTCTGCCTCCAATGCTGAGATTACAGAAAATGCAACAACATACTGAACTTCTTACCAATGTTATAGAAAAAGTTTTTGAGGATTCAGTACTTCACCTGGAGAAGTATACCACCTCACTTTTCTAAGAAAAACTATGATAGTCTTCTAACATTTTTGTAGAAATTTTATAGTGAGAAATGTTATTTATGTAATTTCTTTTTTGTATATATTTTTATTGTAAAAATACTGTACAGAGGGGTTACAGTTATATAAGTAAGGTAATAAGTACATTTCTTATCAAGCATTGTTAGCTCTTCCTTTGTTTTTCCCCTACCATCCCTTCCCTCCAAAACTCCCCAACTCCTCCTTCCCCCCATTCATTTTCAACATAGTGTCCTTTTTATTTGTTTTTTATTGTAAAAATAGTGTACAGAGGGGTTACGGTTACAAGAGTAAGGTAATGAGTACATTTCCTATCAAGCATTGCTACCTCCTCCTTTGTATTTCCCCTTCCACCCCTTCTCTCTCACCTCCACAACCACACTTCCCCTGCACTGCCCCCCCCCAGGACAAATTGTAAAGTTTGTTTTCAACACAGTGTCTTGTACATCTCATTGTTACAATGGGTCAATCTATATCCTTAGTTCAGCATTTTGTTATTTCTCTTCCCCTCCACAAATTAGAAAAATGTATATACAAGATTCAGGGCACCAACATCAAATACAGTGAAAAGAGGGGTTTTACTGTGGGGGAAGAACATATAAAAGAAACAAAAAAAAGTCACATGGAACATTATAAATACATTAAAAACAACAGCAAGAATGATAAAACCACTTGTGTCTCTATATTAGGGTTCATATAGTTTAGCATCATCTTATATGGTCATATGTACATAGTTTTTGACCTTTTCTGATTGTCCTAGACATATGCTGTTTATTACTATTACAGATAAGGGAAATCATGAGACCTATGTTTCTTTGGAACGGCTTACTTCACTTTATTATATTTATGTAATTTCTGATAATGAATAGGATGTTACAGTTATAACTGGCAATATCTTGATAACAGTCAAGGAAGCCATATTAGGTTGAGGTTATCCCTAACCATATATACTCTATGTACTCTATGAGATCTTGACTAAATTAGGATCTGAGAAAGTTAAGCTCTAACTTTTCCATTAAGATAAAGAAAGCTTAAAACATTCTAAATATGTCTTTGGTTTTCTGTTATCTATACAGAAAAATGTGATGTTCTAGACACATTAGATAAATAATGCAATAAACATATTTGGAATGAACTACTACATAGTGAAAATTTTTACCATCTATATACTAGATTTTAATGTATTAATTCATTCAGCTAACAAAAATTACCCTTCCTTTATTAAGCACAGAGCTCAACATTGGACTTACAAAATGATAGGCATCCATCAATATTAAAATAATTTCAAGTATTGTCACTGTTGTTGTCTTGCTATATATGTATATATATATATGTATATGTATCTACATATAATATATATATATGTATATATATATTTCAAAGAATAAAGTGCTTTAAATGACCACCTGTTTAGATTCCATAATCCCTCCTTTTAACCAGTTATCTCTTATGACCTAACCAATTTACAGTCAGTTCTCTTCAGTCATGGTAGTCTTCTGCTTACAAGTTCATTCACACACTATCTTTCACTTCCCTGCTTCATAATTCTCTTATTTTCTTACAGCTTCATTGAAACCTCTCTAACTTGATGTGAAAAGGGGATTTTGATTTAGCCTCTTGTAATAAAGCAGCTATGTGTTACAAAGCAAGCATGTGAGAATCACTGTTTTCAAGGCCATTGTTGCTAACTTTATGACTGGTGTTGGTAACCAAAGCAATTTCACACAGTATTCAAAAATCAGTATTCCAACCTGTGGCAAATGAGAAGTTGCCACTACACACCAAGTAGTGGATTCTGAAGCATGCAGCAAGTGCCTCATTTTAGTTGGATAAATTGGATTACACTAGAGTCTCATTGAGTAAACTGTTCATTATTTATCTTTTACTTTCTAGTACACACTGCTATCTTCACACAGCTGGACTTTTTTTATTTTCTAACTTTGTAGGCTGTCTGAAAATTAAAATATTTCATTCTCATGAAATATCATGACTATCAGCATGCCCTCTATCTCAGGTCCTCAGCCTCTCCCACAAAACCAGTTAATCTGGCCAGTTCTTACTTCAACTGGTCTTTAGCCTTAGCCTTTGTTCCTACTTAACTTCTGGAGTGGCGTTTTACCCCTAACTCCTAGCTGGATCAGGGGAATGCTGCCTAACTGTAACTGTTACAGTCAAAAAACTCTGCCTTAGCTATGTGACATCCTTCCTGTTCAGCTGCACATGCAGAGGACTTCCTGTACTTCCCATCCCTAGCCCCACTGACTATAAATTTGACCCTAAACAAAGGATAGGCACCATTTGTCCCTCTCCTGTGGGGGAGGTGGCCTTCTCAGCCTTGCCTAGCAAATACACTCCTTTTCTTGTAGGTGAATGTGTCTGTGTGGTCTTCTGTGATGGGTGCTTTCAGTGACACAATAGTAAAAATACCTTCTCTGATGCCAGAACACTTATTCTCATAGTTTATTAGGGGAGTTTTCTGCTTTGATAGGACTTATGCTTTATCCTCCCCTGCAACTGCCTCAAATATTTTTTGTAAAATAGAGCAGAGCTTCAACAAATATTCTATTTCTGCTTACAAAATCTAGAGAATATGAAAAAATAGAATCTAATTTGAAAAGTCCTCAAGACAAACATTTTCTTGTAAACAGAGTTATTCCTTCAGGGAAGTTCTATAACCCTGAGGATAATGAAACTATTTCATTTCCCCTTTGTTTAGGAAGGGACAGAGGCTATTTATGTACTAATAGGTTTATTAATAAAACTGAGAAAGCAATATCCTCACCTGTATAGAGATCAGTGAAGCCAGAGATAATGGAAAACAGCCATTATATAAAAGGAAATTTATGACTCTGGTGATTATCTTTGATACAATAGATCCATTTGATGGGCTTCACTTTTCTCCTCTTTGAATGCAGCCCTCTACATTCCATTTTAAGATAAATCAAAACATTTAAAGAATTTTAGTTGCATGCATATTATGAAATGTGAATAAACCTTGGGTAAATTTAAAAGAATAACTCACATTTTTCTGTTCATTATAACCTTATTTAATGCTATTAATTTGGTGATTTCACTAACTTAAATATTCATCAGCATATGTCCTTCACCAGGTTTTCAATGGCATTATAATCAATCCTCTCAAAGTAAGTTATGCATTTTAATGAAAAATCTATAAGAAAATGAAAAAGCTGTTTCCAGAACCCATAACTCTGTGTTAGGGATATAAAAGGAAGAAAATTAGGAAGGAAGGGATTTTGAAAATCAATTATTCTATGTATGTTCAAATAAAATCATATATTGTGCTATTATATTTCTATGAATGAGACTGGTCATTATGAAAATATTTATAAAATAACTTGTTAACTATTTTCCATTTCTGAGACTAAGTAATTTATTTCTCATGAAAACTGTATTTTATTTGAAAACAACATTTTCCAAGTAAATTATTGATAGGAAAAAAATCGAGTCATTTGCTTTTTAAATTCTTTAATTAATTTACTCTACTGTTATTACAAAGGTAATGTATAGAGACTTTATAACTCCATGAGTTAGTTTATATATATATATATATATTGTTAGTATTATGTCTAGATTTCAGGCTATATCTACTTGCAAACACAACGTGTCTAAATAAAGCTCTACCCAGACTAAAATGTAATCAAGATATGATAGATCTGAAGAAATATTCACCAACTGCAGAATGAGAAGGTCATTGTTAATTTAGTGATTCTATGTACCTCAATGTTAGTATGATCTGCTGGCTAAAAACTGGTAGGATATTAGATGTTTAAATTTAAAATAACAAAAGAGGAAGATAAGTTTTGAGGAATTTAATATGTATAATAGAATTGTTTCAGTAGCAAGAGAAGAAACTTAGAGATCTAATAAATTTGGGAGAGCTGGAAGTTAGAACAAAGCAGAATTACACCTGGAGATGTAGTCATCTTAGTAAAGGATATGTTATGTAATGAGGGAGAGAAAAATCATTATGTCAGCAAAGAAGGTATGGAGCCTGCCAATACAAAATTACATGAAATGATGTTTTTACAATTTAGAGTTAGAATATGAAGTGTGAATGAATGTAGATCTCATTGTGTGTGTGTGTGTGTGTGTGTGTGTGTGTGTGTGTATGTGTGTGTGTGTGTGTGTGAGAGAGAAAGAGAGAGAGAGAGAGAGAGAGAGAGAGAGGTACCAGTCTTGGGAATTGAACTCAGGGCCACTGTCCCTGAGATTTTTTGCTCAGAATCAGTGCTCTACCACTTGAGCTTGACTTTCAGCTTTAGGGTGGTTCATTGGAGATAGGAGTCTCATGGACTTCCCTACCTAGGCTACTGTGCTCCTCAGATTTTAGCCTACTAAGTAGCTAGGATTACAGGCATGAGTCATTTCCATGTACCAGAAAGATTAATACTTGTTTACTAAATTTATTATTTGAAAATACCTATTGAAATAAAAAATGCATTTTTGAAGACTGGCAAGAAATGAAAATGGCTTTTAAAGAATGAGCATAAGAACCAGACAATTGGGCAGGGCACTGGTGGCTCAAGCCTGTAATCCTAGCTACTCAAGAGGCTGAGATCTGAGGATTATGGTTCAAAGGCCACCAGAGTAGGAAAGACTGTGAGACTCTTATCTCCAATAAACTGCTCAGAAAACTGAAAGTGGTGCTGTGGCTCAGGAGGTAGAGCTGAAGAGCTAAGGGATAGTGCCCAGGCCCAGAGTTCAAGCCCCACTGTGGACAAAATAAAAAGAATTATTATTCTTTCTTTTATTAAGATGTTCTACACAGAGGTTACAGTTACATGAGTAAGGCAATGAGTACATTATTTGTTGATCACTGTTACCCTTTCCCTTCCTTGGTGTTGTCCCACTGTCCATTCCCTTCCCTACCTCCCACACTCCTACCCTCTTTCTCCCCCTCTCACTGCCTGAAGTTGTAAAGTTCATTTCCAATATACTGTCCTGTGGGTATTCTTGTTGCAATGGGACATCCTGTATCCTTGTTTCAGCTTTTTGTTATTCCCCTTCCCTTCCCCAGATTAGATATATGTGTATACAAGATGCAGGGTTATCAAAATCAAGTACAGTGACAACATGGGATATGCCATAGGAGAAAGAACATACAAAGTAAACAGCAACAACAACTAAAAATTGTAGCGCCCTAGCAAGAGAATCATCATTTTGTGCATCGGGAAGTGGTCCTGTAGCTCAAGTGGTAGAGTGCTAGCCTTGAGCTGAAGAGCTGAGGTACAGCACTCAGGCCCAGGGTTCAAGCCCCATAGTGACAAAAAATGATATATATGCCACCCCGTAAAGCAAGGCTCTCAGCTCTGAGCAGCTGCTGTCATGATGGTTGGGAGTCCAGGCTCTTGAGCTTGCAATAAATGACTCTTGTGTGCTTGCATCCAAATTGGCTCCCTGGTGGTCTTTGGGAGACCCTATCTGGGCACAACAAAAATAAAATTATGTGGTACATTTAAAACAATAACAATAAAGACAGGCCTCTTGTGTCAATATCTTGGAGTTCATTTCACTTAGCATCATCTTATATGGTTATTTGTACATAGAACCAAAGAATTATAAAATAAAACATTATGTATATATTTTGCTATTACAAGTTGAGTGAATTTAATGAAAAATAGATGACTTACTTTCCCAATACAACATATAAGGGTCAATATTAAGTATTCTTTAACAATATCAGAGAAAATATTTTTTCAAAATAATCCATACACCATTTTTAGAAGTAACTTCTTTTTTTTAATTTGTAAAACATTTTATTTATTTGTTATTATTTATTGTAAAGGTAACTCAACAGAAGGGTTATAGTTACATAAGTAATAAGATAATGAGAACATTTCGTTATTAACACAGTTACCACCTCTTTCATTTTTTCCTACTTTCCCATCCTTACTTCTCTGCCCCACCAAAGTTGTAAAGATCGTTTCCAACATAGTGTCTAGTGGGTATCATTGTTGTATTAGTCCATCCTTTGTCCTGCCATTTCTGTATTCCCTTTCTGGTCTGTGGATCAGACAAGACAAAGGGTACAGAAAACTAAAAATAAAAAGAAAGAAAGGAAGAAAAGAAAAAGGAATAACTGTAAATAGTACATAATAAAACTTCTTGTTTCCAATTCTTGTAATGCAGTGTGATATACTTCATTATATATGGTCATATATATCTAGCAATAGGGTTATCGGGGTACTCTGCTAAGAATATAACAGACATACTCTCTTATTACAAGTGTGAGAAACCATGCAACCTACATTTCTTTGGGCCTGGATTGCTTCATTTAATATATTTTTTTCAAGTCTTTCCATTTCCTTATGAATGGGACAATGTCATTCTTTCTGATGGAAGCATAGAATTCCATTTTGTATATAAACCACATTTTCTTGATTCATTCATCTACTTAGGGGCATCTGGGTTGGTTCCATCTCTTAGCTATGGTAAATAATGCTGCAATGAACATGGTTGTGTATGGTTTAGGATGGCCTTGTGTGTTGTCCTTTGGGTAAATGCCCAGGAGTGGATTGCAGGGTTATAGGGGAGCTCTATGTTTAGTCTTTTGAGGAACCGCCATACTGCAGTATCATTCTTTCTGATGGAAGCATAAAATTCCATTGTGTGTGTGTGTGTGTGTGTGTGTGTGTGTGTGTGTGTGTGTGTGTGTGTGTATAGTGTATAGTGTATATATATATTCTTGATCCATTCATATGCTGAAGAGCATCTGGGTTACTTCCATATCTTAGCTATGATAAATAATGCTGTCATAAACACAGTTGTGTGGGTAACTGGGTAACTTTAGTATGATTTTGTTTGTGGTCACTTCAGTAAATGCCCAGAAGTGGGATTGCTGAGTCACAGGGGAGCTCAACGTGTAGTCTTTTGAGGAACCTCCATACTGCTTTCCAGAGTGGTTGACCATGTTTGCACTCCCACCAACACTGTAATAGAGTTCCCTTTTGGCCACATCCCACCAGCATCTGTTATTACATTTCTTAATAATGGCCATTCTAATTGGGGTGAGGTGGAATCTCAATGTTGTTTCATTTGCATTTTGTATGGCCAGAGATGTTGAATATTTCTTCATATGTTTATTGACCATTATTATTTCCTCTACAAGAAAGTTCTATGATTTCAGAAGATACGGGTTGACATTATAAAGAAAGAGGCCTAGATATGCTTTCCATATTTTTTTTTTATTTTTTGTCGGTTGTGGGGCTTGAACTGTCGGTTTGGGTGCTGTCCCTGTACCCTTCAGTTCAAGGTTCTACCACTTGAGTCATAGCACCACTTCCGGTTTTCTGGTACTTAATTGGAGACTAGTCTCACAGACTTTCCTGCCCACCTGGCTTTGAACTATAATCCACAGATCTCAGCCTCCTGAGTAGCTAGGGTTATAGGCATGAGCCATTGGCACTTGACTTGCTTTCTATATTTTAAAAGAAAATATTACCAATAACTTTTGGAAATATTTGATTACATATTTTTATGAGAAACATTACATTTACCTAAAATTATAGACATGTAGATGCATTGTGCTTTTAAATATAAAAAAACACAAAATTGTCATTTCTTATTTGAAAAATGATTATCTTTAAATATCAGTGAACTAAGCCCATTTTGGAGAGTTAGATACTTTTACATGAAAAAAATGTAAATAATGTATCTGTCCTTTTCCCCAGAATATTCTCTTAGTCATGAAAGAATATTGGTAAACGACTTTCACAAAATTCCCAAATCCTCTGCATTTAATTGAGCAATGGCAGATGTATAATTCTAGTTTCTAAAAACAAGATTTTGAATAAAAACCACACTATACCAAGTTCAGAAGCATTAAGATACCCTGCCTCCTGCAATACTGGCAGTGGATGTAAACAAGCCCTAAAACAAAGTACTTTTTTTGATTGGATCAACACAGTGAAGGAAGTGGAAGTCTTTAGAACTGACCAGAGATTTAGGATCATTTGACCCTGAGATTTGACCCATATATTTATATATTTCATTTTATTTACTTAACTTTGAGATATCTCTTGCCCTTAATGGCACAGTCAATTTACTTACTCATAGTTGTGTGAATTAACCACAGACATATTTTCTATAGTCTTAAAAATATTTACCCTGGGCTGGGAAGGTGGCTCAGTGGTAGAGCGCTTGCCTTCAGCTGAAGAGCTGAGGGACAGTGCTCAGACCCAGAGTTCAGGCCCCACAACTGGACCCCCAAAAAAAATTAAAAAAAAATTATCCATAATCTATATGATTAAAGCTATCTATCTATCTATACACACACACACACACATATATAATTAAAGCTATATATTTTAAGTCTATAATTTGGGGAACAAATTCAAATGTTTATTGTTTGTCATGGTATCAAAAACTGAAATTGCCATCCTGTATGTCAAAATAAGGAAAAAAATTCATATACATATATACCTCAGTAACAATTTAGTCTAAGTAATCTAGATTTTCAGTGTAGTTTTATGTCTTCCAAGTATTACTTATCATTATAATGAACACAAAACTTATTACAATAATGGTCACATTAAAGAGCATCTATAGAAGGACACAGTGGAGCTTTCCTGTAATGTTAGCACTTGGGAGTTAAAGAAAGGAACACTGCAAGTTCAAATCTAACCTGAGCTAAAGGGAGAGCCTGTTTCAAATAATCAAGGATTAGAGATATAGCAGAAGGAAAGTATACTTTTGTATTACCACTTACAAGTCCCTGGGTTTGATATGGACCACAGAAATAATAATAGTAATAGTAGTAGTAGTAGTAGTAGTAGTAGTAGTAGCAGTAGCAGTAGTCATTGTCATAGTAGTAGTAATTCACAATTTAAGAGTTGACAAGCCAAAGGCTATCTACAAATTTAATGCGATGCACATCAAAATCTCAATCTCATTCTTTAATGAAATAGAGGAAGCAATCCAAAAATTCATGTGAAACAATAAAAGACCTCTAATAGCCAAAACAATCTTTAGCAGAAAAAATAGTTCTGGAGAAATATCAATACCAAATTCAAACTCTATTACAAAGCCATAGTAATCAAAACAGCTTGGTACTCTCACAAGAACAGACCTAAGGTCCAATGGAATAGAATTGAACATCCAGAAATGAACCCACAAACCTATAGCCACCTAATCTTTGAAAAGGGAGCCAAAAAATAGGATGGAAGAAAGACAGCCTCTTCAGTAAATGGTGCTGCCAAAATTGGTTAAACACTTGTAGAAAACTAAAGCTAGATCCTTATCTATCACCCTACACCAGAATCAACTTCAAAGGGATCTAAGACCTCGAAGTAAAAACAGACATCCTGAAAACATTGCCTGAAGGAATACAAGAAACTCTAGGGCTCTTTGGCACAGGCCGAAGTTTTCTTAATAAAGACCTAGAAATACAACAAATCAAAGAAAGATTGGACAAATGAGATTGCATAAAACTGCAGAGCTTCTACATGGCAAAGGACATAGCTAGCAAGATCAATAGAAAGCCCACAAATTGGGATAAAATCTTCACTAGCCATACATTAGACAAGGGCCTCATATTTAAAATATACTTAGAACTCAAAAATTTAGCTCCTCTAAAAAACCCTCAAAGAAACAACAACCACATTAATAGGTGGGCTAAAGACTTAAAAAGAGAAAATAAGAATGTCAATAGCCATATGAAGAAATGCTCAAATCTTAAACATAAAAAACACAAATCAAAATAACATTGAGATTCCACCTCACCCCAGTTAGAATAATAAAAATCAAGAAATAATAATAATAAAATATAATATAATAATATTAATATAATAAAATAATAAGAAATAATAATAATATAATAATAAAGAAATCTATAATAGATATTGGAGGGGATGTGGTCAAAAGGGAACTCTACTACACTGTTGGTGGGAGTGCAAACTTGGTCAACCACTCTGCAAAGCAGTATGGAAGTTCCTCAAAAGACTATACATTCCCACTTCTGGGCATTTACTGAAGTGACCACAAACAAATCCATCCTAAAGCTACCTACACAACTGTTTATCACAGCATTATTTATCATAGCTAAGATATGGAAGTAACCCAGATGCCCTTCAGCAGATGAACGGGAATTCTATGCTTCCATCAGAAAGATTGACACTGCCCCATTTTTAAGGAAATGGAAAGACTTGGGGGAAAAAAATCATATTAAGTGAAGTAAGCCAGACCCAAAGAAGCATAGGTTCCATAGTTTCCCTTGTTTTTAATAATAGGTATACATCTTGCATAATCTTATCAGTTGAGCAGAATAGCTCAATTTGCTATGTACATATGACCATATAACATTATACCAAGCAAAAGAAACTCTAAGGTATGGACACAGGAGTTTTTCTTTGTTGTTGTTCTTAATGTACTGATTTCTTTTTTCTTTTTTGTCTTTTTCTCTCCTATAGTTTATCCCCTGTTGTCATTGTATTTGACTTTGGTACCCCAAGTATTTTCTATATGTTTATTTGAATTAGGGAAGGGAAGTGGAACAATAAAATATTGAGACACAGGACAAAGGGGGAACCAATACAACAGTGATACTCACAATACAATATGTTGGAAATGATCTGTACAACTGGGAGGGGGCGTTGGGGAGAGGAAAATTGGGTGCAAGTTCAACAAGAAATGTATTCACTACCTTACTTACGTAACTGTAACCCCTATGTACATCACCTTGACAATAAAATTAAAGCTAAAAATAAAAAATATTTTAAAAAAGAGGACAAATGTTTTCAGTACCATGACAAGCATTTTAGTTTTAAAACTTTACATTTTTGTTTTGAACTCTATAGTATATTCATATAAATCTATAATAAATTGATGACTTTATTATTTTTATTCTATCCTGTCTAGCTGTAAGTATAACAATAAAACACTCCAGGTTCTTAGTAGTCTAATAGTTAAATACTGTTAAGTATTTAAAATTTTAACATCCCATTAGTTCTGACAAAGTTTAAAAGGTATCAGTCTTTGGAGTTTTTGTACTGTATTTTTTCAAAGCCTAAAAGCATCCATTCAACTACAATAAATCCATTCAAATAATTAAAAGATTCTTGGACAAATTGTATTTGATTTAAGAAGTTTCAGAGACCACTCAGCAGCATAGATAGTAAAGCTCCTTTTCTTTGCTTCCTGTCACACTTTACAATTTCTGTAGAATGGAACTCAAATTACACAGAAAGCTAGTAAATGGTTCCAATGCTCCAGCTCCAGCACTTTAAACAGTAAATGTAATTAGCCTAGATAAATAGATCTCATTTAAATACTGGCAATCCTCTTAAAGAAAAATAGAAGTAGAGACAAGTACTTATGGATGTTTTCTTCACACTTTTGTGGGAAAGTTGAAAAAAGAAATGACTTCACCAAATAATGTATTTCTCACTTATTTCATCCATTATGCATTTTTTACTTATCATTGGGAACTCTCTTCAATAGAGTACTTTTAGAAATGCTTACTGTTTGTGTTAATCGTAAAGTTCACTCCTTTTAAACTTTTATATTTTTGTAGGAGATATACAAAATGAACAAATGAAGAAAATACAATAAAAATGTTTGAGAAGTACAAAACAACTAGTCACATGTCAGAGAAAAACTGGAAACAATTCATTTTTTTTTTTGCTGGGGGGTCCTGTCATGGAGCCTGAACTCTGGGTCTGGGCACTGTCCCTCAGCTCTTCAGCTCAAGGCTAGCGCTCTACCACTTGAGCCACAGCACCACTTCCGGCTTTTTTCTTTTTGCTTATGTGGTGCTGAGGAATAAAACCCAGAGCCTCATGCATGCAAGGCAAGGGCTTTACCACTAAGCCACCTTCCCAGCCCCATATATTTTTTAAAACTAGAGAAGTTTGCACTGTAAACTTCAGGCTGCTTCCTGAAGGGAAGAATGTCTTAGGCATACATAAAAAGAGGCAAGGATCTCTACACAGAGCATCTTTCCAAAGAGCAGCAAGTTCTACCAGAGGCTTCATAGTCCAACTTAGACCAGCTCTACTGCACTTATCTCATAGATTTTATTAGCTCACGTAGAAAGTCAAAGTGAAACAGTAGGTTTAGGTGATGTTGTCATCACAGTTTTATGCAAGGTATTTTCTGTCCAAGCCAAGTCTGCTTAGCATCATCAACTATCAATTAAAACTAGGTTAGCAAGGAAATAAGTTTAAAAATGCCACATTAATATCCTTGACATTTTTGCTGAGGCTGGTTACACTTCTTTTTGCTCTGGTAAAGCCAGTATGCTGTCTCAAATTATTAGTGACTCTGTTCTGAAATTAATATAAAAGGTAAATAACACCAGATATTAGAATCTAAATTTTATTACCTATGAAATCTATTAATTCAAAAAATAAAACATCCATTAATATTCATTCAGATTCATTTACATTGGCGATCTGTGTTAAGAGATATGTGTACTTTAACGATCAAATGAGAATAAGATTCATGATCAGAATATTTGCCATTCTTCTGTTTTTTTAATTAGGTTACTCTATCTTGAAATTTATAGTCACATCAGATGTGTTTAGCGTAATTATTACATAATCATCCAAAATAAGATCTGATGTTAGGTCCTTTGCAGAGCTATCTTTCTCATGAGGTATCATGTCTTTCAACTTACAAAACATTTTTGAACAAGAAATACAAGTTTATATGTGTACCTTAATGATTTTGTCATTACTCTCTACATGTAACACTTATGCACAACAGATGTAGAAAAGAGTTTTGAACTCTCTCATTTTCATATCCTTTCTGGACCTCAGATGATCTGTTAAACTTGCTCAATTCTTGCTACAATTATGTAAAATGTGGGACAGCAATTGGCTTTTTAGCTGTCATCAAGGTGAGCAATCAGTGGCTCATGCTTATAGCCTAAATATTCAGAAAGCTGAGACCTGAGAATTGTGGCTGAAGATAGCCCAGGCAGAAAAGTCTGTGAAACTCTTATCTCCAATTAGCCAGGAGAAGCCAGAAGTAGAGTATGGCTCAAATGGTAGAGCATCAACCTTGAGTTAAAATCAAGTGAGAACATGAGGTCCTAAATTCAAGCTTTGGCACACACAAGATGATATAGCATATTAAGATAAACAAAAATAGAAGACTTCATGATCATATTAATATGTACAGAAAACACATTTCACAAAATTAAACTTTCAACATAAAATCTCTCAATAATTAAGTAAATGGTCTTAACACAAAGAAAGCCATTACATAAAATTCTTACTGTGAACCTTATGACCAATGAAGTATGGTAAGTAAAAGCTCTTCTTTTAACAGTCAGAGTAAGACACAGATAAATGTCCTTTTAAACCTTCTATTAAACTTAATACTTTCTAGTATTAAGTTATTAGCAATGTAATTTTATCTTTAACTCTTGTTGCAGATGGCATGATTAAATATAGGATAAACTATAATGAATTTGTAGAAAAACCCTGTTAGACTAATAAACAAATTAAACAAAATATCCCTGGAATGAAGGCATTGGCTTTCAATAGTTTGTCTTTGACAAGTGTGCTGAGAACACACAATGAGGGATGAAAATCTGCTCAATAAAAGTGGGAAAGCCAGATGTCCACCTTAGTAAAAATGAAATGTGAGCCTTATATTATACTACACACAGAAAACAACTCAATAAACATTAGTGAAAAGAAAACAAAACCCACCATGAGACATTATCTCACCCTACTAAAAACGACTTTTGTCAAATGGCAAACAATAAACACAAGGGGATGCAGAGAAAAAGGAATCTTTTTGCCCTCTAGATACCAATATAAATTAATACTGACATTATGGAGAACAGTGTGAAAATCCCTTTAAAACAAGAGGTCTTTTTTTGTTGTTTAAATGTAGGTGATTTTTTTTGTCTCCTTTGTATGTTCTTCCCCCTATGGTATATCATCTATTTTTAATGTTCTTGATTTTGGTACCCTGCATCTTGTATAATTTGGGGAGGGGAAGGGGAATAACAAAACACTGAAACAAGGACACAGGATGACCCATTGCTAAAAGGATACCCACAGACAGTATATTGGAAATGAAGTTTACAACTTGGGGGTGGGGGATGGGGCAGGACTGAGGGAGGTGGGGAAGGGAAGGGATAGTGGGAGAACAAGGGAAGGGGTGATAATGCTAGACAAGAAATGTACTCAGTTACTTATGTAACTGTAACCCTTCTTTACAGCATCTTTATAATAAAATAAAAATTTAAAAAGTGCTACAGAGGTAGGTTCACCTTGTGATCCACTTCTGAGCATCTATCTAAAGGAAATGAGATCAGGAAATGAAAGAGAAACTTACACTTGCATATTATTACCATACTACTCAAATGGTCATCATACAGAATGCAACTACATTCCCTGTAATGAATAACTTAAATGAGTTGTACATATGGAATGCAATGTTATTCAGCCACAGAAAGATCAGTATCTTATCATGTACACTAAATTTGGACTGAAATATAAGGACATTAAATGAAATAAGTTAGACAGAGAAAGACATATGTCACATATTTCCTCCCATATGTGGATGCTAAATTTGATCTGAACAAGAATAGATACTGTTGGAGGCAGTAAATAGCAGTGAGAGGAGGGATTTAAGGCTAGTTTGAATAACATGAAAAGAGGGTACAGATGATATCAATTCATTTGGTGCAGGGAAAATAACAGAATCTGTTTTAATAGTTTTTGTTTTTTCTATGAAAAGGGATGAAATGTCCTTTTCAGAGCATTCTAAAATCCAAAGAGGCCTTGACTACTTGAGTATGGACTATTTCTATGATATAGCCTTTAGGGAACACAAGTGAGAAAAAAAAAGTCAGGAAAAATGATTGCATCACACCATTAGACTTTATGCACTGAGACTAAATCAACTATCCAATTTCTATTTCTAGAGCTCCATGATGCTCCATGATCTTTTCCAAGAACTCAAATAGGGGAGGAGGTGAATCATAGCACTGCCTTCTTGTAAATTCTAGGTGAAACAAATGTTATAGTCAGAAACTATAAACCTTAAAAATAAATTAGGTATGTTTCTCAACTCATATATGTTTATGGTGTAAAAATGTATGAGCTCATGAGCATTATTTTCAAAACTTTTAGTGAAATATTTTATAGTTAAGTTGAAACAAGCAAAATTGTGTGTGTGTGTGTGTGTGTGTGTGTGTGTGTGTGCCCGCGCGCGCCAAACCTGAGTCTTGAACTCAGGTCTTGGACACTGTCCCTGAGCTTTTCTGATCAAGGCTAGTGCTCTAACACCTAAGCCACAGCATCACTTCTGGACTTTTTCATGTTTTAATCGGAGGTAAGATCCTCATGAACTTTATTGCCATGGTTGTCTTTGAGTGGCAGTCCCAGCCTTGTTTCCTGAGTAGCTAAGATTACAGTCATGAGCTACTGTACAAATAATTTTAGTTCACATAGTCACATGTTAAAATTTCTGAGTAATTATATATTACATATTTGCATACATATATACATATATATTTATGCATACCTATATACACATAGTCAAATGATTAAAGTTTTTGGTGAAGTATATACATAATATACAGTATATATATTTTATATAGTAAATTATATAGTATATGTATACATAGCTATACAGGAACACTATAATATACACTATATATAGTAAATTTTATATGCATATAAAATTTAGTGCCGGGTGCTGGTGGCTCATGCCTATAATCCTAGCTACTCAGTAGGCTGAAATCTGAGAATAGCAGTTCAAAGCCAGCTCTGGCAGGAAAGTCTGTGAGACGCTTATCTCTAATAAACCACCAGAAAACCGGAAGTGGTGCTATGGCTCAAGTGGTAGAGCACTAACCTTGAGCTGCAGAGTCAGGGACATCACCCAGGCCCAGAGTTTAAGCCCCACAACTGAAAAAAAATTACTTTTCTAAATTTACATGCATATAATACATAAAATTTACTTTTAAGACAAAAATAAATGGAATCTATGTAAGGAATAGATTTTTCCTCATAAAAATGGTCACTAATATCTCAAACTTCTGTAATTTTCCATTGTCCAATGACAATGTGATCAAGATAGTTAAACATCATGTTACAGAAAATTAACTTTACTTCACAAATTCCTCTGGGGCAGGTACCTGAATAACATTTGCAATTACAAATTATGTAAAACACATTTCTTTCACAAACCATGCCATTTTACCCGAGATACACATCTTTTGTATCCTCCTAAGGGAGCCATATAACACAAAAACACCACACTAAAGATGTATATTAGGAATTGGTTTTAGATATAGCACCATGGATCATGGTGCTGTTGTCACCTTCTACAGCAGCTATCTTTGAGTACCTCTGTATCTACAAGTCAAAATGGAATGTCCTGAAAGCTGGCACTCCATAAAAACTGAGACTAACTCTTCTTTATAAGATCAGTGCAGACGGGTGCCAGTGGCTCACTCCTGTAATCCTACCTACTCAGGAGGCTGGGATTTGAAGATCGCAGTTCAAAGCCAGCCCGGGCAGGAAAGTCAATGAAACTCTTATCTCCAATAAACCACCAGAAAACCGGAAGTGGCGCTGTGCTCAAGTGGTAGAGCGCTCGCCTTGACCTAAGAGCTGAGGGACAGTGCTCAGGCCCAGAGTTCAAGCCCCACGACCGACCAAAAAAAAGAAAAAAAGAATTAGTGCAAGGTAGTCAGTCAAGCCATTGCATGTTATGTAGTTACTAGTCATCCAAAAATAGAACCTATCTTATTATTTTTAAAGATTAATAGTTCTGCAATATGTTGTACTACAGCAAGATAAAAATTAAGTAAAAGTCTAGTGCCAAGAGAACTTATGGTTTTATTCTTATAAAGAATAAAAATCTGGTGGATATTGGCTGAGTAACTTTCAAGTTGCCATGAGACAGGAACAGTAAAAATCATATATGTATTATAGGATTGCACACACACACATACACACACCATATAAAATCCTTTTTTAGACCATTGGGTTATTTAGGTTTGTTGTGAAGAATACATTAAGGGCTACACACAAGGTTACGTACACACAGACACATACACATATATGCATGTTACAGAAGCAAATATGACTCTCAAAGGCTTAGCCAAGGCCTAGATATGTATGTGAGAGCCAAGTAGAAAATCTCCACTGTTTTCACAAGTACTCTCTCTCATACACATAGACACACACACATACACACAGGTGCGTGCTGTGCACACACACATACATGCAGACCCCATTATTTATGTATTTTTCACTTTTATGCAATTTGCAGTGTTGCATATATAACTCAAGTCCTCACACATGCTAGAGAAGTACTCTACATTGTGGTATATCCCAGCACCTCTTTTATTTTTAAATATGATGGAGAAAATTTAGCAGTGCCTGATAGCAGCTAGACTATACTCATTTTGGATTGTTTTCAGACATACTCATTGCCATCAGTTTTACTACTGATTGTCTTCTAATATCTCCTAATGGGATCATATCCCTCCAAATAAGAATAAGGTTCTAGGTTTCACTTTTAAGCTTATCATACATTGTCCATTCTTTAGGAATTTAACACTTAACATAAAGAAGGTTATTCTCATTAGTAACTCAATACTTGATTTTAATGGCTAACCCTCAAAAATAATTAAACCAGTCAAATAATTTTCATGTCTGAGTTACATTGTTTTTTACTTAATTGGGCTTCTAAATGCTCACCAAATGGTTAGTTTAGATAATTATTTTGGTAGTTTTCATATATTTCTTTCTATAAGACCACTACACATTATTGTTATTAGAAAACAATGAAAGAAAGCATAAATCATTAAAACTGACATCTTTACCATATTTCATGTAATCCAAACCAAAAAAAAAATTGAGGCAGAATTACCTTAGTCATGTACACATACAACTGACTTCCTGTTCCTGTGGACTGTTTTCTATAAATGCAGCACTATTATCCTTGGTAATAACAACACATGATGTGCTCTGACTATGCCCCAAATTTACAGAGCTGAAAGATAAATCCACACACAACAGCTCCAAAGTACATATTTTCAACCAATCAGTTTTCTCACAAATACTTTTAATGATGTTTCTTATAATCAACAGAAATTTAGCTACAAAAACGCTTATGAAAACAAAAGTTAAGACTTGGCTCAAGTGGTAGAGAATAAACCTTGAGCACAAAACCGTCTCTTTCTCTCTCTCTCTTTCTCTGTCTCTCTCTCACCAAACACACACACACACACACACACACACACACACACACACACAAATGTTGTTAAGCTATGACTTTAAAGCATTATTTTAAAAGTAATGAAGTTCAGCAACAATGGCTCATTCCTAGATACTCAGGAAGCTGAGATCTAGAACAAAAGGATCTAGAGCACAAGATTTAGAGCACAAAGGAGGACTAGAGATATCACTCAAGGCATAGAGCACCAGCTCAGCAAGTATGAGGGCCTAAATTCTAACCCTAGTACTGTCAAAAATATTTCTAGAGATCAAATAGAATAATTCCCAATTACCCATTACTACATAACATTTTAGAAAAACTTAAATTAGTTTACAAGGTATGTAATTATCAGTAATCAAATTAATGCTTGAAACTTAAAGTATGAATTGGTATTCCTGGTTTATTATAGCACATAATATATTTGTTTTTATCCCTGTGAAAAAAATCATAACTTTTTTAAAAGTTCTATTTGGATAATATATTCTGAGTATATCATGAAAAGTTGTAATTTTTGCCTAGTCAGTCTCTTCTTAGGGTAAGCCAAATGAAAGAAATCACAGTTGCAGTCTATCCAAAAGATCACCAAATAAAGGTATAGGAAAAACCTCCAGCACAAACTGACTGGCTTGCTATAAGCCATATGGCAATACTACTTTTGTAAATTCCCTTTAAAAAATAATTTTACTCTTTTATTATTTAGGACTTAGAAAACGAAGGCAAAGATATAATAAAATGCATCAACTGAAGCATTAAATTTCATGATTTACTAGCTCATGGAAGCATATGAAATTAGATATAATATTTTGCCATAAAACAACATTCTTACTACCATTTAAATACTCTTATCCACTAAGCTAAGAGAAAAGCTGTTGAACTTTAGTATTTAATCTTTGTTACTATAAATCCTGCCTTCCAGGTTATGACCCTATTTTCCATTGAAATGCAGTTTCTAAATGCACCATTGATTTTTCTTACAACATATCAACTCATCTGTATGTGAACTAATAAGCAAATGAAATTCTAGCTCTAAAATTAGATTCAGTTCTCCAGAATTCCATTACTGATTCTTTGCTGCCAAAGCACATTACTACAAAACCAGAGAGCATAATGCTTACAAATAGTTATACCAAAATACATTTGTCTTTATTTGAGAATACTGTTGTTTTTTGACATTGTTAAACACTCATAATGTTCATTTAAAAGTTTCAGTATCATTAAATATTCATTTTTGACAGAATATGTGACTATTTTCCCGGCAGTATTTCCTACTCTTTCTCAATTTGTCTTTTTCTGTCTACAATTTCAGAATTAAACATAGCAAATTGAGAACTACCAATAATAGAGAGATCTAGCAAGTCTGGATGCTTTGGTTTGGAAATGGGTTGATTCATGTGATTGGAGGATTGATCCATAAAGGAAGTACTGGAGCCTTTAATAGTGGGGCCTGGTGGGAGGTCTTTCATTTGGAGAATTGCTTTCAGAAGGTAGTTCTTGTGCAATTCTTTGAGTTCCTCAGACTGGGTTGTCGTAAAAGAAGCAAGTCTGGCCAGGGAACCAGTGGCACATGCCTGTAATCCTGAGATCAGAAGAATGTCAGTTGGAGGCCAGCCTGGGCAGAAAGTGTGTGAAACTCCATCAAAAGCTGTGTATGGTGGTGCATGCTTATTATTCTTGCTATCCACTGTGATAGGAAGCCTAAAACAGGCAGATCATAGTACAGTATCTTGAGCAGAAGCAAGAGCTTGTCTCAAAAATAACCAATGCAAAAAAAAAAAAAAAGACTGTAGTCATAGTTCAGCAGTAGAGTACTGGACAAACATGAAACCCTGAGTTTAAACCTCAATATTGACACCAAACAAATAAATAAAAAATGAGCAAGCCTTTCACCACAGAGCTCTGGGCAACAGGTCTGAGATATAATCAATCACTTCATGTGTGAGACAATGCAGGCAGGGATAGCCTTGTTGAGCCTCAGTTACACTATTTTGATTTGGAACCTCCAAAACTCTGAGCTAATGATTTATTGGAATGATGAATGGTTAGATTCATGAGGTGTACAGCTCTAATTGATGTCCCTAAGTAATAATATAAAACAACTATAATTTTTTTTTATCTTCTACTTAAGTAAATTGAGCTTTTTTGTTATTTTAATCTCTGTGGTTGTATTATCTATATAATGATTCAATGTATACTACACAAATATATAAAATGAATTCAAATTGTTGCTGATCTCATACTTCCAGTAAAAACAAAGTGTCAAAAGCAGTGATAAGTACTTTATCACATAAGGAGTTAAGTGAAGCACATGCTGTAGAAATCCTGAGAAAGGCAGAAAGGACTTGTAATGGAAACAATGAGGGAAAATTCTCTGTGAAAGTGGAGGTGGTGTCAATGACAGCATGGAATTAGGAATATTGAGCTATGTTTTCTTAGTAACAATAATTTTAGAAGCATAGACTTAAGAGAAGAATAACAAGCATAAATATTAATTTAAAAGAAAAGCTGTGAATCTGGGTTAGAAGGTAAAATATTTTTAATCAATTTGAAATTTAAAATTTGAAATTTAAGGCTGGGTGCTGGTGGCTCACTCCAGTAATCATTGCTATTACAGAGGTTGATATCTGAAGATTGCAATTTATAGTCAGACTGGGCAGGAAAGTCTATGAGGCTCTTATCTCCAATGAACTACCAGAAAACTGGAAGTGGCTGTGTGGCTTATAGTAGTAGAGCATTAGTTTTGAGCCCAAAAGCTCAGGGACAGCATCCAGACCCCAAGTTGGACAAAAATAAAAATAATTAGAAATTTAATTTTTGTAGATAAGCAATTTTTGAAAGTTTTTCAGTCTCATTTCTTCTAGAAATAGAATCTGATAAACAATATGGGAATTTAAGCATGCCCCAGTAGGAATAGACATTGTCTAGAGACCACAAGCTAAGTGAAAGGCCAGTGGAATATTTTGGATTTGGGATAATGAAGCCTTACAGTGAGTACAGGCAAGGCACTTGGGTAAATAAATTTTTATTTTCTTTGCAAAAGACAAAATAAAATAATCATGCCTATTAATTTTAGTACCATAGTTACCAGAAGAACTGCATTGTCATTAGGAGAGGTATAGAACCAGAAAGTAACTTTGTGATAACTCTTGATGAGTCTTAGGTGTGATGATTATATATCACTTTACATCTGTTGTCCAGGTATAATTTAAATAGTTAAATTTACATATTTTTCATTCTTCAATGTTGACTGACATGGTAATTCTAATTAAAACTGAGAGAATCATATTATAAAATATCTACAGATTATGACTTAAGAAAGATGAGAAATTAGAATAGAGATTAGATTTAGAAGAAAGAATTGGCAATTTGCTTATATAGAGAGGGGCTCTAGTCATGAGAATAATATTAAAGAAGAAGCTGAAGTTTCAAAATTGTTATTACTTGAAAAGAACAAACATATTTAAAGGTTAGAGAAGTTGTCTGTGATAAGAAACAAGCTAGACTATAGTTGCTTGTTAAGAAAAACAAAATAAGGTTTGAAAAGATAGAAATGAAGCTGATAAAATGGTGCAGAAAGATAAAGAGTGCAGAATAGATGGGTTCATTGTTGTTACGATCAAACCTTTGCACAGAGTGCTCTCTGGAATCAGTCTGCACATGAGTAGTATAGAGATAGGAAGTTGACAATGCAGAGAAACAAAGGGAACTACTTCATGATCAAGGGATGTCCCAGTTCAAATGGTCAGATGGGTTAACAGAGTCAAGAACTGTGCAAAAATGTTCCCAAAACAAAGAAAAGACAGTGCAATGGGAAAACAGGAGGGAGAGGTGAGATGAGGACAAAACAAATCTCACATTTAATGGACTTTGCAATTAGATGGAACAGAATTTTCAAGGACAAGTAGCTGACATTATTTTAAACAAAACAAAACCAAACATTATATAGAACCGTGATTTCTGATAACTTCACACATACACAACCACACAAGTACAAGCCATATGGAAATTCCAAATCATTGTACCTTTTGCATGCTCTCTTGACTTAACTATCCTTTCATGGGCAGATTATTCTTTAATATTCATTTCAACTTTTTTCCTCTTCTTAAATCTCTCCTTATTACTGTAGCACACAGTTACATTTGGCTCTCCTGAACATACATAGCACTTAATTTGTGCTTCATAAATTTGTACTGGAGTTTGAACTCAGGGCCTGAGCATTTTTCTTTAACATTTTGCTCAAGATTTCTGGCTTTTTACTGGTTAATTGGAAATAAGAGTCTTAGAGATTTTCTTGCCAGGATGACTTT
The DNA here is from genome assembly GCF_019054845.1 of Dipodomys spectabilis. NCBI lineage: Eukaryota > Metazoa > Chordata > Mammalia > Rodentia > Heteromyidae > Dipodomys > Dipodomys spectabilis. The sequence continues at coordinate 10,073,858 of NW_024871113.1, read as the reverse complement.
AAACATTAATCCTCAGATTTCAAACTTTTGAGTTGTTATGATTTTAGGTGTGAACCACAGTACCCAGTTAAATTTAGTATTTTGTTTCTTTGAAACTGCAGACTTGTCTTTTCAAAATCAGTAAAGTTAGTACAATCACATCAATCACAGTATTGTGAATCATCTCATTCTTTTTATGCAAACTAAATGAAGAAACTATATATATACATATACATATACATATATATATATACACATATATATATATATATATATATATATATATATATATATATACATATAGGCATACAACAAAAATTTTGGGCCTAAAAATGGATGTACTTTAGCCATATAAATATTTTAACTAACATGAAGTAAAATAATATATTTAAATTTTTTATTTTATTGTCAAGGTGATATGCAGAGAGGTTACAGTTATATACTTAAGGTAGTAAGTACATTTCTTTTGTCTCACTTTCCCTGCCCCCTGACTTCTCTCCGTCCCCCCATACTCAAGTAGTAAAGGTTATTCCCATTGTATTGTCCTGTGAGTATCACTGTTGCATTGATTCACCCTTTGTCCCTTGTCTCACCTTGCCCTTTTTCCTTCTTTAATTGAAATAAACATATATAATACACAGGGTACCAAATACACAAAGGAATTCTATGCTTCCATTAGAAAAAATGACATCACCTCATTCATAAGGAAATAGAAAGACTTTGAAAAAAATCATATTAAGTGAAGTAATCCAGACTCAAAGAAACATAAACTCCGTGCTTTCCCTCATTTGTAATAATTAGCATATGTCTAAAATAGTCCTAGAAGAGGATCACAATAGCTCAATAGCTATGTATATTTGACCATATAAGATGATGCTAAGTGAAATGAACTTCAAGATACAGAAACAAGATTTTTCTTTATGTTCTTGTTTTTAATATGCTATGTGGTTTCTTTTTTTTTTTTGTCCCTATGGTTTATCCTCTGTTGTTATTGTATTTGATTGGGTATTGTATATACATTTATCTGAATTAGGGAAGGGAAGGGGAACCACAAAATGGTGAGACAAAGGACTAAGGGCAAGCCAATGCAACAGCAATATTCATAAGACAATACGTTGGAAATGAACTGTACAACTTGGAGGGGAGGGATTGGGGAGGAGGGAAACTGGGAAAAAAATAAGGGAGAATGTAATAAGTTCTACAAGAAATGTACTCACTACCTTACATATGTAACTGTAACCCCGCTGTACATCACCTTGACAATAAAATTAAATTTAAAAATGAGTTTTTTTCTTTGTTTTTGTTTTTAATGTACTATGTACTATGTACATAGTACTATTTTTTGTTTTGTTTTTGTTTTTAATGTACTATGTATGTACTATGTACTATGTACTATGCCATTTCTTTTTTCTTTCATTCATTTTTTCCCTTATGGTTTGTCCCCAATTGTCACTGTATTTAATTCTGGTGTCCCATGTATTGCATATACATTTTAAATAATATTTGTATCATTACAAAAGTAACTAAAAACATAAGTAATTAAAACACATTAAAATTATACTGTTTTCTTCCAACCTAGAAGGTTCTTAAACTGTTGTCATTGTAGTTTCCATAGACATTAAACATATTTTAAGAAAGACTACAAATATAATCACATAGGTAATCTTTGAGGTGATGCTTTACAAAGATTACTGAATACTTTGCTGTATAATTGCTTTGTGGGAAGGATAAAAGTATGCATAATGATGACATATAATATAAAAATGCCAGAATAAGTATTTGGATCTCAGGGTGTTACTATACCAGGAGAGTTAGATCATAGAATGAAACTCTTGGATTTCAAAGGGTGGAGACGTTTGCTCCAAGAGAGCAAATAAAAGACAAAAAGTGGTAGAAGTTTAAGAAAGGAGATTTAATAGCTATACCATGACTAAACCTGAGGAAAGAGGCAAGATTACATTTAACCTTTTCTTTACTCTGCAAATGTTTGACAATGATTTCAGTAGAGGAGGAAGAATTAGGGGCATGCATAGTTGCTAAACAGTAAATGTCAGAGATACATTCTGGTGGTCAAAGATAGTGGTAACAAATGGTCTCAGGATTGGTTAGGAAGGTTTGTCTCGTTATAAACCTAGCGAGTAACCTGTTCTGCCAAGGCCCTGAGAATAGTCTCCTGGAGTCCAAGATGGCTACCGAAGCAAGTGGGGGAAGTGGGGAAAGGCTCCAAACAGAGAACACAGATTTAAAATGGCGGTCATGATCTTGATTTGATTATGTTTCAGTTAATTTGTAGGCCCAAGTAAGGAGTGTTTTTCATCAAAAGCAATGCTTTGTTTGTCCAGGGCCTCATACATACTAGGCGAGCACTCTGCCACTGAGCCACATTCCTAGAACCAAAAGCAACTTTTAAATACTTCTAATAGAATTCACTTGGCTGGGACCATATGTATATCTTCAGCATTTTCCAAAGTGAATATATATTACTTGTTTAACTAAAAATATGCACCCATTTTTTAAAGAACTTGGTCTCCATCTTATAGAGTTATTATAAAATTCATTAAATAAATGACATCTTTGAACACATCAGTACATACTAAGTCTTAAGAAGGTTATAAAAGAGTGCTCTCAATCAGAACATATTTATCTATGTTTTGAAATTACTTGGACATACACTAGCAGAGAACTAGCAGAAAACAAAGATCCCAAACAAAGATAACCATTATCTATTGTTTGGAGCACTTGCATTGTGGTGCCAGAGATGTCATAGAGCATAAAGACCTGGGATAGCCTTATAGCAATAGGAACTAAGCCCACAGGCTCTACCATGGTCTTGAGATCAATTCTTGACCCAAATAATCTTCAATTATCACGTAAATGGAAAGCAGACAGCTTTTAGTAGTCCCATTTCACCCCAAAAACATCTACAGACTTAGCTGCTTAAGAAGCCTACAGCTCTCATAGGCCCTAAGCTCAAACTGGGAAGCAGAAGGTTTACTACACTGATGCACTGCTTCAAAGAAAGAATCCAGCCCAGCTGCTCCCTAACTCCCCTAAGCCTCTGCTGCACAGTACATCTTGATTTCCTATCTTCCTGGGTTCTGCAAAGGATCCAGGCAGTTGCATTTAACAGTTTGGCAAACTAGTCCTGTAAACCATCTCAGTGTCTCATATCCCTGGAACGCAGAGGACAGTCCACTTCTAATATTGTCCAGAGGAGTCCACTCACCTTTTAATTACCTCAGAAACAGCCCAGAGGCTCAATCAGGACCCAGTGATGTTGGCAGGCACTCACTCGTTGTGCATTTCAGAACATATTGTGTCAGTGAAATGACCTTAACTATAAATAAGCTTATGGTTATTGCACATCTGCAGCTGGATTCACTATGCAGAGCTGAATCTTCATCTCAGCTGGCAGTGAAATACCATAGTGCCAGAGTTCAGGATGATGAAACCTCAGATATTTCCATTACTTGCCACAGCTGGCGCTGCATAGACACTGTACAAAAACACCACTTGAACCAAAGGCAACACAGCTATCCAGAACTAGGGCATATGACCAGAAGAAAATCTTATACTGTGAAAGTAACTGTAATATAACAAACTGGTAAAAGTAATGGATCTGTCAAATCTACAATTAACAGCATATGAACACTTTTCAAGGGTCTGATTAAAAAGTTGTGTCTTTCCTCAATCTCAATTATAAAATTCTTACAAAACATCCAATTTTATTGTAAGGAATAGTGTTTATTTGGTGTTTTTTTTGCTGTCCCTGGGCAACTAAGGGCCTGGGCTCTGTCCCTGAGCCTTTCTATGCTCAAGGCTAGCACTCTATCACTTGAGCCACAGCACCATTTCTGGGTTGTTGTTTTTTGTTTGTTTGTTTATATGGTACTGAGGAAGCAAATGCAGGGATTCATTCATGCAAGCACTCTAGCATTAAACTGTATCCTCAGCCCCCGAATAGTATTTATTTTGTAATGAACTATTTTCTACAAATTTTTTGTAAATACTGAATTCATGTTAATGAAAATATGAATTCAGGATGTTATAATGGTAAAAAGTACTATAGTATATTGAGAGGTTAAATGGGTTTGAAAAATTGTTAATAACAAATTGCAAAGGTTAATTATGTCAGAATAAGTTTCCATTCAGAGTACAAGACTCATTTGTGCAGATTAATAGTAATCTGAAAAACTCTGTCTGTTTGGAAGCACAGACAAGAGGATGATGGTTCCAGTTCAGTCTGGGAAAAACTTAGCAAGACTTCATTGCAGAGCTGCCTGTGCTGGCAAGTATTAGTAATCTCAGCTAGTTACTATTGTATAAGGTGACCTTAGCAAACACCTGAGATTCTATGTGAATTAAAAAGAAAACAAAAGTACTACATGTAGCTCAAGTGGCAGAAGCTTTGCCTAATAAGTAGAAGGCCTTCAATTTAATCCCCAATACTGTACAAACAATAATACTCTAGAACTATTAGTTTTTGGAAAAATATACTTTCTTAGTGGTAAAGATCACAGATTCTTGATGAGTTGTTAGGGTACGCTGGCATCTGGGAATAGATAAAAGAAACAAAGGAGCATGAGTAAAAGAAGAAGAGTGATAGGCAAAGTTCAAATCCCATTGACGGCAGAAAAACCTATCTAGCAGAGCACTAGAATGAGAGAAAGAAATGAGAATACTGGAAAAAGTAACCAAGCAGGGAAAATATTCATATATTCATCATTCATTCATTTGTTAACTTGAAATCTGTGTGTTGTTCAAGTCTTATGGGAAAATACCATTTTAAGGTTTTAGGGATATTAAACAAAATAGAAACTATACCATCAGATATTTATTCACTTCATATTATGAAGTATATTGTATTCTGAATAAAATGGTATGTCAGAAAATAGCTAGTGATCTAGACAAAACTGAAAGAAGGATTGAGAACAGAGTACCTCTGAGAGGGCTCAGTTATGGTCAGATATATGCACATTTCTCATAGAGTTGAACGAACAACCAGATGAAGAAAACAAGAAACAGGTTTGGCCAGGAGGAGACTTAGAAGAAAAAAAGGGACTTGACAAAGTGCACTTGGGATATTATTTGAAGGCCAGAAAAGAAGCTACGGACCTGTTAGTGTGGCTGGGTAGATTAATAGAAACTGAAGTTAGTCGTGGTGAATGGCCAGTAGCTCACACACAGTGGCCATCAATATTACGGAGGGGAGCTTTCTCTCTAAGTGAGCTTGGAATATTGTAAAACAAACAACACATTTGTAATTGATTTCAACATCAGTCTGACCTCATGGGTTGAGAGTTTGAGCTCAGGAAAGTTGAATCTGGGTTTGGAAGGAAGACACAAGCCAGTGTTCAGAGCAACTATCCAGGGAATGGTGACAAGTGCTGGGTGTCAGCAATGAATTCAAAGAAAAGATGTAAGTTACAAAATGGAGAGAGAACTTAAAATAGCTAAAATATATACTTCAATTTATTATTTTATGCAGTGTTTCAGAGTCAGTGCTTTCAAATAAATACAGGAATAGCAACTTTTATATTTTTTGTGGGCAGGTTAGAATCTGTACTAGATGATCTTATTTTTTAATCTAGTTCTCTACAACTGTTTCTGTGCTCTATTGTAGTATTATGTGTTTTAAGTGTCAAAAATTTTATTATAAATATGTTGTTTATTTTTCCTAGTACCAGTTAGCTTTCTATCATTTTAAATTTAAAGTGAACAGAAGGAAAAAATGGAATAAGGATAAGAGAGAGGTTGTATAATGTTGTGGAGAAGGATATAAAATAGGTAACAGTGGTTAAATATGTCTGTTAGCACTCTCTTATATGTCTGAGAGACAAGGTTCCAGTTGCTAAAACTCAAGAAACTTTGCTAATTGTGCAATGAGAAGCCATAATATTCTGAGATTATGTCTGGGGATTAAGCAGTCTCAATGATGGTGTTGAAGTCACAATGTAGGTAGCCAGTGCAAGTGGAAGAACCTTATTCTAAGGATGCAGAATGAGAAAGTGAAACAAATTGTGACACCATTAGAGGTCAAAAACAAAGCCAGTCCACATACATTGTAGAAATTATGGGAATGACAGATTGAATGTACTTGAATCAAAAGGCACAAACATTTTCCTCACTCCAGGTCCACCATTGTGGAAAGCTTAATAATGCTCCCTGATGTTGCCCACCTCTAATCATAAATGATGATCTGTTAAAGAAAAACAAGGCCTATATCTCCTATGCCATATAAAGTTGAGTAAAAAAAACAAAACAAAACATACAGTTGGTCTTTATTGATTGTTCTGAGGATACATGTTTTAAGCCATTCAGATTCTAGAGCCTAGATGTTCCCAAAAGTAGGTATGGATGCTACTATTTCTGTTTTAGA